>NC_064537.1:28852843-29490343 GCF_023856365.1 Brienomyrus brachyistius | reverse complement strand
TTTCTTCATGCAGTACCCAGGGTTCTCATCTTTACTCCCCTCTCTCTGCTTATCTCCCTCTCTCTCTCTCTTTCTCTTTCTCTCCCTCTGTCTCGCTTTCTTTCTCACTCTCCTTTGTTTTTAGCCCCTCTTCCTCTCTTTCCTATCCTGAAACTGTTTCACAGCTATATTTGTACCTCAAGGCAAAAAAAGGATTGGCTGCGATGTATAGGAATGAGAGGAGCTAACCAATGGATGATGCCGCACGCCCCTCCCGTGTGCTCATCTCTGTAGCTTGTGAGAAAGCTGCATGATTTATAGTACTGAAGGGACCTGCCTGTTGGATTATTAATTTCCCATCCCTCTTTCGTGCTCTTCTTCTCTTTTCTGTCTTTTTCTGTGTGCATTTCCCCGACGCTTCGTTTCTCAGTTTTGTCCTTTTTTTCTCCCCTTCTCTGTGAGAGTGTCAGTGCATTACATGGAGCTATTCTCTAGGCAGCGCTAACACCGCTCGGTGCCTGTTCAGCCTCGCAAGAGCTTGCTTTCATACTCCGGTGAGTTGGTATGCATTAACATCAAAATACTGCAGAGCGTCCCAAAGTAAAAAAAAAATAAAATAAAATAATAATAATAAAAAAGGAAAAAAGACTCTGGGATGTATTTGTACTGTAAACCTGATCAAGGGAATTCCGCATTTCACTAAGTGAGAATATTTCTGGGTTTTGTATGTACGCTGAGTGTGAGCCGGCTGCAGATGCGGTTTCGTTTTCCTGGCTGGGGAATGGCAGGCATCTGTTTATGAAGATTTAACAGAAATTAATAATGTGTAACTACACAGCCTTTGCAATTAGTGGATTATTATGTTTAAATATGGCATGATTTATCCAATTATTGAAGGTATGACTGGAATACTTTGTGTGCAATTATTAAAGTTTCAAACTTGTGTTTATTTCTTTGTGAGTAAACAATGGCATGTTACTAGTGAATACAAATGTCATGTTTTGAAAACTATCCGCTCTCTGACTCCCTCATTCTTATTGAATTTATGGGTCATATGATTGCTTATGTCAAAAAGGAGGTGCTTCTCCAGACTGATGCATCAAAACTTGATGCATTGTTGTGTTTCTACCTGATAGTGCCACTCAAACTGTAGTAACCTCTGCCAATGAATTGAAACAAATAAATACATTTTTTTTGTATTTAACATTCAGCACTTTGCATTTATTTACATTTATTTTACATTTATGTTTCTCATTAAATGTATTTTTTTCCTAATTTATAATGCTTTTCCAGTTTCTCAGTGTAGTGCTTTGAATTAGAAAGGTTTTACATATATATATATATATATATATATATATATATATATATATATATATATATATATATATATATACGTTATTTTCGGTATGAACTGAACATGCTTGCTGAATTCTAGTCTCAAGACATTTCTCCGTTATGAAACACGTAATATTTGCATGCAAGAGCAATGCTGATATTATATTTAAAAGGAATCAATTGAAATGCAAAGGTTTAAACATTGTGTGGACTCAGTTATCCGTACTCCTTGATTAATAAAAAACTGGAATAAGATGCATAATTTATTATATTTTGTTATAAGACTTATTAGTTGCATATTAGTTGTCACCGGCTATTATTGTTCACCTATTATTCCCGTGGAGCACAAAATCTTATTCAGTCATATATAAATAATTTATGATTTTGCTTCCACTATGTTTTGCTGGATCGGCTAATTGTTTCCATTTTGTTGTGTGAAGGTATAGCATGGTTTATTTACTGACAAGTGCAAGACTTTTCCAGTATATGATTACTGCTCCTCGATTGCTCACAAATTGAGTTTTTCCACTGGCTTAACGATGATTCTGAGATGGTGTGGCCTCTTAATCACCACCTCCAGTTTGATAATACTGGCAGAAGCTAGTTACTGATGTTGCCTATGGCTTCTTCTGCAGGTATAACAGAATTTAAGGGATTACAACTATGACAGAGATTTAGAAGCTGCAAGTTGATTTTTAATTACAGAACCTCATCGGTATCCATAACAGTATGGTATACACCAAAGGATAAATCGCACATATATTCTAAATTTTCCATAATATATTTCCCCAGGAACTGCTCACAATTTTAATTATTGATATACATTATTAGTAAGTAATCCCCCCCACCCACCCGAAACCTTCTGTCCAATATCTTTATGTGTAATAACAAGAAAATTTTAGTGGGTAGTTAAGTAAGAGAAATAAAAAATGTTTAGCACACCCACTCACACAAAAAATTTCCCTCCGAACACAAGCAATCAGTTCTACTATTTTTTGCAGACATATATAATTTGACTGTTACCTGCAGTGCTATCGGCATTGTTTAGCTCTTTGTTCCTTATGAAAATGTTTGACTGAGTGAGTGAATGAAATAAACTGCATAAAATCTGGGAAAACAATGCAACATAAGATGACACTGCCAACAAGTCAACCATGACCAAGAAAACCACCAAAGCTATAATGACCCGTCTATATAGAGTTGATTAGATGCTTATTAGCTTAAAAATTATGTTGTACAAAACAGAATTTTGAGTTACCAACATTGTGAAGTACAAAGAAGAAAACCAAATGTCTGTAAAATAATACTGCAAGTGGGAGCGGTCTGATTGGACTTTCATCACCCATACTATAAGCAGAATAGCTAACTATTTCACCAAGAGGTAAAAGCTACTCTCTTTTTATGCTGAGCCATCAAAATTTCTGAAGCTGGCCTTACGTCATGCTTTCAGCGATTTCTCTGACATAGACCGCATACAGTGGGACCCAGTCCTAGTCTTATTTCCCACCTATAGACTGACAAAATGCAGGTTCCCACACCTACTGCAAAGCCAAAACTTGCAGGGTCTCCCATAATAAAAGACAGCTTTTGGGAAAGCTTTGGGAAGTTAGGCATTGCAGTCTTTTCACACTCACTCCGTCTTGAATTTATGACATCATCTTTTCTTTTGTTTCTAAATTAAATAACTCAGTTGTTTGTGTGGAGGATGCAGGAGCAACCAACAAGAGAGTGGAATGAGGAATTAGTCAATACAATGGTTTAGATCATTAATCAAGGTATGAATTAGACACCCCTGAGACAGAAGACCACCTGAATGTATTTTCATCAGTTTTTTGTTTGACTGTACTGTGCCATGCAGCATGGTGTAAACAATAAAGATGTAAACAAAGATTAACTACAGTCAATAACCAGGAAATAGTTTCAAGGCAATTTCTGCTGGTTTGTACAAACCATTTAAATTACGCATCACAAGATGAGTGCAGGAACCAAGACCTTTAATACACGGATATCCTTTCGTCATGCAAACTATTAAAAATGTGCATGGGTTTGTTTTGCTTTGAAATTGCAAACAAGTATCTGTTGTTTTGTTTTCTCTCTTAAAAATTTGATTAAGAATATAAAACCTCGACGCACACATGTAACAATTAGTCAAAATCTCCGTAATCATAATTATAGCATGTTTTAATTATGGTTTAAGAATCTGTATGTGTGAGTGTGTTTCAAACCGAAAACTAAATGTTTTTGTCATTGCTGCAAATCAATTATAACGGTCTAGTTTGCTATGTTATTCTAATCCATAAAATTCAATGTAAATGCTTTTCTATGGCAATTAATGGGTGATAAAGCCAAACGTGTGACTAATGAGTGCATCTCAGAATAGGACCTGGATCTTCACAATTGTGACATTTTGCAGTTCTTCTAATTATTATTAGTAGTATTATTATTGTTGTTGTTTGTTGTTATTGTTGCTGTTGTTGTTGCACCTGCTATTATTTATAAGTCCTCGCATTGGCAGGGCGCCTCATACCACCACTGAATGGTGTGAATCTTTCCTCTACTGTGTCTGTGGGCTTCTCCCTCTGCCACGCAGGTTTTAACTTATGTATAGGTTTGTGTATAAACCTGCTATTTTGGGTAGCTCGATAATGAATTGTATATTTCAGCATGTAGCGGCTTTCTGAGTATTACTTTGGTTTTATACGTCTAATGCATTCTGTTACAGAATTTTAAATCAAACCTGTTAAAATATAAAATGCCAAAGTAAGCTATTGAAGGGATCTCCATTTCATCTTTATTGAATGCCAGCAGAAAAACTTGGTCCCTATACAGCACAGCAAGAGCTTGTCAATAATTCAATAGACTCAACCTTGATGGGCCAAAGCCTAGATAAGACTTTAAACAGCTGTGATCAACTCTCTCAAGAGCAACATCCTGTCAGGCTTCTGTCTTCAGCTCTGTGAATTTCTATCTGAGATTTCTGTTGTATGAATACCTGATTAGACATTCTATAGCATCCCAGGAATTGAGATTTGTTGTGGGAATACAGAAGGACTAGGGAATTTTCTCTACAAATGATTATCCTTATATACCCTTTTAGTGGTTTGTGTCCAAACATTCACCTTTAAGTGGATATACTTTGCGGATGATGGATTTTGCTGTAACTGTGGACATGTGTGATTCCCAGAGGTTTCTACAAGCCTGCAGGTGCACCACACAAGGCCCTACAGAGCAGTGTAGTCTGCCTAAAATCCAGGTGGCAGGCAGGACATCCTACCAGACAGCCCCCTGAGAGGAGCTTGTGAGATATTTGTGGACCTTTTAAAAGTCCTGCCAAGTTGTGCTTTGGAACTATGAGTTTGAGCTTTGAATAAATGCATAAACTTTGGGGCTTTCAGATTGTCATTCTTCACATGCTTAAAAAATGTCCATGTGGCCAACCTGCCAAATGTCTCAGTTGCCTTTTGATGTGATGTCACACTCATTTTTCTAGCCATTGGCATGTGCAGTACTATGTGTTATCAATAATTTTAAATCAGCTGTAACATTCTGTTTAATCACATTTAGAGAATATGCATTCTATCTTTTATTTAGTCGTGGTTTTCATTGCAGCTTCATAAAATGTTCCATATCTAACTTTGAAATCAAGAAATCATGTTTGCAATGAGTCAGCATAGGATTATAGCAGTGGAACTTTCATGCTTTGTATATTTTCATACTGATTTAGACACAAGCTACACACAATACAAGACGAAACTGCTAGTCTTCTATGGCAAGACAGATTTTATAGAAGTATGTGTAAAGAATGGCCAAGGAAGGAAAAAGGAGGGGAGAAATAGCTTTCTAAAAGTGCCTCTGCTTCAGGGCTGGTTTTAATGAGGGGGTCCCTAATGAGTTGTCCCTGCAACTAGCTTCAGGCCTAAACAGATGAGAGAGGGATCCTGCTACATTTTTGATGGAATTTCTGTTGGTCGAAAAAAAAAATAGAAATGAAGAAGAAGAAGAGAGAAAGTTTACAAATTAAAGGCAGGAAGTAGAGGAGCAAAGGCAAGTTAAAAAGGTCCAAAAATCTTGCCAATAGTCAGCCAATGGTTGGCCAGAATTGCAGGATGACATTATATACTGTATATATATATATATATATATATATATATATATATATATATATATGAGAGAGAGAGAGAGAGAGAGAGAGAGAGATGTTTTTCCATTGCTCTGCCTTTATGGACCACCAGAAGTATTGATGTATTGGGGGAATTATTATTATTCTTATTATTTATTATTATTTAGTTTTTCTTCTAAAAAATATGTTATCAGTGGCTACATGTTCGGCCACTCTCTGCGTTTTATTTTATAACCTTTGATATGTGAATGATCAGCCAGTCATTCTGATCACGCAGTGCAGAGAACAACGTCAGTGTGTTATATGATAAGTACTAATTTTCACTTTCTTCCTCATGCCTTTTCTTGATTTGTATGTGAACACGCTTTATCTTACCAGGAGCTTAGCCCTGGGTTATCGGCCTTGACTACCTGATCTTATGATTGAACGTAAGCTGTTCATGATTTTGCTGCAGAAAAGTACATTATTTATACTCCCAAGAATCAAGGTGTCTGTGATCTTGCAAATAAAATTAATTTATGATGAGTTTATGATAGTCAAAGAAAGTCGTGTTATGAGAAATCCCAGTTACACTGAGAGTCTGCAACAGCATATTGAATATGTCTCTGCTCGTATATGACTGCATCAGATACATTTGATGCCTAAATCTGAAGCCTCGTGTTTAATGGAATTTTGACAATTCAATTATAACACTGTGTTCAGCTAGCATCATTCTATCACTACTTGAAATATGTAAGTTGTCCCAAATGGTTATTTCAATGGCCATTGCAGGAGGGAGTAATCAGCCCCTTTACTTAATTCTCAATCCCTTTATCTAATATATCTTCTTGGGTTGTTGTGGAGTGCTCATTTAAGTGTTTGGTGCTGACCTGTGATTGTTACATAAGCGACTACTGAAGAGCACCATCTGGGTAAGGAGACAAGGAGTTTTGCTATAGGTGTGCAAAAAATGGGAACCATGGTTTCATTAGTAGGCCTAATATAACTCAGCTAGGGAGCTGTCAGTGAATATATTAATGTTGAATGTCAATGTGTAATAAGAAAAGTTACGTGTTTTGTTATTTTATTTCGTAAATGTATAACCGACTATCTGTGGGGCAGTCGAAGATAAAATGTATTGTTAAAACATAAATACCAGTGAGAAGAAATGTCATTTTGTTTCCAGGTTGTAAAAAACAACTCTGTTATCAGATTCAATGTTAGGGAGTGAATTTAAGGAGCAAGATCAGAAAGAGCACAGCAGTAAAACAAAAGCAAATATAGAAGAGCAATAAATGTAAATAAATATATGGGTTCAATATAAATGATCCTTCTTTCCGTCTTCTAATGGCTTATATTGGTCAGGGTCGCATGGTTATATAATGGTTTGAATCACAGTTTTAATGTGTGCATCATTTATTTGTGTATTTGTTTATTTTTGTGTAAGCATTTAGTTCCAGGTTAGCTTTCAGAATGAGCTTCCTCTCCAGTTTCTAGGATAGTCATCGAATCAGCTTCCAGTAATTCTGGTCAGCAGTGTCTGTTCCCCATCAGTGGATAGCACCTGAATAAATCAGGGGAAGGGGGCCAGGAACAGCAGTGAAAGCAGTCCTTTATAGCTTTGAAAATTACCTGCCCCAGGACCCCAGGGGGGAGGTTAGGAATGTGCCTGGCAGTTTATAGCACTTTACAGAACACATCCAGCAAGTGATGATGGAGCTGATAGACAAAAAACCTTTGGTAACCCCCTTGCAAACCCCCCAGGTTCTGCAAAGAGCATCCTGAATTCATACCATCGCCATGCTTCTGTGAATAGCGAAGGGACATCAGTCACAAGCCAGCTACCTGACCCTAATCAGTGGATTGTCTGAGCAATTGTGTTGTTTAGTTATTTAGTTTAGCAAAATGTCACATTTCATATTTTACACTTTCCAGTGAGAGCTCAGCATCATCTACAGTAGTGTGAGGAGCAGATATTTTTGAAAAGATGACCTGCTGAAATTTTAATATTTCATGCTAAACGTAGAGATGGCTATGGAGCACACATGGAGGAAGGAGGAGAGATAAAGTAGTGCTCAGGTTGTCCTGGGTTTCTTGATTCGTTATCATTTTATAAACTCCTAGATGCTTGTCTGATGCCTACATAATTTAGGGTACCTGGGTAGTCTTGGATAAATTTCCAGTTGTGCTTGTTTTCCCCAATGCTGCTGTACAACCTCCAGTGTACAAAACACCATTCGGCTGGCAAGAATGTGAACTGGATGAAGTGCCTTGCTGCCAGTGGGGGTGGGGGAGGGGAGTGCGGAAAGCCAAGCATAACAGGACTGACAACAATTAAAAACCGGTCAGAAACACGGGAGGGGGGAGGTACAGCCATCCATCTTATCCATCTTATAGCTGATTATCTTGCTGCAACTACAAATACTACTGTTGTTAGATGTTGGGATGAAGTAACCTAAATGTTGACAAAACAGATTTTCCATTAGGTCACTATCTTTCCAAACAGTTAGTCATAACTAACTGATCAGTCATGGCCTGACTGACACAGCAGTGAACACATTGTCACATTGTACATGCATCACGATCCATTCCATGTGACTGTGGAGGTTTGTTCATCTGGTCACTCATTATGCCTTGACAAAAATCAGACTGTGTAATGACAATAAACTTCATTTCATGTGCTTAGAATTTCAGACTTTCCTACTTCTGTTGGTCCCCCCCCCCGTATTATTTTTAAACAGAAGGCAAAAAAAAAATATCTGAGTGCTGTGATCAAAAAAAACACTCAGCTATCTGTTGATCAGCAGATAAAATATGGCCCTTATATTTTTAAAAGCAGGAAAGCATTTACCTGCAAAGCTACTGAACTAAAAGGCTACAAGAGATATTTCACAACTAAGGAACATACAGTACGTAGAGCTGCTGGTAAATGACACATGTTCATGGAAATGTTTGTTTAAATCGTAAATGACACTTGAACTGTAAAACAAGCATACCCTCCTATTGATTATAGAAGTTATCTGTTCCTGTATTTTAAATATGTATTTTAAAGGAGCCCAGCATAATTAGAGTCCATCTGCCTTTGTCAGATATGTCAAAAGGTGCATTTGATGCTTTTTGTCAGCCCTTCTCCCTTTATTCTTTTTTATTCAGAATCTTTTCAGGGCACAGAACAGACTAATTTCTTTTTAGCTCTCTTTTTGCTTATTTTTGCCTCTTACAGATTGTCATAATTAAATAACAGTCAGAATGCATTTTGAGTGCCTGTGGTATAAAATGCCTGGAAACCAAACACTGGAAAGATGTGTAACCTTTGAGCGGGAAGAAGTGAGCAAAGCACATTATCTTTCTTCCCAGTCTACATCCAGAGACCTAGCGCCACTTCCTGTTTATTCCAGTTGAGCCTGCACAACTCATCCCAGAAGACAAAATCCATTAAGTGAGCTTGACACTTTAGAGACCGCCTCCAAATGGTGAAATGGTGCCTCTGTCTGTGTGGTCTGGGCAAGTACTGTAGATGCCATTGAGTGCATACAATGTATACAAACAGTTCTTAGGGGACTTTTCTTGGGACGCTCTTGGGATCCGGACCTGGTCTACAGTTTGAATATTAGATTAAGTAATTCTTATAAATGACCTTGTAGAAATGAGTTGGAAAATGATGTGTTTTGTATGGGGTAAAACTGGCCCAAAGTGAGTTAGCTTCCTAACACTGTTGACTAATGTCTCTTGCAGTACCTACGGCAGACATGCCATGAATCTGAGGTGTGTGGTTTATACTGGAAATGCCTGTGGGGTGGATTATTGCCGCTGTGCTCCATTATCACATCATCAGAGGCATTGCTGTGTTCCATGTGATCTTACAGAAAGATTCCCTGTGTTATTGGTATTGACTCCCCAGGATTGATGTCTGTTACAGCACACAGCTTAATCCATATTAGTCTTTAATACTAATTAAACAGCTCTGGGACAGTTGCCTTATTGGCAGGTTGCAAACAGGGCACATCTGCTAGCTACTATTTTCCATCAGATCCTTTGATCTAACGATACAATCTGCCTTTTAGATGGATAAACAGTGTAAAATGGATTTATTTGCTTTTAAAGAAACAAAACAGGTTTACAAGCCTCCGAGTGTTAACTGGGGTATCCATGCTGGCAGCTGAGCTCATTAAAAGAGATGCCAAAAGAACTGCTATTGGAGTAGAATTTATGTACCCGCACGTTATTGGTTGGTGTTGTCACATGTCGGAATGGTTCTGGGTTGTAAAAAACAATAGGGGGTGGTGACTAGAGGACAGTGGTAGCAACACAGCAAGGGACTTGTATAGCAAATGGCAGCAGACTTCGTTCTTTGCTGGGAAGTTGCTTTAGCAAGCATTTAAAACTGATGTTTAATTAAAGATGTGCAACGACAGGAGAGAGACCTGCATAAGGCCAGAGAGCTAATACTCTTGCTTTGCACAGTGTCCCCATGCGATTGTGATTGATGAACTGATTCTACTTTACATCTTCATTTGCATCACATGCTAATACCCGCCGGCGGATTGGGGCTCTGATGCACCAGATGAGAACACCCTCCTAATGTGGGCTAATATGGTAATGGGAAGCAGACAAGGTGAGGCAGTGTGAAGCTGCTCCGTGGGGCCGGCCCATTAAGTGAAGGCTGTTTGTACATCCTTCTGGGCAGTGCCAAACGGCATTAGGAGCTACATGTATAAACACTCTCACTGGCTCGTTTTACCCTGTTGGCTATAAACTGGAAATGAGATAAACAGGAATATTTTTCACTCAAATGAGAAAGTCTGTATAACAGTGGTTAGTTTGGTTTAATTCTGGTATACATGCTCATCTTTTTAGTGTTATATTTGCAAATTTCATTTACATTATGTCTATTTTTGTTGGTGTTTTTGCAGATTTTTGTTTTTTTCATACGAGTTTTAATTACTCCCTCTGCATATTGAGTTCATTAATTTCAAAATAACATAGCGGGGTGTAAGATATTGAGGTCAAAGGTTGTCTTTGTTTTGCTCATGCTAATGGTGCATCACTGTGAGCTGGATGTGGCTAAATAAAACGAATCCTTCTGCGGTACCAGGAGGCTGCCTTATTCATGGCCCGTGGCAGGGCAGCTATATGGAGAAATCAGCTGGTTTTTGTTGTGCGGCTTAATGGGATGCAGGTGGAGAGTCTGCCTTTTAACGTTATATGGAGACACCCCATGGATCTCCACGGGAACTAACTAAACCAATCATAAACCAACACAATTCTCTCAGTGAAGGTTTTTCTGCCTGCGGCCAGAAATGGATTAGAGGCAGCTAAGTGGTGCTCAGTCCCCTGGGCAGACATTGGAGAAAGGTGACGGTGGAAATGGGTGGTGGAGGAAGTATGGGTGAAGGCTGCATGGTTGTTTCATGTGAAGGAAAAAAAGCCATAATAAGAAAGAGCTGGATGAGGTCTGGCCTTATACTCTCAGTTCTTCACATTTGCATGTTTATATTACTAGTGAAAGTTCAAGGATTACAAAACATGTATTATCATAGATAGATACAGCACTGCAAACAATGTGTTGTCCTTCCAGCTTTTTAGTGTTTGCATATTTAAGAAATAACAGTATTATATTGTTCATTCTAATGGTAGTATTTAATTTTTTACTGCGACTTTCGCAAGTCAAGAAAGCAGTGCAAATCTAAGCACTTTCGAAATGAATTTAATACATATGATTTCAGTGGTACCTGTCATTACTTGGGCAATGTCTAAGGGTACTTTACTTACTATTTGACATTTATAAAGCAAATTTTAACAGTATTAACAGTAAAGCAGGATGGTACTCTCCTCATATTTCCTAACTGAAAAAGCAGCTTGAGTTGGGCTATGAAATATTATCAGCCAAACCGTGCAACGCTGATTTTAGTGTCTACAGTACATCATTTCATCTTCAAGTATTGATATGCTTATAAATGTGCAAGAATTAAGTTTATTCATGTAATTAAAATGTTTTTAAAATAGATATTCAATTATTTGGGAGAAACATACAGATAAATATGCATACAGATTTATTTTAATTTACATATGAATAAGACTCATTACTAATATCAGAAGTTGGATTCCTGTCAACAGCACCTGGGCCTAACAGTTGCCACTTTGCTGTTGCTCAAAAATCCATGTGTCACTTTACTGTGTAGGTTTAAGTGATGTAATGAAAATATTTCCAGTCATCTCATGATTTCCATTCTTCATCTAGGCTTGCTAGACTTTGAGGGTTCCTCCATTCAGTATCAGCTCACATAAGGATTTGTAAATCTTTAGAAGTAATTGTCATTTAACAATGTACAGAACAGTATTGGAGATTCACCGCACTGCAGCAGAAAATCAATCCAAAGACGGTTAGGAATAGAGCAGAGTTTGATATATAATTTGCCTCTTATTTCAGTACACTGCCCTTCTTTCCACTAGGTGTAGGTGAGAGAGTGTAGATTAAGCATGTTGTCTCCATTGAGTGTCTCTTTTCTGGGGTAGTGTAGCTTCTTTTGTTCCCTTAGTTACTTGGGAATGCAATAACCCCACTTTTAAAACTTTACATTATTTACAGGCTTCTCCAAGATCAAGCTTGTCTGCTGCAGCTCCTCATCTGTTATTCTTTTTCATGTAACAGCTTCCACTAAAATTTTAGATTTGTATCTCACTTCTGAGGGCAAACTTAAGGTAATATCAAGGAGATTCCGTGTGGTTTTAATTTCTGCATTGATTGAGAAGGAAGTGTGTGTCTCAGGGAGACACATCTGACAGCCTGTAAATGCATGATTTGTAACAAAATGAGCTACATGACCTGGAACTGTCAATAAGAAGTAAATTTATTTTAAAATGTATTGTTTAACTTAGTTTGACAGTATTACCAAAAAGGATGAGAAATGATAGACATGGCGATAAGGGACGTATTTAAGATTTGTGTTTAATGTATTCAGTGAAATTTGCATAAACTTTAACTTTGTACTGCATGTAATATTTTTAAATAGATGCAGAAAACGTGCAGGATCACTGTTACATGTTTGCATAATGCAGATGACTTCAAATGATCCAGCAGAAATTTTTAATTATTACAGGAACCTTATCCCACAGTTAACAAACATGATTATTAATTATAAAAAAAGGACAAATATTCCAGTAATTTTAGATGTATTTTATACTCCACGCACCCACCTTCAAAACTGGCCACCTGAAATTAAACATTCATTATTAAAATTTTACTGGTCGGGAAACTCTAAATGAATATTTGTGCATTTTCCCCGGTAATGTGTGAAATCAGTCTGTGTGATTTTTTTTGAAATTGCAAGAACCAGACAGAACATCAGACCCATATATGGAGAAAAGCATAGTTTCAATTTGTCGGTAATACTATTTGCATGTATTTAATGGTGGATTAAAGGGGATTTTAATGTCTTATTTGCCTTCATGAATTTGTAAATTGCTTCAATGCATATGTAATTGTCATGGTGTTCACTGTGCACACACACACACACACACACACACACACACATGCACATATATGTCACACCATATCATAGCCATATAATCATTTGTCATTATGTTTTTTTATGACTGAAACTGGACTTTCATTTTCTCCTCTTCATGACTGAGTTAATTTATGTTTGTCTGGTACCAAAGAACTAGACTAGAGAGCTATGGATCGATTGGAGGAGTGGCAGTCAAGCAGCTGAGCCCTCATTGGCTGATATTTAATCTCCCTGACATGATTTGAAAATAAGCAGTGCATTGTGTGTCCAGGGAGAACATTTCAAAACACTGTAGCGCAAAATCACTGGTTTTGATTAGTATAAATATTTCAATGGGGGGGGGGGCATGTACAGTACAAACAGAATATTTATCAGAAGGGGAAAATAACTCCAGAAACCAAATGAAAAAATGCTTTGCATAATTTATCATTCAAAGTTACGTATTTGGAAGTATCAGTCTTTGTTTTTGGTTTGCTGTTCACATGAACATTTATAGAAATCCGTGCACAAACATGTATACAGATATATACCCACACGGCCACATCACCCGTGTATTTGCTAAGCCTGCCGATTCATTTGTCTGTCTTCGCCAATGGTGATGCACGCAGTATCAGGGCCACTAGACTGGGGGTGGGGGTTTCTGAGTAATGGGACAAGGCTGGAAATAAGGAAGAAGGACGGAAGGGGCTTAGAAAATCTGAGGAAGGTAGAGGGCCTCATCTTCAATAAATCTGAGGATTGAGAAAAGTTGAAAAGGGGTAAGGGTGGTAAAAACGCATTGCTGCCTTGTCTATGGCCCCCTCATCCCTCCTCCTTGGTCATGCACTCCACACACAACATTGAACATCTTCATCCATAATTGATGCTCGCTTTGGGCAGATGCTGTATGCTTTTGCTCTACATAAGCTGTTAACTTAATGGAGAAGAAGGAAGCAAGATGGCAGGAGGCGACATTTTCCTCTTACTTCCTGTTGCAGATTCATCTAATTTCTTTGAATTTTTGAGCCTCATTACTCCTCCCAACCCCCATCTCTGGTTTCATGCCTGTCGCTGAGAGGTAATTTTTCACTGATGCTGGTAACACTGGGATGCATAAAGCCAATCACTATAGCAGAGACTGATGAGGGCGCTAATCTGATTTGTGCTAAAATAAGTCATATAAGACCCTCTTTTTGTTGTAATAAGGTTTAGCTGACTTTTTAGTTACAATTTTTTTGTACTATGGAGTTCACATCACTGTGTTAATCCACATTGTTTTTTATTTCTTTTTACTTTTTGTCTACATTCTTTTTGAACATTTTTTCCCATTTCAGTATAAAACATTGCTGATAATTCTAACCAAATCGCTAACTCTGTTTGTCGGCCTGAACTCTTGCTAGCCTTTTTTACAACTTGATTGGCCACTCCAGAAATATATTGGAATATAATGATGTGTACTTTTAATGTATTTTCTTCCTCATTTGAAATAATTATATTTTTTTGACTAATGAGAAATTTGAAAATAAGGCTTCTGATTCTGTAAGACTTTCATTTGAAGTTATACAGTGTTATTTCATTTATTTGTTTGTTTATATAGTGTGTAGCCCTTTTAATCAATACAAATAAAGCAGCTATAATGTAGTTAATGTTTATAAAAGAGGGACCAAGGTAATGGATATTCCAGTGGAATCAAGAAATAGCGAATGCAAAACCATTCACATTATTCTGAAATATTATACTACTAATGTGAGTACTTAACCCTCTTAATTAAACATTTTTGATATTGAAGAATGTATAGATAGAGTGAATATACTTTGTGCAAGATCTATTTCATGAATTCCATGGGAGCAGTACTGAATTATACTGAAATATATTCACAGCCCTGTGAATCAAATCTTCTTTTTTTTGTAAATTGCGGTGGGCCATTACGTTAAACAGTGACGACTGTGACATATCGAGCAAACTCACCCAGTTCACCATATAAACACATTGATCCACAAGTACCCATGAATGTTTGTCATGTGGTGTGAAGCAAGGCTGGACGTGAAGAGAGGATATTAATAAAGAGAAGTGCTGGACGACGTCTGGGATCCCCACGTCCTGCAGGGGTTCAGCACTTGGAACTGTCCTAGTCAGGCACTTTGCCACTGCGTTTGTGGTTTTCCCATGACTTTAAGAGACGGCAAAGAGAAGGCTGGGGAGCTGGACTGGAGGAGAGGAACAAGTTCAATCGCAGGCTCTGTGCTCAGGGAGGACTGGCCTTGATGAAGATGCCTCAGAATGCGAGTCCCCAAGTGCGTCTTAAACGCTCTGACAGGGCTCACAAAGATCTGCTGCATTGCCTATTCATTTATTTATTTATTTTCGGTTAGCTATAAATGGGGACCGTGGCATTTTTGTTCATTTTTTTGTAAACCTGGAGAAAGAGTCAAAATAAATAGTTTGCAGTTTGGGTTGTGTACTAAGGGATTTTTCCTCCTCTATTTTGGTTCTTGCCTGATATTTCTGTTGTTTAATAAAGGATCAGCAAAGCCAGAGTTCTGTTCCCAAACCTGGTTCTCGGTGATGCATCTTTTTTTTCCATCTCTGACACCGAATAATGGACCTATGCTATTGTACATGACAGCAACTGTCACAGTTTTTACAGGATGTGTAGCTGCTTTCATTCATCATGGGGACAGGGAGAAATGTTTTATTGCTGTCATTTTGTCAGACGACGTGCCTCTGTTTTTTTCCCCTTAATCCACAGGAATATCTGGAGCACATTATATATATATATATATATATATATATATATATATATATATATATATATATATATATATATATATATATGAATTTATTAGGTAACACTGCAATTACTTGTTGGTTTGAAGAAGTGCTGACTATCCAAATAAAAGAACCAGAGTTATTTTTTACTAACCATCCATCTGACTAGTAACTTGTGTTGCAGCCAGTTATAGAGTGAATAAGCAAGCCGTAATTATTCACTTTCATTTCAGTTGACATATCCCACTTTGACTTTATTATTATTGTTTGTTTTACTTTTCAGCATGAAATGTGGTTAAGGCTTAATCAGCTTCGATAAAATGGTCAGACAAGGCTAAATTGTTCACAACCTTAATTATTTTATTGTGTAAGGTTTTACTTAAGCTCTGTACTTAAGCTCTTGTGCTTCTCTTCGTCCTGCAGGGTAATCAGGACGTCACAGCGCCACCCGAAACGATGGCACAGCCGTACGCATCCGCTCAGTTTGCATCCCCGCAGAATGGCCTTCCTGCCGAATACACAGCACCCCACACCCACTCCCACCCTGCCCCGGATTACACAGGCCAGACCACCGTTCCAGAGCACACGTTAAACATGTACCCCCCAGCACAGACGCACAGTGAACAGACCGCTCCAGACACAAACGCACAGACAGTCTCCGGCACCGCCACAGTAAGTGCCCCCCTACCCCCCGCCGTGTGCTCTCAGTGTTGATGGAGTGACCACAGCCATTTGCTATTTACATTGGAGGTTTGCCAGAAGATATATCATGTCTCTGTTTTTATGTTTCGGTGCGTCATGTGCTGATTTGGCAAATTTTACCGTATTATATTAAGGGGCTTATATGTGTGGCATTAGAACAGGGGAATTATTTTGTTCTCTCCCCATTACAATAAAAATAAAGCTAAAGAAAAAAAAATATGTAATACTTTTATGTGTATTATAGCTGCATAATAATTTAGCTGTACATAAGAAATCTATATCATATACAAGCTTTGAACACTATAAAGGGGTATTAAAGGTTTACTTTTGCATATTTGAATTCTTCAGATGTTATAGAAATGTTGCATGTGGTATTCATTAAAGGAATATGGCCTTGGGAAGCGATCTGGTAATATATGGTGATACCTACATATCAGGTTCAGAGAAGCTGAGACATTGGCACCATCCATGTGCAGGAAGAGGTCAGGGCAGGATCTATGTGGATGCAAATAGCTCAGAGTGGTAAGGATTGACCTTAGACTGATGTGGGTGAAATTGACCTTGCATTGATGTTGTCAGGCTCAGGTTCCAAGATATGAAAATAGACCTTTGAATGAGAGGTGCTGAGGAATATATACGGTACAGTGAAACACGGTATTTCTTTGGTGGATGAAAGCGATTTGAACATAACATATGCAGTGGTGTCTTAGTTCTCTTCATCAGAGCAGACGACGCTGGGTGTTAAGAAGAGGTCTGGATTGCAAGATATGGCGAAATCACCTCTGCATTTATTATTGAAAAATACATGCCCTTTCTCTTTCATCAGTCTTCAAAATAATTATAGTTAAAGCACTCTTACTCCTGTCATTATAATCCTCCCATTTATCCATTCATTATTTTCAATAACTGCTTGTGCAATCAAGGTGATGGATCCAGAGTATGTCTGTGAATGCCTAAGGCACGAGGCACTTTGAGATGCCAGTCTAGCCATCATGGGGTCATTGGTTTTTTTCTTTATTTTTGGGAATGGGACACTGATATTAAGCAGCGACTGTTATTTATTTGCCTGAAGTTCTGAAGGCTATAAAAAAGTCTCTATTATCCCATTATGCTTTGAGCCAGTAGGAACAATATCCCAATTTAATGAGCTTTAAAGTTACTAAAGACTGGCATGACAGATAAAAAAAACAGTATTATTATAGGCAAGGGGGTCAATTTTGAAAATATAGTGAATTGTTTTAACTGGTGTGAATTCCCCAGCTTCTGCTTACTTGCTTAAAGGTAACAGACTTTTTCAAATTAAAACAATCATATAATATTATTACAAATGGCAGCAATTAAGTCAAATCTCAAATCAAATTTCTATGGAATGCTATAAAATCAAGTATGGGGGTGGGGGGGTTGTATTTAGTGAAATAGTATCCAGCTGTGAAAATCAGTGTCCTTGTACATTGATGTTTTGTTCTGGTCCAAACTTTAACAAAAGCGCATATAAACAAACACAGTGTCACACATTATGGGCAATTTTGAGATTAGTTCCCATAAAAGCATGTTTTTCGATGGGGGGGGGGGACAGAACATCTGGCAATAACCCACAAAATGAAGTGGAGAAACACACACATATACACAAAGCCATGGACTGTCAAACCCAGGATGTTTGGGAAGCTACAGTAGTAACCATACTGACCTGAAAGTGAATCTGAGTTTTCGATTGACAAAATATAATCAAATTAATAATAAAGCTGTCAGTAAGGATCTCTGTGATGACCGCAATGGACTTGATGACTTATAGATTTCAATAGCTGAAGGGGGTGAGTTTGAACGGCCATGAGTCTGCGAGGTTAGAGCCCACTGAAATACTTCAGTGTTTGTGGCCATTTTATTCATAGACTTTTAATTTTATTAATTAAACGTGAGAATTAGGAATCAATATTGTGAGCCATGCTGTTGTGATAAGCAAGTGAAACAGCAGGAAAAGAAGATGAACGGGAAGATATATCTTTATTTAGGCAAAAGGAGAAACTTGCCATCATGAGAACATGGCCAAGTCAGGCAGGTAATAACCTCCCAGGGCTCGATACGGTAAAAAAAAAGAAGCAAAACAAAAAACAGCAAAGGAAAATAACCAGAGTGTTCTAGCCCACTTCAGGCTTATTACCAGAGCTAGTGATCATCCATCGACTCTTTGATCACGCGTTCTAAAAATAAAAGAGGAGCGTTAGGTTTTTACATTCTCTGTTGGTTTCTCTCCCTGACTGACTGCTGCATTCATTGCCGCAGCTGTTAACCTTACAGATAATTAGTTAATCAAGTCCAGGTGTTTCTGCTGAGGACAGCGCTGGGTGCTGAGTGGCACTGATAGAATCTCAAGGCTCTCTGCAGCCTCTGATGTCGCCCAGGCAAACCCAGGCAAATTTCTTTTTAAAAATATGCTTCGTATAGGTTTTCAGTTTTCCCCTGTAAAGGACAGCAAATGTAAAATAAGACCAATCGACTTGATTTGAAAATAAACAGTACAATTTATTGAAATACTGCTGTGCATTTATTATGTATAATTAAGGCTAAATGTGCTTTTTCTTCGTAGCTGTGTTTTCTTAGGTTGCATAACAAATAAATGGGGGAAAAGAACAAAAGATTATTCCTGAAATTCCGATGTTTTTGTTGGACTACCTTGCAATTGTTCGACCTAGGAAAATCAAGTCTAATCCAATTAATTCAAGATGTGTCCTACAAAGAACTTTCTTTGTGAAGTGCCAATTACTGCATTTTATTTGGGGGGGGGGGGGGTCAGACAACTGGTTTCACTCCATGTTATCACTCTAGAGCGACATCTGCTGCCAGCTGGACAACTGCAGGGATATAAGGTAGAATTAAGTGATTATTTCTGTCCTCCAAGCATCTTTGCAATTTTGAATTTTGAAATGATAAAAAGCAGCTGAATGACAGTAAATACTGAAGGTGTGTGCTAATCCCATCTATCTATCTATCTATCTATCTATCTATCTATCTATCTATCTATCTATCTATCTATCTATCTATCTATCTATCATCTGTCTGTCTGTCTATCATCTGTCTGTCTGACTGTCTGTCTGTCTATTTCTGTATGCTTGCACAAATATTTCAAACCACCCCCCCATGTTCACCAGTATATGTCCACACAATTTATTTAATTACTTTTCTTTAGTGAATGGATATGAGAATCCGGGAAGAATAAGTAGAGAATGTAATTGTTGAATGGGACGGAAGTCCATTATTTCTTAATTGTTGGCTTCCTGCAGTTGACCTAGTGGGCTAATTGGCCCTTGGCTCTACAGAAGCAAGAAATGGACTACAAGAGAGCAAAAGCAGCACAACGAACCCATTAAATCCTGCTGTTTGACATGCTCAGCTGTACTCCTGTTGAGTATCAATGCAGCAGAGAGAGAAGAATTGAGGTCAGACCTCTATTTAAAACAGGGAGACTCACAGAAGGATCAGCATTTCTTTCTGGCACTGTATTCATGTTTAATGATTGTATTAAAACAAATATTTTCTGGCTGTTTATTATGATTTGTGACTTTAAGGGCCATTGAGGGATCAGTCCAGCATATTATAACTGTTGCAGTATTCATAAGATACGTTTACTCCTAGGAATGATGATAAAAGTAAGTCGGGAATAAAATGTTAAACTCGAAAGTGGGAGATTATTACAAAGCTCTACTTTGCCTGCAGAGAAAAACAATTAGGCTTTTATTAGCACATTGCACACCAAATGAAGCACTAGTTTGTTTATCTTATCTTGTTTCTTTCAAGCAATTTAAATATGTTTGAACCACTATATTTTTTGAACATTATAAAATATGTAAGTCGTCATTCATGGTAATTATCCATCCATCCATCCATCCATCTATCTATCTATCTATCTATCTATCTATCTATCTATCTATCTATCTATCTATCTATCTATCTATCTATCTATCTATCTATCTCTACATCTGTCTGTCTGTCTTGAGGACATTGGGATAGAGAGGAACAATTTATCTGAAATTACAGTTTATGTTTGTAGATGTTCTTTTCAGTAGGACATAACATCAGCATGGAAAATGCTGTCAACACCTACAAATCTGTCATGTAGTATATCTCCTTTTATTTTTTTGTTTTTTACTTTTCATTCTCTTGGGTGACATTGACTTTTCTCATTCCTCAGCACCCTCCAAAGAGCAGTGCTCATATCCATCACCTACAGTAGCAGTATCCATTGCATGTGGATAGCCACTTTTGATGGGATTTCGTGAACTCTCAAATATCTGGCATATACTCTCATGGAAACTTCACCAAAAGTTTGAAATATCAGCTAGGCTTCAGAACTAGCCTCTGAATCCCTCCTCTGTCAGTATACAGCCTTTTTGGACGTCCATCCTGCGTCACTTACACATCTTGTTCAACATACCTGTGTGCTGCTGTGTCTGCTGAGGAGGACTGAGGGAAGGATGTCCCAGAGATGCTGATTGATCATAGAAGACCTTGTCCAATAAATATTGACGCAGAATACCAATGAACAGTTTCTAGTCGACTTGCATGCCTGCTTGCATTATGTGTCTTGATAATGGCTCAGCTAAAAATGCTAAGCTGCTAGCCAAAGGTGAAGGACAGGCTACCCTAAAAGAAATGTACAATATAGAGGCATTTGGATGTCCATCTATATTCAAACTCTTTTAGGGATTGCAGGTCTGATGGTACACGTCCCTTGTGGTACAGATCATATTAACTGCTATTTCTGCCACTCAAGTATATCAGAAGGTCTTACCTGTGTAGTCTTGCTGGGGCCATTTTAATAGGTGGGGGAGCTACTGAAAATATCCCCAAAAAAAGCAAGGAGCCCAAAGATTATTGGAAAGTGTCGGTTGTTCCTTCATGACCACATGGTCACCTACTTGTACCACCACCCTTACATGCAGCATCACTGGGCTTTTTTTCAATACTCTTATCTGGTTCCGAATTAGAAATACAGCCAAATCTTCCATCTTAATCTCCAGTTCTATAGCTTTGATTATACCGAAGGTAAGTCACGTAACTAGGTGACTTTTATTAACAAAGGCAGGTAGCTAAGCTTTTAAAGTTATTAAAGTAGCTTTGTTTTTATCCAGGATTGAATTGCTCAGAGAAACCCATCACTGCATCACTGCACCTCAACTTTACATTAGGGAAGAAAAGTACATTCAGTGCAGCACATTTAGGCAGTAATTCAGCATGTCCTGGAGAATTTTCAATTTGGATGATGGAATCATTCTTAAAGCTAGCTAAAATTATTTAAAACTTAATGACTTGACACTTGCATTGTGAATAATAGTAACATTCTAAAATATACAAGGACAAGGACAATTAGACATTTTACTTGTAATCTAATACATTAATATGGAGTTTAAGTCTGTAGGCTATTTATGAAGCTTATGGACAGCTTTGTGAGTTTATTATTCACTATTATTTCCATATTTTGATGTCACACTTTATGGTTTATATTCTGACAAATAATCAGACACAACACTTTAACTGAATGAACTACACACATATATTTACTCCGCATTCTACAATAAATGCATTTTAAAAGTTAATGTTGTGTGTAAGATGGTGTGATCCTGCCCGTCCATCAAAATGATCAATTATATTGCAACACTTTAAATAGGCCACACTAATTCTGTCATGAGAACTGAATGATCACGTAGGGATGACTTTGTTTATTTCCTGTGTGTTGACATATTTAAAATGACCACTGGCATGAGGAGAATCCCAGTCCTTTGCTGGCGAGAAGCATCTCTGCGTGCTGCACTTTTGGTGCAGAGTGGGCAGTGTCACATTTGGGCCACACTTGGTTCTGACCAATGAAACACCACCTCCACCTATGTTTGAATAAAAGAGTGATAGCAATGGCTGAAAAAAATGTGTAATAGTCTAGGGAAGGTGGGAATGATAATACTCATACAAGAGTATCTGAGTGTTTATTTCAAAACATTTAAAGAGCAATGCATGGAAGCAACAGAGAACAGCGGCCGTTAATGAACTGTAAACTTCTGACATGTCTTTAGCAGTCTGTCATCTTTGCTGTTCCCCGTTAGATCTCCCCTCTCACTCAGCATGGGCTCCCTTCATTTGATGTCCCCACAAGCAGAAGGCTCTGTTAACACCGTTCCAGTTAAAACTGGCCTCCTGTGCACTACATCTATTCTCTTCACAGCCCTCCCCACCCCACATTTACACAGTGGAGGCACAGCTGTCCTACAGCAATGAGCTTTGTGGTGTTCAGACGTGTCAGGGTTTGTCGGCCACTGCTGAGCCGTACCACCTCAAGGAGAAAGGGGATGAAATGAAATAGCCATTAAGTTATCAGTCAAGTATCTTTCACGCATTAGTTAAATATCTTTCATATTAGTTAAAATAAGGTACACAAAGGAAGTGTGTTGTTTCCCCTTACTTGAAAGTTTCTTATGTAAGCAGAATTTACTTCTGCAGACAAAAAATGGTGTTTGTTTTGTTTATAACACGTCAGGTATGATGAGGGTGTAGGGAGTGACGAAAGCTCATTTTGGTATCGATATATACACAAATATATCTCCAAGAGGCTGAGACTTTAGGAATACATCAATTATTTTGTCGTTCTTCATTATTTGCCTGTTTGTTTGTGTGTTTGCTTGCTTGTTTGTAATCGGTTATAAAAATAAAAATAAAATAATTTTCTGAAAACCCTATGGCCCACAGATATAACATTCACAGATGCCTACACAGTGTGAAAATAGCAGTTCTTCGCCCCCACCGCTTCCTACAGAAAAACCACCACAGTCAGTGTCAGTAGGCTGCTGTCCAAGGAGAGTCCAGTAAAGAGATCCTGACAATGTTAAGGGCATAACTATGACATTTCACATGTAATATCAATAAAAATCCGATTAATTTTATTTTTTTTAATGAATTATTTTTAAAATACATTGCACATGGACATATGCCAGAACACAATATTCCTGCAATATATTTTTTGACAAATTTTACTTCTGACTACATTTTGCATGATTGCACAATGAAATTTGTGCTACTTTTTATTGAGTCATTATGTATACTTTTGTCTTGTTGTCTCATTAAATAATGAATATTTGGCAGATTTATATCTCATATATTCCATGTGGAAAGAATGTGAATATGTTACACATTTTGCATGGTGCTTTACCTGACTCTTTACTGACCTTATTGTATTACAGAATATGAATAAATGTAGTGTAACATTTCTGGACACAGGGTTAACATATGGCACCTCTTTCAAGGCCAGAACTGATACATACACAAACTGGACTGCAGTCATTTCACTATTTGTGTTTCACAGCACAGCATGAAATCAATAAATAGTAAACACTGATAATTGTAGTATCTGCAGCCTGTGTAGAATTGATTTTGACAGAGAGGCAGATTCACATTCCAACAGAGCTCAGTTGCCTTAATTTTGCAGTTGTTTATCTCTCGTTCTTTATTCAAGATTTTATATTTTTGTTGTCAATACTCAATGCTAGTTGCTTGCAGTATTATATAAAAATGTAGCAAGGGCACACTGTACACTGTACTTGTAAGAGATTTTAACCAAGAACTATGAAAATCAATCTTTCAATTGATCTCCCATTTGCAAATGACTTATCCTAGTTTGGTTAAGTTTAGGGATTACTGGAGCCTATCACAAGCAACATAGGGTTCAAGGCTGGCCATCCCCAGGCTTAGACCCATTTAGCCTAATCACATGTCTTTGGACTGTGGAGGGAAGCCTGTGCAGCACTGGGAGGCCATGCAAGCACTGCATGAGGGGTGAGGTTCAGAGCCCCGGCCCGGGGGGGTGGGCGGGGGGTTGAGGCAGTAGGACTACCCAGTGAGAAACCTTGCTGCTCACCATGTAGCAACATTATTATTTGATATAAACAACCCAGAATAGTTATAACAAAGGAATATATTTTAAGAATTTAATGCCCGCTAGCCATGAACTTGTTAAGTTATAACAGACACAGTGCTTTTGCCTGAAAAACTTGCGATGGTTTGTCTCAACGTGAGTGAAGTGAAATCCAGTTTTTTTGTGTAAGTGTGACCAGATTCTGCCTTCTTGAACCGAGATGTTAACAATGCAGACTTAGAGCTACGTAAAGCCATTCGTATTTTTTTTCTTTTTTGCTAATGAACTTAGTACTATACCCGTCTATTGTTGAGCAAGTGAAGGACAAATGATAGTCATTGATAATAAAGCCCTGAAGCAAAACTCTATGAAAATAATGTAAGAAATCTGTGTTTAAATGTAAGCTATTGTCCGATGTAAAATTAATTTAATAATGTTTAAATTGATTAGTCATGTTAAGGATGAATGTTTCTACTAGCATGGCAGGGTACTTAAAACTTTCCGTAACAGCTGAGAAGCTATTATGAATTATTACGAGCACAAAACCTTGTTATTGTAATGGTGAGTCAGAGCCAGGCTATTAAAACGTATTCATTTTTTCGTCTTTTTCTCCAGTTCTCCATGCCAGCAACCTTATATAAATTTAGACAACGTAGTATTTTACAAAATAAAAGTACAACTATAGGACAAAAATAGTATTAGACTCTCTATTTAATCACAATTGGTAGATATTTGCAGACTTCATTGTGAGATATGCTACGTAAAACATAAGGGAAACTAGCATGTAAGCAGAACAGCATGAACAAAATGAGTAAAAATCCTCCCAAACTTTGAAAATAATGATGCCATTCGATGGCAGAAACTCCAGTGGGCTTGGCAGTAGTACACCCAGGATACCTGTACTTATCTGCAGCTATCTGGCCCTTTACAGGTGAATAAGATACAGTGTAGCATTAACCAAATACACACCATAAAGCAAAACTGCGATCAGCTTTAACTGAGTTGATAAATACACGGGCATACTTAAACATCCAGTGTGTGTACCATGCTGACCTTCTTCTTGGTGGTTAGGAGACTAAAGTGTTTAAAGTATCCCATTAGGTTAGGGTTAGAGTGGAGAGGCCTGTTCAAAAGAAGACACTGAGAGAGACCTTATGATAGTGATGTGGATTGCTTGCGACAAAAAAGCTGAATAGGTTAAAGAATTAATATGAAAGGCAATGCAGAATGGATACCGTCAAACTTATACAACTAATGTACAAAGGGAAATAACTCTCTTCATTGTTGTGCAGGCTCAATTAACATGGAGATTGAGAGCATAGTGCAATCTCCCTAAATCCTCACTGTTATCTGCCCTTTGCAGGTACACTCTGCTTAGTATTCGTCCGTGAGGGATTGCCTTGTTTAGTGTTCATCATGTATGTGGCAAGGTGTGAACAAGAGGTTTTCTCACTAGCACACTTCACCTTAAAAGTTGTGATGGGTAAAACAACTTACTTTTTGTTTCATTGGAACGATGTACAAATCAAACTTGTATATTTGTTGCCTTTTCAAGATGTATGTAGACACTCCTCAACTTACGCAAATACACTCCTTATGTCAAAATTTACTTATGTCAGATTGCTCCTCATCCCCCTCTGTTGAACATAGCCGAGCCTACCGTAGTCTAACCTAACCTAGCCTAAGCATTTATTGCAAACGCAAGTATAGAAAGATACACAATTCATATAATTATTTAGTAAATGTCATGCATATTAAATACTATCATAAGACATGAGCCTAGTCAATGAAATTAATTCTTTACATTTGTATAAAGCACTACACATAATTAGAATAGATGTGTTCATGCGACAAGACATGCGAGAACTGGGGAGATGCAGCAACCTGCCTTGACTGCCTGCACCAACTTGCGCTTAACATACTTCAGACACTTTGCATATGCAGTATCCATAAATAATGCGTATGGCGCAAATTTTTAACTCAAGTCTGGATTTATGTAAGTCAAATTTACATAAATAGAGGTTTGTCAGTGCTTTCACTGTTATATCTCATTGCTAAGATAATTTATTTTATATCATTTGCATCCTGGCCACACATCAGCACTTTTGAAATATTGTAGAAAACGGCATCATCATTTGGTACAAAATTACTAAATCATTCAACACTGGACATTTTTTAAAACCTGATCAGGAGGAAAATATTTCTTTTAAGACCTGGATATTAGTCTCTAGCCACTGGCAATGTATTTTGAGTAAATGAAAAACACAACTCGTGATTATTAATTACAATAAACTTTCACAAGAAGAAAGTTCACATGCAACCATGCAAAACTTGCTTAAAATCAGTGTGTGTCGTTTGGATGTAGTTGTAGTTGTTGATATTGTAGCTTTAATATACTTGCCAAATTGCAAATAAAATATTGAGATTTTGGAATCCATTTACAGAGATGTAAAATAATAGTGGTAATAACGATCAGAATTATTATTCACATATTTTATAATTTGCTTTATAAACTTTTTTTTTATAAATTGATATAAAACTGCAGTATGTACAGAAACTATTTAATGAAAATGTATAAGGTATATAGAGAATTTAAGTGTCGCAAAAGTGATGTGAAGAGTTTGCTCTGTAATTTAAAGAAAATGGTCCAGATGGAGAGTTGTCTGTCTAATAGAAAGTGTAAGTGAACAGTATAATCCTTCGTTCTTGTTACTTTGTAGATCTTTATGAATCCTTAAGCTTCATGATGAAACGCTTGTTGATTAGACAGATGCTTCTATGGTTCTTTTGTTAGGTTTTTAAACATTTTTCAAATACAGATATTCAAGTCAACTAAGAATTTTCACTAAAGCATGTAATATTTCATATGCACATCTGTAAGAATTTATATAAACAGATAATAACCACAGTATATTTTAAATATGTTATTCAGTCACCAGCTTAAGTAGGGAAAACATTTCAGGAATCATGTCTATACATGCATATCTGTACACGCAAACCAATATTGTAAACTTATGTTGTAAAATAGTAATCACATCACTCAAGAATTAAAAAAAAAAGAAAACTTCTGGCACCTACAATGTGAAACTCTTATAATGTCATATTGTTTCAAGCTGTGTGATTCCTGACGTTATATACTGGATTATTGGTGTACAAGATGAGCCTTTGTTTTCCATCTGCCTCCTTCTCCAGCAGACAGACGACTCAGCACAGACCGACAGCCAGCAACCGACACAGTCCTGCGAAAACACAGACAGCAAGACACAGCCAAAGCGGCTCCACGTCTCTAATATTCCATTCAGGTTTAGAGACCCTGACCTCAGGCAAATGTTTGGTGTAAGTACTGCTTTTTCAGTCCATTACGGGTGCCTGCAAGGGACAGACTTCCAGTCATACTTTCTGCCATCAACCAGTTGTCCTACATGGAAATTACATGAAGAATAATTTCTAAATCTTGGAATAATTTCTAAATCTCGGAGTTAAAATTTAAAACGCATTCAAACCTACATATCATTAATGAAGATTACCTTTATATCTGCCTTTCTTTCTTCCCAGCAATTTGGTAAAATCTTAGATGTTGAAATCATTTTTAATGAGAGAGGATCTAAGGTATGTAGTCTGCCTCTTTATCTTCTGCATGCTTTTCTATGGGTATCTTCTTCCAAATATTTATTATGAAGAAGCAAGAAAGTCTGTTTAACTTCTCATAGTAATTATCTTAATATCTTAAAAAATTAGCATATATTTAAGTGTTTTGAAGTTTAGTTTTTTTGTGGGTTTTATGGTATTTTATGGTATAAGTAATTGCAAACAAACATTATCTAATCTATTTTAGCTCCTAGAATTCCAATCGTCCCCATGCTCCTGACCAGCATAACAAGTTAAAAGGTGACGGGTGGATTCCCTGTAAATGCAGTGATAAATAAGTAATATAATAACTATAATTCTAGAGGTTGTCGACCGAGCAGGTGGTTCCTTTCTGGTATTTTGGATCACAAAAACGCTTTTTGAACTTTATTTTAAATTCGTTATATGAAGCTGGATGACTAAATATCTAAATATTGTAGATAATATGTACTGGAGAAAATCTGAAAATTATTTTCTGCAGCTGATCAGTGGCATTGCTGTGTTGAAGGTTCAAGATCATAAGTTATATATAAAAGACACGGGTGGGCTTTCCTGCTTCTTCATTACCAGATCAAACCAACAAGCACAGATGAACATTCTGGAAATCAATCAAGCCGATGGTCGTACGGAGGGTTTTTAAAACATCAGCTTAGATTTATGTATTTGAAGTTCATAGCATTAGAACAGATATATTTGTATTTGTGTTTTTCTTCTGCTTGAATGTCTTATTTTATATGTTCTCATGATGTTTGAAGACAAATCAGTGAGATAGTATTGTCACATTTGTTATTAGCATTGCCTCTTTGGTCTTCAGGTGATGTAATAAAACATCAGCAAATATCCAAAAGCTGACATGTATAGTGTTCTACATGGGATCTCTTCAGTCTCTTTTGTTTTTTTTCTTTGCATGTACAGTACGACAGAATTTTTCAATTTGGGCAAACTGAAAATTGACCGGTTGACCTGTGATGTGTGATGAACGTCTTGCAGAATGACCAATTTATTAATGAGTGTCTTGTTTCCCCCTTTTTCCACATGCATGCAGGGATTTGGTTTCGTAACTTTTGAAAATAGTGCTGATGCCGACAGGGCCAGGGAGAAATTACACGGCACGGTGGTAGAAGGCCGTAAAATAGAGGTGCCTGTTACCAATATTATCATCTTATTCACTTACGTTTTGTTTCAGATCGTCTGCCTTATAGCCTCATATGTTCTGTGCCATGTCTTTGCTTTTATTTATATTTGCTTATTTTTGGTCCACTCATGTGTTCCCTCCTTGTTCTCATGAATTTGTTTATATATGTTCCGTTAATATGTATACATGTGCATTTGTAGATGTTCATGTAGATATAAACGGTTGTGTATTATACTTTAAAATGAAGAATCGCTCAAGTAAAAAAGCAGCAGCATTTGTGAGGTATACTTTAATTATTTCAGAAATTTGGCTGTTTAAAACAAAGCAAATAACAAAATTGCACAATTATCTTGATCAGCATTTACGTGAATTTAATTGAAAATCACGCTTCTATAGTTTTTGATGCTACTTTTGTATGGTTTATAATTTTTGCAAGTAGTGTGAACTACTCGGAGTATATAGCATGTAAGATCTTCATTAAACTTATGGTAATTTTATAGGGATCCATGTGGTACATGAATGGCAAATGTCTGTCTGTCAATTTCATTTATGTGTGCTTTGCCAGCTGCCTAAATCACATTTAAAACCGTAAATGTTTTGTGACTCTATTTTTAATTACATGAAAGGAAAAGTGTTATGTGTTTATGCACATGTTGTGCACATAATAATATGTTTGGCATGTTCTCATTATTATTATTATTGTTTATTGTTATTATTTAGTAGCATCATTGCATGTATACACATATATGTAAATATAATTGATTTGTTTGATATGGTAACCTGATGAATGAATGGTAAAATGGCTGAATATTAATTACAATTTTTACAGTAACTGTACTGCCATTTAAAAAAAAAATGAAACATAGTTGCTGTATGATTTGTTATTCAGTAATCGATGGATTAAAGGTGTTAAGCCACCTTTAGAATGTTCACTAATGTATCTTCTTTATGCTTAGGTTAATAATGCAACAGCACGGGTTATGACTAATAAAAAGACAGTCAATCCTTATGCAAACGGTAAGTTATAGATGTTTGTCCAGTCAGATATGTGAACTTTGAGTGACTTTATTCTCGTGATGACTTTTCAAAGGGTTCTACAGTAAATGATTTGTAACACAAGTATTGCCTATTTCAAACTTGGCAACACTTTTTATGAACGTCGCTCTGCTTAATGCATTGCAAAATATTAATAAGGCTACTTTCAAATGACAGTTGGATTAGGAGCTTTAAGTTTTTTAACAAATGTTGGCCTTCGTGTCTGAAAGAAAGTATTCGCACAAGCAGTTAAAATTTTATTTTGAAAACTAATGTCCATATGCCACCTGTTCCGAAAGCGTGATAAGTGCTCCAGATGGAATGATTCCGAAATATATAATGTACGGTCCGATATACCCTGTGGAGGCTGCAGTTCATGATCCTTAAATTCAACCATGGTTGGGAAAATTTTGGGATGCTAATGGAACGGTGTGGTTGTGGAAGCAAACCACAAAAAGGTGGCACACAAAGAAAATACGCTCTGTAGTCATGTTACTGTAGAAAATTTATGAACCCTAAACTACGAAGCCTGAGACTACCTGTTAACCTTACCTGTTCCGGCTTCTAAACTTATGAAACGTTCCTGTAATGGGCACCATCTATTGTTGACCTTATCTGTAAAATTGTGATTAAAACCCATAATTATTACAAAAACAGATAGGATGGAGAATGGCAACATAATTTATAAATAAATGCTACTAATAATATCCTCTGGTTTGCTCCAAGTTTGCACTGCAGTGTCTGTATTGCAAATTAGGTTACAATTTATTGCATTTTTTAGTGTTCAATCTGTAATGTTGTATAATAATGGGTCATTTAGTGCCAACATAAGTTTAAATTGTACTGCAGATAATTTTTGTGCATTTCATGCTTTTCCTGAATTACATTTTGTAATTCGTAAGGCTAAAAAGGGAATAACTTCCCAACAAAAAGATTCTTTTTTTCTCGTCGATATTTTTGTTACTTCTTTTTTAAGAAAATTTGATAATTATTAGGCATCTTCCCTTTCACGTAATTACATTCTAAGGTGAAAATATGAAAACAGATTAAATGAATTCCACTTTCACATGCATTTCTTTGAATTTTACTGAGCAACAAAAAAGAAGCTGGGCAATGCTTAGCCATGGTACACAAATGTTTCTCCTTAGCCCTCATGAATAAACAGCAGTGTGGGTTTTAAAGCCTCATTTCTCCCATCACTATCATAAAACCAGAATCCCTGGTTATATAGGTGTTGTCATGGCAGCAGAAAAGGATTTGTAATTATTGCCTCATTAAGTTTTGTTAACTGGAGAACCAAGGTAAGGTCCTATAAAAGCTGACAATCATGTAATTTTCTCCTTTGTTGTCTACACTTAATTCGTGATTACTCACCTTGATTCATTTCTAAAATTATTACAGCTGTAGCTCTTGAAATACCCTAAATCTTCAGACTCAGAGCTCTTGCAGTATTTGTAAAATATTGAAAAATCTTTTGGCAGCGAAAAACAAAATACCTGGCATTTTACGCATATGTTATCAACAGTCACAGTCTGCCATCTCCATCTTCTTTCTTCTTATGGCTTAAGCTTGGCGGTAGCATTAGTATATTTGAAAACCTTAGAGTGTAATTTGGTTTGCATACATCATTATAATAGATTGACATTATAAGTATTACAATTGAACCACCTTCTAAATACTCACTGCTAAAGAGTGTTCTTCTTTACTAAATAAAATGTACACTAGACTATAGGCAGTCTTCAGGTTAAGAACATCTGACTTACGGACAACTATGAACGGACTGCTTGTTATATTAGATACTTGAGTTAAATGCAATGAGGCTTAATAAAAATTAAAATAATTAATAAAAAGCTATGCACTATTTTGTGATACTCATGAAAACATGATTTTGTTGGTTCAAGGTGCAGTACAGTACTGTATGTAGTTCTTCATCTTCTTCATTTTATTATTATTATTATTATTGTTCTTCTTGTTATTGCGTACTGTATAATTATTTTTCCGACTTACCTACATATTTAACTTAAAGACAGATTTAGGAAACAGATCTCATTTGTAACCTGGTGTCTGCCTATATATCCTGACCATTATTCTTAATTTACAACTTACCTAAAGTTTCTATACGCCGTAGAAGTTACTTCTGAAAACTGAATACAAGGCGATACTTTAAAATAAATGGCATTTGAACATAATCTTCAATAGATAAAGAGTGTGGCTCCATGGGTCAGGACACTGTGCCTGTGATTGAAGGGTCACCGCTTCAGGGCCCCTTTGCAGAGTGGATTCACTGCTTGGCCCTTGAACAAGGCCCCTAACCCCGATAGCCCCAGGGACCATGCTTTATTTAAAAAAATAAAATAAAAAAAGTATGTCAATTTTCATAATACTGTCTGATAAAGAAATACATGTATGTATAAATGTACATGCTCATGTTGTAGGAAAACATTCCACAATAATTAAAGCTTTTCTCAGCTGCATTCATTTGAAGGACAGCTGGAAGTATCTTCCTGTTGGTTTAAGTGTATAAGCAGTTTAACATGCTTCAGATTTCCACTCACTGCAACTGTCAACTCTATAATGTGTAATGTGACCCTACAATTTATTTATTTATGCATTTATTCTTCTTGTTGATATGTTAGACAAGGAGATAAAAGCATCTTCTTGTAAAGGCATGGACATCTCAGATATGGGGCTTATTATCGCAGAGCAGCATAGCTGTATATGGACACTGAATCGAAATTAGGGGAAGCTATTTGTTGCACAGCAAGTTGCATGTGTGCTATATTTTACAAGCATTGATGGATTAACACAGGGTGGACAGAGAGGTAAATAATCTAACTTGTACATGATCAAAAGCCCCTCAGAGAGGTGGGTCATTTTCACTTGCCCCCGATCTGTGGTCTTGCTCTTGGGTTCCTCAGACAGCGGTGTGGTGGCCCCCCCGTTACACATGATTAACCCACACAGTTATACGCTAACGCACACCTCACAGGCCAGACAGAGTAAAGTTTAATTGCTGTTATTTCCATGATAAATGGGGGTTTGGGATTCAGCAGCCTGGAGAAAGGTAGGCGGATGTGGCCATCGGAAAAGAAGCAGGAGTGGGACTGTAGATGAAAAATGAGACAAACTTTCAGCCATGAGCATCGACCGTCATCGCCTTGGATTTTTCCTGGACAAATTGAGAAGCCATTAGTAGAAATTAAAGTATAAGAAGAATTTGTTTGATTCACTGGCTTCACTAACCACCCCCACTCAACCCCCATCACTATACAGTGTGTATTACACTGACAGACGTGATATCTGACTTCCTGCAAGCTGTTTGTTAGAGCTGATGCTAGAGCTAAGTTTCAGTTATGTTATTAAATTATGTAATATGCAATTTCTGTTTGTCTTTAGGCTGGAAGTTGAATCCAGTGGTGGGTGCAGTCTACAGCCCAGAATTCTATGCAGGTACGTAAAAAATCTATCAGTAATAGCCAAGCATCCTGATTCTGTGGTCTTTCTTCCTCAAATGCACCCCTTTCTGAAGCACAATCCTCTTAGATGATGTCGGCGTTGTAGTTTTAATCCAACCTATTTGGAGACTAGTCAAGTTTTATATGTGAGATAACGATTCAAATGTGTGGCGCTATAGATCAGTAAAGCAACTATATGTCACCTATATTTTTATTTGATGACTTATGAAAAATGAAATAAAATAACATTATAAATCAAATAGCAAACATGAAATATCAGTTACTGGTAAAGTATGTCAGATTTGGTTCTGATGGATTTGTGCTATAGCTGTTATAATTGTGCTGAATTTGCAGTTTTGAAGCTGATAAAACTGAGAAATATTTATATATATATATATATATATGTGGGTGTGTCATTTATATTTTAACTTTAAGTATTACATTTTTATGGAGAATTAAGAAACACATTGTATCTCACTTCAGACATGTGATGGAAAAACTACTTAAATGGCTTTAAAATGAATATTATTTGATCAACAATGTTACCATTATTCATCACAGATATATAGCCAGGGATTTTCTTTACTACCAAATCATGACATGACATTGCTCCCTTTTTACATTTTTGGGACATATGCTTAAGACAGTGTGGTTTAATACTTGAAACCAGAGATTTTTCTATGAAAAGTTGAAAAATTCAATGCACTGAAGAGTAAAATAAGCCTCACACTTCCTCTCTTTTCTTTGTGATCTCTTTTAATACCCACATCCACCCAGCTGACCCCATAAAACCCTAACAGTCAATTATTATAATTAGGACCAGCTGGGTTTCATTAACAGGGTTACCTGTATGAACAGGGTGGAGATAAATCACCACGGTAACATATAAGATCACTGAAGACCGGCTTGTACCATTGTGTGCCCCCCCTGCTGGTTCATACAAATTATCTGAAGATGATCTAAGCGAGAAGTGCCGATTTAAAAAATCATAAATCTTAATAAAGACAGCAGCCGGATTTTAGAAAGCTGTCAGAATCGTCTGATTAATGGGAATTTCACCAGTTTTTGATTGCCAATGAAGATACTCGTAGTTCTGCTGGAGTACATTCGTACATCATGTCTGCCATCTCAGATTTATGATGAAATAGTCGGTGAGAACAGGGTATAACCCCAGAAAGCTTTACGAAACTCAGATGATGCACCACTTGAATTTGCATAACTCACTTTCTCCCACTGTGGAATTTTTCAGAGCTTAGGAGAGTTAATGGAAATTAGAGTTCAACAAAAGTACTCTGAAGGAAAAAAAATTAAATCAATCAAAAAGGAATGCGATACCCCCTAGTTGAAATATGGCTGGTCAAAACCAGGGAAATATTATTTAAATCAATTTTCAGCGAGCGCCACCTGATCTACATGGTACTGAACCTGAAAACTGAGTTTATTTAAGTGTTTTACATGTGATAGATACTCCCACCTTTGTCGTGTGATTAAACTCTGGAACTCTGTAGTAATTATTTCTATAGATATTAGTAATATGTTGGGCAGCTAAAGAACAACAGTACAGTGTTAGCACTGGTAATGTCACCTACAATGACCAAAAAATTTATGTATATGTCAAAAAATTATAATTTGGAGTTTGCTTGGATCCTTTTCTCAGTAAACTTTTATAGAAGAGTGAGCGCTTTGTATTATTCTAACGTTAATTACTTAACTTAAATTTATGAAATAGTATTATGCTTATGACTTTCATTGTGGTTGTTTGTATTGATAATTTTTATTTTACCCAATGGCACTACAGCGTAATAAATTAATTATGTCACTGAAAACCTTTCGTAGTTCAAATGATCTATTTTTAATTCTTGTGACTACATGATTTTTTTCTCTAAACGGTCTGTTTAGATTAACAAAATATTATTTAATGCAGGAATATACTTCTGTCTGTTTAGAAAACATTAGTTTAGTATTTAGCTTAAACAGTCAGCGGTGGAATATAAAAGGTATTAACAATCAGAGATAAGCTGTGACAAACATAAGTTAAAGATCTTTCAGTAAGAGAAACTGCTATTGAAATGACAAAAATATATAGTTTATATGCTTATTAATTACCCCACATATTTTTATGCATTGCATACTCCTCTGATAAAACTTCCATCAACTTCTTTAATTAAAGTAATAGCTAAAATATGGTTCCAGATCAGCAGTTATTAATCCCGGCACTTTGAGTGTCATTAATTAACTATGGAAAAAAGCAAACACTTAAAAGTAATGGCAGTGCTTTTCTGAAATGGTAAGTCAATGCATTCAATACGAATACAGAAAAACACCCACACACTAAAGTTATTACATTTGTGCAGTAGCCAATATTTAGTACCGCTTAATGTTTGTCTGTGCTTTAATTTCACAACATAAATCAACTCACTTAAATGTATGATATTAGTAATAACAAATACAGTGGCACCCCAGTTAACTATAGGTTTGCTATTTTTAGTCATATTGCAATACTAATAGGGATACGTCATGTAAAATATGAGCAGTGCGTGAGTAGTTTTTTTAAAGTTTGACTAATGAAAATGTAAATCGGGATACTCCTACAAAAAGGAGATGAATATATAAATAAGCACAAAAATAGCTTTGTTATTCATCATGGGCGATTGCTGGTGCAGCTATTGTAGTATTGCTAATAGTGTACAAATAATCATATTTTGTAAAACCATATGTTATGATATATCTAGATGGCTTATTTCAATAATACTTTCATCATAAACCAGGCATATTAAGAGTTAAATTACAAAAGTGCACATTCATAAATCAACTTAGTTAAAACAAAGTAAAACTGTCTGTGTCGTTCAGATAAAATAAAGCATGGTTTATTTTAACTGTGCAAAGCATAAATGAAGTGTAATACTATCAGCTTTTCCCATCACACTGCAATTTGTAAAGTGTACGAGGAACATTATTTTGCGCATTTTGCACCCTTCAGATGGCGCAACCTGGCACAATTTGTTGCAAAATGCAACAGGCATGCGTCTTGCTGGACATTACAGCAGCAACATGACCGTGAAAATAGTTTCTATTGCTGAAGGCAAGGTCGGTCCTGAGAATGACATCTTTATAGTTGTATTTCCATGGCGTATTATTATTTTTAAAAGTAGCTGGTCCAGCAAGGCATTTCTTTAATTTATATATACAGCCACAGAAAAAATTAAGAGACCACAGCACAATTTTTTTGTTTCACTCATTTCTCAAGTTATGGGTGAGCATCTATGAATATTACATATCGTTGTGAAATCTGCAGCCTGGTTCTTCCCTGCTTCTCATTAATGAAGGGCTTCTTCCTTGCTTTATGGGTCTTCAGTCCTGCTTCTAGGAGCCTTATACCAACTGTCCTAGCAGTGCACTGCACATCTGCACTTAATGTTTCCCATTCCTTTTCAAGGTCAGTTGATGTCATCCTCCAATTCATGAGAAACTGTCTGAAAAGTTAACGGTCATCTCTGGCATTGGAGAGTCACTTCCACCATTTACCTGTCTGGTTTCTGGTCATTCCCAGTTTCTCCTTATTCTTGTGTACTGCTGTCTTAGAAATTTTGAACCTGAAAGCAACCCTCTGCCAGCAGAACCATGATTAAACCAGGATTTAAAAATGCAGATTAAAAAAAAAAAAATAGAGAGTGGTCTCTTAATTTTTTCCATGGCTGTATATAAATATGTAATAAATATATAGAAAGATTTTTTTAGGCTAACCGTCAACAGTTATGTTGCTAGTAAAAAAAAAAAGAGCTGCAAATATTGCCACATTTATTCAGAATATTTTGGAAAATATGAATGCTTTAAAATTGTAGTGATATGAAGTGGTTACTGCTGTGCCAAGTTTATATTTATTTAATGGAAAATTCCCTAGTCAGCATTTTCATTTTAAATGCAATAATCCTGAAGTAAAATCATGGCTTAGTGTGCAGCATTGCATTGTCCTGCCACATGGCCTCTGTTTCCTGGAATGAGCTTTAGGATCGTTGTGACCCGGAATTGGATAAGTGGCTGTGGAAGATGGACTGCTATAGAAATTTCCGGTGGCATTGTGGCCTCCTCCTTCAGGGCTCTGGATTTGGTACCTGCTTTGGACAGGCCAAGCAGCCAAAAAACAAGATTTCCAACAGTTTTTGGGCAGGCAGTCCTGTCACTTGCAATGGTCAAACTAAGAAAAGGGCATACCTTAGACGAATATAGAGTTTGAGTGTTACATGTCTTGGTTGATTTACTGCAGAAGAAAGCAACGATACTGAGTCATGGATGCTACACAAAGCTGTTATTGACGGTGACATTGTGGTTCTCTGTGATAGCTGATGACATTTTACGGCCTGATGGTTAGTTTTCGATGGGCAGCGGTGCAGCCGAGCATGAGGATTATGTTTGCCATGGACAGGTCGAGGTGCGGATGATGATCAGCCATCCAGGCAGAACTATCACTAAACAGGAACCGATGTAAGAGGGGTCTTGTGGGGAAGGTACATGGATTTGACAAGGTGATAACTGAGCTCAATCATCTGTTCCGTTAAGAAAACAAGTGATGACCCAGCAGGAAAATTCTTATAGAAACTCCAGATAGAGCAGCAAGAGAGCCTTGCCTGCTTACCTTGTGAGACACAAAAACATGGAGAAATTACCCTATAGGGTACAGTCTGTTTATTGTAAGCATCAGATTGGAATTTATTCATAAAGAAAGTACAGAGTGTGATGTGACAGTAGATTTGAAAAACCTGATATTGGGCCTGACTTCTGGATTTACATTCTCTGGCTTGGTTCTGTCAGCACAGAGTGTATTTCGGAGCAATAGTGGAACATCATGCTGGACCTGAAGTTAAAGCACATAGTCAGTGAAGGCTGGATAACAGTACTGATGGTAAAAAAAAAACGGTGAATAAAGAGGCTGGGAGAGATTTGAGATTTCTGCAGAGGAGGACCAAGGGTAGATGACATGGGTGAAAGCAAAGCAGGGTCTGCAAAGTGACACTGTTTTAAGTGGTGGTCATATGCATATGTGTTAGGGACATGGGGACGTCACATGACTGCAGCAAAGGGAGGAAGAATGCTTTGTGAAATGTCCAGTTTGATGTGGAAGTCACCCAGGAGTATCACTGGCATGCAGGGACCTAGGAATGTACTCCGAATTTAGCAAAGGGAACTGATGGGTTATAAAGAGCAGTAACAGAGGGACCAGTGGATGGATAAACTGCTGCAATACTGGCACACAAAAGCTGTATATCCATGATGGTGATATTGCCCAGAATATATATTGGTGCTGGATGGCATGACCCAAAATCTGTATCACGGTATTTTGGCAGTGTTGTGGTATATCATGGTATTAATTTATTTATCTTTCAAGTTCACCCTTACTGCAGCAGCAATAAAATACACTTTTAGATGTTTTTAAAAAGGTGTTTTATTAATTATTATAAAAAAATGTTTACATTTAGCTTCATAATATACCCAACATGTTTTAGATTATTAGATTATTAATGTATATTCAACACAATATTGACATATTTTATTGATTATACCTGTGTACTTGACAAGAATTATTTCGCTGACACGGTGTATTGATTATAACCGACATGCTTTATTGATTATAAAACCAGTATACCAGATGAACTGCCCAGAACACACACAGGTTTGTAATTATATCTTTGTGGGGACTTTCCATTCATTTCAATGAGGAAAACTCTAATGTCAACATTAAGTTCAGCTCTAACCTTAACCATAAGTAGCCAAACAAAGTACAGACACTCCTCTACTTACGAATGAGATACGTTCCAAATGGCCGTTCGTAATTTGAAATGTTCGTAAGTCGTTATTCAATATCATTTTAATGGTATACGCAAATACAAAGAACTAGAATGCTGGGAGTACACACGCTACGTTGCTGCATGGTGGGAGTAGCGGCCAGAAGTCATACTAGGTGGAATTGGCGTGCAGAAAAAAAAATTGATGTTGTGGACAGGAAATGGGAAACAATTTGAACTTATAGTCCTCTTCGTTCGAATGTCTGAAAGTTCGTAAGTTGAAAGTTCATAAGTAAAGGAGCATCTGTATAAGACTTTTGGCATTTTTAGTTTTTTGATTGCATTCACAGATCTTTATGGGGAACTGGAAAATGGTCCCCACAGCGTCAAAAAAACTAGTCTTTAATACATTGTGGGGGACATATGGTCCCCACACAGAGTTATGTGTTGCTTAAGTAGATGGCGTGGCCTACTATACAACTAGGCCATATGGTATAGTCTAAAAAAAAATATGCATTATAGTAAATACATAAATCAGTAACATCATTTATCAAAAATTATGTACTGTACATAATTTTATGCGCTATACTTGTATACAACTGGCAGAACAGTAGATTTGTTTACACCAGCACCACCACAAACATGTGAATAATGCATTGTGCTATGACATTACATAATGGAACCCCCATCGTATATGCGGCCCGTCGTTGGCCTAAATGTCGTTATGCAGCGCGCTGGTATTGAGCATCTGCTCTTTTGTCCTTCAGCAGAAACTATTGGCCTTCTCACTGTATTTTCTTTCAAAGGAAGGTATTCTGCTAAAACATGGTTTTATAAAATGTTTGTGATGGAACTGTGAGGATATGTTATAGGTGGGCTGGGTTTAACGCCAGACAGTGGCAGCTTGGTTTTGTCAATACAGAGGTAGTGCCAGTGTAAGTGCCTCCCACGGACCTGCGAGCAGCCTACAGTGAAAAATGCACAGCTTGTCCAGCTGGCACTGGCTCTCGTGCATGATGCCATGTGAATCGTAATGTGATAATAAAGAAATTGACTTGGCAGGGAGTGTATTGCAGAAGCGCACATCTTAACTTTGTAACATCCAAACGTGATTGTAGGACAATGCAGACACTAATACAGAATTTGAAAACCTGTGCAAACATCTAAACCTAATAGAAAACTTGAATTTTCTTCATTTAAACATTGATATGAATCTGCACAAGCCCGATAACCAAGCATACTAATATTTACATATGTTGATTAGTAAATGTATTGTATATGGCAACTGATTATGTGAGTCATACTATATATGGTTTAATGAAATACGCAAATGACAGTTACAAAGAAAACTGCTAAGGTTCATTGGTAACAAAAACTTTTTATTTTAACTGTTTCAAAGCATCATGGCAGCATAGGACAAAAGGGTTGACCAACGAGGAGCACTTAACAGGACAGTTAGCCTCAAAAATGACCACAGAACTGAATCAGCATCTCTCTAAGCCCCTTTTAAAAAAGCATCGCAAAACTGGTGTTTAAGGCAGGAATTCCATTTAGAAGCTGCATGTATCCAAGGCCAACTCGTGACAATGCATAACATGGTGTAAGGAGCATGAAACCAGGACCCCAGAGCAATTGAAAAAGTAATATGCTCTGGTGAGTCATCTTTCACCATTTTTCCTGTACAGCTTTCATTTCGAACAAGCCAAATGATACCTTCAGCCCCCAATGTCTGTTTGTATGGGCAGCCATCTTGGGGGGAGTCATTAGATCCAGTGATTGCTCTGCATTGTATGACAGCCCAGTAATATGCCAGTGTGCAGGACCAGATTCACCTTCTGGTGCAAACACTGTTCCCTTATGATGTTGCCATATTCCATGATGACATAGGCCTCAATTCATTGCTAAAAGTCTTTTCTTAATCAGCAGGGTGAACTCAGATCCATTCTGTGGCCTCCCCAATCACCACATCTAAACATCATTGAACCTCTATGTGAGATTCTAAAGCACACAAATGATATAGATTTCTTACTTTTTCATCCTCCTTCTGCTGTATCACTCTACACATGGTTTGGGACTGAAAAAAGCTGTTCTGAAGCTGTTCTCATGGCAAAGCCCAGCTTCTTATTTGGTCTTCAATATATAATTAATATATATTTTTTCCATTATTTTGTACATTTTTTGTCTCGTACATGATTTTAATATTAATGGTAGTAATAATAATAATTGTTGTTGTTCATTCAGACCCTGACCCAGTTAAAAGGTGGATTAAGATTATTTTTATTTACATAATTTATTGCATTATTCTGATACTGGTATTGTTACATCCTAAATCTGAAATTTTTATGAAGTGGAACACGTAATACATTTAACACAATTTAAGCCTCAAAGCAATTATCTTATTTACCTTAAAGCGGAAGTGCAAAAGGATTCAATTACCACAAATTATGTTTAGCAGGGGACTACCTCACATAAAAAAGTTAATTAATCAGGGCTATGTCAATTTCCCTAAGCCATGCCGTTTTGCAGAGAGGTAATTAATCACAAATTTCCCAACACACAGCATGCAAATAGAACTCCAGGAATCATTTATTGGCGCTCATTTTTCAGATAGGTAGATGAGAGCTGTAGTGGTGAAACTGTGCAAGTGTATAGATTGTCAGTATATTAGTGTGAGTTTATGCATTTTTAATAAAATTAAACATAAACTAACAGCACTACAAGAACAACAACAACAAAACAAAGAACATCAATAATAATAATAACATTAATAATAATGATAATTTCTTTATGATGATTATTATTATTATTATTATTATTGTTATTTATGAGCTATGAAATTACAAAGAGGAGAACACTAGAGCCTACAACTCTTTCTGGACTTAACATAAAATATATACCATAGCAATACAATAAACAATTGTCCCTACTGGCCAATTAACAGACCACATCCTCTTCTTATGGTAACAGTCCACAGAGTGTTCCTGACCAGGGAGGTATTCCACAAAGCAGAATTTCCCAGTTAGCTGGATAACTTAAGCCAAATGTAAAAGCTTTCGAACAGGAGGAGAAATAAGTTACATTCCTATTGGACAATCCTTACATTTGGTTTAAGTTTTTTGGCTAATGAGAAGTCCTGCTTTGTAGAATCTCTCTAGCTCAGCAAGCATCTCTTGCCAGTTCCCTGGCCAAATGAACCTCTGAATTCTCACTTCACACATACTTTTATTTCTTGATTGTCTGTTATCAAGCAACAATTAACCAAATGACTGATTCAACAATTTAATCAAAATGTAGTCCACATATTTTCACTATCTAACTGTAAAATCATCCAGAGATGATTATGAAAACTATCCCATGACCCTGACCAGGAGGTCAGAAGATGCATGGTTGTATGGATGGATGGATGATGCCACTTAGATCATCTGAGTAACAAGAATTTTGATTTAGTATTAAAACAGTAATGAAATCTATAATTTATTTTAATTCATGTTAATTGTGAAAACGGTTTGCAATGTAGCCAGCTGGCCTTGGGCCCCTTCAGATTTCTATAGTTATTATTATTTTTCCCACGTATAACTGCATAAAAATGCATTATATTGAATTCAATTGAATGCAATAATGGCTGCAATGTAAAAATCAGTCTGAGTTCGGTGCTCAGGTCAAGACTATCATAACTGAAATGTGTTATGTTGTTAAAATGTACAGATTTGAAAAACTAGCTTTTCATATTTTTCACTGCTATGATTTTTGGTTAATACTCTCTAGAATATTAACATACTCTGCACAAGTTGTTAAAGTGAACACACCTTTTTTCTGACGTTAAAATTCTGCTTATTCTGAGTTATTTGGTAAAGACTTATACCACAAGGTTAACCCTGATGACCTGGCCAAATTACAGTTCAGCCCCCATGACAAAATGGAGGTCATATAATCATTCTCCAATATAATATCCAGAAAGATAATGTCCTAGCTCGTCAACCAAATAGGCTGATGTGTGGTGAGCTTTGACACAGAGAATGATCGCTGTGCATCATTCCGGTGAGTTCTGTGTTTCATCTTTGTGAGGAAATTAAGGAGTTTCCTCCACAAAAGACACACATGTACGTACATGCATATACAGGTCAGGGTCAGACAGTGTCCAGAGCATCTGTGGCATTTGGGGTCAAAGGTCCAATGGTTACTCTGGCCAAGGGATTTAAACCCATGACCTGCAAACAGGCAGAGATTCCTAGGCCATTGAGTGACCACCTCCAACTCTGGATGGAAAGAGTTAAGAGCTCAGCCAGTTATTTATGGTTTTTACTAACTGCTCGAGGTGCTTAATTAACAATGGTAGTTAATTAACACCCAGTGCTTTGATGGTGAAAATGCAGAGGGGTAATATAACACTATTCTTCTCCCTCCTGCAGCTAACAAAATATCTATATTCAGGGACATAGGTGCTTGGTCTTGCTCGTTGTCACCTGCATATCCTCTACAGTTCCAGGCTTTCCGTATCCAGCTGCAACGGCAACAGCTGCGTACAGAGGGGCCCATTTGAGAGGCCGAGGGCGGACCGTCTACAACGCCTTTCGGGCAGCTGCCCCCCCACCACCTATTCCTGCCTATGGAGGGTGAGCCCCCAGCCTTTGCATTTGTTTTATACCTCAGAACTATTGCCGAATCATAGTTTCATGACATTGCTATGTACTTCATCATTTGTATGTCTGCAAGTCAAGTTTACATCATTTTTGCCCTTGTGAACTGGGTCTTTAAATAAGCATGGCTCAGACTGTGCATGGAACATCTGAGAATTTTTATGAATTTTAAATTCAACTGGAATAAATCACATCCAGGATTAGTAAACCAGGTCAACCAAGTCACAGGTAAACAAATTGCAGTGCATTTTCCCAGTACTCAAAAGGTTTGCTACAGTATTGTTCAGCAACTCTGGAAAGATGGTTTTCATTGAGTTTCCTTGTAAACATGCACTAACTTTTTCATTATTATTATTATTTTGTGTATATTTTCAGTGTTGTGTACCAGGATGGGTTTTATGGTGCAGATATTTATGTAAGTATTCACTGATTAACATTTTATGTACTGTATCACTTTGCTTCCTTGATATATTAGATTAAACTCATAGTTGCAAGTTATGGTTCTATTATAAGAAACAATTGTTGCTGAAAGTGCACAGTGCCTAAGCATGTGAAATCACCTCTCCACTCCATGTTTGTGGAATTGGCTTTAGCCAGAGCTATGAGTGGAGTTCATATGCTCCTGCAATATTCCTTATGCCTGCTGGAATTAATGATTTTTCAAAATAGATGGATGACTCTTGAAAATGTAATCTTTCTCCCAGCCTAGTTACATAAATGCCAAGCAATTTTTAGAAGAATTTATTTACATGTGCATAAATCTACAAAAAATAAATCTATGAGCACATAAATTTACAAAATTTCCTTTCATACATCAAATATGTATTAGTCAGTAGGGGAGGCTAAGACTGTAAACAAAAAACTTTATCACTCACAAACCGCTGGAAATTCAGTATCATTCCATTGAAGTTAACATAACTAACAACTAGCAACTAACATAAAGCATAGCTTCATAATTAGATGCATCTAACTAGCTAAAAAATTAATATTGATCAAAATATTTTATGCTTTTAGCTAAAATCCCAGACGCTAAGGATCTGTGCCAGCAACTGGAAGATTATTGGTTCAAATCCCATAAATGCCCAAAGTAATCCTACTCTATTGGGCCCTTTAGCAAGGCCCTTAACCTGCAATTGCTTTGTCCTGGGTATGATGTTAATCGACATCCAGCCCTATAAAGAGGTCCTCCAACTTACAGGGGAAGGCTTGGGGGTTGGTGGCAGGATTCGCATTCCTCAGACTGGTCCATTCGGACTAGTGTGGTGCTGAGGTATCACCTGCCACATGGCTGCACTCAGGTTCCCATCCCAGAGGTGGTTTGTCATGTGGTGGGTGTGACAATGCGCTGTAATCAGTGCAGGCTCCTTACCTACCTCAAAATCAACCTTTAGCAGAGATCTTATAAGTGGGCAAGTAAGTTACTCTAAGAACAGAAGATATCGCTTTACGAATATAGATGACAGTGTTTAATGGGAACATTGTTTTTTTTTACTCTTCATGCATGTACTTGTCTGTTTGTGTGTGTGGTGAGGGATTATCGCCTATGAGAGACATGTCAGTTTTTCCATGTGATGCGTGATCACATTACTACCCTGTATGAAATGCAGTTAGACCCCCCTTTTTCTTTCAGTTTTATCTGACATTTCTTTTTCCAGTTATGCATTGTGATTAATATGGATATTCAGCACAACATGAAAAGCATGAAAATTACAGGGTTGTGAAAACCTGATCCACACCGTTTTCTCTTCTCAGTTATCATTAGAAGAGTGCAGTTTTGGCTGAGATTGATTGCTGCAAATTTATATGGACATTAAATATGCATTAGACAGTATTAGGAAACATATTTATTGCAAGCCATTCCATATGGACTGTTTGAGTATATTTTATACATTTTTGATGAGAGGAAATTAAGCTGTGGAAGTGTAAGAGAGAAGAATGTACATTTAAAACCTCAAAGGCACTAGGGAAATTGTTGAACTGACAAGCAATCTCATATTTGATACCTACATATTATAGTACACTTGACTGAACAAAAGATGAATTATTATCCAGATGATGTAACGAAGACATTATAATATATTATTATTTCTATGTATCAAATGGCACTGTGGCCTCATACCTGCGGGGTTGTGGGTCTAATGTCTGGCCCTGTTCTGTGTGTGTGCATTTAGTATGCACTTCTTCTCTTTCCCTGGGATACTCCAGTTTCTTAGCGCAATCCAAAAGCATGAGGTTAGGTGGATTGGTGGCTCTAAATCACCCTTAGTGTGTGTGAGTGTTAGCCTTGGAATGCACTGGCAACCCCTCTGGAGTGTTTTCCTGCCTCATGCCCTCTGCTTTCTGGGAGAGGCTCCAGGTTCACCGCAGCCCGGTTATGGAAGGTGAACGGGACATGCGTATTACATTGTATATGTTAATTATGTCATGGACGGAACCCAGGGTTCTTTTGGGCCAGATAACTAACTGGTCAGAGAGCCTATTAGTCGCTATTAGCTGTTGTTCTTCAGTTGCTCCAGTACATTCTTTGATTAGTAGTAATTTAGTAATGAGCAGATGAGTAGATGAAAGGTAGGTAGAAATGCCATCAAATACCACATATTACTTTTATATGTTTTGTTTTTAACAAAAGGGACACATGAGGGACACATACAAAAGGGTATTTTCTCCATGTATGATTTTTACCATGTGCATGTTTTTCACATTAAATTTGCTTTTTTTTATGTGTCTGCTGTAGGTTAAACTATCAGGCATAGTTTTACATAAGATCAGCTTATGCACCTCACATAAAGGGATAATTTGGTTCAAGTCTTTGAATATATTATTAGTCAGATGATTGAAGAATTTCCTACTGCATTGTCAATTATGAATCTCACCTTCCATAAAGAGGCACATCATGCAGTAAGAAATTTCCTGTAGAATAAGTTGTAGAATCCTGACTTCTTGGGGAGTTCAAAGCTATTTCTAAGGCTTTGCTACATCATATTCCCGGCGAGAGAGTGTGGCTCTGTGGGGTAGGACTCTGCAGGTGTGACCGAAGGGTCGCTGTTACACATCCCATGATCGGTGGAACGGTTTCAACACTGGACTCTTGAACAAGACCCTTAGCTCCAGAATCTGCTAAAAAAAATAAATACAATATAAGAGATGGACTGTCAATATCCGCACAAGGAAACATTTAATGTTTATTGTGTTTTCCAGGGTGGTTATGCTGCCTACAGATATGCCCAGCCTGCCACTGCCACAGCCGTGGCCTACGGCGATAGGTAAGACATTATCACGATGTGCCATTCACCTCCAGGATCAGCCTCAAGCCTTAAGTGATACCGCTAAACACATAACGTTAAACAGCTATTTACAGACGTCTCTTCTTTACCGGAGACTCATGTGGATCTTGGGTCAGTTCCCTCTTTCTATTTCCAATAAGCATCAAGCACAAAAGGCCAGGATTGTTTATTAAAATTCCATTTTCCAATTTCGACAGGGCCTATTGTGATGCATAGTGCAGTAATTGGCAAATAAGATCAATTGAGATGTCACTGTAAATGTAATTGGCAAATTAGCAGTGGTGGCTTAGCGCGCCAGCAGTAACTACCTAATTAAACAGGGCAGAATTGACAGTTTTATGAATAACCTAATTGTTCAGCAGAAGAAAAAGGCTGAAAGCATACTTAAAAAAAAAAAAACTATATGCATTATTTGCTGCTCTTATTGTCATACTTTTTGTTATTATCAATATATCTTTTTTATTAGCCAACACATTCACAATTCATGGTGCACATACATCAGCAGCAGAGGATAAAATAGGTTTTGCATAAGGGTAGCCTTTAAGTTGAACTTGTAATCATTTTTGTGTTGTTTAAATGGTGTCAATGTCATCACTTTGGAGGAGTGGTTCGAACACGCATATACACTTGTGTATGAGGGGCCAGCACTGCTGTAAGTCAAATAAGCCTTGCATGCAGGAGTTTGCAGCCAATGAAATCTTAGGGTTTGATACAATCTTGCATGAGGGTAAAGCTAGCCAATCTTGGGAGCTTTATAAACCACATTCTATATAACGCTGCAGCAGCACGCGTCCCGAGATGGAGCGTGCAGAGAAGCTGCAGTACTGCAGTATTATCAGCTTAAATTCTCTATTAATCCATATCCATCAGATCTTGTCATTGCTAAATATGGCTAAATATTAATGTTGAAAGGGGGCGATATGACAAAATAATAACGTGATGCTTCAGGCTGTCTGGCAATATAATACATTTATTGTTTGTTTTTCCCCTAATTTATGCCGTATGGATCTATTAGTGATTTTCTCCTGCTACCAATCGATAAAATCTATATATAGAAAAAGTCGCAGTTTGATATTTTCAGGTATTGATAGTGAATTTTAAATTGGAGCGTGAGTAAGCCTCCCTAACAGTATTTTACTCTTTGATGCAGCACTTTTACCTGTAAATGAAATCTTAAGGATAGTTTTGCTAGAAAAACCAAGGTTATCTGCCTTGGATAACGTTAATACAGCAAAGGCCCTTTGGGGCTCTGAACCTGCATCCTTTGAATTAGACGTTTATGTCGATAGCCACCAAGCTACCTGCTCACCAGTGTTCAGCATCCTTGGCACCCCTACCCAGCCCTAACCATAATTATATCTAGGTGACTAAGCAAAATGTAAGACTGCTCGAAATATTTTTTATTTTTTTCATTTCATTCACAGATTTTTATAAAAATGAATTTCCCCTTGTGAGTGAGTGAAAAAAATGTCCCCAAAAGGTCGAATAACTGGTTTTAGTCATATTGTGCTGAAATCCAGTCCACACAATGTAATATATACATGACCACACTTGCTCATGCACACACACCAATTAGGTGTCTATATCTTTGTAGGGACCGTCCATTGATTTCTATGGGGAAAACCCTAATCTCAACAATGACGACTTTAACCGATATATAGCCTTAAGTTTAACTATAAGTAACCAAACAAAATGTCAGATTTTTGGCATTTTCAGTTGTTTGATTACAGACATAGATTTTTATAAAATTAAGTTTCCCCTTGTGGAACCTGAAAAAATGTCCCCACAAGGTTGAAAATAACAGGTTTTTATCACATTAGGGGGATCAAATGTCCCCACAATGAACTATATACATCACCACACACATACACACACACACACACACACACACACACACACACACACATACAAGCACTGTGTAACTGAATGTAGTGTAGAGTTGTTATTCTTAACCATCTATAGATGGAAGCAAACTTCCCCAACTTGAATATGAATTGTGCCTTGAACAAAGAAATAAGGGAATAAGGGTTATAAAATTAGAATGTCCGAAAACAAAAAAAATATAGATAACTTAAATAAAAATATCTGCTTTCAAATTATTGTCATGTTGCCCAAACTATATATTTTGTATATTTCCAGTGATCATTGTTATATTTTTTATTTTGATACTTATAAAAAACATTAAAAATAAAAATTTTATCTTTTAAACTTTAAATGTGGTGTCCATAAATATTCAGTGTGTTATTTCTAACAGATTGTGGATTATGGTTCTACACATTTCTTGCGCTGTTCATACTGTAATGCGGACTAGACGACCAAAAAGCCTGAAGATTGGCTTGCATGCAAGATTTAAAATGTTCTCATGTTGCATGCAAGGGTAAATGTCCTGGTGGTTGTTTTAATCTTGCATGTTTAGCTGCTGTTATCATATATGTATTTATACATATGTGTGTGTGTGTGTGTGCGCGTGTGTGAGTATATATATATATATACTTACTTATATATATATATATATATATATATACTGTATATGCGACATTAGGAAGACAAAATGCCACGTTGCTTGGTTTTTAATTATTTTAAGTTTTATTGTTCCATGCTTGTAAGACTGTAATAGATCCTTGGATTTCATTGGCTGTAATCTTGCATGGTGTGTAATTATCTTGCATGCAAGTTTTTCAGGAATTTTGGGAGTGTTAGTAAACATTGTATATGACCCACCTAAGAGACATTGTGGATGTGTTCTGCATCTACCATCAGGAGGTCTTCAGTTCAAACAAGTGCTTGATTTAAGTACTTGTCCTCACCACAGTGGAACATTTATTTATTTATTTATTTGTTTGTTTGTTTGTTTTTTAGAATTTTACAGTTTAGTCTAAATCTACATGTGATCCTTGCAATAGTATATTATACAATGACTATAAATGCTATTGTGCAGCAAATTATGGATACCCTTATTCTGGTGGTCAAATACCATAGAGGTTGTCGTGTGTGGATGTGTATGTCTGTGTCTGTGTGTCTGGAAGTTTATTACACCCACTGTGCAGTTAGCCTAGACGCAATATATGCCGTTCATATGCCTGCAAAGTTCTGGCTTTCAAAATTTACTCAGAGTGTTCTCAGAGTAAATTCCCTATGTTCTCAACGCATTCAAGAAAACACTCAGGACTGAGTCAGTATCCATGATGTGGATCAGTCATGTTCTTATATAATGCATAGCATGGAACCCTGATTCTACAGGAAGCAGGGAAAGGGCACAGCGACACACGGATCATTTCTGTCAGCCCCTTATTTGCTATATTAGTTGCAACATTACTTCTCTGTCACTTGTAAAAGATTACTGTAACTCCTCTGAGCTATTTTAATCTTCTGAAGCATTTCAATTTTAATTTAATAATTTTACTTTATTTTCTATTAGTTATTAATTTTTGTCTTTGACTTACTGTGCATTTTCTTTAAATACATGTATATTCTACATTTAATTGTTTTTTTTGTGTTTTTATCTTTTCGATTAAAATTTTGACTCAGATATTATTTAAATACTGTTACTTTTTGCACAGGATCACTGTTCAGGCTCTCCAGCTGTTAAGAAGCAGACTGTCAGGTTCACGATAGCAAAACATTTGGTTAATAGAACTGAGACTGGAACCACAACAATATGTATCTTATTGTATGGACTTTGGTTTTCGGATGGGACAATTAATGTCAAAAAAGAAAAAAAAAATCACTTTTTCCAATTTTCTTCAATGGATGAAATGATATGACAAGGTCCTTAAAAATTCTAGTGATTATTTTAACCACGAGGTTAGTAAATTTATATTATCAGTTGTTCAGACACATATTCACATTTTGGGGGTACAGGGTACTATTCAGTGGTGCCCCCTGGACAGAGTGTCAGAAAACTGCAAGACGCACAGAGATGTCAATATACTGACATATAGCTGTGTTCCTTGTCAAATTAAGTAAGGTAACAGAGAATATGCTGTTGCTTGTATGTGTTGTCTCAAAGGGAAAAAAAATGAAAACATGATGATATTAAATTGGCTGAGGGAATTAAAAAAATGTAGCTGGATGTGAAAAATGTGCTCACTGCAAGGAGGGAGTCTTTGTGTAATGGAGCAGCACTGTGCCAACATTAAAATAGTGTTTAGGTTTGTGTTTAAATTCTATCCCATCAGTCATAGTTTGGGGAAGAATTATACAACAGTTCTGGCATAAATAGGGACACATTGTTGTAAGTATCCAGAATAAACGAAGCAAAGTTATACAATACACTACATCCAGTTTAATGTTGCAATCTGTAGCACGTATATAAGCAAAATCCATGGATATGCAGTATGTAAGCTTCTAATAAAGGGGATGTTTAATTTAAAGCATGGAGTGGAATCTATGATTTTATGACACAAAACATAGTCAAACACATACTGCATGAATATAATTGTTTATTACGTCATAAATTCTATATATATTTTAATGTAATTCGATATAGCTTTTCAACTATCTTTGAAAAACAACGTGCAGTGATACTTGCAGCATTATTTTAGGCAAAGAAAAAGAGAAGGCAGGTTCTATCAGTATTTCAAATGAGAGCAGCATTCTAATTGAGCATATCACAGTAAACCTATGGTCCACCACATTTGATTTTCGAAAGCTGTTGAAATCAGCATGCACTCTCTATGATGCATGGATTTTTATGCACACAACATCTTAATAGTCTGTGCTTAAAGATGCATGCTTGCATTAAGCAGCCTTTTGAAATGTTCTATAGACATGTATTGATAGAGTCCTGTGATGTCAATATGAAGAATGTACAGCATATCTGCAAACTGCAGTTATAAATAACCCTCAAGACATAGAAACAATGGTGTGTACTATGCATACATATTTGTGTTTCTTATTTTATTCCTTTAGTTTTTCTTATGTTTTTTTTTCTCCACCATATAACCAAACCCAGCATGCCCGTGCTCCATAACTCCTTGTGGCCTCCTAACGTACGAGGCAGCACTCCAACCCCGCTTGCTTGTGAGCTGAAATCCATTTACTGCCGGCACTCTCGCCCTCCCCATCTCCAGACATCAGCTCAGCTCGACAGACAGCACATTGCCCAGTCAGCAAGCGGTATTGTGAATTTTATCTTCTCTTGCAGAAATCAATTCGTCTTCGTTGCAGCAGATGAAATTTCTTGTAACACCTCCTCAGGTAAAATATAAATAAATAAATCACTGACACTTTCTTGATGCATCCGGGAGGGACCCAAAATATCTTTTTTTTCTTTCTTTCTTTTTTTTTGCTTAATGCACCTGACAGTAAAGGCTTTTTAAGGCCTGTCTGTAGACAGCTGTGTTATAATTTATGGCCCTTAGCAAGTAAACTTTGTTTTATTCTTTATTTCTGCATTTTTTTTTTATAAACCAAACAAGGTTGTTTGACACTTGCATGGAGAGACCTGGCAGGTAGTGAACCTACCGACGTGTTTTCTTTAATCCACTGTGTGGTTTCAGTGGGGCATGCAATGTCTGACAAGGAGATGTGCAAGGAAAAAATTGCCAGGCAAGAGCTTGAAAGTTTAATTCATGTTAGTTTCGTTTAATCTTTTTATGCCTTGTTTTTATGGTTTTGTCTAATTTCCTTTGCTAATGCCTTTAGAAGCAATTCCTTTTAACTGAGGATTTTTCTTGTTTTTTGAAAGCTACTTATTTAAGGTTACATTCAGATTATGCAGTAACTGCTTCAATTTCAGAGTGTCGGCTTCAGGGAATAACAGCAAACAACCAGACCTCCCCTTGCATTCATTCATTTCTCATACTCAGTTCATTAAAAATGGGATAACTGCATTGCAGTTGTGCTCACATTAATAGTACATTAATCCTGAAAGCATGAACCCAAATCCAAATAATTTTTATATTTTTGTTTGCTGAAGTATTTTTCATTTGTAAGTTGTCCAGACAATAACCTTAACAAATAATTTAAGTAGTTTATCCTTGAAGTGCATAAAGGGATATTATTGGTAATCTAAACATATGTGAATGCATAGCCAGAATTTGCACAGTAGCATCAACAGCATTTCTCATCATTTTTTTTCCAGATATTTTTCTTTAAAACTGGGGTTATTTTCTTTTCAAGAGTGATCTTTTTTGGCAAAGGCTGAAAAGCTAAATTTGTGTCGGACAAATTAATAAATTATAATAATTATTATTATTATATTGTTGTTATTGAACTGGTTGTCTGCTTTCATCTTTGAATCCTGTATTATCAAGACAGCTTTATTGAAAATATAAATTTGAGCCATTTCAGTGACAAATACAAAGAGAGAAGAGATGGTTCTTGTTAGTTTTGTATACTCTCACTTGAATTGCAATCACTTGAGTTCAATTATTTTAAATAAATTTCACTAAACATTTTTATTGAAACATTTGATTAAAGTTAATGATGTATCGGTTTTTACTTGCTCTATAGATATTTTCACAAAGTACACTTCTTATTCCATTAGAAATATTGCAACAATTTCATTTATGAAATTGAATATGATAGCCTTGTGTTCACCTGTTAAAAGATTGTGACAGTACTATTTACCAGTATAGTATAGTATAGTTCCATATTTGAGTAGAGTCAAGAGAAAATAATGAATTTGGACCTGTGCATATACAGGATGAAGATCATACAGTGAGGATTCTGGCTGGATAATGTAATATATCGACAGAGAGGTTCTACAGTAAATAACCACACCAAATGTAATCTCCTGTGGATTAGCTTTTTAATCACACCCAGCAAGTAATATGAAAATGAGAATATTGACAGGCTATAGCCATGAAGTTTTTGCTGGGCCTTATCTGCATCCAAACCCTTTGGTGGGTCTATCAGGCTCCAAGGCACCGATAACCTTAGCCCTTACTTTTTGACTTTTGAAATCTTCCACTATCACCCTCCTAGTCAACTGCCCTTCATGAAAAATTGAAGTGAACCAAATATTACTGAGACTGACCTCCGTTTAACCCTTGAGTACTTATCTCGGATCGCTGTTCCCATAGTATGCCATGAACATTTCATCCGATATACTTTACTAACAATAATAATAATAATAAATTTTATTTATAGTGCACTTTACTTTTTGCAAAGAAAATCTCAAAGTGCATACAGACGGTGAAAAAACATTATATTAAAAACAGCATTAAAAGGAGGAATAAATCATTCATTACATCACACATCACAAACAATCATTAATAACACTGGCTAAAAAGAAACATTTTCAGGCTTTTTTTAAACATGTCACAGTCTGTGGAGCTCTCAAAAAATGTAAAAAAGGTACTGGATCTCTAGCGACCCAAACAAAACAACACACGTTGTTTGTATTTGTATGTGAGCTTTTAATGTGCTGCATTTGTAAACAAAGCTCAAACAAAATGTTTTTTTTCCCCTCATTTTTTCATCTTTCTGAGTAAGAGTTACTTGGAATATCATGGAAACAAAGTGAAAACATAAGAAGCTTGGTCATATTCACTGCCTACTCTTTGTCCCTAAACTGTGAGGTGTGAATGGGACATTATACAGTTGTAGTTTTTGCAATCTCTGCCCAGTTTAGCTTTTTTTTGTGGATTAGGAACAATAATACATTTTGATCACTCGACTTGTTCGGTGGGTGGGTCCTTTCCTATGCTTTGCTTGGCAGTCAGTATGAAAGATTATTTAGCATGTTTTGCAAGTAATTTTTATCTGGAATTGATATGAAGTTTAATATTTTATAATGTTGACATTTTAAACCATTTTTTCTCTTAAAATTAACAAAGGTTTACCATGCTGGATGTAAAAAGAGAAGTTTCCAACTAGCTGGAGCACCAATGCTTGAGAAGAGAAAATAGTCTTGCTCAGAAACTGTTCTTAGTGTTCAGAGAAAATGTATTCAATAAAAGCTTGCAGTTAAGGTTATTTGTGGCTTGATATATATATAAATATATATTTATGTGTGTGTGTGTGTGTGTGTGTCAGTGTGTGTGTAATAATGTTTCCTGAAAGTCACATGTGCATAGAAATAGCTACAGACAGGTGGCATTTTGAAAACCAAAGAAAATTACGCTGATAAAAATAATTTGATTTATCAGTAGAAAGTCACACTGTAAACATATTTAGAATGTTTAAATTGGTGTTCATTAATATAAAACTGATATTAGGCTGTCGGATCTCCCTGTGAGGTTATACGATGATAATCATTCCTCATGTATTATCTCAGGACCAATAAAAAAAATGCATTTACAGTACCAAAGTTGGGGTATAATGATAATTTGTAAATGGTAAACAAACTACTGTTCAATAATAACTCAGAACCCTGTTCACAAGTACTGGTTAAATGGCAGAATGTAGAACACTGCTGTTAAAATGAGAAATTACTACACTGCTGATGAGAACTGAAAATAGAACAAAACTGAGATCCATCCATCCATCCATTTTCCAAACCGCTTATCCTACTGGGTCGCGGGGGGTCCAGAGCCTATCCCGGCAATCGGCACGAGGCAGGAAACAACCCAGGATGGGGGCCAGCCCATCGCAGGGCAAACTCACACACCATTCACTCACACATGCACACCTACGGGCAATTTAGCAACTTCAATTAGCCTCAGCTTGTTTTTGGACTTTTGGGGGAAACCAGAGGAAACCCCACGATGACATGGGGAGAACATGCAAACTCCACACACATGGAGACATGGCGGAGACTCGAACCCGGGTCCCAGAGGAGTGAGGCAACCACTGCACCACCATGCCGCCCCCAAAACTGAGATCTGATCTAGATATTTATGACAGTCCAAGAAGTCCTTCAGCCACAGAACTCTTGCAGGCATCTGTTGCAGGAACCTCTCCAATAACCTGCATAATAAATTGTGTTTGTTCTTTGGTCTCTGAGAGTAGCCTGTTGTACTCCTAGATAAGCACTACGCTCCTCACTGCCATGTCATTGGTCACAGTCATGCTCTTGGTGATCTCCTCTGGCAAGATGTTAGTTGCGTTGCTTGCCCAGTTACCAGGATCTTGATTCAGGAAGTCCTGACAAAGATCGAGAATAACTGTTCTTTGTGACGAACGTTCTTCATTCTGGTGCTCAGCAGGCCCACATGCACCCTTTTCTCTGGCTTCTTGTCCCCTTCAGTCTCCAGGACTGCAACCATTCCCTTCTTCTTCTCCACTATGACAGCTGGATCAAACGACCCATGCAAGCAGCTGTTTGCTTAGATACCAGAAGTGGTTCACCAGCTTTTTCTGGGTACCCTTCGCCGCTCTGTCGTCTTCAGACAGCGACTTTTGGGTGCATCTGTCAGGAGGTGGGAGCAGAACCAAGACATTATCTAGCACTTCAGCCAGAAGACAGGGTGCTGCTTCATTCCTTTCAGCTCATGTGGAGCAAGTGTGAAGACATCCCAGAATGCAAAAATCTTCAGAGCATAAATTAATCATGCCATGAGGTGAGCACAATGCATTGTCTCTGGTTTGGCAAACCGAGTTCTTCCGGTTGGGAAGCCAACAAGGAAGATGATGGTGAGCTCCAATAGCTCATGGTAGTCATCCCAAGGCTGAACTACCCCATTCAGCTGGAAGCAGAACTGAAGGATTTTGTCTAACTTGTTCTGCAGAACATTGGCAACTTCATTGTTGTCCACTCTGGGATTGTAGTCAACCATAGCCATTTGGGGCCAGTGGCTCTTGAATCTCTTGGAGAGAAGAATGTTTAGTCTGGTCGATGGGCCCATAGTAATGAGAAAGACCCCTTCAGCGTGATTTCAAGAGAGTTTATCAATAAAAGAAACTTCTGTTGCTATCACCAATTAGATTTTGAAGTACCTTTTGATGTGAAAACATTCATGTGTTGAGCATACACTAAATGTCAACTTGGATTAAATTTGGGATTAAAATTTGGCATACTTTTATTACTACCAATTAGGCCTGTAACGCGATGAATCGCGAATCAGTTAAAAATCAATGTAAATGTATGACGATTTAAACCGGCTGATGTGGAAAATGAATCACTACTTTAGGAGTATTTCACGGTACTTTACTTAACTGGTATAATATTAGATTTGATTTCACGACATCAGTTCGACATCAGATATCACTACGTATTCATGTCGACGTTGTATGTTACTTTTTGGTTTAGACCGAATGTGAGATGGTGAACGAATTTAAAATTGAGGAGTGAAGACACACCTCTTAACTCGGCGATGTGGCAGCATTTTAGCCTTCCGGTAATCACAAACTAAAATGGCGAGAAAAGCACAGACAAGACAAAAATTGCGTGCAAACATTGTAAAAGATTGATAACATGCACAAATAGCACAACGAACATGCTTCACATGTCCACCGGCACCACAGTGAGCTCAGTTCACCACCACCATAGAAAACATTATTAAAAGGGCAAACGCCGCTAAAAAGCTTCACATGCAAGCCTTAGTTGTTTATTTGGTAACGCTTTATATTAAGTGCACCTTCATAATGCGTACATTATGCATTAATAGAACATTCAGGGCACCTTCATAATGCATTCATAGAACATTCATAAGCAGCATGCAAGTGCACTTTAATATCCTAACAGCTTAAATATACATGAACAATTCTGAATGTCTGAATACTTAATGAATACATTATGAAGGTGTACCGAATGTTTTATGAAAGCAATATAAAAGCATTATGAAGGTGCAATTAATGTAAAGCGTTACTGTTTACTGGAAGATTTTTTTTTATTATTTTGATATCAGATTTTTGCTTAACAGTATTTTATTCAATTTCAGTTGCGCTATTAAATAGAGGACACGTTTTGCACAGTTTAGAAAGATAAATAAAGGAATATTTTTGAATAAATTTGTAGGCAGCTCATTCTGTTAAAAAATCATGAGAAAATCATATCGTGAACTCAGACTCGTGAATCGTATCGAATCGTGAGTTGAGTGTATCGTTACATCCCTACTACCAGTGGTGAAACAAATGATGGGGTGAGAGGTTAACATTTCCCCTATAAAGATTCCACCACCCCCCCCCCCCAATAAGGGCCTTGTAACAAAACCTTTGACATTTAGATAATTTTGATACCAGGATTTTCCCAGCTATCTGGATTTCAAAAAGCTAGACAAATCTGAATTTACCTCTTAACCCTCTGGGGTCGAGTGCATCGTCAACGATGCAGCATATTTTTAGCTGTTCAGGTTATATCCCAATGAAATCTTTTTGTAGAAACATGAAAAAAAAGCTGACTAAATACATTACCTGTCTTCTTTTCAAAACGTCGGAAGTATTAAAGTTTTTTAAATTAGGTTAAATCTGCAAAAAACGAAACCGTCACCTTTCTTAGTTTTACCTGCATCGGGAGCGTGTAGTTCCACCCTCACCTGAAGATCACTATTCGCATTATAAACAGCTGCATTAGCACGTATTCAAACCGCATTCGCATGGTAATTAGATGAACAATGCAATGCATGGGGGTGAAGATACATCCCCATCAGCGCCATAAAAGGGGGGGGGGATGTGCCCAGGGGTGAATGGCCCATGCATACACATGAAAGTTGCTACATATTCAATGAAAGGAGGCCAGAAATAGTGACATGAGTTAGGTTTTTCTTATTTATTTATCCAACTGAATGTACTGTACACCATTTAGTCATCTTCATGTAGCCAAGACTTTCATGATCAGATATCTGGGATCAAAACAAACAGCCAGCATTGGTTACTATGTACTTTTATAATGTTTCTGCAAACTGCATTTTGCAATGTCTATACTTTGATGTCAAATTACAAGCTTCACATGAATCTGATATATTTACAAAGTACACTAAGATTAAGATGAGTTTATTGGCAAAACAAATATATAAGAAATAATTTATTTGCCATGAATTAGATTATGATATTGAATGAAATGTGTGACCATGCCCCAGTCAGTGAAAGTTCCCTACCCCTACACCCCAGAAGGTTAAGCCAAGAAAGCACATAGTTGCAAGCTTTTTTCACTTAAGCATCGACTTAAGTCTGGGGTTTACCTGCACTTAAGCTAGTTACACATTTTATGCAGAGAAACACCAAAATACGGACATGTTGCATGTAAATGACCCTTATGTACATTCAGCCTCTGACTGGTGCTTTTGATTGCATTTTTCACTATGTGCTCTATGCGTGTTTTAAGTCAAGGGGCTCTACATGGTGCAACACAGCATTGCAGTGCCAAACATGTAGCGGAATGAAACTTTTTACACATTTTTTTTTTGCATGTAGTATATATTTAAAAGTAAATGTTTTACATGCACAAATATAAAATTACATACATTTATATTACCATTAGGCAGGATTCAAGTGACACTTGCCTTGTCGACACACCTAATAGGCATATCAGGTGAGGTTATTCAATTAAACTGAGTAAAAAATAGGTTCCAAGGAAGTGGTATGTCCTCGCAATCCTAGCCGCAGTGCATGCACTTGGGCTTCTGCCTGAGTGCCGCAGATACGCCCTCTTCTTGATAAACTACAAGCCAATCCACTCCCGCAGAAGCTTGTAATATTTTGTCCCTCTCCTGACCACATCTTCTACAGTATGTCACATCCTGTTCCCCCCACAAAACAAAAATACAATCATGGTTATGCTTATTTTCATGTTAAGACAAAATACAAACCTTAGCCTTAGCAAATTAGCTACATTAAATGTTTTACAATTAAAACAGGTTAAGTTTTTCACATAATAGTAGGCTAGTCATGCACATACGCGTATATTGCCTGCAACATATGCAATAACAGGTCATGAATCTGCACAAACAAAATCTACACATTTTTGTGCTGTTTCACTTTTTTAGTGCAGTTGTCACTTTTGATTTGCCTGCACTTGCAGTGAATGTCAGTGTAGTCTGCCCCTTCATACAGTAACTGAACATACATGGTGTTCTGGCCCTGTAATGCCCAGTGTATTTGTTGCAGTAGACAAAAGGCAATTGGTTCCCATTGTGGTCACTTACAATGGAATAGGACTGCCAAATATCTGATTTCCCTTACACACTTTGACAGTTTTATATTCACCTTTCCTTAATTAAGCAGGCGCTTGCATCCTTAGGCGTTAAAGATTTTCGTGCTGGCTCTGCAATCATTAGCCAGGTGCTCACAAGAGAGACTAGAGACCTTCAAAATGCTAATGTCCTTCCAAAAGTTCCAGGATAGGCTGGCTGTGTAAAAACCAAATTAGGCATAGTAACCTATTTTTCTTTTATTCTGTGAAATTTTTGATGTAACTTTCTGCTCACACAAGAACATGAATAACGGTTTGATAAAATAAAAACACATTTGAGTAATATTTATTTTAATTATTTTTGTGGGATCCCGCAGATCTCATTTCCGTTCTTCTGCTCCCACAGCGATATCAGTCACTTTCCACCCACTCCTGCATTCAAAAATAAAAATTTGCAATTTTGTTTCCAGGTGGATCGTGCAACGCTCCATTTTAAACTGATACAGGACATGAGTTACACATACATACACTTCATGCATACACTATATACACTAGTTCAGGGGTATCCAACAACAACATTACCTGAACAGGACACAGGCCTAACCATTTTATGCTTAATTGGGTAAATGTGTGGGTTTTTAGTGGAAGTGACTAACAATTGGTTAGTCATATTTGCTTGTTTACATAATTGTTCTGAATGAAGAGGGGAAAAAAGCTGAAATATATGGATTCATTTTTAAATACAATACGGGTCATTCTCACAAGCTCATTACCGTAATATATCAGTGTTCTATTATATTTAAAATTAGTTTGACGACAGACTCAAATGATATCACTGTCTAAAATGTCCATTTTGCCTCTGGGGTAGTCAATTAGTTGCAAAGTAAAACAATTGACAATGCAAAACAATTGATGAAATCAAAGTACATCTTATTATGTTAATTGATTTTCAATTGTTTGCCAAACCTGAAGTAGCTGAGCGTGTCCTTCCTGGCAGGGGTTATCTGGTCATCTTAAGCGCCTGATGCAAGAACAGACCCCAGTATCGTTGTGGTTTTTGTTATACAGTGCTACAAATTCTCCAGTTCTTCGCAGGTGCCTTTTGTTGTTCTCTTGCATTAGTGCCCCTAGAGATGAAATTTCAATTCCCTTTCATAATAGCTACTATGTGAACTAGGTAGGATGAAAATCCTTTACATCAAGTATGGTCAACAACAAAGAAATTTCAAAATCCATTTAGTCACTCTGCAAAAAATAAGGTGATTCCTTCCTATTCGTATATTGTAGTTTTTCATATAAACAAATCAAATGTTTCCATGAAGAGTATAAATTTGAATATATGGGTAATATATGTCAAAATATATAGGCAAAAATGTAGTTTTGTGCTCCAGGCTGTGACCAAATGAACTGTGTAAGTGTATGACTATGGCCCCAACTGGCATGGTGGCTACACTACATGTAATTTAGTATTCCTTCTAGTAATGGGACACTGGATCTTGTAAATAATGTACATTATTCAAAATTTATTTGTTTACATATGGAGCTTTTAAAAAACTTACTATCTGCTATTATATTTTCTGTTGTTTTTGGTTGTCCTTTGCTTCCCAAATGTTGTCACTGATGCTTATTTTGCCTACTGAAAATATATATACAGATAGCAGAAAGGGGCTTCTCCACTCATTTTATATTGATTTATTTTAATAAACCAAGCACTTGCTCAATCACATTATGGAAATAGTAAGTTATCTGTTTAGGTAACACAGTCTCCCATCAATTATTGGGTAGCTGCCTATTATGAAGGCAGTAAGAATGATGTTATGCTACTGCAAAGTTGCAGGATTGAACTTTGCAAATATGCATGCCAATGATAGATGGAAGTGCTGATTGATGACTTATAAACATAATCTGGTTGGAAATCTAGCATCCAGAAATGGATGTCTGCTTGGTTGATATTAAGAAGGATGTTATTTACAGATTAAGTTGTTGGAATATAAATGCCATGTCCCTTTGTGAAATAGCTCCTGATTGTGTGTCTCATGCTACATGGAAGGACACCCTGGATGGGATGTTAGTCCATCGCAGTAATTCATTCTTTGTTTTCAGCTTCATAAAGAATCTTTGTTTATTGCCATCGTTCCCTACTAAAGAGATTGTTACTCCATCCCAAGATATTGACTCTATGATACTCATACTCTACAAGCTCATGCTCTACACACAGTTTAGAAACACCAATTAGCTTAAATGCATGTCTTTGGAATGTGGGAGAAAATCCAAACAGATAGATGGTGCAAACTTCAAACACACATGCACACACACGCAGAGTAGATTTGGGATGCAAACCCCCAACCCTGCAGTGTGAGGCTGCAGTGTAACTCACTGAGCCACTATGCCACTCCCAATTATGACATGTATGTGTCACAATGTGTTTATTACCTTTATTGAAGTATAAGTGTCAGGTGGCAAACTTGAGGCAGTATCAATTCACATAATGACTGTTACTTCCTTTGGGATGCAGTGAGCTATATAATATGTTTTCGCCAATTATACCCAGCCCCTTCCGAAAGTAAATTAGTTAATAGTTTAACATTTGAATGCATTGATATGTGTTTAAATTTTTCAACCCGTATAGAACATTTTTAAATCTCAACTTGAAACCTCTTATCCATATAAACATAAAGTACCAGTCAAAAGTCTGGACATACCTGCTTTGAATTCATTCGTCTCTGTTTTAGCTGTTATGCACCTTATAGTAAAAGGCCTCAAGGCAATGAAATAATATATAAGAAATACTGCAACAACCAAGAAAAGTGTTCGGCATCTGAGAATTTTCTTGAATTTTAGACTCTTCAAAATAGTCCCCTTTTGATTCAGTGACAGCACTGTACACTCTCGGCATTCGTTCAACCAAGCTGGCTACCTGAGATGCTTCTCCAACAGTCCTGAAGGAGTTTACACAAGTTCAGGGCACATGTTGGCTACCTTGCTCTTACCCTTCGATCCAACTCATCCCAAACCAGCTCTATAGGCTTTATGTCGGGAGATTGTGTGGACCAGGTCATCTATTGCAGTACTCCATCTCCTTCCATGTTAAGAAGATAATACTTAATACTCAACCATGAGGTGTATTGAACATGCTACAGCATTGTTTGCTTCTGGATAAAATGACAACTCAAAGTTTCCTGTTTAAATTTCACTTTACCAATCATAGCCTATACAGGCAGAAAAATAACAGCGATAAACATTCAGCATTACACTCTAAAACCGTCTGTTATGTCTGTTTATTCAGTGAATCATAAACTAAACAACACTTTTGTATTTCAATTTCTTTCACATGTTATAAAACATATATAAAACCATGCCTTGTTATCAGATAACCTAACTGACCATGTCCTCCTTCATAATGTGGATCCATTGAAAGGTCCCCAATGAAACCCCTGCATTCCTGCGTCATAGAGACTCTAATCTCAACATCCATCAATTCATCTTCTGAAACCACTTGTCCTATTCAGGGCCATGGGGGGTCTAGAGCCTATGGGCACAGGACAAGGAATAACCCAGGAGGGGGTGCTAATCCATCATAGGGCACACTCTCATGCCACGGCGCGCACGCACACACACACATGCACCTATGGGCAATGGAACATGCAACCCTGGCAAGAACTTGAACCCAGATCCTAGAGATGTAAGGCAACAGTGCTAACCACTGCACCACCATGTCGCCTCCAGTCTCAACATTTATAAGATTATACTTGTAGTGCCTGCAAATTATTATATTAGATTAGACTAAAAATTGAGAAATTTCAATAGGTGCAAGTAGTTTTTCCTCATAAGAAGGATGATAAAGACACATCAGTTTATGACATATCTGAGTAGCCCAGAATGTCCTGAAAACAAAACCATAAAGCATATGTGGCTTATTCATGTACATACCATGTAATAAGCCGAAAATCAAAGGGATGCAACCAATAAGGTCCGTCATATTTGATAAACTGTTACTTTTGTACTGAAGCTTTGAAATTGTAAAAAAAAAATCTGTGATTCAAATTATACTGGGACGCAAATTTTAGGGCAGTAGTTCTCAACCTTTTTTGCAAAGCAACACAATTTTTAAAAAGCCAGCTCAGTCACAACCCTACTGTACATCACGTATAGGTCTAAATCAACACTATGATCAAGCGTGCAGTGCACTCTGCAATTTACGCCAGTCAATGCATATCGCACAAATCTGATGGGATATTCCAGTGACTTTTAAATTAAGCATCTCTGGGTTGGCTTTTTGGATTGGTTGAGCGTCCAGTAGTTTTGCACAAAGCATTTGCAGACCCAAGACCCGTTTATATAGGTTAATATTACAATGGGCTGGGAAATCTGATCATGGATCAACATAGGAAATTACTGGTTTTAAAATGCTTGCATTTGCAACTGCCTTGCAACCCTTTCAGAACTTGACCCATGGGTTGAAAATTGTTGTTTGAGGCCATACTGCCTACCCCCAAAATGACCCCTATGTTCCACATTTTACAGTATATTGTGTTATGTAGTTTGTTTCTGATCTTGATTTGGACTAGCCCTGCCTTGGTCTTGTCTCAGTCTCACCCTGCCTTGGTCTTGGTCTTGTCTCAGTCGCGACACACTCTGATCTTGGTAATGACTTGGTCTCAGTTTAGGTGGTCTTGCCTGCATAACTAGGTCATTATCTTGTAGAAAAAATAATAATAATTTCAGCAGATGTCTCCAGTATTTTGACTGGTGCTGTATATATTTCAATAAACATATTTTGACATTTAAACAGGTTACACAAAAACATAGGTGTATTCTCCAAGCAGGATTTCTAAGTTAGATGGGTTAACAAGCTAGAAGACGGTAATATCCAGTAGGAATACTCCTTACCGAAATTCTTATTGGACAATCATAACTTCAAGCTGAAGTTAACCTAGCTAACTGAGAAATCCTGCTCTGTGGAAGACCCCCCTGGAGAAATACATGCATTGCTTTGAGTATTTTATCAGAGTAAACTCTTTATCTGATAATCAGATTTAGGCTAAGATCTGTTATTTGTTAAAACTCTTTTGCTGATGGTTTACAGGTGTTTACAGGTTAAATGCCGGTTTATAAATGGTGGTATAAATGCTGCTTCAATTTAGTGGATATTTTACATTTATTGTTATATTCTTAAGTGAAACAAATGTCACCCAATGACAGTTGTAGTGTTGGTTCTCTGCCAGTCTGCTTGCAGTTATCTGTAAAAAATCTTAAGACTCTGTAAGGGTCCTTCTGAAGTTAAAAAAGTGCAAGTTATTTCAGGAAATTGAGCTGCCTTGAGTGTGTGTGCGTGTATTTCAGTGTGACTGAATGTGTTTCCACGTATCTGGCGAAGCATTTGGGGACCAACCAAAATCCTATTTAAAAAAGCAGCTATTGAAAATGGGTGGAAATATTTCAAGTGCATAACAGTAACAGATAGATTCTGCTTCTACTGTTTATGAAGCTTCTATTGTAATATTTGGTATATCTGTCCATCCATCCTACCATCAATCCATCTATCAGCCAAATGCTTGTCCATTCATTATCTATGTGTATATGAACAATATAAGTGTGTGTGTTGTTATGAATTTATCATATATATATATATTGTTGTCAGTTAGATTAGCATGACAATTATCAATTGATAACTATGATCAATTGTGCTGTTTTTGTTTGAGAATTAATATATTAGACAAATTATTGGAGGATTAATTGAAAAAAGAAAAAAATATGATTATTGTGGACTTGGACACTGATGCAAATGACACAAATGTAAACATAACCTGACTGAAACCTTTGTACTTGCATGTACTCTCTATTACTGCCATGTTTCGTATAAATTATGAATGAAAGATAATGCAGAAAGGGCCCAAAGGTTAAAGGGATGTACCTGATATTCAGTTATTCAAAAGAGTCATGAGAATTAGCTCTGAATACACGCAAAACTAATTTCATATCTATTCATTTGGTAGGTTTTTAGCACCTTGACTGCTGTATATAGAATTACTCTCCATCCTTTACCTAAATTAATAATAATATTCATGTGAAGAATGTAGAATATATAGCAAATAAAGTATGCATAATAATAATAATAATAATAATAATAATAATAATAATAATAATAATAATCATTAAAGTTGAATGTGCACCCAAGGTGACAAAAGGGGGGTTTGTCCAATATTTAGATTTTTTTGAGTGGTACAACTGCTCAGGGTGTAATACATTGTAAGTTAAAAATTTGCTGCTCAGTATAAGAGCTAAGGCTCCTTGCATTGTGGTGTGCTGTAATAATCAAATTACTGCTTAACTGTGGTAATAATTAAAATTTGGTGTGCAGTTAGAAAATTATATTTAATTACATGTAAGGTGGTCATTAGAAAGATTTCTTTGTGTCAGTTGCTGGTAGGAAAATTAAGTTTGTATCACTTAATGAAAAATGATTTTTAATTAAATACATATGTTTGTCAATCAGTTGGCCTTTCTCAGTTTTCTCTCAGTATGACTGAGCTGCAGCATCTCCTGATGTTTAACACGTTCCATGTCACAGAAACTGATGTTTTCTCACCTTTGTTTATTGACATTTCTATAGTTTTTATATGCTTATTATTGTAATAACTTGTGCATATTAAGTCCTTCAGTGATTTTTCAGCATCTGTTCAACATTCATTCCAAGCCTTTTTGTGAGGATTTTTAAATAAACAGTTTAAAGATTTATCAGTACAAGTGAACCTTATTTGATACTTATATTTTCATGTTTAAATATACATTGCATTTATATTTATTTGAGTAACGTCCATTTCTAAAAATTGCACTTAAATATATATTTTACCTGCGATGGACTGGCCCCCCATTCTGGGTTGTTCCCTGCCTTGTGCCCATAGCTTCCGGGATAGGCTCCGGACCCCCCGTGACCCAGTATGATAAGCGGTTTGGAAAATGGATGTATAGATATATATTTTACCAAAATATTTGGTGCTAAGTACCACAACAAAACCTTCTGGTATTGTGCTTACATGTCTACCAAACAACGAAATGTGTCTATAGCTCTTGTTTTGTACGACAGCATAGGTTAACCAGGTATTTGGGTTATGTTCTTACTTGCACTCTTGATGCTATACTGGTAAAGTTACGGTACAGAATACATTTGCTGTCAGATAACCCAGCTGCTGTTACTGAAAAATTAACCATGAATGACAGATAACCTTTTCATGAGTTCAGCATGTTGTAATGCCACGGCTAGCATCTCATCAGTCATCAGTTTTTTAAAAGAAGACATTTCTTTTGATCAGGCTCACAGTTGCATGCCAGCAGAGTCCACATTTTATTTATTACATCATTTGTTTTTTTTTTTTTCCTTCTCTCCAATTGCTTTGAATTGCTGCCAGTTGGGTCTTCCGATCGTGCGCTAATTTCTATGGTATTTGCTGTGTGATTGACGTATTTTTTCGTTGTTGTTGTTTTTGCACTGCACTGCCTTTCGGAGGAAAGTCGGCTGAGCTTTGTGCAAGCTTTCCTGTTTTCGTGATGGTAGCGTGGCAGAAAGTGTAAATGTTTAGGGCGTGGTCATGTGCTTCTCTCCTTTCCCTAGTTACGGACGAGTTTATGCTGCCGACCCCTACCACCACGCACTTGCTCCAGCAGCCACATACAGCATTGGTGCCATGGTAAGCACACAGCAGGATCCGCTCTCTCTGCCCGCTCCAGCCACTTTGTCACTCTCAGTGTTTGCGTCCATTTGGCGTTCCATTTTTGCCTTGTTTCGCCTCTTCCCAGTCTGCAGTCCCGTGGATTATATCATAGCTGCCATCTCTTCACTTTAGCTTAATTGAATCTCTCTCTTTGGCAGCTAAAATGCCGCATTGATCCTTCCAGTAAACTTGATAAATGTCTTAATTTCTTGGCAGGGCACTGCATTTAAGTTATTATATTCCCGATATATTTTCAATTTTGTATCACCTAAATGAACGCTACCCCTAATGGGATAATTACTCAATTTCATAATTGAATCTATCATCTAAGTGCAGTGGCAAGACTTAAAATATTTGAAATTCCGAAAAATAAAGGTTGAGATCTCAGTTATGCTTAAAATAAAATCCAGTGTACAGCTGCTTGGCTGAGTGGAAAAGTTTTGCATCCTCGCACTGTTCATGCTAATTTGCATGGCTGCTTGTTTACATTTATAAAATTATCAGTTCTTGTTTGAAAAGTTTGCAACACTGACTTGGATCTCAGTTTTATGTCATAATAAACATACATTTTTCATCAAATCTTCAATGAGCCTTATGATGGGAACCCCAGTGAACCAATGAGGGGTATCACATATAACATGCTTCAGGACTACAATTCAGGAGCCTGCTGTCATGGATGATAGTGACATTTTTGTCGTATATAATGACTGACTCAGGATGAATATGCTGAGATCCAAGTAGTCAATGCATTTTTTTATTAATTTGCTAGCATCAGCTTATTTATTACCCATTTCCCAGACTTAGAGAAGGCGCCTGATCACTTGTAGCCATGCTGATGTACCGCAGACTCAGTGTAGGTAAACACGACCGGCCAAAGACGATTGTATTAAAAGCCTTTACGTGCATCACTTTGTTTCAGAATGCTTTTGCACCCTTGACTGATGCCAAGACTAGGAGCCATGCTGATGATGTCGGTCTCGTTCTTTCTTCATTACAGGCTAGTATATACCGAGGGGGATACAGCCGTTTTGCTCCATACTAAATGACAAAAACCATAATAAAACCTTCCAGTGGGGACAAAATGAGAAGCTTTCCGAGGCCTGGGTATTGCAATACATGCAGTAGTGCATCATTTTAGCATCTCTAAAGAGAGAGGAGGGAAAAAAGAAACATTTTTTTATCTTATACCTCAGATATTTTGTTCTGTGTATTTTAATGTGGGTCTTTCATTTTTAAACAATACATAAGCTGTTGGTTGTAGAGATTTCTGTGGTGATCTAGAAAGCTGCTAGATATAAATCAAATGGGGGAAAAAAGTATTAAAGCCACATTCCACAGTGCTTTATCATGTAAATTATATAATATATGATAAATATTACGCTGTCTGGGGTTATCACATTTTGTTAAAGTGTAAGTGACTATAGTAGTCATTTTGTTTTCTGCATTTTCACATGACACTTTGTTTGTAATTTGATTATATATTTGATTTGATATTGAGAGAAGAATGGGGCAGGTTTTGTGGCCGGGGTGGGTGGGTATGGTGTTGCCAGGTTGACGATCCCTAGTATAACCCATATAGTTGATAAGGGAGGTACAAATCCTGTTAGCTGTCTTATAACATTCACTATTCAAAGCCAAAGGTTATGTTCCTGGGATGTAAGCAGACACTTGTACATACTGATGTTATGTAGAAGCTGCCTGGCAAAACTCCAAAACATGTTCATCGAGGCAGCGTTTAACTGTTTAACCAAGTATCTAGCCAGTACTTACTAGTTAAGACCATTTTAAAAAGAAACATTGTTTTTATATTACCTCCAGTATATAAATTATTGATATCATTGCTGACTTTTGTATTATGGGAGGAGAAACATAAAAAGAATAATAAGGTGATAAAACCACTCTTTCTATTTTTCTTTTTGTTTTCCAGAAAGAAATAAATATACTAGAACCGTTTGTACCAATTAAAATAGAAAAGATGACAATGTATAATATTTAAACTGTGCAGTGGAAAAGGTCTGTTATAGAAAATACGGGCATATGATGTTTTAGACTTAGTCAAGTAGATCAGCTGTTAGACAGAAGGTGTATCATTTTTATGGAATCACAGAAAAACATTCGAATTTCTATGAACATTTTACAGATAGGTAGAGATAATCATGGAATTTTGTCATCTTGGTACTATTTTGGTCTTATTATACGGCACACACAATCTGCAATTTTTCGTTTATTCTGTTGAAAATGCATATCTCTTTTTATCCTTCTGTTTTTATACAAATGTCCTATTATTTTATGACAAGGTAAATGTATGATTCTCAGAAGCATAATATATAACAGATGGTTTAATAAGATGATTATACCTAAGAGAAATTATAAGTAAGTAATAATGTAATAATTCTTCCAGCCATTTCCAAATGCCACACAGGAGTGCTGTTTAGAAGGCTTCTTCTAAGCATCCTTGAAGAATTGCAGCTTGTCTGTACATATGCTAAGACTGTTCATAAGTCATGTTTACAAAAGTCTTAATTCGAGGTGTTTGTCAGTTTCTGTTTTGTATTTATTAACAAAAAAAAAAGTTTGGGGGGGGCGGGCCTAATCCTTGCTGCAGACTTAAGTTATATCCTCATGTGTACTATGTGCGTCTATTCGCACAACTCAGTGAAATATCTTATCCGCTGCTGTGATTCTACTATGAAATTATGCTTTTAAACAAGTGTTGTGACCAGGCATTCTCCTTGTCATCGTATGTGCATGCAGTATATGATCCGCTGAACAATAACCATCAATAAAGTTTCACAAGATAAGGGGAAATTGTGGTGGTCTTTTTTTAATGGCTCATTGGGAAATGTGAGGATATTTGTTTATTTGCTGTTATTGCTTTGTTATTTCAAATACTGTCAGTTCAAAATGTTGAAATAAAAAATGAGTATTATACAACGATTTTTATTTTGTTTGAATTGTTCTTTGGTTTTAAAATGATATACGGGAAACATGATATTAGACTGGAAGAAATGATAAAAAAAATGTAGAAAATTGTGACTTTTAAGGTACTATTAAAAACTATAATTTGAGAACATTATTCTGTTTTTTCCACAGAGATGTTCAAAAATGTAATTTGTGCGCTATTTACCACATTGGCCATCATAGAGATTATTCAGGGAAACAGAAATTCACACTTATTATACAAATCTTTGTTGGACATCTGCATTTTTACTTTTTATGAAAAAAGTGCAGTACCAATAATAATCATACCCTGCTGCTAAATTATTTTCAAACAACGCATTTTTTTATTAATAAACTCCCGCAGAAGAAGCTCATGTACCATGTTATATAAAGTCATATAATATGTTAAATGGCTTTCAGTTGAATACACTCGACTGCGTAGCATTGCTCACCTCCCACGGAGTACTGCATTCACTGTGTATAAAGAACACGGGGGGGGGGGTGGAGGCAGTGCAAACACAACTGCCACCTCGCACCATCTGTGCCTCTCCAAATCTGAGCAGTAAAGCACTGCATTTGTGGCGCTCTCACTTGGACAGACAATCTAAGTGGAGGCCTAGAAATGCGATACATTGTTGAGGGATCAGGGAGCTTGGGGGCGAGAACATGGCACTGTAAGTGATTTAAAACTAGCGCTGTGTGCTCTATTACCAATTCCCTGGACTCCCGCATAACAACCATCCAGGCAATTTAGAATACGCATCCACTGCAACCACAGGGGACCGAGAGCGGTGTCCATGCACTTTGAGTAGGCCATGTTATATGTAGGCTGTCTCTTGGAAAGCAAAGCAAAAGAATTTTCAGTGTTGTGGCATAATGGGGGTATGAAAGTAATCATATTTCAGCACTTTAAACCAGAGCGATGGAAAGTCCACACCCTGCAGCTGACTGCATTCAAGGATCTGACCCTTAGTAAGCATCCTGACTATAGGTGCTTGAACATTACTGGCCGATTGCTTTTCTGTGCAATTAAGAAGGACCGCAGTGCTTTATTTTTTTGAATAGGAATCATACAGTAACCCAAAATCCATTCAGGTGCTTATGCATCTGGTTCACAGTCTGGCTGGGAATGTAAGACACGGTGCCAGAGGGTAAATGGAGTTCGAGCCGCAATGAACACCGCAGAACCAGATGGACCCGTGACCCTCAGCCGAGGTGCTTCTGCATCCTCTGACAAACCCCAATATGCAGAGCGAGTCACGGGTCAAACACAGGAACATGAACGGGAGACATGAGCAGCCATACCTGCACCCGGCACAATAGGTTGTTCGGTCGAACAAAATCTCCCCATCAAAGATTTTCTCAATGATTTACAATTTCTAAGCGATTTCCAAGCACGATAATGTCTTTGGTATGGCAAAGAGAACCACACTCCTCCATCCTACATTTCTGATCAAATTTCCATGCAAACCGGCGTATGAAGGCATCCCAGGCATCAGGGAAATTTAGTATTAAGGGGCAGGAGGAAAAAATGGGGGAATACAGATTGCATTGTGTCACCTGCGCATGGGTGCGATGTACACTTACCAACATTATCTAATATTTACGCAACTAAAATATAACAACTTGAATAAGAGATTCTTCCATAGAGATTCTTAATTATTGCCATGTTTTTTTTTTATCTTACAGCTGTCCTTTGTCAATGCACCACTTTTAACTCAGCAAGTAATTTTACTGTAATTTACTTCACTTTTTTATGAGCAGGATATAATTAGTATCTCAGAATAAATTTTTCTGTATTTCTTCTGCGACAGTATCAAGAGTATTGTGCAGTTTATAATTAAATACATCAACCAAATTATCAACTGATCCATATTTTAATGAAGCAGGGATTTAGGGAGTTCATAAATAAAGTTCTGAGCTCTATTAAACTAGAGAGAGCAGCTACTGTATAAAGGAATTTCATCAAATATTTCTATTTCAAATGTAATCAGAAAATTATCATAGGGTAGTATGTCTTTTACATAAATATATTCCTTATGATACAATTATTTCAAAAGCAAGATTACATGTAGAGTTTCATCATTTTTAGAAGGATAACTAATAATGGTTGGACAATTTTTTATTTTTTTTTGCATGATACAGTCATTGGAAAATTCACAGTCAAAATCAAACCTTCAAACAGGAAAGGGTGTTTCCGGTGTTGGAACTAATATTAAGATTATCCTAAAACCAGAATTTGTTTTGATGTCATTGTTTTTTTGGATGATTTTTATGTACATTATCAGAAACAAAATTATTATCATCATCCTGCTCAATGTCTTAATCCTTTAATATCTTGAAGGATTGTTGCCTATACTGTAGCTAAATTAATTTGATTTTAGAACAATTACAGATTTTGATAGCAAAATAATAACACTTAGTTATAATAAAACCTAAGCTATCTCAGTTTGTATTAAACTGTTTAATGTTTAAATGGTTTTAATGTTGTTTGGCTAGACGCACATTTACCCAGTATGACGGCACAGATATACATACATTGCGCAATTAGCCAGTTTGCTGTGATTTGTGTTGCATGTTGCTATTTGAGGTATTTATGTGTTTCAGGGTTACCTTCAAGTTTATTGCAACTTCAATATTTTCTATAGTTTCTAAAAATTAAAATAACTATGCAAAAAAGGTTAATGGTATTTATGTCATTATCTAATTAATGTAGTCCTAATATGAATTAAAAGTGTAATCATAAAAAGTATTTCTATGTGTGAGGGTGATTAGTGAAATACCCTAAGTGATATGCACATTTTGTGCATAATTTGTCTCATAATTAGAATATTAGTTACTGAATTATTATTTTTTTAAGCATTGCATATGTAAAATGTAATCTACTGTGTATGAATAAATAGACACATGTATTCATGGGACAGACTGGTGGCTCTGTGCCAGTAACTGGAAGGTTGCTGGTTCAAATCCCGTAAACGGCCAGAGTAATTTTACTCCATTGGGCCCTTGAGCAAGGCCCTTAACCTGCAATTGCTTCATCCTGGGTATGATGTTAATCTACATCCAGCCCTATAAGGAGGGCCTCCAATTTACAGGGGAAGGCTTGGGGGTTGGTAGCAGGATTGGCACTCCAGCTACTGGAAAAAACCTCAGACTGCTCCATTCGGACTAGTGTGGTGCTGAGGTATCACCCGCCACATGGCTGCACTCCGGTTCCCATCCCAGAGGTGGTTTGTCGTGTGGTGGGTGTGACAATGCGCTGTAATCAGTGCAGGCTCCTTATCTCTCTATATACATAAACAGACGAGTGAGTATATCTTTCACATTAATATTGCTGTTTTACAAATATATCTAGGTAGCAGATAGCTTTATTAAAGCAGCATTTAAGATATATATATACTTATCCATCACAGGAAGACACGAATATACGTACCACGGCCAATAACTTATGCGATTTAATAAGTCTTTATAATTGTGTAGTGCAATTAAAAAGACATATTGCATCTCACAGGTTGCGCTGTAGCTGCAAATGCATTTCTCATGGTGATAACCTTGATTAAGTAGCATTTTGAAAAAGACATACACAAACAGCGCATGAAATCATACTAAGCTGATGCATTACTTGGCAATAATCAGTACAGCTAAGTAAACCCTGCATTTTTAGTGTGACAACAGCTGGGGCATGATGTTGTGTGGCAGAATACCGTTACTTTTTTATTTATTTATTTTTCTTTTACAGCATTCGCATTACTCTCTACCAGTTCGGTCCCACTCCTCCTTTTTATGTTTTTTTCATCTAGTTGCTGACTTCCTTTTTGGTGGTCTTTTACTGTAGTATGAAGGCTGCTGTATGGTGTGCTGGAAGTCTTTGTACTGTCATTATTGAATATATTAATTACAACATCTGTTAAGTTACTGCATTGGCTCATACCTGGCTACTTGACTGTTGGCCCCCTCTGGTGGTTATGTTTGGTCATGGCCGCTGTCACAGGCATTCAGTAAACAGCTGATTTCCTCTCCCATCAACAGCAGGTTTGGGGAGGATGGAGGGGTGATAGGGTGGACTCACTGAGGTTAAGCCAATTTTATACATATTAATTTCCATAATCACTGTTGCAACAAGCTACTTTGACAGCACAGTTATACATTTTCATCGTGATGAGCCAGGGGGGGGTTTATGCTTTAGACAGAAGTTTGCAGATCTGTAATCTTTTTCAAGAGGATTTCACTGGATTCCATAAAATAGTACTTCAGCATTTATGTTACTCGTTTGCTTGTTCTGTCTTACCCCAGCAGCATACATATCACCAGACCACAATATCCTAATCTTGAAGAAAGCAAAGAAACGTCCATTGTCTTAAAGTTATGGTACGAGTGTTCAGATATGTTTATATTTTAGTTTTTCAACATTCCTGTTGTACTGATGTTTGTTCAAAGCAATTCTGTTTCAGTTTTGTGTTTTTGTCCCGGTACTTTGAAGGTATCTTTCCACTCTAATAGGAAAAGTTTGGCTTATATCCGATAGCTGATAACGAAGCTCTGAGAGTTTAGTTCTCAGCCTGCGAACTAAAATCGTAATGCGATGAGTCGGTGTACACAGGGATGGATTATGGGTTGTGTGGCCCCTGGGCAAAACGTTCGCGAGCCCCCCCCCACCACCACCACCAGCACCACCACCACAACCACCACTATTCAAGGGCCCTTGGCAACCAAACGCCCTCCCTATAGGGTCAAGGGCCCTTGTAGGCAGAGGATCAAAGAATGTAGGCCCTCTAAAATAGACAAACGAAAATACATTGTTGATAAGCGTTGCAAATTGTTTTGGGCTAGGGGCCCCACGGGCCCCCTGCACCCCAAGGGCCCCTGGGCAGCGGCCCCGCTGGCCCGGTCCGTAATCCGTCCCTGGGTGTACACCTGTGTCTGCCTACCTGCTGGCCTAAAAATAAATGTTGAGTGAGTCTGTCTATTCAGAATGGAAACAAATTTTACTAAACACTCCTCATTTACACATATAACTACTTTGATGTATTAGACATGCTTTTTTCAGTTTGTTCATAAAGATTTGCTAAAGGAACAGTTTCCTGTTTAACATTTTTTTTTTTACGATATTCAGTGTAAGCATATTAAAAGCTTAATATAAATACCGGATATCAGCCTAATTCTGAATCGGTGCTGAGCATTATGTTGAACAAAACTGTTTTTTGAAATACAGCTGTAATACTTAATTTTAATATAGTATCACATTAAATGCTCATGCTCATTTACCTCTAATTATTTCAGTAGGATTACTGTACCCTTAATTTGTGCATCTACTCCCTGTTGACCACATTCTGCTTTCTGAGTTCTTGAACTGAACCATTTAAGCTTATAGTTCTTTCCAGCTACCAGTAAAAAGCATGAAATGACGTCAGATATAGCTTGCACACACATAGACAGGCACATAAGAAAGGATGCACAATATGGGGTGTAAACTGTCAAAGAAACGTTTAATCCATTTCTAAATTCATACATAATATTATTGATATATTTTATATAATTTCTTTCTCTTTCATAAATGGCTATCCTGTAAGAGAGATATTCAGAGACTGACTCAGAGAGATACTATTAACCAGGTCTTTTCGTACACACATTTTTCTTTTTTTTGTTATATACATGTGACAGCCAAAGCCTTTACGTTATATGCACTTGTGTTACAGCTAGAATCGCGTTGTGACAGCCACAGTGATATATGGGAGGTTTATACCTAGCTATATTTCACTCATCCATTTTCAATAACCACTTACTCTAATGGGTTCACGGCGGTTTAGATGTTTCTAACATTTAGCATACAGCAAGCTACACCTTAGATACAATGGTAGCATGTCACACACATTCATACAGTATTAACTATACGGTAGTTACATGTAGGTTAGTATTCCATTTAATATATCAGTTAAATGCTCATACGCATAAATATTTAGGAGTCATCCAAATATGTTCATTTTGAATGAGAAAAAGTCAATAAACGATTTCGCAATCTGTTTAATTAGAAAACAGCAGAAATTAATATATGCGTGTTAACACTAGAAGTATGTGTATCATAACAGCCCATAATAAGAATAATAAGGATAAACATTTCTGTTTATGTGAAATCCATAATTCATTAGTATGTTGGGAATTAATACGATGGCTTTCCGTATCAGCAATGAGCGAAAGACATGTAGGGAAAACTGAAACTTCTTTATTTTAGTTAAGTGCAGGTTAGTTAGCTTAGTGCTTGCGATCAGTATTCGGAGGCTGAACCACTAATGGGGTTTGGGCATAAAGAGAGAGGGAAAAAAAGGCGAACTCAGCACATAAGTAAGCCTGACTCTCTATGCTAATTTTAATTTGTAATCTGAATCCAAACTTGCTATGCATGTATCGTGCTTTAAAAAGACGACACGTGTCATCCGTATTGCACAGCTTCCGAGAGGAAAGTTGACTTAATTCAGATTCAGGAAAAGAGATTTATGATATCCTGATGAAGGGTTACTATAACTCTGTGACTTTCCACATGCCATCAAGCTCTGCTAACTGGCATTAATTATATACCAAATTATCGCCATCTCTGTATGTGGTTATTTTGCCATTTTATCCATCCATTTTCCTGTACCATTTTTCCAAAGTAAGGTCACAGTGAGTTAAGGGAAAACGTCACATACATGAGCACACATTATAGACAAAATGCACATGAATCCACATGGACCATTTGTCTTTCGACTGTGGGAGAAGACCGAAGTACCAGAAGCAAACCTATGCAAATACGACGAGAGCTTGCAAACTCCACACTCACAGGGCCAAGGAGTGCAAGTCTACATTACTGCCCAACGAGCCATCAAACGCCTGTATTTATACAGAATTATAATGGAAGCATAATTTTATAATTGCCAGTGACAAATTGGCGATGATAAATAAATTTTAGGTTTGATTTGTTGGGTGATAAAGGTTTCTAAACATTGCATAGGTTCATATATCGATAATGCAATATTTATTGAAGAGTATTTAATGGTATGGTGGCTTTAAGGCTATAAGGTTATTGATAATAAAAAATTCTAGGATGGCAAGAATTATTAATATGAAGACTGGGGTTTTTAACACGAAGGATAATTTGTTCAGATTTCTTTTCTCCGGTTTGTCTTTTCCTGATAACAAACTTGTTTCATCAGAGATTGTGTTGCCCACTAAATACTGCATCAATAAGGTATTCATGTCATTTGAAATCCTTTGATCTCATACTGCAAAAGGGAAAACATCATTCAGTATTCCAGCAATTATATTTTCATTTTAAGAAAGTAATTAATCCTTTAGTGAAAAGTAGGGTGCTTTGTGTAAACCTTTTTTTTATTTGGCTGCAGTAAGGAGGAGGATGATGACTGGCAGTGTTCCAGTGTTTGATGTGGGATGACAGTAGTAACCAGATGCATGTAAACATATGCAGATATGCAATGGGGTGCATATATTAATGGAGGCATGAAGTGCAATGTTGAACTTTACCTTTGAAGTAACTAAATGTAGAACAAACACCAACAAAGGTGAGTCATATTACATTTAATCCCAATTAACTATATGTTGTAGCCATAAAACAGGTCTTACAATAAATACTTTGATATGTATTTTCTAAGTAATTCAAGGCAACTCACAGAGTTATAAAGAAGTCTAACTGTTTGTCCCCAAATCGCATTTGCATTTGCAACTGCATTGTCAAAGAGCAACACTGGTCACAATTTGAAGCTGATATTTCCAGATAACCATGATAGTACAAGTTCCTCCAAACTTATCATGATCACTGGAGATACGGGCAGCAGAAACACTGAATAAATGGAGAGGTGTTCTAAATATGAATCAAGGACTTTTTAAAGGGTACCATTATTATTCTTATTGATCTTGAGACTCTTCACTGTAGAGTGACACCACAATTTGTCACAGCTGTCTGTGTTTACTCCAGAGATACAGCATCATTGGATTAGCAGTCACTCGTCCAAATCATTTCATGCCCTGGCAAATCTTGGGCATCCCACTGATGTACAATGGATTGAAACCATGTTTTGGTAATTCTTAATGTAATCACATTACTTCTGTTAGTTATGCTCTTTATTCAGCTGCCAGTGCTAGGGATGTTATTCATGTGTAAACTGGGTTGACACAGCGCAGATTTAGAATTTTGACTCCAAATTATCACTCTTGAAGGTTCTAAAGAATGGAGGTTGTGCAAAGACCCATAAAGGATTTTTGGTTTGTCCCTCAGAGGAACCTGGTGCAGGGTAATACAATACCCTCTACATATTCTATGAATAACTACCTTATAATGGTCCATTATGGTGAGTGACTTTGCCTTAAATAACACACACACACACACACACACACACACACACACACACACACACACCCTAATAGTCATTATGCAAATTATGGTCTGAGTGACAAATTCTTACCCTCCTTCTACAACAAAAATCTTAAAGAGCAAAGACTTGCAGTTTAGAGCTCCAGTTCACTGCTTCCCAGCACAATGATCCACAGAGACTGTGACAGGAGCTGCATGGCAGGACTGAGCTTATGGCACCATAAACCCCGGGCCCGTGACTTCAGCCTCGGCTGAGCCTGTCGCTCCCAGCAGTGCTGCACCTTTCATTACTGCACAGCCTCAGAAGTCGGGCTTCATCATGTCACCCGTGTGCCGTTGCTTTGTTTCGCTCTCCTATGGACCCCTAATTGCCTTCTTTGCGGCTCCAAGCGCGAACCTTCTTGTCACAGCCATCACTTGCCAGTGACATGCCCCTCTTTCATCTCCCTGATGTGAGGTCTCTCTTCCATTTCTTCACTCCCCCCTCCTCTCTCTCGCTCTCTCCTGAAGCCCAGTCCTCCCCATATGCTCCTGTTTAATATTTAATCAGCTCCACCTTGTCTGCAGCATTGCCGGCTTCATTAGATAATTAATGGTTCTCCGCATCTCATTTGCCTCAGTTGATGCATCTGCAGCCAGTAATTAGGGCGGGAGTTTATTAGCTGCTGTGTGGCTTTGTTTATCTGCAAAGGCCCCCCCCTCGATTGAGGCCAGCGGGGACTGAACGTGAGGACAGCCTGGTGGCCTGGTAATAGTACTGTTTTGTTTGCAGTCTTACTCCTAATTTTCCAATGTTGCTCATCCTGGCAGTCTCAGGAACAGTTGGCGGTGCATATTTGACTTTTACAGTTTTGTAAATAATTAGGTAATTCACAGAAATAATGCTCCGCCAGAGCAGTCGAGCAGCTTTGGCAGAATCTGGAAGCGCCTTTTATTTGCTGGCAAAGGATGGATGCACTGCGAAGTGTAGTCTAATAATCCTTTTTCTGTGGGGATATGCCAGCTATACTGCCTTCAGGCTGTACTGTTTTCTCCGAACTTCTTATACTAGAGCATGCTGATGCTGGAAAGCAAGCGCTTTAATAGGTCCACCCCAATTATTTGCGCTGCGGATTTACTTTGTGCCCAGAAAACAAAACAATAATAATAAAAAAAAAAACGGCATATTTCTGACCTAGCCAGAATTAGTTACCCAAAAAAAAACTTGCTCTTGTATGTGTTGGCTTTTAGAATGGAAATTTTTGGCATAAAATTACTTAGTAACTGGTGCATATTAGAGTGTAGGATCAAATCTTTGATGTTTCTGCAAGTCGTGGTGATGTCCATGTCGGCAGCTAACAGAAACGCGTCAGTGTGACAGTTAAAAGTAAAGCATGATGTCTGCTGGTGGTTTTACTCTCAAGAGGCAAACAAGAAAAACACTATGCACCCACCCCCCCCCCCCCCCCCCCATTCATCTTCCATAAACACTTATCCAGTGCAGGGTCACGGTGTCAAGCCTATCCCAGGAAGCACGGAGCACAAGGATGGGGGCATGCTGGATGGAATGCCAGTCCATTGCTTGGCACAGGCTCACCCTCACATTCACAGCGGACCGTTTAGAGACACAGAATCACCTGAGGATGTTTTTTTGGCCTGTGCGAGGAACCCTGTGCTCATGGGTGTAAACCATGCAAATTCTAACAGAGAGCAAAAGCTGGGCTTGAAACCATTAGCTATGGAGGTCTGAGACCATAGTGCCACCCACTGAGACACTATACTGTCCTAACACACATTTCATTTAATTGAATTTACAGTAGTGTGTAAAATCTACCGCCTGTGGAAAACCCTGAATCCCAGTTTGGAGGCAAAAAGGTGCACAGTTGGAACTCAAACATCGTCTGAGTCACCAAGTCTCTCGTTCTACTATCAGTTGTACTGATAATGGCAATGGGCTATACGTAAGGATTGCAATTAACAAACAGTGGCCATGAAGTATTAGACACTTAGACTTGAACCAGCTGCAAAAGTCAGCAGAGATGAGACTAGATACTGGCCGTATACAATGACGATAATTTTCGTGCCAAAAAAAAAAAAGAGGACAACACGAAACTTTGGCCAGTTGGTATATTTTAATCACATTTTTGATTAAATGTGTCATAAAGTGAGGTGTAATTGGAATGTTTAGGAAAGATTTAATTATTTGTGATAATTTTTCTGTGGCACAGTATGTTTGAAGAACAAGAGATGTAATAGACTCTATTGGTTATTTAACATGATCTCTTTAAGAGAAGGACATGCAAACCAGGTCTTGCAATCTATGGGGATATACAGATATACAGCATATATACTCATTTTCCCTCTATAGGTCTCCTCTATACTTGAACATGGGGGTCAACAAAGTTGGTACTGGATATAATCCAAATGGCGAAAAGTTTCAGGTATGCACATGAGACTATTTATCATGATCCGTAGCCAAGAATAGGGCAGCATATCTGATCAGCAATTCTAGTAGGAAAAGGTAGTCTGAGAACCTTGTTTTTCATTCTTAGTTGCTAATCCCTTGAGAGATATTGAAACATCTCTCTTGGGTTCAAAATCTATGCTTAGCAGGGATTTTTAAAACACATAATATCGTGTGCGTAGTCAACATTACAAATATTGCAGAAATGCCCAAATACTGAATAGTATAATTTAAGTTATTTCTGCCGCAATTTACAGTTCTTGAAGCGCTGAGTTTGTAAAAAAAAAAAAAAGAGTCCTGTTTTCACCCTGTACAGGAAGAATGCAAACTACGTAATCATCTAGATTCATCCTTGAACTGCCTGCAGAAGCAGTGGAGTCAAAGCTATTTAAATATCTGACTTTGAACACCACACATTTTACCAATTGTGATAAAAATCAGTTAGTAATGTGCTAAACTAAATATGGTATTGTTTTTCTATTTATCTTAATTTGACAAAAAGTAGCATCCGATATGATATTGTGAAGTTATGAAATTCCATCCATTTTGTATACCTGCTTGTCCCGTGCAAGGTTACCTGGAAACTATGGATACAATGCAAGGAACAACCCAGGATGGGGCACCAACCAAGGCACGCATACCATCCATACCTACAGACAATATGGCAACTCCAATTAACCTCAACTATGGGGGGAAACCAGAGTACCTGGAGGAAACCCCGCAATGACACAGGGAGAACCTGCAAACTCCATGCATAAAGCCAGGCATGGAGATTCAAACCCTGGTCCCACAGGCCACTGTGTCACCCCATTATGTTCATTATGATAAAATCAGCTTATCTTTATAAAATCAATTTAACTGTATATTTTCCATCTACTTTTAGAACGGTGATCACTATCTTAAAACGTTAAATGATTTTAACACTAGGCTGATCTTAACATTATTTATTACTAGGCTGATCTTAAAATGTAAACACAAGCAATAGCTTTTCTAAGATTCAGAATAATCAAATTAATTAAACATTCATTTATATTGGTTTTTCATTTATGCAGGCCAATTTAAATTTTAAATTAGCTGCTGTGTCATTTACTAATTAGAAGAGTCAGTTTTTCAATTACAAGACACTCTGCTACACTTTTAAGACAGCGCTTTAGCATTCTGCAGTGTCTTTAACCTTCTCGGAGCATTACAGTTCTGCTCAGGAGCCAGGCACACCTAATAATAAACGTACAAGTATTTTAAAACTTTAAGGCCGTGGACCTGTCTCAGTGCTCCCTAGAGAACGTTAGCAGTTTCATAACTTGAGCTAACCGGATTAGATAACAGCACTGAGAGAAGCTTTATTTAGCTTGCCATTTATTCACTACATTACCAGTTAACAGAGTATTTTCTAGCATCTGAATCATGCAATTCTTCTTTCTTGTTCTAATTGCTTTTTGAACTAAATGTCCAGAATATCCAGTACCCTAATCTTGACCTTGAAGTATTCCTCTGGGGTTGTATGCCAGAGAGTCTGCAGCTTTCGGGTGTTATCTGCCTTTCGAAATTGTGGGATGTTCTGGTTTTTGGATATCTCTGTTGCTCTCGTGTTAACGCTTCCTGGTCTTTTTACAGCGCTTTAGTGAGCATTCTTGCTACTGTTAGTTGTCAGCTTGTACAGGGATGCAGTAGAAGAAGCCAAACCAACTTAGTTAATGAGTAAGACTGCATGACAAGCAGAATCCAGAACTGGCCAGTCTCTGCTTAAGGTTCCATGTTTGAAAGTCAGTTCTAAAAAAGGGAAGGAGAGAATGAAAATTATATATGCAAAAAAATAATAATTATCAAAAGGTGTAATACAGTATATACCGTATTTTTCGGACCATAAGACGCACCTAGTTTTAGAGGAGGGAAATGTAGAAAAAACAGATTCTGAACCAACTAGAGTCCTAAAATATTTTACGTCAACCATGTAAAGTGAACAGTAGTCAACAGCAGCATTAAGAACCATTATCACGGTCATTAACAAATAAAGTCAGTAAAAACCAATAAAAATATATAAGTACAAAAAAACAAGGAGACACTTCAGTAACAAAATAAGATTTTCATGTGTATGAATGAGCCATTGACACCTGGCCACATCCCCCCCCCCCCTTTTATGGTGCTGATGGGGATGTACCTGGATCGTGTTTCACCGTTGTGTTGTTCAGCAAATTACCATGCCAATGCGATTTGAATAAGCGCTAATGCGGCTATTTAGAATGCGAATAGCGATCTTCGGGTGAGGGCGGTACTACACGCCCCCGATGCAGGTAAAACAAAGAAAGGTGACATGGTTTACTTCTTTGCCTATTTAACCTAATTTTAAAAACTTTAATACTTCCGATAATGGACGTTTTGAAAAGAATGCTGTCGACTCCAGAGGGTTAAGGCCCATGAGAAATGACTTTTTCTGATAGAGGGATGGGAACTTTGTGGTTGAAGGAATGTTGTTGCATCGTTAAACAGGCCTGAAACACAGGCCTCTGGTCTTTAGTTACTGATTCTCCCCAAATCACTATTCTGAAATAGACATTCTTATAAAAATCCACTGCTATACTACCTGCCATGCACCGTAAGAAGAACCAGAACTGTGTTCCCTCTTTGAATCCTGCGAGGGAGATCATTTCTGATCCAACAAATTACACAGTTGCCTTGTGGGACACTTGGCCACAGTCTGCAACAGAGTTGACCAAGTCTGCCCAAATATATGTCACCTAACTAAAAATCTTCACCGGTCTAGTAAACTTTATTGTGTGAGCTTTGCAGAAAACAAATACTGCCGACAATGATACTAGGTCATACTCAAAGTGATCACAAACTGGACCTTCTGATTTGTTTAGTCATTTACAGCAGTGGTTTGTTTAGCATAGCTTGGAAGGAATCTACTTTTAAAAGGCATTGATTCATGCAATAAAAATATGCAAAGATGCACGCTGTCGGCTTTATTTTTATTGTAATTATTGAGAATATATTTTACTATATATTTTTTTGTTTTTTTAGTGATAGTTTTCATTAACAGCAATATATTTGATCCCTGAAAGGTAGTTTTTCCATCAATTGTTGATGAAAAATAGTGATTCTGATCTAACTGTGTTTGCAATTTCTCTGATAATTGAAGTAAACAGTCAGTGAGGTATTTCATTCTGTCCTCAAAGACGCATGTAATCACAACATGCCGACATCCATCTGGAAAGTAGGGGGTCATCCTGACAGCTAAATTTTAATAGGTGAGATAGATCTTCCTCTGGAGAACTACACTTCGCTTTGGCAGAAAATTATAGATCACAAAAAAGAAAAGAAGAGGAAAAAGGGGGAAAAGGGAGAAAAAAGAGAAAAAATAAAAGAATAAAAAAGAAAAGGAAAAAATGAGAAAAGAAGAAAAAAGAAAGAAAAAAGGAAAAAAATCATAGATCACAGATAATTTTAAACAAGCTGATGTTGATGTCACCACACAGCAGTGCTATACTTTCGCAGATCTGTCCTCATGTCCTTTTGCTGATAGTACTAACTAACTTATTGCATGTGTTGCAAACTTTGCAGGCTGTTACCTTTTTCTCCTTAAATACTCCAGAATGAAACTGAGGAAGCTGTAAACCTAAGAACAAAGGGTTCAGCCCTACAGCGTTTCTGTACTTCCGAACACTTATGGCTGATATTCTGTGATTTCAAAGACATCCAGCTGTCAGTAACCCTCAAAGTCCATTCCTTGGTTTTATCTACGGACTCTGTGCTTCTGTGGTCTCTGTCTCACTGTGCCCAGCTACAGTGGTTTCTTCACTGGTCTCAGTCTCCTTTTTCCTTACTTCACACAGAATACAGTTTTATTGACCTTGTGTGGTTTCTGTCACATTCTCTTTCTATGGACTACTCTTTTTTTTTTTTTTTTTTTAAAGGCATTAATTTGTAACAAATTATGTGTAGGTTGGTCAAAGTTCAGATGTATTGCTGTGTTTAATGTGAGGTGTTTCCAGATTAGCACAGCCTAGGGTATATTATGCCATAGCCAGAATTTTTTAAATACCGAGGTCAAAAGTGTTAACCCATCCTGGGGGTGCCCCAGTATGGGTCATGGTTATTGGAGTTGCAGAAACAACACTGAGGGCTTGACCTCGGTGTTCAAAGTGGTAGGTACACCATGTATACAGCAACTTTGATATTTATGAACCTTGTAATTTTATAAATTCAAAGAACAATCACTAATAAACCCTATGAAAAACACACCATTGTATTTCACACATACAGAATGAAGCACTTTCAGATTTGCAATCTATGGTTGTACTGCACAGATTTCTTTTACCACCAGACTAGAAGCAATAGACAAAATCCACTAGAAAATTGCATAATACTGGATATTCTTTGCCATTTAATTACACCGTGTATCAGCTGCAATAACATGTTATTCTCCAAAGGTTTATCTAAATATTTTCAACATGGTACATTTCTTCCTAGAGGAACATACTTTATGCAGCTTGCTTGCATCTGCCGCTTCGACTTTAACAATAAAACTATATGAAAAAAAGAATGATAGTGTCCCTATAACAGCTTCCATAGGATGCTTAATAATAAAGAAATAAATTAACCTCAATGAGAATTCAGCAAGCAATAAGTAGCAACAATCTTATGAAACATTTCCAGTTCTACGGTATAGTACGTCATTATTTTTAGTGATAATGAAATGTGAACTTCATTGAGTTCAGAACAGGACCTTAGTTATCCTGCTATGAACTGCCACTGAAATGAGAAAAAGTATATCTTAATTAAGGCACTTTATCCAATGAGAAACATTACAATAGATTTGGATGTGAAAGATGATTAATACATTTAGAAAAGGTCCCAGGTTAGTTTAAGATAACTTTTGTCCTTTGTTTTTGGATTTCTGCTTGTTCCACCCTTATTCCTAGCTTACAGCATTTTGTCATCTAATATAAGTAAGTTCAGCATTATGTGCAGTACTGTCCAAAAATCTTAGACAGTCAAAGAAAATGTTTTAAATTATTTATCTTATCTATCTCCTCAGGGGCACCCCAGCTACGTGTATTTGTTACATTTCAGAACCAATTCACTTAATTAATTAACATAATTTGTTAAACAATTTGATGAGCTATTGATTAAGCGAACATGGTGTGCTAGTAGTTGCGTTAATAAACATATGGGTATATTGGATGGTGGCTGCAAATTCTCGGGTGCTTTTAGGAGGGGTTTTGAAATCGAAAGCTGACACACTTTTTCACCAACATGAGTATCATTTAGCTTAGAGAGGCTTATTACCTTGATGCGCTCATAGTGATTGCTTGCAATGGCTGCCCCATTCATTAGCATTAACCTGAATTAGCTAGCTCAATTCAGATATAAGATATAGGCTAATGTCTTAGGTTTTTGGAAAGTCATGAAAATCTTCCTGCTTTTATTATTTTCAATAACCTTTCCAGCCCCAGAAAATGTCATTTAAAATTCCATGACATTTCCAGGTTTTCCAGAACCGTATGAACCTTGGCTCGCTGAACTGAATTCTAACTACAGCAGAACATAACTCCCTGAGGCTTTGGGGGAAGCCGGGGGGTATTTAGGGGCCAGGTTCTATTGGGAAATAGGAAGAACGCTAAGATCTGGAGCAACCACTTTATTTCCCATCTCTATTTTAAACCGGGGGAAACATTCCTCTACACTGCCCTCACGGCCTTAAATTACCCCTGCTCCTTTTCTGTACTGGTTGACTAATTTAAAAAATGTCATAGGCGAGTTTAAAATGGATTTTTTTTTCCGCTGAGTTCTGCTTTCTGCTTGCTTAAATCAAACAAAGATTAATGATATTAATACCACCTGGAAAAATTGCTTTACATAAAAATAAACTCCCGGAAATTCAAAAATAAATTGTATTTTTGGAATTTAGCAATATAAAATGTTTCTTTGTTGTTATGTATTTATTTATATTATACCACGGTTTGAGAGACACAATATGGTTCATTCAAGTTTATACAAGTTTTTTTTCTTCCTCTGGCACTTCTGATATCTTTCATGAAGCGAAATTAACATTATTTCAGATATTACTTTGAGAGATATTCTGTTCCTTTCTTAGCAATTTTGCTGTGCATTTGAACTTGACTCCCATCTGCTCTGTGGTGAATCTTTGTGAGTCACTGCATGTGAAATATTTGATTTTTTCTCTTTCTTTCAAGCCTATAGATGTTCAGTTTTAAGCAATGTGTATGAAAGTCAACTTAGTAAAGTACTTACTAAAGACAGCAGAGTCCCAGTCATATCTAGGCCTGTGTTCTACAAACAAATGGATAGTGAGAGGTTTCATTTGTGAGTGTTAATCAGCAGAAAGGCCATCTGTGTTCCGGATCACAAACACCACAGGGAGATGACAAAGAATTAATTAGGGAAAATATGCAAGCCTTTAATGAAGCTCTGTAATGCTTTGATGCAGATTCAAAAAGGAGGAAGCCTCTGATAGTTTTCATGTATCAGTCTCAGGCCCATTATAGGGCAGAGGAAGTATTTTTCAGGAATGTTGTAGTTTTTTGCTGAACACAGTGTTTTTTTTAATGGCTCAAGTTGTTATGTCACAATTAAGCTTAAGAGTATTAAGTGTATGTGTGGGATTTTCCTTCAGTAATATTATAAATTATAATATTGGTTGCCATAAAATAATACAAAATAATAAGTTGTGTTTTTAATCAAATGTATTGTTTGATAATAAACTATGTTAGAAAATGAATGAATTAATACCCCAACTTCAAAATATGCAGACACAGCAGAAAACTTGGGACTGATTAAAATGTGTTGCATACATTGTTCAGTTGTTGGAAAGAAATCTGCTTTGCAAACTTGGTTTGGTTGATGTGTGCCTGGGTGCTGGACTCCTGGTTCGTGTAGTGATGCCCTCCGGTGATGGCTGCTTGACCCAGTCACAATAAGATATTCAAAAAATCGTTCCCTGACTGATAATTATTATTTATTTATTCAGAGTGCTATGTTGTGCTATTTTGAACTGTATGTTGATGGAGCCTTCAGTCCCACTGTTACAAGGGCTCATAACCCAGCATAGTGAATCAATTTGTATTTCACCGTATGCTATAATCAAGACTTGTAACATTATGGTTGCCATTTCCAGTGCTGTAAATGTGACTTACGTCATTATTTGTGCACTATTCTTATTTTTTTTGTTATATAACAAATGTCGATGTTTACATGTGCTGATTATGCCCACTCATTATTCATAAAATATGCTAATTACTTCTCAGATAATAGGACTTAAATGTGGATTGATATAACCATAAATGGTATTGTAACTGAAAAAAAAAACAAATAAAAGAAAGTTCGGCTATGACCCTGGGATCAAAACGTAAGCTAACGAGGTTCAGCTGATGCAAATATTTCATTCAGTGCTGCATTTGGCATACAGTACCTACGTAATGATGGAGACTGCACACACTTTTACAGCAAACCTTAGACTGAGCATGCCAAAACCAGAAAGACTCATTGTTTAATTTCCTTATGCTCTCAGCTCTTTCCATTGATGCAAATAATTCATTTATTGACCACCCCATACACTGTAAAATACGCTGCTATGACTTTCACTATAAAAATGATTGAAATGCCTTTAGCTACTTGGCAGAATTTCATGGCGTGTAAAACTGAAGGGTATGAGGATGCCTGACTCCGCCATGGCGGCTTTCAGTACAAGTGTGTTATCCTTCACTGTTCCTAGCTATTACGAGGTGACACGTTCAAGCAAGATTGTGCAAAAGGTTTCTTTTTCCTATCACCCTGTCTGGACATGTCAGAATTTTATTATTTTCTTTTTTTGTGACAGACCTGCTACAGTCCAGCTGACTTCAGTTTTAGTTATTGATGATTTGTGCCATGAGCCACACAACAAGAGTTGATCTCACTAAATAATTTGGAATTTTCATCAGCTTTATTGCAGATTGTATTATATGCATTTATACCTTTGTACAGTTTTTAAGATCAACAATGTAAATCTATTGGTAAAATTACATAAAGTTCTAGTGTCAAGTGATTCCTTTTACTGATCATACAAGTCTTGAAAAAGTGTGATTTGTTTATCAGCTTCATGAAAACCACAGTGTCATATATCTTATTTCTTGAGAATTTCAAGCTTATGTTCTGTGGCTCTCAAAATGTGGCTCTTTTTTTTTTTTTGACTAATCACACTGCAATCTATCAGTAGATTTACATGCACAAGGTTTACTTAAGAACAATGTTTGGTTACGTGTAACAACAGTCTCTCAACTTAAAATTTGAACATATGAAGTTATTTATCATCACTGTTGTGTTGTATTAATTCAATATTTACTCATTAAATATGCATACATGCTCCTGAAAACCAAACTTTAATTTATGTTAATGGCCTGTGAGTTTAGTTTTTAATTGTAATTAATTGCCAGTGGTGGTTTACTGATTAGGGAGGTGAACTCATAATTGAAAGATGGCAGGTTCAAATCCCCAACCAGCAGGGCACTGCTGAGGTACCCTGAGCAAGGTACTGTTCCCTGGGCGCTGAATTAGCTGCCCCTTGCTATGTCACATTGCCACATATTGGTTAAATAAAAGAACGCATTTTGTTGTTGTGTGCTGTGATATGTCAACAATGACAACTAATTATGTCTTTTGAATAGCATAGTTAATTCCTAGACTTTCCAAAGCTCCAAAAAATCCAAATGATAAAGAGAACTTCTAAAGGAAGATGTAAAAACTCATTTACAAGAATAAGAAAGAATCGGGAAACACCCCCTGATCAGTTTTGCTAACTTGTTTGATAAAATAATTGGTAATAAATTCTGCAACGTAATGCAAGGTTCTTCAGTGGCCTTTGTAACGATGGTCATGATTTTATACGATGAACATTTAATATAAAAGCACAATAAATTTGCTCAACCAATGTATTTCCTTTAATTACCCAATGAACCTTTATCAATGTGTACTGGAAATAATTTCACTGAGATTGTATTTTTAATATTTTTTTTTGTGGTCATTATTGAACTTTAAGAGTACTGAAGTTGACCTTCTTTATGCTCCAGGGTTTTTGTTGGAATTCACAGCTGTCAGATTCACAAGAAATAGCTTTAGACAGCCTAAGTCTAGTGTGGATTAGCTGTTATTTTTTTAGCAGCTGCCTTATACGCACCTAAAGCTACACTCTTAACCCAGTGAAAGCTCGGAGACTGGATCTTAATGGCATTACATTTTATCCAAGACATTGTGGAATCTCTGAAACAGCCTGAATGTTGTACGCTTAAGTAAAGTATATGACCTTCATTAAATCAATAAAATATTCAGCTACTGTATATAAACCCGTTACTTTTTATCTTTTTTTCCTATACAAACAAAACAAAATTTTCACTTATATGTCCATTTAGCGATTCATATATATTTGTAATTATAGGATAAACTCTCAAAGATACTATTTTTGGAATAGTAGAATGATATATTTATTCAATGGAAATGTCAAAATAACTAAAATAGCCTGATTGTACTGTATGACTCTACCTAACACTTTAAGATAGCTGGGAAAGGTTTTTGGTAGCCTAGTAACAGTTTCCGATTCGTTTCTGATTCACACTTATTATGCGTGAAATGATTGGATAGTGCTAACACTTCCTACCCTTTGCCCTGTCTTCAGGCACACATTGGTAGAGAGGAAGCCTCTGTTTACTGTTCTGTCTCAGCAGTTTGTTCTCACTTGTCTTCGGTCACCCTTGCAGGCCACCATGTTTTTTCATTGCTACCCTGTCAAGAAGACCTCTCAGCTACATCTATCAAGAGAATTATTGAAGGCTTAATGCATGGACTGTGGCTCCCTCACATTCTTCATTATCCCATAATTTATTAATATCCTCCTCTTGGACGTAGCATTTATCTTGATAAAGGCTTTGAATGTGGAAGCTGCCGTGTAAAGTTACCCTGTGGGGCTGGATACATTGTATCTTGCTTCACTAATGATGTTCAACATGGATTTCTGTTTCATCTTTTTAAACCCAAGCCCCAAATTCCCTGTCCCATGGGCCACTGGATTTTTTCACTGCAGCAACTCAACTTATACTGATATTGGTGGAAAGAAGGCATATTTTGATGATTTCAGCAGGGCACTGGGAAGCATTCCAACAGGCATTCCATCATGTTCATTAAAATGGCCCGTCACCTATCAGACTTAAGTTGTCGTATGTAGGAAAATACTATTGTGACTTGATGGGCACCTGTACATGAACATGAATACTAACAGACAATGACAATGAAGTCATACCAACAGGTATCAATTATTCATCTATCCATCTTCTACCCACTTATCCATGTGCAGGTCATGGGGGGGGGGGGATGGGGGGGGGGGGCATGGGTAGAAGCTACTGGAGCCCATCCCGGGCAGCATAGGGCACAAGGCTGGGGGACACCCTGGATGGGGTTGCCCGTTTATCACAGGGCACACACATGCACACACACATACACTACAGGCAATTTAGAGACACCAGTTAGCCTTTGGTCTGTAGGAAGAAAGCTACACAGCAGGTACAGTGTGTGCATACAGAGCAAAAGTGGGATTCAGGGTGCCTTCTTTGGCTCAGAGGGTTGCATTCTTGCCCCCCCCCACTATGACAGTTTGAGCCACTGTACTGTATGTGTGTGCGTCTGTGTATATATATATTACATTGTGGGCACCAAATGTCCCTACATTGTGATAAAAAACTGTGGGGAGCCATGTGGGGAATTTTTTTCAATTGCCCTCCCCCCCACAAGGGAAAACTCAATTCAGAAAAATCTGTGAATGCAACCAACAAACTAAAAATGCCAAAAGTCTTGTATTTTGTTTGGTTACTTATGGTTGAGGTTAGGGCTGGGTAGGGGTTAAGTTCAGCATAAAGGAATTAGAGTTTTCCCCATAGAAATGAATGGAGAGTCCCCACAAAGAGATAATTACAAACCTGTGTGTGTATGTGTGTGTGACTCATGTGGTAAGAATGTCACAAGGGGTATTCCCACAATCGAAAGCGAGTGAAGCGGCAATTCTGAATGGCCTGTAGTGCATGTGTATCCCATACAGGGGCCCTCCTGTAATGTGATGGGCTCCAGGCCCTGAATCATCCTGTAATAGATAAGCAGTTGTAAATTAATAGCGGAATGGAATAAATAGCGGCAACAGGTTCTGCAGTACATTTTTTTCAATTTCATAGAAGTCGTATTACATGGTATATAAGAATAATTATATTCTATATTGTGCTTGCAAAGTTTTTTATTCACATTACAGATGGCCCTCGTTGATCGTGGTTAATCAGTTCCAGACTCTACCGCGATAAGTGAATTTCTGCGAAGTAGGATTATTTATAAATCGAATATTTTCGAAGTTAGAGCATAGCAAACCTGTTTACGACCTTCGAAATACGGTTTTTAACATTATTAGACATGAAATAACACCCTTTAGTCACCATTACTGTTATGATTGCTGGACACGGAAGCCGGAACCGGGAGACGAGGAAGCAGGATCGAAGGGTTTATATGGAATCACTCCAAATGCAGGACACAGGACCATGTAACATCAAAACGTCAGTCACAGACCTGGGGTTACAGACTCTGACGTGGACTTAAATACACCGGAGGAATCCAACTGACAGAAAACAGCTGGTCACGATCGGGGCTGCACACGTGGTTAATAAGGGGGCGTGGCACACACGAGGATTGTACAGGCAGGTCATTACAATTACACTCCTATTACCCGATATATTAGACAAAATAAGAGAAAATATGACATATTAGATGTTACAAATATCATATTATTATTATTGTACATTTAATTACGAAGAGCAAACATGCTTCCGATGCATAGCGATGTATCATCAATTGTAATATTTTAAGTTAAACCAAATGTGTTTAAAATCAAAATCATACATTTCTTTTACGAACCATGTTTACATAAGGGATACTCAGACAAATTACAACTGATTTACATAAAAAGCTATTTTCACTTAATAACACTGAACTGTATCTTCCCAAGATTGATTTCTCTTCATCACTTGAATGACATTTCATTCTCTGTAGCATGTCTTTGTGAAAAACATTCAAAAACAGCCATAAGCCATCTGGTCCTCCATCCATTGTTTCCAGTGAAATTAAAGCATAGTGAATTCCCCCATACTGACTTTTGGCAAACGGCTCCCACGGTGGACATGAGAAAAAGATTGTGCTGGTATTCATGAGTGGCATCTGTGCTAGAGGAATCTTCAGTGATGCACTGCAACTAATTCCATTAATTGTGTGTCATGCCTCATTTCATGGGATTACACGGCTAGATAAAGCATGTATTGTCTGTTCTCGTGCGCCAAATGGAAATGTGAATTTGACATAATTGTCTGTGTTTTGTCATTTTTAAATTATCTCCACTCATCATCCCGTGAAAAATAAAAGCTTCCTACATAACGATGTCAGTCAATAACAACTGAGAAAATTAGATCAATCAAAGCTCATGAAATATGCTTTTTTTTTTGCTCTAGCTTTACATGTATTTTAATATATAAACATTGTATAATATAATGTATTATCACCGGTTGGATAAATAAATACTGCATTTTGTATATTTCTGCTGAATTTATGTATGCTAAGGATTTCTTGTGATTGAAAGAACAAAATATTTAAAAGAGTCATCCTGTTATTTGTGTTTGCATCCGGCTCTATTTCTCTATTTTATTTAACACTTTACCCATTGGAGTCATATCACCCTGCCACTGAAAGCTGAGAGGCGGATTCCATTCTCCCCAAAGCACAATTTAACCTATAGAGTAAACAAATTTGCAATTAAAGCTTTGCCACAAATTAAATCCTTTAATCATTTTGTAGTGGAGGAGAAATTGAGAAATTGTTAAATGCAGCCTGTTGTAAATATCACTATTCTTCAATCACTCTTTTGTCTGTTACATTTTTTTTAATTAAATGCAAGCAGAAGATTTTTTGGCCTAGTTTGAAAGCAGAAGAACATCCGTTTGTTTTTAAGGGTAATATTGCTCAGTGCCTCAGTGCTCATTGCCCTGTTGTGATGAAACTTTTTATTTCTATAAATAAAACAATGTCTATTTGTGCAGTATGCTTGAAATGCAAATATATCAAATTATTATTGGTGGCATAAGTGAGATTTTGCGCATATGAATACATCTCAAACTTCATAAACAATACTGTAAGTTTTATTTAGTCCATTTGTCTAGATGACCCAAAACTATGATGCATTAAGTTTTAGGCTGTGTACCTAATCAAGCTTAGTGTTCATTAGCTCTGTTCAAACTCCAAAACAAATGATCAAACCCAAAATGATTGCAAAACAACGCAACAGTCCAGCTGCACATACCAGCTGCTATCTTGTCACTTGGCTTCTTATATTCAAAGTAAAATCAGTGTCATTATTAATATTCTTTCGATTTCTTCTAAACTATAAACTTTCAAGCCATTTATTTAAATAACTGTAACTCTTGTAATCTAAAAATATGAGATATAAAGTACTTGTATTTTGGCCCTTCTGACTGTAGCTTCTATATGTTATCGCACATATGCACAATCATTTGTCACACTTGGTTATAACCGGGAACCACCAGGCAACCATCACAATATCGCAAAGAATCTCGAGGCCAAAAGGACAGAAAAGTAAATGCATCCAATCCCCCAGGTTAGAAACATCTTACTCACGGATAACTATACTTATGAATGGATTGCCATAAAGTCTATAATATAAAAAATCAGGTTAAATACAATGGTTTGTGATAATGGACATATGCACTACTTCATTAATAATACTTTATTTAATAATATTTTACTGTATTAGTATATATATTTTTTTTTGCATTAATTCTTTTTCTGACATACAAATTTGACTTACAGCCTGAAGGAACAAATCTTGTTCCTAAACTGGGGGCTGCTTGTATAACAAATGCCTATCCCTTTAATAAATAAAGCTTGTAATTTGAGTGATGTGTTTACATGTGTGATACTGGCCCAAAGAAGGAGACTGGAATCCAGACGTGCGCACAACCAGTGGGTTTATTCTCTGCAATGTAGCAGAGGTACCAAAGGGGCAAATCAGAGAGAAGGGTCGAAGTCCGTGAGCAGGGGTCCAAAGCCGAAAGATCTGTCCTACACGTAACCACGGGACACGAGAACACAGGAGAAGGGGAACAGGAGAGGCTGGTCTCGGCAGGGAAGGTGGGTCAGGTTCGGGAGCGAGTCTGGGGAAAGGAAGAGGACAAGGCAAGGTAAGTACAATGGGCAGACGGAACAGGTTGGGAGAAAGGGAGAGACAGAAGACAAGAAATTGCTCAGCAAGGCACATTAACATGGCACAATACTTTGCACTGAATCGTGAGTGCTCCGGGCTTATGACTGCGTTGCCCTCAAGCGAAACGCGGAGCACCTGGTGAACTCCGCCTACTTGGGCGGGGCTGATGTGGAGCATGCGGTGGGCTCTGCCTGTCCGGGCGTGACAACATGAAATGTAAGATAAATCACTGTGTCCTGTCGGATTAAGTACTGCGCGTCACAAATACAAGAATCGGGTCCATGTGAAATGTTAGGGGATGACAGAGGAGATGTTTTCTAAGCTGATTAAACATTAGGCAGTTGAGTGTTTCTCAGCAAAACAAATTCTCAGTGAAATTATTACTTTATAACAGTTTTAATCTTAACCATGACTAGATTTTGTTAATAAAAAGCTCATAAATGAGTTAATGTAGGAAACGAGATTTGAACATTACAATTTATTAACATATAAAGAGAGTTAGAAGGGTGACATCACGTATCTTATCTCGAGCCCTTTCCTGTTCGATGACACAGCCTTCTGCAGTAGAGAATGACAATTGTATTTAAATGCGCGATATTTAGCAAAGTATTTATTTTATGGACATTTAGTAATAAAATATTACAGGAATCCACAAAATATTTTGAGCATATACTGTAGAAATACATTTAATAATATAACTGAAGAGTTCAAACACAAAAGCAGACAAGTCCATTTTTGAGGAATTGAGAAAAAATACTTTTTGTGTAGTGGATTCCTGGTCAAACCAACGTTTTGTTAACTAAGGTATTCTGAATTAATGTATTAATAATAAATGACATGTTAATTTGAATAAAATCATACTTTTATTGAAATAAAATATTATGAAGTTTTTGATTGTGTTTTACCGCAAAACCAGACAAGTCCAGAAAAAGATTTTTTTAACAAAAGCAAACAACTCCAACTGAAACTTTTTACTTCAAAATTGCACTGAAATGTCAAGTATTATGCATTATGAAGACAAAATAACAACATGTAAGCGTATCTAAGCTCTTCATCCGTCAAAGATCCGTCGAGGCATTTGTCACGAGCATTGTGTGTACAAGCTACAGTAGGCCTTTTTTCGGAACCATCATGACGGGCTTTCTTTGCCTTTTCCCGTGCAGTGTTAGCTCTATCTGCCTTTTGCTTACGGCCTCTAGGTGATACAACTACCTGTTCGTCTAAATCATCAAAAGTATCCATCGTTTTCATCAGTTTAATACAAAACGGGATCAGTTTTGCCAGAATTTTTCACTCGAAGTGAGAAACCATGGGCGCAGCCATGTTGCGATGACGTCATCGCTAGCTGCTTGTGATTGGCTGAAATGGAGTGGCGCTGTCTGCATTAAAATGGTATCGGGGGTTATCGGTTTTTGCAATAAAACTATTATTTCGGATTATAAATGCATGAGAGTTGTCGGCTTTTGCAAAAAAAAAACGCAGAGTGGATAGATGGTACTGCGATCTGTCTGTTGGTATGCATAGTTCAATTTTCGTCAGAATGGCGCTTGTCGGCTTTTGCGCTAGAACTCTTCAATTGCAGTTACCAACTTTTACTGTTTTTTATGTTGGAAACATGTTGGGGAAAATTACCTCACAAACAGGCTGACCTCTATGTTCTCAAGATTTATTCTTGCCGTATTGAATTACTGTGTAATATTGCATGTAAATGCTTTGAAGCTTAATGGTTTTACCAGGAATCATCGATGAGTTAGCAAGCCAGGCCATCCGCTTATCTACTTAGCTAATTAAAGATAAATTTAACTGTTAAGCAGCATTCTCCAAGTTGGAAAATGTCAGGGTGCTTTTATTTTATTTAAGTCCAGTATTTCTCCACTAAAATGTCCATAGTTCCAAGTCCTCCTGTAGAGGAACAGAACAATGAAGCATTACAGATACTTTAGCTGCCATACTTTCCCTGTATTTTATAAAAAACAATGGTTTCTTGTGGGGTCTTGTGAAATGTTTTGCATAGGTTTATCTAAACTGCACTATGGCCTGAGATCTGGCGACGATCATTCTCAGGTTACAGTTCTTTGCAAATGAAAATGAAAACACAATGTCTATGAAGTCTGTGTCTCTTTTACAGAATTACAGAATTTACAGTATAATTTAACATGACCTAACTAAAAATTGAAAAAGGTGTATAACTGATATATATATATCAATTAATCAGATATATTTCAGTCCCTCTCATATTCCTCAGCAGTGCATGCTTGAGTCTTCCAGGCCCTGCCAGTGATCTCAGTGTTAATCCTTGCACACCATTCTAGCTTTCTAATGGGCTGTCTCCTTACCCTTAAGCCTCTAGAGATAATACTAATCAATGCTGTCTTTTAAACATCTGCTCTTGGCTTACCATTCATTTGAAAGGATTACTCTCCATATGCTGGTTTTTGCTCCAGCTACTGTCCTTAATTATCCAATTAGCACAACCAATTAGATATTTCAGATTTTCTTCTCCATACATGTGATGATAGCAACTCCCCACAGTCCCCCATGCCTAATATGCATCGCATCTGACCTTAGTGAATACTGAGTATGAGGAACAAATGTAAATGCGTATAGATGATATAAATAGTAAGTATGAATACATACTAACTGGACCAGGTAGGGAAGACAAATGGGTAGAAGGGAAAACCTGAATACACAAGTACCTCTGTGGAGTGAGTTTGAGACCCCTGCCCTATGTCATCATTCAGCCTCTTCCATGGGTGCTTGCCATCTGTCTGTCCCACATCTCCCGCATTCCATTAAGAAGGGGGCCTGTCAGATGCAAAGGCTCACTTTCATTCGAAGAAATCTTATTGATATTCAAAAAAATATACCTTACATCGGGGAGTCGAGAGCTCAAAATTTGAGTGAATTGACATGAGAGTAATTAAGCCATTTCTCATTCTGTCTATGAGGAACTTTTAACATATGCTTTAAGTGTTTTTGTATGCATCATTAATCCTGGCACTCAAAAGTGGATTTCTGCACGCAAAATGCGGATGCTCGCTGAAGGTTTCAGAGAAACTGAAATGAAATTCAAAAAGTGTATAAGATATTCAGAGGTCCTACAAGTTAAGAATGGAGTATGCATCTGGTAAGAGAAAGAAACAGGAGTCTGCTTCTGCTAAAGGCGATAACGGTCACCTCTTTCTTTCAAAATGGTTGACCTGTTAATGTTGTGCTATCCTCCACAACCACAAAATACAGCAATCGCATACCTGATTCAACTGAACGTAATGTGCGTGCCGGAAGGTTGCTGGTTAGAATCCCATGGCAGAGTAATCATATCATAATTGAATCCTTGAGCACCACCCTTAACCCAAAAAAACTTCTCAAGGGGTGCCAGAACATATCTACCCTTGCCCTTGGACTTTCACCCGTATATCTGTCTCATGTATCTCATAGGAGAGAATGGAGAATGTGAGAAGTTAACTCCATTTTACTCACATCTGATAAAACAGTACAGAATTTGTACTGGTAGAGTGAAGAACTTGTCCTTACTTTCATTGTTTGAAGCATACAGACAGTTCTTGAGTGACATACGTAATCCGTTTCACAAGCGCTTAAATAAGTCAAGTTTTATGAAAGTCATATTTACCTTCCCATACCATTCAAGACATCTTCTTACAAAAAAACGCAAAAGCCAAAAATCTACTAATAATACATACAAAATAATAGATTTATCTGATCAGAGTTCATGTAAGTTGAGCATTGCCTGTACATTTGTACTGCCATTAATTTTGATTTAAATATACACATGCTGTAAGTAGGAAAATATGTATGTCGAAATAGGTTTGCTAAATCTTGTATTTTATGCAGGAAATCCTATTTAGGGATCTTATGTCATACACTGGGAATCATGAAAGTGTGGGAAGAGGGAGTACAGTGTCATAATAGAGAGCTGCGGCCACCTCAAGGGCTAAGCTGCGGCTTCTTCGTCCCTGTCGGTTTAGCAGGGGGCTGCGGGACAGTAGATGTATGTCAGCGAACACGGCAGTCAGCAGCGGTAAGCTGCTGCCTCAGCACATGCTGGCTGCAACGTGGCGCCTCGCTGCAGCACCGCAGCTCGTCTGGCGGGTTGGGAAAACCTGCGAGAAACAAGAGGCCCGGGCCTGGAGGAGCTGGAGGAAGAGCCGAGTTCCCTGCATAGCGAAGCACGGCCATCTGTTTGCCCTACTCAGGTTTAATTTCCTGCTGTATGATTTTATTATTGGAGACGAAAAGATGGTGCTCTCAGGTGAATTCCTGTGTGAGTAGGTTTGCTGGGCATTAGAGCTGAAGGGCTCGGAGGCAATCTGTACAAATATCCCAGTGGGTTACACTTTCATCATGGCTGGTGCATTTGAGACATTTCTTTAAACTCGACATCTAAAATACTGCTATTCGGAAGAATATTCTCAAACCTCGGTTTTATACAGTACAAAATCTAGAACATCCATCCATCCTTCCATATTCTGAAACCGCTTGTCCCATTCAGGGTCACAGGGGGGTCTGGAGCCTATCACGGAGGCTATAGGTACAAGGTAGGGAACAGCCCAGGAGGGGGGTACCGACCAATTGCAGAAAATCTGAAACGGTAAAAATTATAAAAGCAATTAAAAAAAATCATCTCTCGCCAAAAAGACAGTCAAAACATGGTAGCATTTTAAATACCGCAGCCCAGGAGGCCATGCCGGACTTGAGCCGATCTGTTAGCTTTTCAAAACATGGACGCTATTTATGCCAAGCGTTCATGAGCAACCTATTAGGGAGATGAGATGAAACGGAATATGGCAGTCAGTCAGACTGTAAATTGCAGAGCATTACCTAGAAAGCACGAAATGATTTAACACGGCCTTACCATAGTCAGCATAAATGTTGCCTCATAAAACTGCAAATTGGAAAGGTACAGTACAGTATGATATGGTCGGAAGAATTCTAACCTACTTGACAGTCAGAGCTAATCTAAAGCAGACAGGTTATTTTCCTCCTAGCATGTAATATGTTTTATATAGACTAAGAATTTATAGTATGCAAAGGATAGAGCTCTGACTGTAATTAATTATGGAAGAAAATAACCAAAATTAAACCTATCCAACAAACAGTGCTGCAGGGTCTTGTAAAGGTTAAATGAAAATGCAGTATATTTATATTCTGTATTCTTTAAATTCTATAGTTTTCTCAAAAACGAATCGTCAGGTGACAGTTTGAGCAATGTGACATTATACGACTATTTTTCCTTTGTCGCTCATGTTCATTATTACATTTGGTTACCCTAATTCAGTTCATATTTGTTTTCTGCGTTTTGCACACGCTTTGTGTGTTTTTGCTTTTGTTGAGCTTGTCCACTCCTGCTCACTCTCACCTTCCAGTCATGTGACAGCCTCACCCCAGTCACATGTGTTTTACTGTTACTCATTTGTACTTTGTACCAAAAGGCTAATTTGCCCTTCAAACATTTAGGAGGAAATCTGTATTTTCTAGAAAATGCACCCGTCTTCCTATAGTTGACAATGATCATTTATTATCCACTAAGAGGCCTATAAACCTTTTGCTTCCTGAAATGCCTTAAGAAAGGCATTGTAACATGGTTCTTGATAACAAATGCGAAAGGCTTTGGGCAGGTTCACTGAGCCAGCTACCTTTCTATTTCTTAAAAATTTTCCAGGCATGTGACACCACTGTATTTTTGGGCCCCATATTATATTGAGCCCCCAATCCAGATCAGTCCAATTAGGCTCCAGAATTAACTTCACCCCCCACCTTTACAATGTCCCTGACTGTATTATCCACAAAGTCACACCTATATAATAATATAGAATTATTGTTATTATTCTTTTATTAGTCCCTGAGGGGAAATTCTCTTCACACCTCCCCCATCTTGCTCTCTGCAGGAGAGAGCAAGCTGGCAGTAAACGGCAGCCACCCATAGCAGGACCCAGGGAGCTGGGGGTTAACAGCCTTGCTGAAGAACCCACAGACATGCTGAAGCTGGACTCAAATGGGCGACCTTCTGATCACAGGCCCACTGAACCCTTGTAGACAATGAACCCTTAGCACTAAATACATTAAAGTACATTGCTTAAATTCAGTTGACTCATTGACATATTTATCTGCCTAACGTACCTTTGGGGGGGTATCGGCATTTACTTTGACAAAGGACAACAATGCACTGTCAAAATACTGTTAGCAGAATGAATAGCAAGGTTTCACGTTTATTTCTTGCCTTGGGCATTCCACTTCCTTTTAAAGCTGTTGACTGACGTTTGACACAAATTTAATGAATTAGGCAATGCTTTCTTGAAGTTTAAAATGGAAGATTTTGTCACAGTTTTACCTTGAATGGTTGGGTGGATGGGAAAGGAGCCTACAGAAGGAACTCCCCATTGCAGGGCAAATACCCACTGAATGTAGCTAACAACCTTTGTATATTAAAGTTACCTGAAGAAGACATAGAAAAGAATTATGTGCAAACCTGTGCTCCATAATTAAAAGGAAAGGAAATTATTTATCTAAATATAGAAATCATTAGAAGTTATTGACAATGAACCCTGAAAATGTAGAACTAATTAAGATATAAAGTTGGAATGCCTGAGGAATTGGAAGTTTTAAATGAGCTTCCCTATTAGAAAACCCATGGGTGTATTTAAAATGTTTATATTTGCTTTGCTCTTTTTAGGGTGACTGGTTACTGGAGTGAAATCAAGACCTTTTTCTTTTAATTCTGTTTTTCCAGCTTTGCTAGTTTTCATGTCCAAGTCTCTGCACACAATGTACAATTTGAGGTTGTTCTTGCACCCATAATAAATCACAGTGAGGTTTCTGAGATTCCTTCCATACAGTGGTTGTCCTACAGTACAATATGGCTCAATTGACAATCACAGCACCGTCCACACATATAGTTTGTCTATAAATTCTTTAAAAAATCATTTACATTCTCACAGCCAGTGGGGCATTTTCAGAAACGCTTCATCAAACTTAAAAAAAGTATGCAATGACTGTCACATGATTTATAAAAAATGTAGCAACTGTACCACGGCGAAAGCAATCTGCTCATTTCCTATTCAGAATGTGATGAAGTTTCACCACCAACACATCACAGTCTAGAGGCAAAGAATAATTAAAGAAATGCAGGTACAACCCTTGGAAAGCATTCAAACATGCAAAAACGTCTACTTTTGCCGTAAGTTATAATCACAATATACAGTAGCAGCTTCTATGAGGATGCGGTGAAACATTCAGATTCACTTGGATTATAAAGTAAAACCTAATGCCATCCTGTCAATAGATATTTCTCTACAAGACTTAACACCTTTTATGCTTCTTCAAAACAAACGTCCTGTGTGCACCGCACCAGCACTTCACAGTATTCAACACTTTTATTCCCTCAAAACTGGTCACCGAGCCTCTAGAACCACCTTCTGTTACCAGATCTAGGAACTGACAGAGTTCTGTCATCAGCAAGTCCACGGAGCTGGTTTCATCCTCAGGGAGATTTACATGGAGACAAGAACCCACTGACACCTTAACTTCCTAAAATGGCTGAGGAAAATTGAAATGTCACCATCAAACTCTCGCCAGGTTCTAAAGGGCCACAGTGGCTTTTATTCTCACTGGATCTGTAATTGCTTGGTATTGCAACTGCCTTGTACAGGATGGCAGAGCACTGCAGAATGTGGGGAAGACAGCTCTGGTCATCAATAAAACAGAGCTCCCATCAAGACAGATTCACCACACGCTGCCTCAGAACTGCCGACAGCATAATTAAAGGCCCCAATCACCCAGCTCGAGCACTTTCTACCATCTCCCCTCTGGCACAGGGTACAGCAGCATCAGCAGTCACACCACAAGATTCAGAGACAGAGAGAGCTTTTACTCTCATGCCATAAGCCTAGTAAATGGCCATAAAACTTCACAATCATGCAGTATATATGGGTGATACATATTAAGCCGCCTCTACAAACAGTTCATTTTTAATGTGTGCCTGTTGTCAGTGTGTTTCTGCATATATAAGGATAGATGCAGTGTGTCAGTATGACCACATCAGTACTCTGTTTGTGCAAAGCGTTTGGGTAGAGGAGAGCTGCTGTTATTTACTGTTGTTCCTCCATCCATCCATCCATCCATCCATCCATCCATCTTCCAACCATTTACTTGATACAGGTTTGCAGGAGTTTGCTGCATTTGTTGTGTTTAAAAAGAATTGGCACCAAAGGAAGCATTTTTTTGTACTGTGTGCATATATAAGACAAAAACCTGAAGGGTAAGAATGGAAGACAGTATTGTGTTGACTCTCTGTTGACTCTCTGTTGACTCTCTTTTTAGTTTTAAAATGAATCATTGCTTTTAATGTCCATCAGAACTGTAGGTCACCTAGAAAATTCCATCATTCTAACTTTGCTATCAATGTTTTTGAATTCTTTGCTGTGTGTGGTTCCAATTATTACAGATGTTAAGCAGTAAGCCAATATGCTGAAATAGTTCAATGTTTTTTTCTTCAATTATCACACCATAATCTATTTAATGTATTTCCTTTAAGACTGGAGTAACAGGAAGACCCAAGACTGTGAGGTGTTCTAGTGCAATGAAAAGAAAACAGCGAGCTTGCAAAATAATTCCACTCTTAGGGTCCCCATCGCAGACCGATCTGTTGCTGATAACAGTTTGAGTTACCTTTTGTTTGGGCTGGCAATACTGATTGGGACACCCTTAGTAAAGTAAAGGTAGGGTATCCTACAAAAAGCAATAATCACTGAGAACAAAATCAAAATGAGGTATAATATTACATAATTAATATTGTATATAATAAAATTCATGGTGAGTTACTGGAGTCTTTTTTAGTAAGAATCATACTAGAAATAAAAAACACATATAGGTATGTACAGTAACAGATTATACTTAAATTGCAATATATAGAGCAGAGCTGTTTCACAAAATGATGGTCACAAAAGGGGCAGAAAAAACACTCATGTTTAACATTATATCATACGCAGAACGCATACTTGCTACTTTATGTCTTATACTACTAATGTAGTATAAAGCTACTTTTGGAACTAATGTATTGAATTTCAAGTGGGAGATGAGTGGAATAATTCATTCATGTTGTCTTTGAGCTAAATTTTGCTGTGATTTGTCCGCTCATTATTCACTAACTGAATGCTGAAAGATTACGATCACTGAGGACATAAAGTATTACTTTAATATTATTCACAGGTTTTGTAGTTATTGTTTAATTATTGTGTTCCTCCCTTGTGGATGTAAGGGTATGAACTGTCTTGTCTGCCATGACTACAAAGGAGAGAAGACTTTAATTGGCTGCCATTTTCTGTGGTTTCAGTTTAATTATATATTTTTTACAAATCAGAACCTGTCAAGGTCTATGAAGACTTCTAATTATTTATTAATGTCACATATGTTACAATGAATATTATACTGTATTTGTTGCATTTTTTTCCTATTAAGGGAATTAAATTAAAAGCAATTAAAAGTTGTCAGATAATTAGTTTCTTCAAACTCTGACTGATTGTATAGTAATTGTTTGTTATAATTTTTACTACATTTTATTTTGTACAGATGCTAAATTGCAGTTCCTGTGTTTTTATTAAGATGTATATTTATAACCAAAAGATGACCTTTGTACAGTAGAGCTATGCAGATGTGAAACTGCACATTGCGTCAATGTGTAAAACAGTCCGTATATTAATCATAATCGTATACTCAATATTCTGTCCAGTTTTCCATTCAGACTATACACATAAGGTAAGTGCGCTATGAGGGACAGCTGACAGAGAACAGACTTATACTGAACAAAGACAGGAAGCCAGTCATCTGCATTTCTGAAGCACCCTTGTAACGGTGATTTTAATTATAATTGCTCATGGAGAGTAATGCATATGATAGCAAGACAACAGGATCATAACACTGCTCTTTAATTTCAGTACGAAAGAATCCACACTTCTGGCCTATTCGTTTCCATTTGCTGCCATTCATATTAATTTATTAGCATTTCAATTTATTAGTATCATTATCAAAATTGCACATCTTCCTCGGTGGCTCTGTAAACCTCTCTATTGAACTGTTGCTCTCAGATAACTGTGTGACAACCAGTAAATCTGTACTTAGAAAGTTGCTGGACCCCTATTGCATAGGTTAACTTACCATTATAAATTAATGGGGGGGGCAGCTGGTTATTTGTCTTCATCATGGCATTAACTATCATCTGTGTTGCATAACTGTAGTTACTTTTGTGACTTGATATTTGTTTTGCTGGTTTCTGTATAGGTGACTCAGGAGGTAGCAATGTTGGAGGGTCGAATCCCACCTCTGGTTAATGTGTGTGGAGTTTGTGGGGTTTTCCTCCTGCAGTCCAAAGACATGCAGTTAAGATGTGAACTGGACCTGTACTGGGTTAGGCTTATGGGAATATTTCCTTCCATACCCTGCCATCGTTTCTCTTGCTTTCTCTTTCCTTTACTAAGTCACTATATCTCATCTTCACAAAAAAAATCAGATGTTTATTAAGAAAGAGGAAAATTGTTTAGCTTCACTTTAATTAGTTATAAAAGCTAAATCAAATATAAATGTCCCTTAACAACACTCTTAATGCTAATGCATGCTTTGCTTCTGTTCTTCTCCTCCTGAGTCTTGATTGCTTCTTAGTTTAAGTAATAGAAATATGATTAATTTTGCTAATTAACATTTTGGTGATTTAGTTCTGCATAGATTAAGTAGTATTAGAAATCTAATTTTCAATCTTATGGGAGATAAATTATGGGAATAATACAAGAAAAAATGTGGAGATAATCATAGTCATTACTTAAGACAGTGGGGGCACATTAACATTGCCCCTCATAATGAGAATACATTATTTTTGCATGTGGGAATGTGCACTTTTTGTAATACCGTTGCGAAACTGACCTTAGAGCATACATTTTTCATTTTGAGTTCATTATTTCACTTGTTGTATTATATTATCTCAAAAAAAGAAACTTCTGTAATATGAAATTTATACCGGATTTCACCAAAAATTAGAAGGAGATTATTTGAAAAAGAAATACTGGCAGGCATTATAGAAAACTGATATTTACAGTAAGATAGATATTTTATGAAAATAATACATCATCAGGAAACCAACTAATTGGGCGAGGAAAAGATTATAATGGAACACACACTGAATTAACACACAGTTTCTTAGATTTAGATCCATATTCAGATATGCATCCATCCTCTAACCACTTATCCTGGTCACCAACGTGTTGAGCATATTTCAGGTTCAAAGGGATGCCAGTCCATCGCAGGACACATGCACACATACATTCACACACAGTCACACACTATGGGCAATTTGGAGACAAACCAAATTTTAAACTGCTATATTGCATTTACCTGAATATAATATATATTTTGCTATCCATTAATAGGCCAACCAAATCTGGTGATGTTTAAATTTGTACAGTGAAAACAATGTCAAGGGTATGATGGTAAACTGCATCCGGCCTTGCAAGTGATCCTGCAACTTTCAGGGAAAATTGGCATCCCGTTCACCGTAAAAACTCCGACTGAGACTCATTTTTGTTGTCTGTGGGAGTATCTCTGCTGCCGGCACCCACAGGAAGGCTGCACGCATCATGGAGGGGATGGAGGGAGCCCTCGGGAGACAAGAATGCTATCCAGTGACCTGAGATGAAGACTGGACTCCTTTGGTAGTGTGTCTCTTCCGAGAATCCTTCCATCGTGTGGGGGACGCAGCAACGTGCGGTACCAGTGCATGCTCCCTAACCTGAGGGAAAACATTATTGCACATATATTCAGACATATCCATATGAAATGAACCATAACTAGAGAAACAGCGACATTTGGAGGCCTAAAATCCTTATGCGAAATGATAACATTGTTATATTTTATTTAAAATTTTAATATTCAGGCAACTTTGTATCATACATATAAAAGCTAAGATGATGACTGATGTTGAGCAAAATCTTTTTTCAATATGATCTGGATGATGGCGCATATTTCGAGAAATAAAAAGTGTTTGCCCTCATGAGTTTGCTGACATAAAAAGATAGAAAAACCAAGGATAATAAACAAAAGAAATCCACCGCAGGATAAACTTAAGCCACCTTTTGGAGGAACTGCATTGTCTTTGAAGACTTTTTTCATTTTTTGTCTTTTCACTCATGCTTCCTCCCCACTCAGGACCCACTACTGGGAAATAACTCAGCTTTTAATGCCGCAATCCCAGAGCAAACGGCATGTGGCCAAACTACACTGATGCTCGGCAGCTTCTAATACAGTGTTTCCCCACCCGGTCCTTGGGGACCCCCAGACAGTCCACATTTTTGCTCCTCCCGGCTTTCACAAAAATGTGGACTATCTGGCAGGGACCTGGGAGGGAGCAAAAATGTGGACTGTTTCGGGGTCCCTGAGGACCAGGTTTAGAAACACTGTTCTAAGAAATGACCATGGGACATTGACCCCATGTCCAGGACAGATATGTTTTGCAAGTGATATTTTATTTATTTTGTGCAGTTATGGTACAATACAACTTTTGTTTTTTCCTGAGAGTTAACGCACTGTCAGATTTTTTTTGGCTGACACATAGTTTATACCTACTGGGGATTGATGAAAAGCACACAGTGAACATCTCACAGCAGTGGGGGCGGGGGGGGGGGGGGGGGGGGGTCGAGTAACAGACAGGAACTTAGTAAAGACAACGCTCAGACTCTGAAGCCTTAACACCTGAAACAGGGGGTGAAAAGAGGACACAGAAGAGAGTAAAAGTAAATGTTACTTAACAGAATAATATAACCAAAACGACAATAGAAAAAAAATTATAATAGCAATGTAAGGAACCACCCAGTGACCCATGATGGAATCCAGTGACGGAAACCAGTTGGTGGGCCAAAGGATCTGAAGGCGTATATGTCTTTCTGTGCCCTCCTGGGCAATTATTTGCCATTTGAAGTCGTCAGGTGAGCTTCATTATCATACCGTCCATATACAGATATGCAAAAGCATGAAAAAGCAGTACCAGGACCACAGTGCAGCAGTGATGGGGGAGGGGTTTCACAGTGCTTAACAGTGCAAAGCAATGCACAGTAAAGCAGACCACTAATTATAATGAATAAATTAGCCAGAATGCATGTCACTAAATAAATAACACTAGATACAAAGAATACAAACAATAGTGCATGAATAAGAACGATCATAAGGAAATGAAATGTGGAACTGACAACAGGGCAGAGAAGCTCGGAGAAACCAGTGCAAAGACGAGAGGCAGTTATCTGCAGACAATGATGTAGGAAGACTGGACATGGCAAACGACTGCAGTTAATAGTACAGAGAAAGAAGAACAGCCATTAGTGTAGCATCAACTGCAATATTATCAAAGAGAAACTCATAAGGTGGAACACAGAGCACAATGAGTGTACAACATCTCTGGGGCAAATAATGTGAGGAAGAAAAGACACAAACAATCACTGGGAATTTGACTCTGGTGTAAACAAGTTGGTAAACGAGGCAGGCTTCCAGAAGATGAAAAAACGTAGAGAATGGTATGATGTGATCCGGAAATGATCAAAATCTATTCGGCTGTGACCTGAATCATGGGTAGCTGCAGCCAACACTGGAGTGACGTGAACGCAGAAACAGAGGCAGAAGGAAAGTAGCCTCTACCAAGCAAGCAGAAATAACGTGTGTTGAGAGACTAACACCTAACCAAAAAAGTTGGACTATTTATAGACTTTGTCAGAATCTATCTACAATGATGATTCTTTTAAAGCAATTAAGTGACTAGAGCTTTTCACCTCGTATGTGTTCTAATGATATAGTCTACTTCTTGCAAATAGCTTTACCCATGTTTAGTCGTAATTTTAGGCAATCATCCTTTGAAACTAAAATGGTGATGTAATGCTTAGATCTTAGATTGTGCCATTCGCATGTTCCCTTATTATGCCATAATGGCTCTGAGTCTCCCATCACACATCCTATTCTTCTCTGTTTCCCCTACTTATTATTTGCAATATTCCATATTTCTACCTCACCATTGAATGGCAGCACACTCTTGAGATTTGGATTGCTTATAATATCAAATCAAGCCAGATCAGGTGTGCTCTTTAATGTTTAATTTTCCTGAATATTGATTTGTGCTTTCTTGCGGTGGAAGCTGTCAAAAGATTTGATTTCACTGAATAAAGACAGAGATATTGTGTTTCTGACTGAATAAAAGACCAAAAGCTGATTAGGGGTATGGTAAAAAATGATCTGAAAAATGCAAAACAACAATAAAATAGCTTCTCTTGTCAATTTAATTTCCAAAAGCAAGAGGTGGAACCCTGAAATTTTAAACCTGTTAGTTATTGTCTGTGTTGTGGCTTGGAATTAATAGTTGGATTTTATACGGAACCAGGCTACAACTTGGTTAGATGGGATTTTTTTCTCTTTGTCACTCTCACACTTCTGAGACGCTCATTCAAAAGTATCACATGTTGTCTCTGTTCCATAGTATTAATATAGTTATAAACAGTAGCTTGCAATGTTTAAACTTAATTTAGCTCTAACTGTTGGCATCATAAAACCCATAATGCAAAGAGCCAATGATTTTAAAATCTTTTCTGATTTATCATATCCTTCTTAATTATTCCAGAAGTCGATGCTCTGGTTTACCCCGACCCTAGACTTGTGAAGTAATTAGCACAATAGTGCGAATCAGCCATTTTGAAGCTTCTAATTTAGCCTGCATGCAGGTTCTCAGCGGGGCCCCTCATTAATCAAAGCAGGCCGTGAACATCAAAGTGCTCCTTCGCCACTACGGTAGCATCCATCACGGCATCGCCATGCTCGATAAATATAATACCTTTGATATGCTTCTAACTTTGGACATTGGCATCTGAGCAAAGAACTCCCCAGCCACGATACTCAGGGGAGCAGATATGACAAAAATAGTATTGGGGCTCCTCAGCTGCAACACTGGTACTGAACCAGAATACATCGGTTCAGCAGGAATTCACTGTTTGCCTCACTGCAAATGGACAGATACTAAATTGTTATCGTTAAATTATTGTATTGTGGTTATGCACAAGTGATATGTTTTGAATTGAAAAAAAAATTAATTGATAATCAGGCTTTTTTGCGTTTACATTTTTTGTATTTTTTTAGTATTTAATTATTTTTATCTGTGCAGCTATGTTCATAATAGCGAGTGTTATTTAGATAAAGTGCTGATGCAGTTTTTGGCTTTAATAGTTCATACACAAGTCCAACAATCAGTTGAAAGATCAGATAACTCAAAGAAATTGGTAAATTGACCTATACTGGGAAAATCATTGGACAATATTGAATAACTTGCTTTAATGTGTGCTTCAATGTGTATGCGATACACTTGTCTAGATGCATTTACTCATATATTTACTCATATATGTATGATTTGGGTAAATTTACAGACTGGGTCTAATAACAGAAAAAAATGTAACCCCAGAAGGGTATAATGAAATGGGGAAAACAAAAGATTCTTCTTGCCAAGTTTGCATCGTGGGCTGTAAATTTATTACACACCATCAGCCTTACTGTACAGCTTGACACATTTTTCACTCACCTCTGTCCATTCCCTGCTTTCCTCCTACTACTCAAGAGTTATGATGCAATGAACAGGCTTAACCATCTGCCCTGGCTTACACACTATGTGGACACAATAGGACGTGTATTGGATCATTCTGACAGGCAGCTTTATCATTTAAGGCCATGGTCTAGCAATACGCATTAGCTGAAGGTATGCCCTGGGATTTTAGGGGAAACTTGTCGCTCTGAATGGAATATGATAAAAGAACTGCAGCCTGCTGTTGTTGATTCAGAATAGCAACAATTGTTCTGAAATTTAACTTCCCATTTTCGAATCTAAGACCTTAGGAGATCATAGATTGATACATTACAGACATGAATAATTGATATATTATGTGTATGGATGGTTCAGCTGAGAAGATAGAAGTGCATTTAGAAAACAAGAAAATGATTTTTCATTCATTTATTTGATTCTAAATATTTACTTTGTAGTCTGAGATTTTCTGAATACCCTACCATTCATTGTGTATGTGGAGCACAAACTTTCATATTCTAAATGCACCTTTGCAAGATAATGTATTTAGCACTTATGACAAGGGCACCAATAACTGTTCCAAGACATTATCATGACTGTGAATGATGGCCTTTAAGATTGCAAATGCCGGATCTTCATGTTATGTAAATGTGGTTGTACTTGCAAAGACACCTGTCATGTGAATCGAAACTTTCCCATGGATCTTTAAAAACATGCGTGCACATGCAGTGTGTGTGTCAGCCCTTTTAGATCAAGGTCACTTTTATTCTTTAAACGTAACATCCCTCGGGCTCCAATACTCTGATACGGTATGTACATGCATTTCTATAATTCAGTAAAGAATGCTCTTATCTGAATTCTGCAATCACTGCTGTACTTACTATACACCTCTTTGGTTATTATTGTTGGTGTATGGTAGAGAATGCCGTTAATCCCATTTTTTAACGCATGCTTCATTTTGGTGCTTGGCTCCAATGATCCGTTAAAGCCACATATTGAAATAACAGGAGCTGGAGCCTGAAAGTCTAACATAGCTATTTTATGAGCCAGCTGTGATGATTAATGGAAGCATCTTGTGTACTCCTACTGATTTTACTGGTACATACACCATTAATTTTTTCCATTATAAATTGTTGCATGGCTCTTTCCAAAACAAGGATAAAACATTTCATGAAGATATTTCCTTACATGATGACTAGAATCTGTAATTTTAATATAAGATCCTTACACCTTACTGAAACAGAAATTATTATATATTGCTGTACTGGTAGGCACAGTAATTTGGCAATGGTAATTTGTGTTTTTCCTGGCAAAACAAACATCTCTGATTTGGCGATTAATTCACTTCCTGACTCCTTAGACGCTCCATTTATATTTTCACAGCAAGCCCACTGAAAACACTGATGAAGAATGTTCAACTTTCAGCATGGATTGACTTGCTAATTCCAAATTATTTATTCAAGCTGCTGAAAAAAAAAGTTGTAGAGACTGTTGATAAATTAGACAATATATTTTCAAGCATAGTATTAATTAATATTTTATAGCATATAATACTGGGAGTACTCAATTTGTATAACTGTTTAATCTTACAGTGAATTATTGTCCTTAAAAAGTAAATAAACTGTAGTAATATGGCAGCACGACCTACAGTAGTACCTACTGACCTCACTCCTCCTCAAATTCAAACAGAATGCTTATATTCTTAAGTTATTATAGACCATAAAATCTAATTTACATGGATTTGTGTTTCTTTTCCCGATCCTCACAGCGAGAACAACCAAAAGTAACCCCCTTAAATTCTAAGGCATTGTCTCCAAGTCTCCCAGTCCTCCAGCTCCAATCCACAGAAAAAGTGCAAACTCAAAGTGAATTTCTATAAAAGGACACACAGTAATAAGGGTTACACAGAACAGCAGCTATAGTACAGGAAGCAACACAGTAGAACAAAAGAGTGCACACACTATCTGGGCAATGTCAGTAGGTCCCAGGAGAACACTGTAGACCCTGATTATGGACTTCCTTGTACTTATAAAACAAAAAGAATAGTAATAAACCTTTAATTAAATATATTTTTGTGAATACCCCCCCCTCCCGTTCACAATGGAGGCCACACCAAATATTCATCTTGGTATGTATGGGGGAGCTGCACCTATATTGACCATCATGGCCTCCTGAGACCTGAATCTTCAGCTTTTCCACATCACCTGAGCCAGATAATAAAGGGCTTGATAATTAGGTGACTTGCAGAGGGCAGCCAGTACTCAAGAATGCAGGTAGGCAATATAAGCAAAAATGTAAATTGCCCCTTAGATGTGGGTTAAGAACCACATCTACACACCTGAGGGATGTGGACTGGCTCTTTAGAGAAGGAAAGCCACTAATAAATAATGGCAATAAACTCAAAATCCCCCTTTAGTATTATCAATAATCAATGTGGATGGATGAATGTATAATGCATGTACGTAATAACTTGTGGTTACAAGTGAAGTTCATTTTATGTTTTAGATAGCTGTGTTTTCAGTCTTCTTTTAGTCTGCCAAACAATAGACCAAAGAATACAGAACAGAAAAATAAACGATAAGTATAAGTTAAATCATTCCTGCACTGAATGTTCTGTTATTCTCGACATACATTTTGGCTAATAGATTCAGCTCATATAGTGATTTGGCCTTTTTTTCCATTGCCTGCTTAATAATAATCTGTTACTCCGGTCGATGATGAGTCTGACCGAGTTCTGTTTGAGTGTAGGACCCCACACACGGTCCCCTTTCCAGGTTGCAGAGGCTGTTCTTGTCCAGTCTTTTGTCACCATTTTGTTCCAGAGTTCAGCTGTAATGTTAATCTAGTGAAGACATATTTTTAGGTTTGTAGTGTTTCTGGTTTTGGAAATACTTTACCTGAAGGGAGCAGAAATACTTAATAGTAACTCATTTACTACTGAAGTACAAATCATGTGCAAATATAATAGGTACTGGAGATAAAAGATGCATCATAATTATTGATGAACAAATATGAGATCAGCATTGAACTTCTGTTTTTCATTACTTGTTCCTTCAGTAGTTCCTTCGCTAGTTCACAAAGGTTTACAACATTAACAGATATTAACAAATATAGTAATAAATACAGTAGCTGCTTGAGGTAACACATGCATCGCAACCCATTAATGATGAACAAACGAGATCAGTATTTCAGTTGTGTTTTTCATTACTTGTTCCTTCAGTAGTTCACAGATGTCTGCAGAATTAACGGATAAAGTAAGAAATATAGTAACTGCTTGAAATAAAAGACTTGTTACTGCATTAATGATGCAATAACATGAGATCAATATGTAACTAAGACTTAGTTTGTGGTTAAATAATACATAAATAATAGGGTAATACTATATTATTTGTACCCCCTCAAGTAAAGTGTACCCCTGATTTCTTCTTTTTTGCACTTCAGCCCCATTTCTCTGGTCCCAGGGTCCTGTATCCTGTTAGAGTTTAATAATATATTAATCCAAAACATATTGTTCTTTAATAATAAACTTGGATAACTAGGGATCAGCATCATTGCTCAGGATCGGCAGAAACTAGGGCATCTTGGCTTCCACATCACGTTACACAAAAGGGACAATCACTTTCTCCACGTCGCTTGTAATCGTATCGCTATTTTCACTTTTTCACAGTACTTAGTAGTCTGCAATGTGCCTGTCTCACACAGGCTCAGTGTTTCATCTTCAGCTCCGGATTTGCTTTGTATTAGGCTACGCATACATCGACTAGTGAGGATGGGTGAAGATTTACATATGAAATATAAAACTATATAAAATGTATAATGTTTCGCAAGAAAAGGAAACAGCTTTTACTACATATATAAAAAAAAGCATAAATGTGTATGTGTATTTCAGCCACACTGTACAGTAGATCTCTTAAAAGACACTTTTTTAATTAATCTGTCATTCCACATGGTCTCTGGCCTCTAGATGGAGAATGCTCTCTGGAGCATTTTTCCATGATTTAAAATAGGAGTGTATCATATTATCCTGTTTGGAATTCTTTGTGCTTATTTCCCTTGTGTTCCAGTGCTGGCATTTTTAACAGATATATCTTAGTAATGGCTATTTTGAGGGTGCGCTTATTTGTTCCCCGATGCCCTGAGAAGCTTAGGTGTTCACTATTCATCTACTCAATGGGAAGTAACCCAGGGGGCACCTGTTCCTCTGTTAATAATGCATGAATCTGTGGACCGAAGGGTTTTTATTCTCCACACCCTGATGGTCACCAGGTTGATGGAATGAAAACAGCATAACGGAAAGCGGAACATGTTTGACCAATAATGTTCTGTGTAATTATACATGATATGACACAAATGTTATCCATTTCGTGGTTACCTATCCTTATAAGTGTGTGCATGTCTGTGCTTGTGTGTGTGAAAATATATACAGTATATATATATACACACACACATACACTGTACATATTTATTCACTGATGATTAACATTTCAATAGAGTGTGTGTAGCAAATCTGATGCCAGTGTCATACTCACTTAATGAGGTGAACTTCAGTTGAAGTTTCCCATACATATAGGCTTGCTGAACAATTCGGTGAGATATCCCATCAAGCATTGCCTGCGGCAGAGTCTCAAGAAGGCACTACTGGAAAGTACTGGAAGCATGAGGCAAGCTGAAAGTTGGCATCTTGTGTTCTAGGCCTCCTGGGGGATCTGAACAAAGTCAAATCCACAGCCCTCAGAGGTAAGACGTCATTCAGCTGTGGGTTTGAAGCTCTTCAGGAGGGGATTACACAGCATCACCGCGCGTTTTACAGCAGAAGCAGAATTCTATGTGCTCTAGATTAGTCTGTCTGTTGTGGGAACCAACTGGAAAAAAAAGCATTCAAAGTTTTGTTATATACTATTTCCCCCATATTCAGATGAGTTGTCACATCATCATGGAGGAGAGGAGAACACGCTGGCTTTCATCTGCTTTCAGGAAGGTGTGATGTTCCTGAGTACAGGGAAGTCAAGAGACATAACCAAAGGGTACTATGTGTTTTACACAACACATGTACATATTAGTAGAATGAAATATGCCAATATGCAAGTTACCATACAGTCTTGCCAAACACAGAACCTCAAAGGCCGGTACTCCATTTTTTGGAGTCCACCCACATGTCCAAAAAGCACATGTAGAGTATGCTAGAAAACATAATCACAAATCCTCACGGAACTTGACCAGCTAGCTGGTCCACAGCCAGGCCAGAATCTTCGTTATTCCTCCTGAATTCTACATTCAAACTATTAGGCGAAGTCTGCTCTCCGCTCAGACACTTCCATACCCAGGAAGGCAGAAAAGTGTTCTGGCTTTTAATGATAAACAGAAGCATCATACTTCATCAGGATTTCCTTAAGGTCATCTCCGTATATATATATATATATATATATATTCTGCATTTCCTATTAAAATATTCAGAATAATCTTTATGTATGTTTAACAATCTAATCATGTACTGTATATATATACACACATACATATTTATATATTTATACAAATCAGTCGAGTTTTTGCACACATTGAGATTTTTCACATTTGCATGTTACTCACGTAGTGTTTACTAAAAATACACTCAATATTATTTGCTAACAAATATATTTGCAATATGATCACCATTTCAGTACAATGTCATATCTTTGATTCATCAAAGTAACTTCCTCCAGTAGTTATAACAGCAGAGAAAATCTGAGGAATTTGTTTTACAATGGACATTACTTACTGCTCTGTTTCATGGGATTAAATAGTTAACTAGTGCATTGAAAGTTAAAGGACAGCCGGGATTTTGACTGTGCCATTACCACACAGTCAACGGGATGTCAGACAGAGACTGTCACCTACTCTTTCCATTTTATAAAGGAAAGTTGCTTTATTTGACTTATATTTTCATTTATAGTTGTTCACTCAACTTTCCATTTGGTCCCCACAAGGCAAGGTGTACCTGGAACACACACACACACACGCACACACACACACATACACACACACACAGATTTGTAAATATACCTTTGTGGGGACTCTCCTTTCATTTATATGGGGAAAACTCTATTCACAGCCGTACCATTATTAGCAGTATAACACCTCATGATGCATTCCAAAAAACTCTGAACCTGAAAATTTTCAACTTCCTACTCAAAAAAGTACCATAGAACAGCTGAATGAAATACATTTATGATGAAAATTTACGCAAGTGAATGCTAATGTCTGCTAGCATTTGATATTTGCGTAACACAGCGATTCTCAAAGTCTTGCTAGCAGAAATTAGCATACAGTAATAAAAAAATAATAAAAATTAAAACTGCACTTAGTAAATCATGATGCACACGATGTGAACAGTAAATAAAAAAGGGTCTCTTCGGTCGCCCTCCAAACATAGCAACACCTTAAGCAGTCTGATCCTTCTGCAGTGGAAAGCCGAACCAAGCAGGAACTGTGCTGAAACTAGGTACGGCTCGGGTCCTGTATGCCAATGAAAAAACTGCGTTTGAAAAATTGTACCCCAGCTCACTCAGATGTTGAATAGAAGAAATACAGTGGGCTATATAAACAGCTTGTAAACAAAGGCTTTGTAGTTGGCTTAGCATGTTTGATCAAAGCTGACCATCTGTCTTCTCATTTAGGGGAGACAGGACCACAAGCTAGAAAAGCTGACAACGGACCTTTGTGGGCTATTTCATTCAACAGAGTCGACGCATGAATTTTCATAAGAAGTGCTATATCAAGTCTTTATGTGTAAATATATAAAATGGGTTCAGGTGAGGTCTGATACTAAGGTTATACAGAAGTATGTTTTGTGTGTTGGAGTTATTCATAGATCTGTTATTCACTCATATAGTTAATCAGGCGTTGTAATTAAAATGGAGATAATTACTGTGCCTATTTAAATTATCCTGGAAATTTTTACCTATATTTTTATGTACTTTTCAATGCTAAAGAATATGTTCCAACCTGGAACAAGTCCAGAGAGCATGAACATCTGAAGCACTTCCCACAGGTCCCCAGCCTCTGGATCTTGTCACCTCTGAGGAAATTTCCCAGCAGCTCTTATGAATCAGCAGCTTGGAGACTTCGACTGTAAATGTGGCCCAGTTAAGCCAATAAAATGCATTAATTATTGCAGCCTGGGAATATATTTCTACTGTAGGGAAACGTGTATTGTCTCTTGCTAGGGATGCTGTCACCCTTGCACAATACGGAGGGACACCAGGACACTGACACACGCTCCATATCTTTTGCTGTCACAGTCGTTCCAGGTCTTAGAGCCACTTGTGAATCCATCTCTGCTTGGGACAACAATCTAACCAAACTATACCTCACAAGGAGCAGGTGTAAGCAATCAGCACTAATACACCTGATACTAGGATTTCCCTCATCATCTCCCTTTAATACAATATCTTTATACTTTTTAACATCTATACAGTAAAATATTATGGTGATTTCTTGTGATAATAAAACTCTTTCAAAAATGTGAAGATCATCATAATTAATCATGTATAGATGAAACCATAAATATGCCATAATTTAGATAATTATATGAACTGCATTGATTGATGTCTCAGGAAGCAGGTTGTAGCCATTTACCCCATCAGCTACAATACACAGAAGAAAACTGCAGTTGATCACAAAATGTAGTATTAGTTATTAAATTACACTTGGAAATATCAATTTCAGTAGGAAGTTTACTCACTGAAAATACCTTTCAGACCTTGACTACTAACTTTATTTTCACAGCATTATTCAAAAATGTTATATTATATAAGTATAATAAGTATATTTAATTTAAAGTGAATTTTAGAGTGTTTTTTGAGAGGCGAAATCTCACAATTGTTCTTTTAATGACATTATTAAAATATATACTACATAAATATATTCAAAAACTGCTCCAAAAGCCACAAATCAAGCAGCTAGCATTTTCTGGGTGATGTTAGCAGGAGGTCATACATTGACAAGTAATATTTTGTCTGCTCATTCCTTTTGAAAAGCAAAAGAATTAATTAAGATCACAATTTGCCATGATATCTAATGACCTTATATATCTGTTCTGACCTTTAAACTAATGAAGCACACAGAATCTTTTGAGATGCTTGGAAATGCCTCAAACTGCACCGGCTGAATTTCATTCTGACTTTTGCTGAGCTTTTAATTTAAAGGGCAAGGTGACATATTTAAAGCTTGATGGCTAGTAATTTGTCTAAAGTATGGGAATAGTGCATAGAGTTATATTAAAGAGATAATGTAGCAAAGACAGAGAACGTATATAATTGTTACAAAATTGTGTTGCAAGACATTTGTTAATAAAAGATATAAAGTACATGTAATAAACAAGCCATTGGGATAAAGTTCTACAGCTTTTCAGTTAGTCATCCTTAAAGCCTTTGTTACACCCCTCCCATCATCGTCCAATCACAGGGTACAGGGTCACAGACAGGCAGTCCGGGATGCCAGTCCATAAAAAAGCACATACTGTACAAAACATACAAGCCCACATTATGGGCAATTTAGAGATGCCAATTCACATAAATGTGTAGAGGAGTCCGATATGACGGGGAGAACATGCAAACTCAAACTCAGACACCTCAGCTAAGAAGATGTCTATGAAAAAAGGCAAAAAGTTCCCTGACAAAAAGATCCCAGCAGTGCCTGCACTTTCTGTGTCGCCATCCTCACCACCTTCTGCAGAGGCACCATCGAGAGCTTTCTGACCAGCTGTGTTACAGTCTGGTACGGAAACTGCCACGCCTCAGACCACAGGGGCCTTTAGAGGATTGTGTGGACAGCTGAGTGCATCATCGGTAGCTCTCTACCCTGCCTGCAGGACATTTACTTCTCCTGCTGCATCCGTATGGCCACCAGCATCATGGCCGACCCCCACCATCCCTCCCACGGACTGTTCACCCCCCTTCCATCTGAAAGAAGATTCTGCAGCACCAGGAACTGGCCTGCTAGACTGTGCAATAGCGTCTTCCCCCAGCAGTCTGGCTCTTGAACACCATGCTGCGTCCTTCCACACGGGATTGTTTACTTCACACCCTGTTCTGCCCTACTTAACTAACAAATGTTTTTTAACGTTTATGTTTACATGCCTACACATTTATATGCCTCTCTCATCTCATTGCTTACTTGCACAATTGCTCATATTTGCACAATGTAATTGCACAAGAAAATTGCACAACATAATACATGTCTACACTAACTGTACCGCCAGCATATTTGCACAGTTTCTCATAATCCATAGCCTATAGGCTATTGCTGTATAACGTTGTATACTATTGTACGTTGCACCTGGAGGACATTATTTCGTCTCACTCTATGCTTTAATGTATATGGCTGAGAAAACAATGACACTCTACTTGACTTGGCTTGACCAGGCCAGAGGAGATCAATACATTGCATGGATATTTAAGCAGTCTTTCATCAAAGACGTACATTCAGTATATACTTTAGTTCTCTGCAGGGGGACAAAAATTTCAGAAACAGCAGTCATTTAAAAGAAAGAAATATTCATTAAGACAAGGTAGAATGAAACATGAGAAATATATCATACTAGCAAGCAAAACTAGTATTCATGGACGTACAGAATAACACTATTTATAAAGTAGAGGTCCTTCACCAACTGGCCCCTCCGAGTCATATTGACTTGACCATTATTTTCGATTTGTTTCGATTTACATTTTGTATGTCACTGACATGACATGACTCCTGTTTGAATTTAAGTGAGTCAACTACAACATTGAAAAATCGAAATATCTGTGGACAGATACTAAATAATTCACGAAATCTGACATTTTGTAGATGGATGGGGAACATTTAAAAATGTTTTAAAAGAAAAACAACTTCTTGCATCATACTCTTACAGCTTACAGCTTATTTGTAATGATATGGTAGGCCATGCAGTTAACACCATGTGCATACTTAACGTAGTCAAATGTCCACTGCCAAGATATTTGCTATAATATAAATCTGTAAGTTTGTCATTTAGTGAAATTTCACCCTCTAACTTAACTATAACCTGATTAAACTGTAATGACTGAAGCGACATTCATTACATGACCGTTATTAATAGTGACAGCTTTGTGATACAAATAATGTCCTGACAAATTTAATGGCATTTGAACATTTCATTACCATAAAGGTTCTCTCTCTTTCCACAGTACAAAACCCTTAAAAAAACTACAGGCATCATCACATGAAATCTTCAACTTATTTCCACCAACCTTCAAATAATGATCATCTGTTTGCATTGCATTGTTGAAGTAGTGATCTTTAAAGGGGGTGCAAGTGTTTGAAGTTTCATACAGCAAAGTCCCAGCAGTAATCATTACCTACCTGCTTTTATGACTTTTTCCATAATTTACGTTAAATAAAAATGTTCGGGCAGCCGTCCTCATGTCAATTAAGTCCTAGAAAGTAGCTAGACAGTGGCATACTGACATTCAGGCCACCCTAATATCTCAACATTTGGAATACTACTCAGGTACACATTCAAGCAATTAATGATTTTAGATGGATAGATAGACTTTTTGAAAATAAATTTGATGATGTCGCATATCAGCTTTCCATTATCAGAGATACTTTTAGATGCTTGGTAGTATTTTTAGAGCCAAATATATATTCATCAGTGTGTCAAAGAACAGCAGAGTTGTAGGTAACTCATTTATGCATACACTGGACTTCTTGTGTCAGTGCACTGATTTAAAAGTGTTACATGAAGCTAACTGACAACAAATTAAGCATTCCTACGGGATGTGTCTGCCAAAAAAAAGGTTAAAGTTTAAAACCATTAGCTGGAGTAATTATGCCTAAATTGTAGAGGTAAAAGTTTTATAGCTATTTATTAATACACTTCTTGACTGATGTTTGACTCTTTCCATAATCATTTCAGTTTAAAACCAAAAGTCTTTTGTGTTCTCATTAATTTTAGTAGGAGGCCTTACCTGGGTCCTAAAGGTCATGTCTAATCGAAGCTTTTATGCAATTATGCCAGCTTGTACTTAGACAAGAACATTTCTGCTGTGCCCCTGAACAAGATACTCATTTTATACTCTTAGTTAAGCATTCATCTCCTTCATCTCCATAAATGAGTGAGAAGACATATAATATGAACCACGATGGGCTTTCTTCATAAGGGCAGCTTCAAAACAAACAGCCAATCACAACAATTTCATAGTCAAACTTTATGGAAACTGTCATGAAATTGTTAACTACTCACTCAGTCAGAGGTACTAAAATGGAATTGCTGTGGTTATATATATATACATATTTATCTATCTATCTATCTATATATATATATATATATATATATATATATATATATATATATATATATATATTGCATGACCCAGAGGAAGCCAGTGAAAAAAAAAAATATATATATATATATATATATATATATATATATATATATATATATTGTTATGATTCGCTTGCGATCGCTGGGTGAGCGTGCAGGCAGGCGAGCAGGAACAGGCAAAGTACCCCCCCCCCCCAAAGGCGCGCTCTCCGGGCGTGCCTCAGGGGAGGCAACGGACGAGACGAAGGAAATGGGACCTGGAACAGAAGAACAGAAGCATTAATGGGGCACAGGGAACAGGATGGACAGACAAAACTGACAGAGGGGCAAAAACCATGACAGGACCTGACATAAGACGGGAAATGCGGACAGACAGAAAGGAATTGGGACAGAAAGGGAACAGGTGGAACAAAAGGGCCAGGAGTGAACGGAGGGAATACAGGAGAATGAGGAGCAGGGACGGGAGGAACAAAGGGACGAGGACCGGAGACAGGAGGGACAAAGATGGGAGAAGGAGCAAACAAAGGAGGGACATAGGCAGGAGAGGACAGAGAGAAGGAGGGGGAATAAAGGGGAGCCCGAGGGAGCCCCAGTGGGCGATGGGCCGCAGGCGGCCGGAGCTGGAGGGAACCTCGGCGGGACTGAGGAGGTAGGGCGAGGTACAGGCGAAGGGGCTGAGGAGGGAGTTGGAGGGAGAGCTAGGGAAGGGGACGAGGGAGCTGAAGGGGCCACTGGTGAGGGCAAAGAGAGGGAAGGAGCCACAGCAGGTGGCGACGTCTTCCTACGCGCTGGAGTGGGGGGAACCGCAGGCGACCGAGGAGCCGTGACTGGGGAGCCCGTAGGCGACCGACAAGGAGTCGGCAGCAGGACCGAGGCAAGATGACGAGCCCTCATAGGGGGACCTGCAGGCGATAGCCGACCCAGAGGGCCAGGACCCGCAGGCGCTCTCCTAGCCTCAGCGCAGGCGAGGGAGGGCGAGCCAGGGGGCAGGGTGGGAGGGACCCCAGCCCTACGTCTGTGTCCTCTCCCGTTTTTGGACACTGACAGGACCTTTGGCCGGGGTCGAGCTTGCCGGGGCGAGGGCCGAGGAGTCACTAGGAGGATCCCCGACGGGTCCCATTCCAGCTCCTCTACCTCCAAGGAGGGAGGAGCGGTGGTTGAATCGTCCAGGACCTCCTCGGGGACTGGGGCAGAAGGGACAGGAGCTGGAGGGACTGGAACGAGGTCAGGGACCAGAGCTACCGGGGATAAAGTCACAGGTGCGGACAGAGGTAGAGCCTCGGGTGTGGGTGCGGGAGCTGCAGGCAGAGGGAGCGCCTCAGGCGTGGGCGCGGGAGCTGCAGATAGAGGTAGTGCCTCGGGTGTGGGCGCGGGAGCTGCAGGCAGCAGAGGCGGTTGCTTGGGCTGCGCAGATGCAGCATGCAGAGGAGGCGGCTGCTCGGGCCGCGCAGATGCAGCATGCAGAGGAGGCGGCTGCTCGGGCGCTGTAGCAGGAGCCGGGGATCTCCGGAGTTGGATCAGCTTCCGGAGGCCCTCTGCTATCCTCTTCAGGTCCCACGGCAGAGAGGCGGGAGAAAATGCGGCGAACTCCCGCCTCAGCTGTGCGGAGAGCTGGTCCTCCTCCGGGGAGCCCTGTACGGCCCGTTCGTCCGTCACCCTCCAGGAGCTCTACTGGCGAACTCCCGCCTCAGCTGTGCGGAGAGCTGGTCCTCCTCCGGGGAGCCCTGTACGGCCCGTTCGTCCGTCACCCTCCAGTAGAGCTCCTGGAGGGTGAAGAACTGGTTAACCATGGCCTTAGGCATAGCCGGAACCTCCATCGGGGACTCAGTGGTAGCGGTAGGTAGATGCGACGGGAGCGCCTCAGTCCGGGCGGCCGTAAGCGGCGGGACGGGCGTGCCCCCTTTTAGGGTCTGGGGTACCCGTGGGATGGGGTCTCGCACTGCACTGATCCCTTTACTGGCCAGTCGCTCTGGCCGGAAACAATACCGCTTGAGGGGCGGCGGTAGCTCCATGGTGAGTGGCACCGACTCTCGGAGGAGGAGGGGTTCCTCCTCCTCAATGTCCGTTGGGAGACAAACCTCGGCAAGAGCGCAGGCTCCTAAGCTGACCGTCGGTGCTTCTGGCATCCTCCTTCTCCTCTGTCCTTTCTTCTTGCGGTCTGTCATTCTGTTATGATTCGCTCACGATTGCTGGGTGAGCGTGCAGGCAGGCAAGCGAGCAGGAACAGGCAAGCAGGCAAAGTACAGGGAAAGAGGGGTTTATGACATTAAGCTGCATGTGGTTCCATACAGGTACAGTATGTCGTTACACTGCATCCGCCCCTGCAAGTGGCCCTCCAACGTGCAAGGAAAAACTTGGGGGTTGGTGACAGGATTGGCACTCCAGCTACCATAACAATTTTCACACAGCTCTGACACAGCAAATAGGACTGATTTCTGCTCTCTGCAGGAGTAGATCTGCTGCAGCCACCCGCGGAAAGGCTGCATGCATCATGAAGGGGATGGGGGAAACCTTTCGGGAGCCTTATCCCCGGATGAGTCGGAGTCAGGGAGCCAAATGGAATAGACCCATCCTAGTAGGCATGTGGAACATCTTGTCTCTTCGGCATTATAACTATCTTCCCCTGCTGTTGGGAGAGCTTTGTAAACTCTGCATTTCAGTGACAGCATTCTCTGAGGTATGCAGACTGGAGAATAGCCAGATCTCTGTAGGTGAGTACACCTATTATTAGTCTGGTCGCTCTAACGGCTGCCATACTTTTGCTGTGGTATATCAGCTCAACCCAACGGTATCCGATGTCACTCCTTTCAATGGGTGTATTATGAGATTCAGGCTAAACCACTCTCTAGGTGTCTTGTCTGTTGTTTCAGTGTTTGGTGAGTGATGTCTCGAAGAGGAAACATTTTATTCTTAACTTCACTTGGTGGTTGATGAGTGCCCTGGTTCCAACGCCCTGAGCTATAAAGTTGGATTTGTTACTCCAATACTGGAGGTGCAGCAAAAGAGACTGATCCCATCTTGGTAGGCAGAGGCTGGAGGCCCTGATCAGAGCCTCCATTGACTCTGCAAAGATCACAGTATCATTGGCAAAGTCAAGATTGGTAAATCTTTCCTCACCAACAGATGCCCCACAGCTGCTGGACCCCACAACCCTGCATTAAACAGAGTAGGAACAATAACACACCTCTGACGAACCCCAGAATCCACTGGGAAGAACACAGAAGTTCTGTGGTAATTTAATTTTTCATAATTTGAAAAAATTTGATGCGATGCCCAAAAACACTGTCTGTGGCCTGACAAACTTTTCAGATAACTTTGCTTTGTGAAATATCTGACTACATAACCCATTTGTACGTTGCACATCTGTGCATGCACAGCATTACACTTTCTGGCATATTTTACCACGGTGCCTGAATTGCACCACTTCATTTCGTAACCCAACCTGATCTCGATAATACACCAGGTTCATTTTATCTACTGTTTGTGAGCAATCTCCACTAGCTCAGAATGGGATACATGGAGAAAAAAAGTACCCCATCTGCTGAAAATCAAAGTTACCAAAAATCACTTTGACTGTTGCAATTTTAGCGGAAAAAAAAATCCGCCAAGGATTTTTTTGTTGTTATATATGCGTATATTTTTGATTAAATGTTAATTCTAATAATATGTTTGTGTTTCCTTTGTTTATTTGTCAAATAGTTATTATAACATTTTTCTGCCTGGAACCAAAGTTGTAATGCCACATACAGTAAGTAATACCACATAAGTAATGAAATACACTAATATACCTGTAACACTAGTGTCACACTGGCAGCTGCGAGCAATCAGATACATCCCCTTAGCTACTTAAACCTCACACAGCGATCGCTCCATCTGAAGTATTGTTTGTGATGCAATTTCCGAGCAACTTTTTCCTGTGTCTTTGTTCAAGCTCTGATCCTCCTGACTGTCCCTGCTCCCTCTTCCTGCGCCTCCTGAACTGTCCATCCCAGCCCTGATCTTCCCTCGAGTCTGTACCCCATGTGTATCGTCTGCATCATTGGACGGACCTCCCGGCTCCTCGACTACCTGCACCCGGCTCGACTACAATTTCGGTTTCCCCCTTTGGCTTCGGACACTTGGATCGGACGGATTTTGGCTTTGACCCTGCTCATTATTTGGACTCTGTTTTGCTTATTCTCAATAAAGGCCTTTTGGACCTTTACCGAGTGTTCTGTTATTACAGAATTCCTCGCCTACACAATGGACATGCAGGAGCAGATGTGTGAAATGCAGGAACAGGTTCAATCTATGACGGAACTAGTCGGTCAGCTGCTTCAGGCACGAGCTTCTCCCGTTCCCTTTCCAAGTTCACCTCCCTGGTTGCCTGTTCCCGTAGCCACTCCTCACAGCTACGATGGTGATCCCGACTCCTACCAAGCCTTTTTGATGCAGTGTGGATTATACATCCCCCACCACTTTGATCAGTTCCTGTTGCATGAAGATCGCATGTATTTTGTTGTATCCCTCCTTGGAGGGCAAGCCTTGACATGGGGTGAGCAAAGTTCTATGGGCCGAGCAAAATTCCCTCCCACAATCTTCTCAAGCTTTCCAGAAGGCGTTTTGTGAGGTCATTGATCACCCTGCGGTTGGACGAAACCTTGGCAATCGACTTCCAGACCTGCACCAAGGAAATGATCAGCCTCAGACTTCTCACTGCAGCCGCCGGATTGAGTTAGCCCACCGACTGCCTCCAGACCATTTACCATCGCACCCTCCGACCAGAGCCGTGGGCTGAGCTGGCATGCCAAAGAGCCATACGATCATTTGAAGAGTACGTGAAGCTTTCCATCACCCTAGACAATATCATCCGGGGACAACAACGATCGTCTCAACCTCCTGTCAAAATCCCAGCAATCCCACTGCCACGCCTGGAGGATCCAGAGCAAATGATGGTAGGACGAACACCCCTATCGGAGGAGGAACGTGAACCCCAGATGAAAAAGGGCTTGTGTGTTTATTGTGGGGAGGCGGGACATATCCTCCGAACATGTCCCATCAGACCACTGCGACGCAGTTCAGAAGACACTCAGGTAAGAACCCTTCCTTTACCTTCCATGACCCAGACCCAGATGACTGTCCCAGGGGAACTTACTTGGGAAAACGATATCTTAATTTACAATGACAGTGCCACTCAACACGTCAAACATGTTCAACAGGTTTTTCAATGATTAGCTGATCACCACCTTTACGGCAAAGGAGAAAAATGTAAGTTGCACCATACGTCTATTGAATTTTTGGGTTACCACATCCGACCAGGAGAGATGGCTATGGATCCAGGTAAGATCAGGACTGTCCTCGAGTGGCCTCGACCTAGTACTGTAAGAGTACTCATCTTTAGAGATTCCTTGGGTTTGCCAATTTCTATCACCACTTCATTCGGGGCTTTTGTGCAGTAGCTGTACCCCTAACCAACCTTCTTAGAGGAGGAATAAAGAGACTTACATGGTCCAAGATATCGTAGCGTGCCTTCTCCGAATTAAAAGAGAGATTCTGCATGGCTCCAGTATTACGACAGCCCGATACAGAAGAGCCCTTCATTATCCAAGTGGACGCCTCCAAAGTTGGAATCGGAGCCATGCTTTCGTAGAGAGATGCTAAGTCAGGTAAAGTTCACCATTGTGCATTTCTTTCCAAGAAGCTTTCCCCCGCTGAATGTAATTATGAATTGTTATCCATAAAGGATGCCTTAGAGGAGTGGAGACATTAGCTATATAAGGGGGATAAACACCCCTTCCAGGTGCTCACGGATCAGCGTAATCTACAATATCTGCAATTTCGCCTCCTGAGCGTTCCGCGCTCTGTGTACCAAAATGAACATCAGGGTGTCTCACATAGGCTTATCATCCCTAGGTGAACGGACAGGCGGAGAGACTAAACCAGGAAGTCGGTAAGGTCCTACATACCCTCTGCTTCATGCAACCCCAGGGTTAGTCTCGATACCTGCGGTGGGCGGAGTACGCCCGAATTCTCTGGTAAACCCCACCATGGGTTTAACTCCATTTCAGTGTGTACTGGGTCTCTAACCTCCTCTTTTCCTTTGGAACCCTTCCCCAGTGAGGTCCCTGCTGTAGAACAATAGTATCACAGGTATATAGTACGGGTATGGAGTATAGCGCATCAACAACTGTCTGAAGGAGCAACACGGATGAAGGCACAAGCAGACAGACAGCGGTGCCCCACACTGGTGTTTAATCCTGGGGACTGAGTGTGGCTGTCAACGCAGCATCTCTGGCTACCCCAAGGTCATAAGCTTGGCCCGAAGTACATTGGTCCGTTTAAAGTGACTGCCCGAATCAGTCCTGTACTGTATCTTACTGCCTACTTCTCCCCAGGCTGTACCGTGTTTACCCGGTCTTCCATGTCTCTCTCCTGAAGCCCGTCCACTACAGCCTTGCTCATTCTCCCTCCAACTCTCCGAAGCTTTCACCGGGAAAACCCTGCTTGACTCCTGTCGCCAGAGAGGGGGTTTACAGTATCTCATGGATTGGGAGGGGTATGGTCCTGAAGAGCGATGTTGGGTTCCTGCCTCTGACTTTCTGGATCACTTGCTGATCGTGTAGTTTCATACGGACCACCCCTCCCAGCCGGGACCTTGGTCCCGTGGCAGACCTCGTCGCAATTTTCGACCGCCGGGTGTCCGTCGTCAGAGGGGGGGTTCTGTCACACCGGCAGTTGCGAGCAATCAGACATGCCCCCTTAGCTACTTAACATATGCCATTGTATTGAATTATATATTGTGTTTAATAATCATATTCTCTTTGAAATTTAAATGCACACGTGTATATAAACCTAACCAAACACCTTGCATCTTAAAATAAGACAGAAGTCATTTTCACATGTATAATTGATATTTGGGGTAAATGCAGACACGTTAAGCAAAATTGTGTACACATAAGCTATGACATCATTATCTGTGAAGCAGTTCCTGGGATAGATAGATTGCAGTTCTTTGCTTCTTTCTCTTCCTTATATTTCAATGTTGTTGATTTTTTTTCCACATTCGAATATAAGCCCAATAGATCTGATCAGTAAAACAAATGAATATTAGGTTACTTTTCCCCACTGCATATATTGTATATTCAAATTTTTTTTTTTACATGAAACAACATAATATACAATTCTGTCTGGTGTTACACAAGGACTGTTGTCTACATTGTAAATTCTCTGTCGGAAAATTTAAATTTGAGATCAACACACTATTCCAGTTTTAAACTTGTTTCTGCAGGTCAGCTCACTCCTTGAGAATTCAACTCCCCCACTCAGACTGTAAAAACACACAATTCCCGCCAATCTGGAGAGGCACTCGATCTGTTTATCACTCCCCTGTAACTACACTACAGCTACAATGCATGTTAAAAAAAGCCATTTATAGGAATGAGGGGCTGGATGATGAATTAAGGAAGCCACTGTTAATTTTTCATTTTGACAGATTATTGCCTATCTGGCAGAATTGAGGCTACCTCTTGTACAGCAGGAAATTGCTCCTTAAAACATTTTTTACATGAATTGGATAGCTGGTCTGTATGATAAAAAAAATCATAGTGATCTATAATTACAGAGCACGTGATGAATAATTCACTAAAACCTGTCATACAATTGATTTTTTTTACTCTTATCTAAATATCCAGGATCAATTCACTAGAAGCCTTTAACAGAGAATATAGGGGTCTCTTTCAGCCTTTTAAAAGAAAGCATATAAATGTAGCACAATAAACATTTGTTGCCTTTTTACTCTCTCTAAGCATAACCCACACTATACCAAACATCAAACACTGAGTACAATCTCAGTTGCCTGAATCTTTATTCAGTGTAAATGGAAAGAAAACCACTTAGTGTCTTATCACAGGTTGACTTGAGAATGTGTGTATGTAACAGACTAAATACTCTCTATTTAGTTTGCTAAAGGTAAAAACAAAGTTCTATAAATTTTGTGTGTGGGAAAAAAAGAAACTATTGTATAAAAGCATTTTATATATTGTTGTGTGGCAGTCAGTAACACGTCCTGCAGGGCGAGGCAAACCAATGAACATATAAAAAACGGCTTGTCTTTGTGAAGTAATCTTGCTCTCTAATGAGCCATAGTGAACGTGTTAATTTCCTTGTATTCCGTCTCCCTTGTATTCTGTCATCTTGCCTGTCAAATTCATCTATGGTTGTTGTGGAATCCTTAATAAAGGCGCTAGTCTCCCACATTTGGGTCCCCTGTCCTCCTTGCAATATCGACGTGACCGTCAGATTACTGTTTTTATGCTATCATTTGTTTAAAAGTTGTTTCCAGCAATCTTTCCACTTTTGTTGTGTTTTTAAATGGATGTGAATCAGAATTGGAGCGTAGAAATAATAAATACAATTTAACAGCTAAGGTATAATTGGTGACTGTCACAGTTACGCTATTATCCTATTGGCTGATAAACATACTAGTCGTGATGACAGAACACTTGGGAATGGTCCAAAAGACCTGTATTGGGAATAACCAAAAACAGAGGCCAAATAATGAGCAGGGTCAAAGCCAAAATCCATCCGATCTGTCTGAAGCCACAGGGGTAAAGCAAAGTCGTAGTCGAGCTGGGTGCAGGTAGTCGAGGAGCCAGGAGGTCCGGCCGATGAGGCAGATGCAACACATTGGGTACAGACACGAGGGAAGATCAGGGCCGGGGCGGATGGGAGCAGGAAGGGTCTGGAGGTTCAGGAAGTGGGAACAGGGAGAGTCAGGTGGATCGGAGCTGTTATGGAGACACAGGAAGAAGTTGCTTGGAAATTGCTAACAATTACTAACAATACCTCACACGGAGCGATCGCCGCACGAGGTATAACTATCTACAGTATAAAATAAAAATAATATATTCTATGATCTTTTATTTAAAACAGTATTATACTCAACATACTATGTAAGTATATTCATAGTTATATTTATTTTGATTTGTATATTTAGACATATAATACACACAATTAAAGAGACATATTGTACAAATATTACATATAGTAATAGTATTGAGTATTAAATAAATGTCTTTATCTTCAATGGAAATGTGTTGTAATGTATGTATATCACCTGCAAGAAGGATATTTAGAACTATATGCAGTTTATGCATTTTTTGCACAATGAAAAAGTGTTTTGCAGTTCTAACAGCTGTGCTGTAAACCGGTCTTAGGCTCTGGATATATAACCAGTTTATCTTGTTTCCCTGATGCGAGGAATTGTTGACTTATGTCCAGTTACCGAACATTACTTAGCCTGTGTGCCTGAGCTTCCTGCACCCTCCATCTTTCAGTCCTTCATGAACTCCATTTTCCAAGATCTCATCAACCAGTGGCATATTATTTATATGGACAAATTGCTTGCCACCGTGTCCGATTAGCCCATGTCCAAGACTAAGATGGAACTGCAGCGGTTTCCCATCTTCACCAGTTTTTATTAAAGATTCATTAGGAATTTCAGTTTGAATGCTGCTTCCTACACTGCATTGATGTGAAGATTTGATGCCACACAACAATCTACCTTATCAGATACCATCTTACCATCAACTTGTTTTGCACCAGTAGTGTGGGAAGTGGAGGATGAGATCGCCTGCACACTTCAATACAAACTAGTTCCACCAAGCACCCCTGCAAGTAAACACTACATGCCCACATCCATCCATCCATCCATCGAATGGGCACACACATTATTGAATTCTAGGCATCCTGGCATCCAGAGAACCAAAAGGCTGGTAAATTGTCATGACTTGTGGCTGTCCCTAAAAGCTGACATTTCAGGCAATATCTACTTCTGCACTACTAGTCTACAGTCCAAGACCCTCTTAACACTCTAGTCAGGCTAGTTCCAGTCGCTGCCGATATCTTAGTGCCCCTGGTTGCACATAACCATGAATTTCATAATCTATCTGTCCAAGTCTTAGAGTTCCAGTATGATTCTGGTTATTATCGACCGGTTCTGAAAAATGTACCAAATGACATTCCAAATATCTGTCATCTGCCCCAGAACTTTCTGACATTATCTTCCACTATTCCTTCGGGGTATATAGACTGCCCAAGGACATTTTGGCATCTGTTCACTACCTGGTCTGAGCAAGATCTCTGCCACTGGATTGGCATTTCTCTGAGCCTATCCGATGGGCACCACCCCGAGACACACCAGAAGTGTGAGAGGCTCAACCAGGACATTAGGAGGTTCCTGCGCTATCAACCAGACAGACTGGAAGCAGTTCATAGCCTGCACTGAGTATTCAGCACCCAGAATTCCCTGTATCACTCCTCCCTCCATCTTATTCCTTATCAATGCGTTTTAGGGTACCAAACCACGCTTAAGCCTTGGAAGATGAAGCCCAGTGACTATACAGTGGTGGAAAAGTAGCAGTTTGCTTCCAGTTGTGGTATGAAGACATACGACGGTATCTGATTGAAGATGCTGTCCTGCTCTGCTCCACCAACCTGGACAACGTGTGTGGTTATTCACTGAAGACATCCTGCACCATCATCCTTCCAAAAAGCTGTCCCGCTCTGAGCCTTCGGTGGATCCATCCTGTGACTTACCACCTCCAGCACCTCATCAGTATGCCATCTTCTAAGTCTGCCATGTGTCATTACTCAAGCTAGTTGCTATAGCTCGATGCACCACCTTACAGATCAGCTGGCACCACCACCCCCTCTGGACATTGATGGATCTCTGGCACACACCGTTTGCGCCATCCTGGACTCCCAGCAACACGCCTGGTCTCTAGTATCTGGTTAACTGGAAGAGCTACAGGCCAGAGGAGCAGTGCAGGCTGCCCGCTGCTGGCATCCTGGACCTGGAACGGATTGCTGACTTCCACAGCTTGCACCCAAAATGTCTGGCTCCTCGTCCTCTGGGACGTCCCGCAACAAGCACCTGGAGTCACCTGTGTGTGTGTGTCTGGGCGCGGTGGGAGGTACTGTGGGAATGGAACCTGTTCGCAGCCTCGCCCCCTCACCCGGTCTCTCTCGTCCCAGTTCTGACAGCTGTGTTGCATTCTGGTCTCTGTCCATCTAATTGCTCTGACTATATCACCGGTTTACCTGGTATCCTCGTTGTGAGGAAATGTTGACTTATGTCCAGTTACTGGGCATTACGATGCCCTTATTTTTTCCAAATTCCCCTCCTGTGAGGTTTTGTGTGTGTGCTGCTCCTGGTCCCCTGCCTGGTGTTTATACGTTCCCATCTCCTTCTCGGTGTGAGTGTGTGTACAGACCTCCCTCCTTCAGCATGTGTGCCTGCCGTACTCTTCACTTCTATGATAGACACTTTAGCTTTTCCACATTTACTTCCTTTTCCCAATATTCTTAGATTTTTTTTTTCTTTTTACTTACTCCTTTGTCCAAAAAGATGGTATGGCTGCTTTTCAGCTTAATTATGTGGGGAGCACATGATACATCACAATGTTTTCACAATTCATTGTATTTTTGACACAGTTTTGTTACCTGTTAACTCACTATAGTACACTTTCTTTGATATTGGTATTCTGTCCTATGCTTTGTTATTTTTTTATAAAAAAATTTCAAGAGGGTGAACATTGTAAGTTGGTAAGTGATATTCGGCTAAGAGATCTTGTGTCCACTTTGATATTTTTACCTGAATAATTCCTGAATAAATGAACAGCAATTTAGCTGTGATCTACAGTATAAAATATGCACATTTTCATCCCTTTTAATGTTAGGGTAGATCTAGTCATAGAAGAGCATTGCAGATACTGTCACAGTCCAATTACAATAATAAGTGAATTACAACCACACAGGTTTGAGGGAGGGGCTAGAGAGAGATGCTGTAAAATGGTGTATGATGATGATGTAGTGATAAGACAATAATGAGGAAGTGGTGATGTAAAACATCATTTAAAAAAATCTGAAATATATATAGAATCAAATAGGTAAATAAATACATTTTTTTATGTGAATAAATTGATTGCATGTTGTATCAGTAATTACCCTTGATTAGGTCTTTTGAAAGACAAACATGTAATTGTGGCAGATGCCAGATTGTGACTTTGCCAAGACCTTCAAGGTCCTTAGATAGTTTCTCAAATTGTCAAACTATTCTCTGTATTTGTATGTCAGCACTAACATCCAGGGAAATTCTGAACTTTCTGACCATTAATTCAGCTAGATTAACTTTTTTTCCCCAAACTCTATAGAATCCCTATGATGCAAAGATTGTCATGCCTTGAGCAATTGTTCATGTTGTCAATCTTTGCTTGAGTTAGCATAGCATATCTCTAGGGCTTCTGTGTCAATACCTGTGTCAGTAAATTCAACCCCTGACACTGTCTTGCAGCAGGATGACCGCATATTGCAGAGGAGGGATGGTCAGTTTGCTTTATTTCTTCAGTAGCCTACTTAAAAAAATAGTTCTGTTAAACACAATTTTTGCAAAAGAAGAATGTAAACAGATGGAACAGTCTGTAAAGTTTTACTTGTTTAGATATGAGGAAAGCATAACACCATGTCTGTAGGCTCTATTCTTCTTCTCTGACAGTGTCCAGGAGAAATACACACTGTTGTGTGATAGATGCGAATTGGAAAAGAACAGGATTATACTTTTGAAAACAAATATGAAAGTTTAAACTCTGGAATTGTATAAAAGGGGTACTTGAATGTTCAGTGTGTTTAATATTACTCTGGGGGGAGAATGTATCCCAGGTAGTACTGGACACGAGGCAGTGGGCACCCTGGACGGGACGTCGATCCCTCACAAAACACACAGTAACATGCTATGGGACAACAGTTCACCCAAGTACATGTCTTTGAACTCCAGTACCACCCGCAACCATGCCAGTCCTATAAAGTCATGTTAAAATTCTTTATTTTATTCATATTGTACAGGTGGTGAAGATGGAATTTAATGACCACAGGAAATGTAAGAGTGACAAATCTGAAGCAAGAGATATTTTCTGTTCATAAATACCGAGTTATACCCTGCGGCATGAAATGAACATCTCCTGTAACAGAGGTAGATGTGTCCTGGCCCAGCCAGAGGAAATCGGCAGCATAAATAAAAATGTGATATATTTAAGCAGAAAAACTATAAGGCCTGCAGTCTGGAAATGAGAACTCTGCGATCGCCCCCCCCCCCCCCCCCCCCCCCCCCCCCGCCGCACTGCTGTTTTCATTAAACCAATAACTAGATTCTCACTCAAAGCCTTTGTAACCATTATTGCTGGTCCCCATTTTCTCTCTCACTGAAAAGGTCATTACTAATAATGTGTTTAGGAGAAAATCAGCAATTCCGGCACTTCATATTTATCTGTCCTTTAATGTGAGAAATCCTACAATCTTCCTATAAATGACTGTACCTGTTATCTGATACAAAAAAGATACAAACATATATATTACAAATGATATATCCATCATACAAAATGGTTGAATCATATATGCAATTTTATTTATTAGGGGCGGCACGATGGCACAGTCATTAGTACTGTTGCATCATACTTCTGGGACCAGGGTTTGAGTCTCTGTCCTGACTCTGGCTTTTCACCACAGTCTAACAACATGTTAAGGTGAATCAGCGTTGCTGTTCATTCGCTTTTGCAATTATTACATAGTGCGGACCAAATTTCCCCAAAAAGGATGGTGGTCTGATTTAATGGAATAGTTGAGCCGTAACTCGACATAGCTGTGCATGTAAACATACTGATTGTTATAAAAACCTGTTACTTTCTAACTGGCGGGCACATTTTTTTGGTCCCCACAAGGATAACCTCTGTTTTACAAAAATCTGTGAATGCAATCAAACCTTAAAATAGTTAAGTTATGGTTAAGGTTAGGGCTGGTTATGGGTGAAGGTTGTCATTGTTGGGATTAGAATTATGCTCATAGAAATGAATGAAAGGTCCCCTTAACAATATCAACATGTCTGTCTGTCTGTGTGTGTGTGTGTGTGTGTGTGTGCTCGTGCCTGCCCTATGATGGGTTGGTGCCCCATCCTGAACTATATCCTGCCTAATGCCTGTAGACTCCAGAGCCCCCCAAGACAACCAAATATGGATAGCTGGATATCACTTATTTGTTTGTTTGTTTATTTATAATGAAAATTTGTACAATGTGTTTCATGGCACATGGACGATTGTAAAGTTGTACGTTCTTTGGTTTAAAGTCCCTGAAGAGGATTGTGCCAGAACATCAAAACATGTGAAAGAGGGAGTGATGAGGGGGGATGTAGTAGGTCGCAAACGTGAGATGCATCAAATCCAGTCTTAATTTATGGATATTGATGACTTTAAAATCTCCCCTTTGTAATCTCCATTGTGAACATCAATGGCTTAAAAGAAAGTTGTGAACTATTGGTTGCCATGCTAATATGACACAGTGATTAGTGCTGTAACTTTCTTGATAATGTTTAATTATTAACTGAAACCATCAGAAATAATAATTACATTGAAAGTGTATAATGAATAATTGAAATTTGATTGATGCATCAAAGTTTTCAGATGATGATAGAAGTTTTATGTTGAAAGGGATAAATCTTTTTAAGTTTAAGGACATGGGGTTGTACTGAACATTTAAGTCTGTGTTAGATTAAATAGCTTTTTGTTAATATGAGATAACAGGATGTGAATTTAAATGGAACATGTTATACACGCTCACCTCCAATACCATAAACTCCCAAATTAACAGAATGATAGGAGAAGGTAAGCCTGTAAAATGAGTACTCACAAAAGTGTATTTAAAAAATTACGCAGTGTCCTCAAAGCAGGACAGCCTAAGTCAGGGTAACAGTAGATACAAAGATAATAGGATACAGATTAATGTGCAAATTGTTTACGGTACATTGGGAAAACAGGATTAAAAGCGAATTATTTTGTTTCATGTACAGTATAGTTTATACTGTAAGCATGCGTACCATGTGGAAGATGTACTTTCCATTCAGTATTCCTCTTGGAAGGTCCGGAGCATTTGCAGCCGCCTTTTTACAACTTTGACGTTGTGCCGCGCAAAAGGCCTAATAAACAGCTTTAACAAGCCTGATGAATGACTACGTTGGCCCCTACCTGACCCATGCATTATGGAAGCTCTCCAACATGAAAGCCCTTAGCTTGTCGAAGAGAACGAACTGTTTTCAGTGATCTGCCTGTTTGCATAGGGCCCAGCTTCTCTCATCAGGTTGTTCCATTCTTGAATAAGCCTTCTTTCCTCCCGTTCCATCTCCCTTTCATCTTTCACATTGGGGATCCATTCATTCTCTTTAAACATGATGACTTCTTTGATGACAGAATCGTTCATCTATGATGTATGGATGGCATGCTTCCCCAAGGTAGACATCACCTGATACATCTGTTACATCTATTACATTGAAGCTCAGCACAATAATCCATGACACTGTCATGTCCTGACCCTGCCAAAGAGCACCAATACCTTACGGAAAGGGTTAGGCTGCCTGCAAGGGTTTTTCTAGGGTTAGTGGTAGAATTAGGGTTATGACTATAATAGACTCAGAGTTAGGTTTAGGTTTAAACAAAAGGTCAAGTTTAGAAATAGTGTTTGGATTGACATTAGGGTTGGACAAGCCCTAATGCCTATCTGAACGCTATCTTAAACCCTAACGCATAACCATGCGTTCCCAAACTGTAGCCTTAACTATGACCCAAGCCCTAACCCTAACTCAAACTCTAGCCTTAGCTCCTGTGCTAACCCCAGCCTCATAATGAACTGCTTCCAGTGACTCTAAATTCACCAAAGTTTTCCAATAAAGCTAGCATATGAGTTCATAATCTTTCAGATCCTTTAACTGTCTGTTCATCATATGGTCAATAATGTAATCACAATGTAAGCAAGATAAAAGACACATCATTGCAGTTAACTTTTTGCTATTTTGCAAACAAAATGTGCTTAAACAAAAATATTAAAAGCTACATAATTTGACAACAAAAACAAAGGTTAAAACAAATGTATCTACTAAAATTAATTTCAAGTGATCTGGGTAGGGGGCCGTGTGGGGATGCAGTGGTTAGCACTGTTATCTCACACCTCTAGGACCAGGGTTCAAGTCTCCATGAATGGTTCTGTGTGTGGAGTTTTGCATATTGTCCTCTTGGGGTTTCCTCCATGTACTCTGGTTTCCCCCCACAGTCCAAAAGCACGCTGAGGTTGCTTGGCATTACCAAGTCGTCCATAGGTGTGCATATGTGAGTGAATGGTGTGTGATGGATTGGTATCCCATCCTAGCTTGTTCCCTGCCTTACCTGCATCCAGTATAAGCTCTGAGCCCCCCATGACCCTGAATAGGATAAGGTTACAGAAAATGGATGCATGGTATGTGGGTAGCACTGTCACCTAAATTCCCCAGAGTTTGGCATTGGATTCCTGGCCCTGGGTTTTGTGTGTTTCCCCTATGTTGTGGGGTTTCCTCCCACAGCCTAAAAACTTGGAGTTAGGCAAAGAAATACCTGTACATGGCCCAGTTAAATTGCCCATTGTATGTGATTGCAAGTGAATATTTATTTGTTTCTGTGCGATTGACTGATATTCCAACTAGGGTGTATCTCCCCTTGTACTCTATGCTACAGGGTAGATGGATGGATGGATGGAAGTATTTGACTGAAAACAAAAGTTAGTTTTATAATGCAAAATCGTGCTGCTGTGTTGTGCGAGGCTGTGTTTTCATTGTAAAAGTAATCATCACAACACTAAAGTTATAACAACTAATAATATTAAGGATTAATTGGAAAAAAAATCACTTCAACCTTCTATACCCAGGATTAGTGTATATGATGAGTTACTTTTTTCTCTAGAATCTGAGACAGCCTTAATGAAGTAGTAAGCATAATTGTTCTCTAAGGGACTGGGGGTTAAAACAGATGGTGAAACCTAAAGGCATTATATAACTGCATTTTCTAAACATGACTGAAGGTAATTAAACAGTCAGAGGAGACTGTTCTTAGGATGAATCTGGGGCTTTGATAGCTAAAGTACAAAATGTTTGCACACATTGTCTGGCTTCTGCTGAGTGGAAAAAGCTGCATGAATTATTTTGACACGTTCTCAGCCAACAATTTAGCTGCTTCATGTATTTTTCTACATCTGTTTTGCAAAACAAAAGTAAAGAAATTTAAGGTCTTTTTCACAGCTGAATGTATCATGGAGAATACGTTTTTGGGTAACTTAATCAGTTAATCTGTCATTTCGATATTCCTTTGTGAAAATACAGCTGTGCCATATCTGCAAGCCAGTTAGTGTGTAGAATGTTGAGCCATAAAACTGCTTTGCTGATTTCCATTGGCAGGTTAAAGCAATAATACAATTACAATGCACATAATACCAAATCTCAGGATTTTCATTCTCGTGTATTGGCCAAACAAAAGCTTATAAACTGACAGGACTAATATTGGGTCAGATCATATTTTAACCATTTGTGGGGTGATTTCTTCTCCTGGGAGACAGTGGTGTCCTAGCTGAACTAATAGCATAGCTCGAAGTTTACTCCCCATGCAATTAAAAACAGATCAATATGTCCTGACAAAGGAGATGCAGCCTGCTGCTGACAAGCTACGCAGCCCCAGTGATTCAGAAGGCTCAACCTTCAGCAACACAGCGTCCGAACCCTCGCGGGAAACACAGCAGTTACCTCATGTCCTGAGAAATTAAAGAAGCAATTTCATTTTTTTACATGTTACCAGAGGGACCTGCCATGGCGCAAACATACAAATAAGTGAATAGCTCATGCATTTTATGTTAGAGGCGGTCATAATTTAAGGCTCCATGCGTTTTTAAAGATGATTTTCCCATGCTGCTGGTATTATACAGCCCATGTAGCTTTAATTTTATTTATTTATCTTGGGATGATTTAAAAAAAAATCAGGAAATATGGTATGAAATCTGGAACAAGCAGTATAAATACAAATTATTATAATTTTATCACTCCTGTCATGGATTTCAAAGTGATACACCTGCATATGTAGCAAAATAACTGATACCTGCAATTTGCAATACCACTGCCTGTTGGGGTATTAAAGGTTTATTTATTGTCCCCTTGAGTCACAGGTTGAGGTTTGATAATTAAGGAGCCTTGAGAGCCAGATGGTTTATGTAACAGAGCTACTTGTTTTGGATGGAGGACACGGACCATGAAGGGGTACTGGCAGACAACTGGTGCTCTCACTGCTGCGGGGGAATATATCAGTGACAACAAGGGGAAAATACGTCTGTCTACTTTACGCTTTATCATTATTATTGTTATTATTATAATTGTTGCTGTTGTTGTTCATGTTGTTATTATTGTGGTTGTTCTTCAACTGTCCAGTAGGAAGCTCAGGTCATAGGTGAAGGGCATCCTGGACACGTCAGAAAACCTTAAACAGGATATATACAAATCAAAAGCAAGTCTTGGAAGAATGCTTCACCACTGTTTGCTTGTAAGAAGGTCTGCATGTGTCTGTTCTGGGAAGTCACACATGCAGCCCATAATGAGCACAGACACACAGATAGCCTTTCAAGGCTGACAGCTGTGGTCAAGCACTGAGATAATGCGTTGAATAAGTCTTTCTCTCTGGGGCCACTGGATGCCAGTGACGGCACTTTGAGCAAAGAAAGCACCAGAGTCCTAGTTAATAGCCCTACTGGTGCATGGAGCCATGTCGTAGCATAGAACAGGACACCAAGGCCCCTTATCTGTGTCTTTAGGCCAGGCAAGAGTATCTCACGGTATATATATAATGGTCATGGATAATATGCATTTATACATGCTAGATATATGTATTACATACAAATGTTTTAATTTTAGCCACTGATCTTCTTCAGATGCATTTATCTAGTCCTGGCGAATTGCTTGTATGCTTTATGTATTTTCTTATTATTATCTTTTGAAGCTGTCTCTTAAATGAGCAACAAATGTCAAACGCTTTCATGTTATGCCCGCAATCCTCGATAAGACGTTCTCAGCTCAGAGAAAAAAACCAGGTTGATATGGGCATCCACTCTCACAAGAAAGCATTATGAATCGCTTTTAAAACCAACCGTCCCGTTGCATGTAATACATAGTTTATAGTTTTCAGTTTAAGTTGAAAATATTCAAATAGCCATTTACTAATATACCTGAGCTGCATTTTTTCCACATTTCCTTATGTAAGAAAAGGTTGTCTTTGAAGTTGTGTTATATAACTTAACCCATGCAGTCTCAGCACACGTTTACCCTTGTGGGCCTGAATTCCAGAATGTCCTGAAATCTTTAAATTCTCTGACTCTGCCTCCTTTCTGTTTATCTACCATAAACTGTCTGTCTATAGATTCATGAAGCCATATAGTAAATACATAAATACATACTGTAACTTACTAAAAATATAACGGATAAGGAAATGGGCATAATGACTGGGTGTGAGCATAATATACACAAGCACCCACAGAAGGTATTGTTCAGCTCTTATTTACATGTATTGATTAAGTAGACACTCTTGTCCAAAACAGTGTATGAGTGAGGAAAGCTTGGACTGAGGGAGCCACGCTAAAAAGTTTGCGTACCTATCTGCAAGATATTAAAATGTGGATGCCAGACAACTTTCTTCAACTAAATGAGAGCGAACCGGAGTTGGTCCCCCAAACCATATTTTAGATCTCACCAATTCCACTGTACACTTATCATCTGTGAAGGCACAAGTTAGGAATTTAGGAGTGATTTTTGACGCAGACCTAAAATTTGACAAACAAGTTCATTCTGTGGTCAGAAACAGCTTTTATTGCTTAAGATCCATTGCCAGAATTAAACACTTTATTCTGCCATGCATTAGAAAGATTTGTCCATGCTTTTATTTCATCTCAACTGGATTACTGTAATTCAATCTACGTAGGCATTAATCAGCTCTCACTGTCACATTTACAGCTCATTTAAAATGCTGCAGTGCGACTTCTTGCCAGTACTAAGGGATCACATCACGCCAATTCTATATTCTCTTCACTGGCTTCTTGTTCACTATAGAGTTCAGTTTAAAGTTTAATTTTTTGTTTTTTAGTTTCTGCATGGTCTGCAACCATGACATATCTGATCTAATCCAACCACATACAGCTACACTGTAAAAAATTATTCATTGACTCAACTTGACATCTTGTTGCTTTGACAGAGTTAAGTTATATCTATATAAAGTGTTAAATTAACTACAATTAAACAAAATAGTTTATACAACATGAAGCATGTTGACTGAACATTTTGTGTCAAATAATTTGGATTAAAAAAGATTATCTAAAATAACAAACCAATGCTGGGTGAATCACACTTGTTCAACATAAAATATTTTTTTCAACTTAGTCCTCAAATTTAGTTTGGTTAAGTTTACAGAGGTTGATAGAGCATTCCAAAACCTACCAGGATATGCAAATAAGACCTACAAAGCTACTACTAATCTACAAGAGAAGCAGTCCAACAAATATTAGCACAGAAAATAGCCCAATACATATTTCAATTTGGAATATTTATTCTCAACTGCAGACAAATGTCAACTAAGACACATGGTCAACTGTCATAACATCAAAAGTACAGGTACTGCTTAAATGTAAACTCTGTTCAAGGCTCCTTTAAAACAAAATAAAATAGTGTCTCAGAGACACATTTCCTCTGAACAGAGCAGCCACAACAAAAAATATCAAATGTCAAGTGTGCAGCTGCCAAAAAATAATAATAAAAATAATAATATAGTGTCTTGCTGATACATTAAAGAGATACTTTAAATATTACAAAAATGACTCTAACGGGAATAGGGCTGAAATACATAAAGTGTATAAGTAAATACAAGTAAGTATATAGACACATTTGCTTCAAAGATCAGCAAGAACATCAAGACACAGAAAATCAAAACAGCCTATGAAGATGCTTGCATTATCTAATTAAATGAACAATTTATTCTTCAGAGAGTGGACTCTGGCAGTGTATGCGTCCAGCCCTACTCCCATGAACAGTCGTTGAATTACCTCAAAAGTGTACTTCAAGTATTTTGGATAGTCAATGTTCAGAATGTACAGCAGTCCCTTCAGATTGACAAAAGCACTGGGTACATCTTGCAAGTGGCGTATGACAATCATTTCTTCAACCACAATGAAGCAATGAACCGCAATATCATTGTAAGAAGCTGGAAGGGGCTCCTTCACATCCTCAGCAACTAAGAGTATTCCAATCAGCATTCCCCTGATGACATCCTCCTCAGGATCCGTGAGCTTTAGGAAAAAATACACAAGTGCTTGTTCTTTAGGAAAGTTTTGCCAAATAATGCATAGGTGTAGCCCTGCTCCATGTGAATTAGCGTTTTGGATGACATCACACTTCATACCTCACACATCTTCATTAATGCGGATGGATTTTCCTTCATGTACCACAGTAGGCCTTGCAAAGCTGTTGCCCTCTTCTTTTGGTTTGATACCTGCCAAAACATACGAGTAATATGTTTAAAATCTAAAACTGGGGATGCACAATAGGAAAAATTTTGCGCACGACACTCAGCTGCATCACAATAACGTGATGAACACGTATCCGTAATTGACACTGAACATATTAAGCAAGTGGCAGTGTTGCAAGTAGAATGCTGGATGTTGCTATCAATCAGCTAAAATATGAGTTTTAAAAGGGAGGATTTGACTGAACTGTAGCATGTGCTGGAGTTCCACGTGGGAGTGAGCGTTTACATGGTGAAGGATGTCACTCATGCGGTTTTATGCAGGTACTTGTTTTTGTAGACCAATGAAGGTGTGTTGGTGGTGTGCTGGCGCTTGTTTCCAGTCAGACGTCATGAGTGCAATGCCCCGCTTTAAAAGGCGCTATCTGCCAGCAAGCAGTTTCACCAATTCTATTAGCCGACTTTATCAGATTGAATGTATTTTTCGGGGCAATAAAAATGTAATTTTACCCCATATCGGCCGATAATTTATCTGACCGATAAATATCGTGCATCCCTACCTAAAAGTAAAAAGAAAGTGATAAATCAACAGTAGGGAGAAGTACTGTAAGAGTTTACCCCTCATTTTCTCTCTGCTTCACATCTTTATGTCCCCACTCCTTCTCCCTATTCATAAAAGATCCATTCTCTCACCCAACTTGTTACATAATATAGGCATGTAAACTACTGCTAACAATGAGTGATGAAGACCTGCCAGTTGCAGGGTGTTCACCTTACATGCATAATAAAAGAAAAGTGAAAAACTGAGTGATTGTCATTGTGAACATAGCACAACACAGCACATAGTGCAGCACAACAAAATGTGACCTCCGCATTTGACACATCTGAAGGAGCAGCGGGCAGCTAACACAGGTAGCAGCCAGGATCCAGGGCTAGGGAATGGTATCTTGCTCACCAGTGGTACCTTTACCAGTCTGGGACTCAAACCTGCGACCTTCTGATCTTGTGGCCAGTTCCCTAACCATTATGCTACAGACTACCATGTAAAATAAAAGCATTTTTATTTTGTTCAAACCCCTGAAGTTTGAGCTTTGAGTAGTTGTGCATGTATATGTGGTGAAAGTGACACAGTGTACAGCACCTTTGGGTGATAAGACTAGAAAAGTGCAATGTTCATTTACCAGTACCATTTATTTGTATTTAAAATGTTTGACTGAGACTATAGTCCACTCATGCAGAGAGCTTTTCACAAGATGGAACAAGCACAGCATACCTGAGGTATCCAAGAAGCACCTGTATGACCACAAAGACCCAGCAGAAATATACTCACATCCTTGTCAAGGCTCTTCAGTAAGGATGCCATTTCTTTATTCCCCTCAAAGCGCTTTGACCTGAACAACTGAAGAAGTCTGAGCAGGTGACTGTCCAAACGCTCATAGACCAAAGTGAGGTCCATAAACATCAGCCTGGTGAATTCATTGACGATCTACAATAATAAGGGACATTTTAAAAACTTGTGACATTACACTGGCCTTTCACTATTTACTTACTGTAAATATAAGTGACAGTAATATTCACATTCCAGCAAGCTGTCCAAAAACAATATTCAATATTGCCCTTGCCTATTAAACCAATTGGAAGCCATTTAAACATTTTAATTGAAAATGCATTATATGAAATCTAAGTACATTATTACTCCATCATTTTTGAGGAAAAATTTTGTATTGTAAACTCAAAACATACAGACCTCAATAACATAAAACAGTAATTGTCTTTCAGTAAAAAGTGCAGGCCATCTGACCATCATTTCAGAAATAGGGGGCTCCTCTTCAACAATCTCTTGTCTTCTCAGTGCATATGTGGCATTCATTGCCTGATCAATGAATACCAGGTTTGGAGTGGCTTTTCTCATCTCTTGGGCCATCTTTTCTCGCTCTTCTTCAAGGTGTCGTAGGTCTCTTCCTTGGGGAAGATCTGGAAGGAAGTTTGTTTCAGAACGTCTGGGTTTCTTTACTTTGTTTCTCATCCCTTGCTTGTCCTCAGAACCTTCGCATGTTAAAATACTCCAGTGATTGAAACGGATTTTCGATTGACGTGAGATCAGTTTGCAGTTTATGGTGTACGCTTATCCACTCACCCCTACGAACGTTATACTAACAATAAAACGCGGCATGTTAAAAGTTAGCCAAATCACCACATCATCATAAAAAATCCAACCAACGGCTAGCCAGAGCTACCCAAGATGCTAATGTATGTCCAATAACTACAACGAACTAAATATCAAATATGCATAAAAGGTTGTGGTGACTGGCCTTGTAAGACAGAATAGTTTATTAATTAACAACGTTTCCCAAAACACTGTGGGCAGGTACTTGCTTGTTAACAGCATTGTGGTTCCAATTCTGACGAAATGGCGGGCAATTTCTTCTTCGGGTTTCAAATGTGGGCTGCAACTTTGTGTGTCATATGACCCTGGCGCCAAATTAGTGCGCATGCGTGTTATGTAAAATGCGGATGCTGATGCATTTTTTGCAGTTAATTGAACGAAATATATTGAGTTAATCAGTATTTTATGAGTTGAAGTTGTTGTAACTGATCTTACTTAGTCACAATGAGCAATGAGTTCACTCAGCATGATTACACTAGCCCATCTGACTAAAACCCCAGATCACTTTTTATGGTGTAAAACTAACTTCTTTTAGACATTCCAAGATCATAACTAGAACTGAATAGTGATTGTGCTTTCTCAGTTGCTGCCCCAAAACTATAAGCCACATAAGTCGCTGCCTTTAAATCTTGCACTCAAGGCACACTTTTGTAGCTGGGCGTTTAGTCCAGGATGAGATGCAGTAGCTCTGGGATAGCTGGTTATTTTATTTTATTTTCGATCACATTATTGCTGTTGCTCTTTAACTCAGATCTTCTATACTTGTGTGTATTTTATGCTTTGTAAAGCACTTTGGTGTATGCTTGTCACCTTGAAATGCTCTATAAATAAATTTTACTTACTTACTTACTGAGACGCACGCCACCAAGTATGTTTATTTTATTTTATTCCACCAGAGCTGTATCAGCAAAGGGTCCCAGAGTATCAGCAATTCCAAGAGAAATATACAAAGTATTATTTCTGCATCATATGGGCACGCAGCACAAAGAGAAGGCCATCATTCCTCAGTGGCTGCTGTGGACACTCCCTGGGGATTCCACACCTGAATCTGACAGCACAAGCCTCCTGATTGACTTTGTGCAACAACGGGGACACAGCAGTACTACAGCGGCCACTAGGGGCCCCCTAACCCAGATCCTCCATTTAGCAGTCATGAGACAAGAGACTCTATCATCCAAACGCCCATTCATCGCCCAGTCCCAGCTGTCAAAATAACTTCTCAAAAGCTTGTTATACCAATTGTTAAAGGTACAGCATAAAAAAGTATATGAACTACAGTTTCATTTCTCAGTAAACACAGATACACAAATTTGTGCTGTTCCTGAAATTACAACTTAATATGGCTTTATTTTAGTTAAAATATATATCACAGGGGTTATAATACTTCCTTGCTATAAGAGTATAAAAAGGGTGTTATATTTGTCAGAAAAGCTGGATCAGTTGTTTATGCCAAACTCATACAGCCTTTATGAAACTAATTTGTAGCAGGAAAATGCTACAGAGTAAGTCACTGAATAGCTGATATGAGATTATACGCCACTCATGACATTACCGAATAATATTATGATACATTGTTACCTCAAGCAGGGTTTTCTTTTGATCGATTACTGTATATGACACATTACTGCATTGCCTGGGAAGATTGCAGTGTTATCTATTAATATACCCTATTCAGGGACTTGCAGGCTGACCTCCATTTAACTATCCGTTTCAAGCTGGTTTAATGCTTTTTTTCCCTTCTAATACCAAAAAGGCATCAACAGAGACTTCAGCAAAACAGCAGTGTGTTAGTACAAAGACCAATGATCAAAGAATAAAACAGTACACCAAAAGACTTAAGAAAAAGATTTTACTCTTTACCTCTGTACCACTTTCTATTCACCCACTGATTTAAGATAAAGTTCTAGGTAAAGTGTATTGTCCATTGGTTTATATTGGTTTGCCATTCATATCCATAATTTTCCGTAAGATATATGTATTTTTACACATGTAAGATAAATTAGTGATGAGAGAGGAGTGGTGTGATTGTGTGTGCCCTGTGACTGCCATCCCAGTGGCTTCCCCAGTGGGCTTCCCTATGCTGTTTTGTGTGACTTTCAGCCCCCGCCCCCTGCCAATGTGAACGGTGTGCCCCTGGCATCCCAACCATGGTGCACCTCATATTCTGGTCTCCCTTGCAACCCTGTCCAGGATAACCAGTTGCAATTAAAGCTTAATACGTTCAACATTTGTTTAAAAAAATATGAGCATTAACAAAATAAATGAAAATGCATTATCGGTATCGGCATTATAAATTAGTAATAATGTTTACGTCCACTGAATCTTTAAGTGTAAAAATTATGCTACTTTTTCCTACAGTAATCCATACAGACGTTTAGGGCTGAAAGCCACATAATGTGCTGTTTATTTACACATAGACATTTATTTAGTAATAAAATACATTTCAGTGGCATCCTGTAAATCTAGTTCCTTAATCCTGTTTTAGACCACAGAAAGACAAGGGAAAATAGAATAGAGCCAGCCTTCAACATTAAAGCTCACAGCAGATAAAAAGGGGAAGCACAGAGCTTTCCGCTACACTTTCAGCGGAGATGGCCATGTAATATTAAGGAGCTTGCGGGTTGGGACTGCTCAAGATTCATGTCTACTGTAAGGCCCTGTGCGAGCAGAGAGGTAGTGCATCATATCGCTAAGACCTAAGCGCCGCTCTGAAAACAATATGTTCGTCTGGAGGGTGATCTATGGATGTGCAGCCCAAACAAAGCAAGGGATATAAAGAGATTAAAAAGCAATTACACTTCCTATGTGCAATTTTTAGTCAGCTGTGGCTCTAATTGCAGCACACATATGATTCTCTGCTCTTTAATCTATACATCAATCTATTGTAATATCTATGATTATCGCACAAATACCGACACTAAATAAGATTTGCGTGGAGTCCCCCGTATAATCGCCTTACCCTCCATTATTGTGCCATTGATTTTTGGGGGCGTGATAGTGTTTCAAGTGATTTAGTTTTTTCATTAGTAGGCGGCAATGAAACCAGGTTTGCTGTGACTCAGAAAGGGCACATTCCTTGCAAGTCTCTGTACAGTAAGAAATGCACATCTTTCTGATGTAAAAGACTGCATCCTTGCACATAGAGGAAAACGTTAATGATGGTGCAAAATGTTGCTCATTAAAAGATTCTGAATGCTGTTTCAATTTTAAATATATTATTATAAATCTTTACATGTGTGATCCTAAGTCATTGTTAAAGTCCTGTGCGTGGAGTGTGCGTGTTATCCATGTGATGAGTGGGCTTTCTCCTATAGTCCAAAGACATGCGGTCAGGCTGACATGCATCTCTAAATTCCCGGTACTGTGTGACTGTGAGTGACCATATGTGCCCCCGGTGACTGACTGGCATCCCGTCCAGAGTGTCCCCTTATGCTGCCTTGCATAGACTCCAGGCCCAATGTGCCTCTGAGAAACATAACCAGTCTGAAGATGGATATGCATACTCAGCAAACTTAAACAACGATGAATCTCAATCGGTGGTTTATTTTTTCAGGAATTTATGTAACATGGCATAATGATGCTCACATTAGTAAATATCAAGAAAATTATTCACCAGGAGTTAATTTACTAAATATGGTGCTAAGTGCCTTCCCACAGAGTACAACAGCAGTTCTATGCCACAGAACATTCTGGAACTGTGATTCATATAAATGTATACATCTATATCAAATGTACATCTATATCAAAGATATTACTTCCATCTCGCCTTTTAGGCTTTTAGGCTTGCAGTACTGGGTCATGGTCCTTTCCTTGTGATTTTTTTCAAGTGAGAATTAATCTGCACTCAGGCGATTTCCATCTTAAGGGCTTCCTATATCTACCCAACAGCACCTTCATGTGGCTGCAGTAAACACAGAGTGGAACAGGACTACGTGTATTATGTTTAAAGTAGTATCGCTGTCAGACTGCAGAGAGATGTTCAGCAAGGTGAGGTCATTAGAGAAGGCTTCGTCCTCGCAGGGAAAGAGCAGTAATTTAAAAAAGGTCTAGAGAGCACAGTGTGCCCTAGTATGTCACATGTCTTCCGTGTGATGGCACTCACGGTGCGGGTGACAAAGGTAGGGTACACTCTCAGAGCACCCTAATGATGTGATGTTGAGCAGCTATTGGTGTAAATGTTAACAGATGGCCTCGTACTCGTGCCTCGCCTTCCGCGCTGCCTTCCGAGAAGAATTAGGGAATGTATAACGGAGTGAGTGAGTCAGAGTGTTATACATTACAGAGAGTGGCTGCTGTGGACGCATTTGTAATTCCTCTGAACTCCACGTAACAGAAGCACTGGGGCATCTTTGAGAGAAACAAGCATGAAAAAGACATGTCAGCTGAGATTTATTCATATTATTAACTATGTACAACGATTCCCTGGATCCCTAGGCTGTGCTGATTGAGGGATGTGCTCATATTTAGTGGCTATCTACCAACACGTTACTCAGTACATCTGTTCCTTTATTCTGACAGTTCTGCACTAACCAGGGCAGCTGTGCTGATTGAGTTTAGGTTTTCAAATGATCCTGTTAAATTGGATATCTGAATAATTTATTTCAATTTACATTTTCATAATCGCGCATTTGTTTTTTTTTTTTCATACATTATTTAACATTAACGGTCTCTTTGTGAAACAGGAAGAGGCTTGATTTTGAACTGCAGTCCCAAGAGTAAACAGGACAAACAGTTCCAACTCTTAAAGTGTGCAACATTTGCATTGATTCAGAAGAAATGCAATTAGCATCTCACTACAGTGTCTAAAGCTAATTCTCAGTCATGTGTGCATTTTAATGGGAGCTGAAGTCTGTTTTGGTAAGTGATTTCAATTATTATATTTACAATGTGCAATTAATTGGCTCAGTGTTCCCAACATTACATGGAGGACGATGCATTTCCGTTTGCTTATTTTGTGAGAATGGCTGCAATAAAAGGTTAACAAACAACATTATCCCTAGATTATTTAGATAACTTTTTCACTTAAATGATTTCTTTTGTTTCCTTCTGCTGTCATCAATGTAGCAGTAAAACAATTGTTTAATTCAAATGTAAAAAATGTAAACTTCTAACCTATTAGAAGATCATAGTGGTAACATGCCAGTCGGGTCAGACTGGACCTTGACTCTAACCCTCCTTCAGCTTCCTTTCTGCTCAATCCTGCCCCCTTTTGGCTCTACACATAGAATGGATACAGCGCAGTATATAAACATATTAATTAGAAAATATGTTATAAATGCCATCCATCCATCCATTTTCCAACCTGCTTATCCTTCTGGGTTGCGGGGGGTCCGGAGCCTATCCCAGAAGCAATGGGCACGAGGCAGGGAACAACCCAGGACGGGGGGCCAGCCCATCATGTTATAAATGTTTCATCATTATAATATGAAGCTTGTAAACTCCGCACTCATAGCCCACAATGATTTGTCTTCACTGATAAAAGCACTATTGCCTGTTTCATACATTCTGTTCTTCAGATTAAAAAGCCACAAGTATTATTATTACTACCCAGACTGAACTTACACATAGAAAACTCAAAGTATGAATGCTGAATTAATTCATCAATTTTAAGGTTTCTTGTTTGTGTTTATGTAACAATGAATAAAGAAGGGAAATATTCTGCATTTCACGTGCAAATCTGTGTGTGTGGATGTGTGTGTGTGTGTGTATATATTTCAAAGCTGCACTAAATGGAGTTTAAATCATTAGAAATAGAATGACTGCAGTGCAAGGCCTAATGATTCAACAAAGTGGTAATAAATCTTTCTCCAGATCCCCAGGTGCACAAGCTCCATTTCAAAATGAAGACTGTCAAATTCCAGTTGCACCCAGCTGTTAAATTTTGAAAATATGTCCTCATCTCTCATGATAATGCAAGTATTTGCATGTATCCACACAAACTTTCGGGGGAAAGGAAAACTATTAACCAATCTCTTCAGATTATGAACTGCCACTGGTGTGCATTTTCAAAGGAGGTAATGAGGGCGTTGGATCAAATGTGGACAAATGTAATAAACACAGTAAGAAATTAAATGTCATTCTTTATAGTTGGAATTCTTCATTGCACTTTTCATATTTTTGGAATGCAGTGGAGAGAGACTAAGCAGTTCATTATTGTGCAGACATCTGAGAGCCAATCTGAGAGCCACAGTATATAATCTAACACAATGTTTTATTGTAGTGACCTTTAAGACTGATTTTAGTTATTATAAATTTGAAATGAAGTGCTACTGTGCCAGTAAAGTGCTCTGTCACAGGAATTATTCATCTGGACCTATAAAATTGAAAGAGCAATTTTGTTTCTGGTAAGTATTTTATGTAGGGTGGTGATGATAGTAATTTAAACTGAAAAAGAGCAGGTTTTCAGGAACATACGGATGCAATAAGCAAAACAACATGACTCAAAGATTATTTTCACAATCCGTGATTCAAGAACAGCGTAGAGCAGTATAGGGTCTTCATTCAAGGAACTTTGTTTTTCTAAAAATGACGGTCAGCACTTGGAGAATTGTTAAATCAACAGTAACCTCTATATTGCTATCGCCTTTCTCCAGTAAAGACACATAAATAAAAATAATTACTCATTCATTGAGTCACTCATTTCCCATACCTGCTTGTCCTTTGCAGGGTTGCAGGGGAGGCAACATAGGGAATAACACAGGATGGGGCACCAAACAATTGCAGGGCTTGTGCACCATTTAAATTATATGCATACACATAAACAGATGAAGGGTGAACTAAAGTGTTTAATGCATTGCAAACTCTGAATGTCTAACTCAATGGGTTGGTGAGCCGGATGTCTTTATGTTTTATCAGTTCAGTTTATCAGTTATCAGGGAAGGTAGAAGCTGCATAAATATAGAGGAGACTATGAACCACAAGCAGGCCAGTTTTCTCAATGTGCATGACAGCAGGGCAACTGCACCTCAAAGGTTATATAGCAGTTATAATTGTCATTGTCACCAGTGGAGAATAGTGCCCTCTTTACAGGTGACAACAGAGGAACATGCCTCTGTAGTTCATAATCGTGATGACCATCATCGCCCAAATAGCTGTGCAGTTCAGTAGCACAGAGAATGCAAACTGGACAGTCTGCAGTTACTTACACTGCACTGAGTAACATCCCATAGGCAGTGCAGTGAGCAGGACCCTTTGACAGCCATAAAGATGACTTCATGAATTATCCCGGCAGGACTGCCATGTGACCCCTTAGTGACACACTGGCAGCTGTGATTAGGCCTGGGGGGTGGGGGCATGAGAGGTGGCCCATGAGATGGGGGAGGAATCACCTGCACATCATCTGTTTCTGTCAGAAAGACACAGGTCTCCAATCCCCAGCCTCTGCTCCTCCTTAGGAGACAGAATTCCTGACTTCAGGGTATCGAGGTGAAGGAAAACCCATCCATTGTGTGGAACAGGAACCTCTGCTAACACAGCCAGTACCATCAGAGGACGGTCATTTTGGCCTTGAAATATGTTTTCAAATAACAGTTTAAGTCAGATTTTAAATGTTATGGATATCCTAAAACATATGGATTTCAAAATGTTAGAACTATCACTGGTCATTTTTATCACCATTGTAAATACGTATGCTAGGCAATTCATTTATTTTAAATTGTATGTCCTTGCAACACTATACCAATAAATGGTATAAAGCTCGATCTTTGTAATTTTTTAAATAATTGGATTTACTGATGACTGAACATTGCATTTTGACTATGCATGTATTTATGGGTTCTTTGTGATTTTTATTATGAATTTCAGTGACACTGCAATTCTCCAGTTCACCATAAGATGGCAGAACCCACATTTTAAAAGCAACAAGGCTGACAAAAGGATTCAAAGGATTTAAATGGTTTATTGTCATTTGTACTAATACAAGTACTGAGTACAATGAGATTGTATTACTTGCATGTTTCCTGCAGACATCAGAAACATTGTAGCAGGACAAATATCTGGTAAAATAAATGGAAATATTAATATGTAAATATAAATATGGATATGGATGTACCTGGAAGAATAAATATGGTCTATACAATATACAGGTATAGCAGAAGATAATAATATAGTGTAAATATATTGCACACCAAGAGATACAGTTTCAGACTCTCATGCAAAAAATCTTACGGCAAACCTATATTATTCCATTATAAACCTAAAATTTGTTACATCAAAAGTGTCGGGATAGTTTGCAAACCCTACAGACTATTTACAAGGTAATAAAATGGTTACCTACATGTATATCCATGTGCAGATTTGTCTTGAATTGAAAATCACACGCCATCCAGCTGACCAAAGTCGGCAGTCCTGGAACAGTGGCAGGTGCAGTGTCACTAACGGGTCAGAAGTCATGGCAGTGGAGAAGAAACTGTCCCTTAAGTAAGAGGTGTCTGTCTGCATCGAATACAGCTACTTGACAGTAGGAACAAAGGTGAAAAGTGGCAGTGCAGGGTAGCGGGAATATCTCATGGTGCAGTTCACTTTCCTGAGCGGCTTATGGTGAAGATGTTAAAGATTGACGGGAACTGTGTGCCTGTAATCCTCTGTGCAGTTTTTACCACCCTCTGCAGGGTTTTGCGATACTGAGCAGAGCAGCTGCCGTACCAATATGTGATGCACGCTGTGAGGATGGACTCCATAGCACACCTGTAGAACCTGGTCAGGGATGTTGCAGATGTTCCTACCTTCCTTGTTGATAAACCTTCTTGACCACTGCTGCAGCATTTTGAAATCACTTAAGATCCTCTGCAAGGGTGACCCCGAAGAACTTGAATCTGCTGATCGGCTACACAGTGTTGGAGTGGATGGAGCTGAGGACTGTCACTCACCTGTGGAAGTCCAGGATAAACTCCTTCATTCTGCTGATGTTGAGGGTGAGGTTGTTGTTCTGGTATCACTTTGCCAGTAGTCTGATCTCCTCGCTGTAGGACGACTTGTCATCATTACTGATCAGCCTAATGATGGTGATGTCATCAGCAAACTCCAGGATGGAGTTGTGCTTGGATACACAATCGTAATTGAAGAGGGAATACAGCAGGGAGCTCAGCACATTGCCTTGCAGGGTGCTGGTGTTGATGGTGGTGGAGGATGACATGTTGTCACCAATGTGCATGGGGTCTGCTGGTGAGGAAGTCCAGGATCCACTTACACAGCGAGGAGATGAGCCCCAAATTTAAGAAGCTTTGCAACTTGCTGGGTGGACTGATGCTGTTGATGGCCGAGCAGTCTGGTATAGCACTTTATTTTCCTAGTGAGATGGGAGCAGTGTGGAAAGCAATGGAGATGTCATATACAGTGGATTTGTTGCAGCAGTAGGCAAACTGAAGTGGGTCTGGTCTAGTCTGTTATGATGCCCTTAATGTTTTTAATCCATCTCTGAGAGAGCGATTAAAAATATCAATGAAGACAACTGCTTATTGGGTGCAACAGGTTTTTAAAACGTGCAGAAACTCTGCCAGGGCCAGCCGCTTTGTGAGTGTTGAGTCATATCGCTCCCGGAGACCATCCAGCAGGAGTTCTGTAGTGCAGGAGCCCTTTCTGCTGCTGAGTTCAGAGCAAAGCAACCAGTTGAGTGTAAAGAGTCACAGTCACTAGTACTCAACTGGTTGGTTGAAACAAAATCTTGGTCTCGATTTGTACTCTCTGGACCTGTGATTCATAACAGGTGTAAAAGGCATTCAGCTCATACAGAAAGGAAGGCACATATTTATGGCTTCATGTGTCTGGGGCTTGTAGTCCATATGCACCTGGACTGCTGCCATATCCAATATGGATTCTGTGTGTTGTCGAGTTGTGACACATTTTGCAAGTGTACTGCTGTTTTGCACTCTTGATTGCCTTCTGGAGATAATACCTGCATTTTGTGTTTGCTTGTCTGTCATCGGAGTGAAAAGAAATACGGACGGACGGACAGACAGACAGACAGACAGATACCTGTCTCCTCCTTGTGCTCTTCTTACTCTAAAGGTCTTCACATGCATTTCTGAATTTACCTCCAGCTACATTTTCAGAGGAAACTTGGATCCTTATTGACTAATATTTTAAAAACTTTGTTAAACAGCTGCCTTGTATCCTGTGATACCTTCATAATATAAATTTGCACTACATCCTGAAATAAATAAACAATGGACAGATAGACAAACACGTCTCCTCCTTTTCTTCTTACCTAGAATTTGGTCTTCATAGATATTTCAAAATCTACCGAGCATAATTGGACGAGCCGGGACAGGTATGTAACTGAATGCCCTCGGGGTTCCCCACCCAGCTCCGGAGCCCAGTCAGGTGCCTGTCACTACTCCTCTGCTAAAAAATACTGTTCTGAGATTTTAAGCTCATTTGTTTTTTTTTTTTACCTATTCAATTCAGATTAAATAAAATGGCTTCAAAACTCTCCAAACGCCGACTGTCTACATCACTGCAAGCGTACCTTCACTTCTCAGGTGAGCAAGTCTTATTTTGATGAAGGGGTGTTCTCAATTTAGAGTGAGAACTGAGGTGGATGCATTTTTAAAAATCAATTTCATTAATCCTAAAAGTAAACCACTTTAATATGTCTGTTAGCATACCCTATTATCATAAATGCAAAATAAAGATAATTCCAAATACATGTTAATATATTTTAATGTAAAATGTAAATTGGTGCATTCATTTTGGCATACATTTGTACATTTGATTTACATTTCAATGTGACTGTATTTAATGGTAGTCCAACAAGTACGATATTCCTAATAAAGACATTAATCCATCAAAAATAATAAATACCTTGTAATGCAGAAACTACAGGGTTTCAGATACCACCATCTTTTGAAACACACAGCGAACAGCGAGAAATGAAATAAAAGCAGTAGAAACAAAAACATAAAAGTAAAATGGAAGGATGGACAAACAAAACACAGGCTTTAATCGCCATATGGTCCGATGAACAGATCCAAGAAATGGGGCACACGTGAAGTGGAAAACCGACATAAAAGTACCACACTTTTGGTACTTTATGGAAGTACCGATAGTACCAAAACTACGGTACCTGTTGCGGTGGAAAAGCGCCCTAAGAGGTAAAGCAAACCAGTGGGAAAGGCATGTGGGGTCTTCAGTTAGGTACAGATGGGGCAGGAGATGACAATCGTAGATGTCGTCCTCCAGCTACCAATATCTCCCTCTCGCTAGGTCTGTGGTCTTCTTAATGCTCCGATATCCTAAGCTAAGGGAGTATGGACTCATTGGATGAGCCGAGGTTGAATCGAGGCAGGTACCTATTATTTGTTGGGTGGAATGGGTCTTGGGCATGGATCAATCTGCAATGCCTGTGTCGCAGCGCTGGGCTCAGAGTTCAGGGGAACCACCCCTTAAGACACCGTTAGGTACTGTAGGCTACTGTGAATCTAAAATGGACCAGGAACATAGCCTAGGGTTAAAACATTTGGTGCTTTGAATACTTTCCTGGTTTTTGTGATCCGTGTCATGCCCTACTCGTCCGATCCTCCCGCGTGCCACGCACCCTCGCAAGCTCGTATGGAATCACCGTGTTACCAGCTGTTTCTCATTGTTGTTAAATAGTCCTGCGTATTTAAGTCTGCGTTCAAGTATGTTTCCCCAGTCCAGTCATTAACGTTGTGTGACGTTTTGTGGAGTCTTGCTATTGCTAGTATTTCTTGTGTTCCCGATCGTGTCCTTGCTGAATAAATCACGAGTTTTACCCCTTCTCTCCCTGCCATGTCTTCCAGCAAGTCATAACACATGAGTTCCTGTAAGGGATGTTTGGCTCCCAAGCCAATTTTATTGCTAGCAACGTACAATTACCAACGGCAAGACGAGGCAAGTTTATTTATGAACGCAAGGCAATTCAAAGTGCTTTACAAATGCCGAACAACACATTTAATTACATCATCATCATAATAATAATAAGGGGTAGCATGGTGGTGCAGTGATTAGCACTGTTGCCTCACTCCTCTGGGGACCCGGGTTCGAGTCTCTGCTTGGGTTACATGTGTGTGGAGTTTGCATGTTCTTCTCATGTTGTCATGGGGTTTCCTCCGCCTCCCCGCCACAATCCAAAAACATGCTGAGGCCTATTAGAGTTACTAAATTGCCCAATGGCGTGCATGTGTGAGTGCATGGTGTGTGAGTGTGCCCTGTGATGGGCTGCCCCCCCATCCTGAGTTGTTCTCTGCCTTGTGCCCATAGCTTCTGGGATAGACTCCAGACCCCACACAACCCAGAAAGATAAGTTGTTTGGAAGATGGATGGATGGGCAATAATAGTAACATTCAAAAAAACCTAATAACCAAATCATCAGGTCTTCAGGAAACGTGTTCCACAGGCAGGGAGCATACTGTAGATACTGAACAGTGCTTCATCATGTTTGGTCTTGATTTTGGGAACACTGAGTAAACCTTTCCCAGATGACCTTAGGGGTCTGGATGCTTCATAATGTTCAAGAAAATCAGAAATGTATTTAGGCCTGAGACCATTTAGTGCTTTGTACACAAGTAATAAAATTTTTAAATCAATCCAATAATGCACAGGAAGCCAGTGCAGTCATTTAAGGACCAGCATGATATGATCTACTTTCTTGGTATTAGTGAGGACACTGGCGGCAGTATTCTGGATAAGCTGCAGCTGTCTGATTGATTTTTTGCTAAAACCTGTAAAGACACCATTACAACAGTCTAGTTTGCTAAAAATAAATGCCTAAACAAGCTTTTCTGTATCTTGTTTAGACAGAAATCCTTTCATTCTTGCTATGTTTTTAAGGTGGTAGTGGGTTGATTTTGTAATTGCCTTACGGTCTGAGTCCAGAACTACACCAAGATTTATGGCTTGATTTGTAGGTTTTAATGTCATGGATTCAAGGTGAGCAATGACTTTCAATCTTTCTTTTTTGGGTCAAAAACAATTATTTCAGTTTTTTCTGTGTGCAGAATTCTGGCACATCCAGTCATTGATTTGTTTAATGCACATATTATATATTTTTTTTTCTCGTTTGGCTCTCAGCGGAGGCGGTCGCACTTCTCTCCCTCTCCGTCCCCTTATCTTCCCTGCTTCGCTCCTCTCGTCTCGTCTAGTCTACTGTCTTATACTTGAGAGACTCTCTCAGCCCTGCTCTCCAAACTACGAAAAACGATGGATTTGATCAGCTGGTCTCTCAACGCAATTGACACCATCTTCTCGACGAGAAGCCTAGGTTCGGGGGAACCTGACTGTCCGGCGGGAACGTATGCTGCTGGCTACACGATGGACGGATGGGAGCGGTGGAGGGTCGTGTGCCTGGCAGCTCTTTCTTTCCGTGGAGGACATTGAAGACATCTACCTATTCGGAACCATGATTACAGGTATTATGCTGATTGGATTAGGCATTGCCCTGGTTTATCAAAGACTGAAGAAGACGGTGACAGCCGCTCAAAGCCCCACTAGGCTGGCCGGAATGATTGATGGAGTGGGCAGAGCTGTTAGCACTCAGACTGTGAAACTGGATAACATCATGGAGAAGCTCTCAGCTTTGCAAAACTTATTGGATGGCAGAGACCAGCGTGGACATTAGCGTGGACATTAGTGGAGCTGGAAATTACAGCTTCTCGTACGGAAACCCAAACAACCCTATTCTATCAGGTTTTGGCTCCCCCCAATCAGCACTGGCCTCGGCCAAGGCCGCTGCTGAACTAACAACTCCCCCTGAAGAACAAGGCAGTGAGACTCTCTTGCATTCCTCTCCCCCGATCCCAAGGACTTACCGCACCCTCCCCCCCATCCAACGCCTTCGCCGCTTCATACCCCCAGCGTGAACAGGCGGGTCTGTTGACCAGCGCCTCCATGGCTGCAGGACCGGATGGCTGTTTGTCTGTGCTGGACTACCTCCACCACCCCTTTTCCCTCACCCGTTGCAAGTCGTGTCATTTTTATGTTGTAAGGCGTAGTGACCATGTGCTTATGTTGCTGAGGTGTTTTTTTTCGGTTCCCACAATGTCCTCCCCACTGGAGTACAGTCTGGGGGCTGTTTTGTTTATTCTCCTCCTCTCTCCTCATGTTATTCTGTTTCTTTTCTTCTCTCTTCCCCTGTCTCCCGACCGGTCTACCCCCTACTGTGATGTTTGTGTATATGTATGGTCGGGTTGATGGCCAGTTTTTTCGCTGGTACTCGTGACTAGTGACATGGTATATTGCAACAGCAATAAAGGGTTTCATCAATCAATCAATCAATCAATCAATCAATATTCAGTGAATGTAAGGGATTATAATCATGTGGTGTCACTGTAATGTACAGTTCTGTGTCTTATACATAATTATGGTAAGACATGTTTTAATGCTCCATAATCTGAGCAATGGGAAACATGTAGATATCGAACAGAAGAGGCCCAAGAATGGACCCTTGAGGAACTCCACATGTGATATTTGTTTGCTCAGAATCATAATTGTTGACACAAAGTAGTCCTTCTTTTGCAAATATGATTCAGACCAATTTAACACGGTGCTAGAAAGTCCCACCCACTTGTCTAATCTGTCTAACAGCATCTTATATTCAACTGTGTTGAATGCAGCACTGAGATCCAGTAATACCAATGATTTTTGATTCATCACTGCTTAGATGAATGTTATTTAAGACCTTAACAAGTGCAGTGTCGTCACTGACAAAAAAGGAAGTTTGGAGAAGCTGATTCTATTAGGACTGCTGCGTTATTTTCATTTAACCACGAATCAGTTAAAAACATGAAATCAAGCTTTTTCTTGATAATACGGTAATTAATTAATTGATTTACCAGCCAAGGACCTGGTATTCAGTAAGACTAAGTATGGTCAAAGTCTGTGGCTGCTACATAACTGGAGTCACATTAGACAGGATAGCTGCACTTTGAGTACACTTTGTTCACCTTCAAGTTAGTTAAAACAGGGTGTCAGCATGGTCTGTAATGCCAATAGCAGTAGGTCCATACCCAGTATGAGGAGAGAGACATGAGGTAGGAGGGGTGGTTGGGTAAGGACCCAGTCTGTCGTAGATGTCAACATGGCCTATAAAAGCACAGAGATTGCACTTTCTTTGTTTGGATTAGCAGGAAAGTTTGGTGCCATCCAGTAACAACTTGTTTAGGCCTTCTATCTGCATCCATAGCTTGTGTGAGATATCCCTGAGAGGTGAGGTTGGGCGGGGTAATCCCTTGCGATATCATTGTTCTTGTTGTCCTGAAGAGAAGAGAGAAGCCTACTTTTCCCTGATTTTAACCTCTTCTGAATACCAGAAATGGGGCACTGGAGGACATAGGTTAGGTCAGTAATAAGCATAAGGACCTCTACTTTGTTTAAATGGACCCCATCCATCCTGTAATGTTAATTTTTGCCTGCCCCTAATGTAATGTTCATTTTTTTATTCCAGAACAGGTTAAAATTGTCGATGAAGCTCATCTTATGCACACTGTATGCTGAGGAAGGTATTTAATGCCAATAAGCAGCTGAAACATTCAATCTCTATCCCTAAAGTGGGGATTGGGCCTGACACAAAGATCTTTGCTGAGGTATGCTGAAGAATATCCATGAGATATGTGAATTCCCTTTTTAGCAGCTCTGAGCCATTTGTCATTCCAGGACGAGTGTCATTTGTACCAACATGTACAATAAGTCTGTCTGTGCCCAGGTGGTTCAATAAGACTTGTGGCAGCTTTCAGACCAGACCGCTAACCATAACATTGGGTAGACAGAAAGTTTTCAAAAATTTGCTTTTAACATCTTTTATCGTGTCGTCACCTACCAGCAGAGTCTTTGGTTTGATGTCTTCTCTGGCTTCTTTGTCAATTGTCCGGTGTATATTCTGTTCTGATCCTGTCCCTTCTGATGATTAGCTTTAGTAACCTTTGGTCTGTTGTTTACCCATCATGGCACAGAAAGACACTCATCACGGCCTCAGCTGTATCATGTTCCACTGCTGAATGGGTCTCTGGTTAGCATCTCAGCTGGCAGTGCTAATGTTAGCTATAGAATTAACACTGGGTTCATTCACAGGCAGCTCAGCCAAAACCATGTACCTGTTCTCCAACTGAACATTTGGTTAGACATAAGTGATCCTGTGTTTTTTGCTTCTGGCTCTTCTTTTGCTCTGGCTAGTATCCATCCAAAGCTCATGGTGTGGAGATGCAGGACTGGAACAGGTCTTTGTACTTGTTCCATGGTTTAGCAAGTAGCATATAGCCAGGTACATTGTTGAATCAGTCTCGAGAGGATTTTCATTTGTGTTCGGGCCAGACCAAGGAATAGAGCCCGCGTAGTCACTGGCGTGGGACTTATTATGAACAGCTGTTCCGCAGAGCGTTCCCTGGATCTGATCGTCAGCCGGGTGCAGGGGAGCAGCATGGGAAGCAGCAAACAGAGTGTGAATAAGTTTTTAATCCTCTTGTATTTTGTAGAGTTCAGAGGTTCTTTTTTCCAGCTCTGTAATCTTCTGTCTGAGAATGGCACAGCTGGTACATTCAGTGGGGGGAGAAGAGAGGGGAGACATCGATCTTTTTTAAAAAACTTCTTTTTCAATGTACCGTAAATGCAATTATTTTCAGATAAAAAGCAGTAAAATGTGATCACGGCAAAAGCAATACAAAGTAGTTAAAATCAACATACTGCAGATGATCAGGGATTAGTCAATCAGGTCTTGGAATATGGTATTCATAAATGACTGGAAGACTAAGGGGGCATTAACAAGCCTTAAAGGCATAGTCAAATATTCCTAATGACCATTTGTTGTGATGAATGCCGTCTTCCACTCATTGGCCTCCCAAATTCAGATCAGATTATACATACTCCACAAGCCCAACTTGGAAAATACTGGGCTGACTGGACCTGCTCCAGTGTTGCAGGGATCAGTGGCAGGGAGAACCTGGATTTGATGGTTACTTCACTGAGGGCTCAGTAATCAATACAGGGACATAGTCCCCCTTCAATCTTATTGACAAAGAAGAAACTGGAGGTAACTGATGTTAAATGGCCAGGTGTTTCCTGGTTGTGATGCCTCCTTGAGATACTGCTCTTGAAAGTCGTTGTATTTTGTGGGAATGTAAACTGTCCTTATGGTTTCATGACTCTCGTCTATCTCCCCTATATGCCAGGTGATGTGCAGGGTCATGTTTGCGCAGTCATGGGTATCCCAGAAGAGTTTGATAACAGGGGAATTTAGTGAGAAATAGTTGAATCATGCTATTTAATAATACAGAGCCTATTCCAGGCAGCATAAGGCACAACTTAGATAAGAAGCTAGTGTATTGCATGGAACACAAACACACACACAAAATAATTTCATATATGAAATACATAACTGTTTGTGTAACCTGTTTTGGGTATGTTGTTTTTCTGCCAGGATATCAGCTTATCAGCGGAGTGACAACAAAGAGTGTTAGACAATTTGTATACGATGTTGTATCAATGAGGACAGAGGTACCTGGCCCGAAGTCTAAGGTAAGGACTTCTTATTACGTATATTCAGACAATATATGTCATACAAAGTATCAAACTTCCTTACAATTATTGGGAATAGAGGAAGTGCAGTTTGTGTATGCTGTGAATACATATTGAGGGGAAGTATTTCAACCTCTATATAATAAAATCTTATTATTGGCTTCATTGCCTTATATATTGCTAATCATTTGTTACTCTTCTTTATAATTACAGGAGCTAACAAGGCAACTGGGACAGGTTCAGGTGAACTACAATGCATTACAGGCTGACACAGTTTTGAATCGGTCTTAATAAATATGAACTTTATGTATCAGAAAAACAAATCAAATCTAATGTAAAAATCAATGTAATCAATACACACATTTTCAAAAGTCAGTCTTGCTGCATTTGATTGTTTTGGGAGCAGAAATCAGGGAAGGGTGCCACTACATATTGGGGGGACATTGTGAGCAGACCTGAATATTGGCAGGGACGTGTCCCCCTAATATGTATTATAATTACGACCCTGCACTCGGAACAGTGCTATATACACATAAACTGAACTAAGAGGAATTTTAGCAATTAGTCATAAAAGATACATTTGAATGAAGAAGACCTTGACATTCACAGTGTGATGAAGTGTTCCTTCTACTCCCTTGTGCCCCCTATACCTCCATCATACCACAAGCAGAATGCCACAACGGTGAACTTCTTTTGTGATTATGAAGAGAGTCAGGGTAATTACCTGGTGGATGTGGATGGAAACCGGATGCTGGATGTGTACACACAGATGGCCTCCATCCCCATCGGTGAGAGTCAATGTGCAGCTGCTCTGACTGTAATCATTCAGAATCAGTGTTGCCATTTCAATACACTTTCATTTGTAATTAAACTGAATTTTCAGGTACCATTTCTAAAATCCCTTTTGCATTTTCTTTAAATTTCCCTTTTTTAGGTTACAATCATCCAGCGCTACTGTCAGTACTGACAAACCGCCACAATCTGGTTAGTTAAAATGTTAAATGAGTAACATGACAGATGTGTGACTATTTTAAAATAAGCAGAATAATTCTCAAGACATTGTAATGTTTTACACTACAAAATGCAGCACGTTTGTAATTTACCATCCAGGATGATGATTGTGAGGGTAACCCAGACAGGAAGACACGGATCCAGGAATGCAATCCCACGCCTGCTTTATTGGCGCTATTGGGGCAGAGGTACAGAAAGGGGCAGGCAAAAGTCGTGGTCGTTCAAGGAGCGGGATGGTTGAAATCCGGGGAATCTGTCCAACGGGCAGGCAGGAGACGGAACCACACAGGGGGGCGGGAAGGGGACGTGCCGGTCTCGGCGGGGAAGTCAGGTCAGGAGCGGGAACGGGTCTGGGGAAGGAAAGGGAAGCAGGTAAGGAGTATACACTGGGTGGACAGAGTGGGCGAGGCAGATGAGGGAGACAAAAGACAAAGAACCACTCAGTACGGCTCAGAAACATTCAGCTCAATACTTTGCGGTGTGCTGGGGTAATTCTGTCTTATTTATACTCCCTCTCATTAACCACAATGCCGCACACCCGGTCCTTCCCGCCTGCGTGGGCATGACAATGATATTTCCAGTGCTTTTACCGTCCACATCCTGTGTCCTTTTTGATAATACAGTGGTACCTTGAAACATGAACTTAATTCCTTCCAGAAGGCCGTTCGAGTTGCAATTTGGTCGAGTTCCAATTCGAAGTTTCCCATAAGTAATAATGTAAATGGATTTAATCCATTTCAGACCCCCAAATGATTCCCTATTTAAACTTATGTACAACTAATGATAAAAAGCATTAACAATCAATATAACTCTAAAACGCGCATGAAAAAGCACACCAAAAATTAAACATGAAATAAATGACAATCCCATACTCCTAAGCGAAAGTAGACACACATGCAGTACCTTTAAGTCTCGTACAAGTTTAAGCAAAGCTGTTTTGTTTTCTCGTGTTCCGAGTTTTTGGTGGAGCTGTGGCCAGCTTTTTCTCAACCGACCCATTCAAGGTTCAAAGAGCTGATCATGCCTTGACCCATACAAGTTTTAGCAGGAACTGTCGAGTTCCAAGATTTCAGTCGAGGTACAAATAGAAAAAAAATCGACAGACCCGTTTCACATCCGAGTTGGTCCAGTTTAGAGGTGTTCGAGTTCCAAGGTTCTACTGTATAAATGTGGAATAAAAGGAAAAAGGTCACATCACTCCCTCATATACAATGTATTCATTTTCTTCATGCTATAATGATGCTAAAACATGGTCACCGTAGTCTAGTTATTGCTGTTTGTCGCTCTGCTCTGCTCTTTCTAAGGGTTCCTTTGTAAACTGGCCAGCTCTTGGAGTGCTGCCTCCTCCGTACCTTCCAGATAATCTGACTGAGGGTCTGCTTTCAGTAAGAACACTTCACAGAAACACGGGAATACGGGAACTGCAGTGCAATCCCTGTCGAGAGCTTATCTGTCCCCATTCAGGCGCTGTGCTTGCGTCATTGGTGGATATTTGACTGCAAATGTTGGTGTCTAATTAAGGAATATAAATCACATTATGTTCTGATAACATTATCATTCATTTTATAAGCCTCACTAAATGTACCAGATTGCAGTTTAAATAAATAGGAATGCCGTTAGTTTCTGGGTTTCAGTGCATATAGATTTATAATTGGATATACAGCTTTTAAGTGAATACACCACTATAAATGTATATTGTATATTTATATTAGCAGCTATCTGGATCCCATCTTTAATTCTGTAATGTTTAAGCAAGCACCTTCAGCAGGGTGATCCATCTGTAACCACAGCTTACTTTCCTTAGGTTGCCCCCAAAGGGATGAGTCGAGTTCAGACTATGGCCTGTGGCTCTTGCTCCAATGAAAATGCCTACAAAGCCATATTCATTTGGTACCAGGTAAGTGCACAATAACATCTCACACTATACACACTGGGCAGAGTTAGACAGTGATTATTAAGAGGACATGTACGTATTTAAGTCTCCTATCTCCCCTTACGCCCTTATCCGTGAGCCTGTCCTTTGTGGAAATTTCAGTAAATAGAATTGCTATCAAAACACTGGCAATCATTTAAAATCACACTAAAACATTCTACTGTAAATGCAATTCACTATTGCAATGTGCTAAGAACATATGGGTGCTGTAGCATTAGAAATACATTAATGTGTTTTGAAAACACTAGTTTACTTTTTTTTTTTAAATGGCAATCTCTAGGTGACTGCATAACAATTTGGATACTGAATGAGCAGGCATGAGTGCATTGTAGGGAGCCACCCACTAGCCCAATGGCGGAATCCAATGGCGCAGCCGAAGGCTGTGAATGCGTGTTGGTCCTTCCAAGCGCTCCTGGGAATTACTTACCCTTTTTAATATACAAGATATTCTTTTAGACACATATCTGACTCCATTTTATTAAAGACCTTTATTTCAGTATATTGTAGTCATGACGTTTATGTTGTTCGGATTACTTCGAGACTCTCCTTTAGATTACCAACTCTAGTTTACCCCTGACGAAGGAGTCCGCCAGATTCGCCTCGGCCGACAGGGCGATCCGTGGGCTTGTTCCACAGGGTTTGTCTTAAAGGTACATGTCACGATCGGCAGAAGCGAGAGCGGCGATCGTGAGGGCAAGTGAGCAAGCAGGACGCAGGAAGGCAGAATACGGGGCAGAACGAGGGTTTAATAAGGCAGACGGGAAACATCAGACGCCAACTTACATCAATGACGGACGAGGACCACAGGTAAGACCAGGACTTAAAACAGGACAAGACTAATCAAAGTAATCAGACACAGCAGGAGACGATCAGGGAAGTACACGTGGGTAAGCAGGGGGCGTGGCACACACGAGGAGCGGACGAGCCGGGCATGACAGTACGGAAATCGCCACCATTTAAGACAATGTCAGCCTCTGATTATTCGGGTCCCTCGACCTATATAATTCCCCAAAGGCTCAGTGTCTGCCAATTACTGAGCATGTGGGTGCCTCGGAGATTAAGCCGATGTTTACCCAAACCACACGTACGTCCACCTCAGAGGCTCAGCCGGGGGCAGCCCATATCATAATATGTGTCAACCTCAGCGGCTGTGAAGGCGCACCTTTTATTGCGGTAGTTTGTACGAGGTTTACTTTTGGCTCGTCTCAGGGACTCCGCCGATGCCGCCCATTGTCTTACCATGTAAGCGTCTCAGGGACTATGCCCGGTGCCTAGGAACATAGTGTGTACGCCCCTCAGAGAGTAGACCGGTACCTTTCCTCAGCATGTGTTGACCTCAGAGGTTACGTCGGCCCGTAACTGAACGTGTGCGAACTCCAGAGGTGTAGTTTTGGTATCCACCGTAACTTAACCTGGGCAGTCGAGTTTGGGACCCGGATAAAGGGGATTTAACCCAGAGGCTGCAAGATAGTATTTACCACTTTCGTCCTAATAAGGATAGAAGTCCAATCTGGAAAGTTTATAAAGAAGTTAGCAAATCAGACAGTCATAAAGTAATCGAAACAACATTTATTAAACATACTACAATATACAATTATTGACATGTGGCCACATACTTGTAAATACATTTGGACAAATACAATATTAAACAATCACATTCCTCAGATGAGAGTGCACAAAGTTCTGCGGAAAGCATCTGACTACAGATGGACTTTCGCGCAGTTCTCTGTGGGAGCTCTGATTACAGAGTGACTCCCCTACTTCTCCTGAGGCCCTTCCTTAAGTATCCAACCCAGGTGATGGCATGTCTCTGAAGACTGACCAATTTCGGTCAATGGTTAATTTTAGGGGCATTGTTGGCCTTGGTTCTCAGGTCCCCAGCCAATCAGATCACTTTAGGGGGTGGTCGTAATTCCCTTGTTCTGCCATGTGAGAGGCTCTCTCATTTTAGTGGGTTTAGCCGAAGTTTCTATAGTTCTCTTAGGGAAGACTATACTGCCTTAAATCTGAGTGTATAATACTCCTCGTCTCATGCCTATTCAAACAAGACCAAACATGCGTGTATTTGTCCCTAACATCTATGTGTGGTGAGTTATCCTGTTTATAGTAGAAAAGGTGTCTGTGTCTGGAGGCTGACGGCTGTTGTTGCTGTGGATTGACTGTGGAACTCCGGCCACTCCGGGGGGTGAAAGGTCTTGCTTTTTCTGTGTTGCTCCAGTTATTCCTATCCAGTCTCTCAGAAGCCGGCAGGCTTTTACCTTCCTTAAAAGGGGTGGTTTGACGAGTAGAGTCCAGTCTTGCCTGGGCCAGCGGAGCTCTGAAATAGACTGATGCAGGCTGATCAGAGTTGGGGCCTGCAGGACCGATAAGTTTTATGCCCTTACAGCATTTAAATTCTGTATTGTAAGAAAAGACCGTAGCTCATGTCATTTACATACTGCACCACTGAGAGGCCGTGTAACATTTATCTTTCTTTCTTTATCAGCCCTCACACTACATCTTTGCTCATACATGGCTGTACATTCCTATTTTAAACATCGTTCTGCCATTTCCAGAAAAAACAAAGGGGAAACAATGAGCCAACGGCAGAAGAGTTGAGCTCAAGTGTGATCAGCCAGGTAAATCAGATTGATGCAACCCCTAGATTAACACCTGGCCTGTGGGATTACGCCAAGAGATCTGTAAAGGACACTTCCAATTGTCCGTAATGGCTCTGCACAGCACATTCAGGACTACTCAGATTGTTATAACCAACTGTAAAATCTTCACTTCTCCCACTGCAAGAAATTTGTAAAGGCTTGTAAAGAAGATCGCCCATCTAACGTCTACTGCACCCAAATCCCCAATGTCATAAGCATCTCAGAAGCCATTTTCCATTTTTCCTGGCTGAGGATCTTCTTCCTCCTGTCATTTTATCACAACAAATGATTTCTTCCCCAGCCTCCAGGCTGTCCTCACCTAACCATCCTGTCTTTCATGGGTGGGTTGCATGGGAAAACTTTAGGTAGGACATTTTTTCATGTCCTAGACAAGTACATTTTTCATTATTCATTTTTTTTGAGGACATTTTATGTTTATTTTGGGGCAGTCCACTTAATATTGATAATTATTGATAAAAAAAAACAAACAAATTAATAAATAAGTGGTTTGTCTCCAAAAAGCTATTGCATCACTTTCTTTGTGGTAGAAGTGGTCTGACCATCGTACATGCGTGCATATGAATAGAACATACGCACATGTACAGTGCATGATAACACTGCATGAATGTGTCCACAGGCTGTCTGTCCACAACGCACACGAAGGCTCTCCCGAGGCTGGATGTCCCTTCTTTTGATTGGCCAATCGCACCTTTCCCCAAACTGCGGTACCCCCTGGAAGAGTTTGTCAGAGAAAATGCGCAAGAAGAAGTCCGATGCCTAGAAGAGGTAAAAATAATTACATTCAGCACTAGGCCTGTGAGCAAGATATTTTGAGAAATTGAAATTGCATTTGGGGTACAACTGTATGGAGGCACATGTCATTCAGTCTTGTTAATTTTTACTTTTATCATGTAGGCCTATATAGAATTATTATGCAGTGTTCAGATGATCAAGTTTTTCAACATTTTCCTGGATAACTGACCATTGATTATGGACATATGGTCAAATGTAAACTTATGCTGATCATCATTGATCCTTGATAGCACTGCTCACAAAATCATGATAAAAATCTATGGGGACTAATGCCCACAGAAAACTGAGGTATTTATGAATGCACAAAAAGTCCACTTCCAGGCTTGACCAAAGACATATTTCAGACAGAGGACCTTATTGTCAAGTGGGGAAAGAAAGCAAAACCGGTGGCAGGAATAGTGATCGAGCCCATCCAGGGAGATGGGGGCGATAACCATGCATCTCCAGGATTCTTCAGAGCGCTGCGAGAAATCGCACGGAACGTAAGGTTCATCCAAGCTAGCTGTGCAGTGACACTGAGCATTCAGCAGCATGCTGGATAACAAGTAGCGTTCCTCTCCCATCCTTCAGCATGGCTGTGCCTTCCTGGTGGATGAGGTGCAGACAGGAGGTGGAGCTACGGGCAAATTCTGGGCTCATGAGCACTGGGGTCTTGATGACCCTGGAGAAATTGTTTCCTTTAGCAAGAAAATGCTAACAGGAGGTTACTACTACAGAGACGAGCTGACACCTGACAAGGTCAGAATTAATTTAATTGCCAAAAAAATCTGATGATTATCCTGGTCATTAAATATTTAATTTACAGATTAATTTGTATGTGATTATTAAATGTTAGCACTGTCTACATACATCAGTGCTACTAGTTCTTATTTCATAATTCTTTGCTGAAATACAGCAATGAGTTCAGAGGGCGATGGTTTGTTCATCCCACAGCCATTCAGAATCTTCAATACCTGGATGGGGGATCCAACTAAAAACCTTTTGCTCAATGAAGTGCTAAATGTGATCAAGACTGAGAACCTCCTGGAGGAAGTGAGGAATTCTGGGAGAGTGATGCTGCAAGGCTTGTATGAGCTGCAGGTAGAGACCTTGGGCAGGGTGCAGCAGTGATGTATGTGTATTTTAGGGGGAATGGTGGCATATTAGATGTTATCTGCTGTATTTCCCATCAGGCCCGTTACCCTCACACCCTTAGTGCCGCCAGGGGTCAAGGGACCTTCTGTGCCATTGATGTCAAAGATGAGACCACACGAAACAGCCTCATCCTCATAGCTAGGAACAGGGGTAAGGAACAAAATCTTGGTCTGGATTTGTGGATTCTGGACCTGAAATGCCCAACACTGATACTCCGTTTGCTTTTTAAATGGAAGCATGATTGATTTCACTAAGTTTAATTAAAATGATTAATCAATGTGGTTATTAAATGTGGATGTTTATGGTGTCACAGGTTTGGTCTTCGGGGGCTGTGGAAAACAATCGATCAGGTTCCGCCCCGCCCTGATATTCAAGGAGCACCATGTACATCTCTTCCTCCACATCTTTAATGACACGCTGGCAGAGCTGCAGCAGAGGAGCTAAAAATCGGACTCAAGTATAATTCACACCAGAAAGGGCACTGATTCATATACACAATGATACTTTTGAAATGGCCAGATCAGCTTTTTTCTTTAATGTACGTTAAAAAATAAATGCACCAAGTTTCTCAGATTACTGAAAACAGGTACAATATCAGATATCTAAACTTACTTTACTTATGTAAAATACACATTTTCAAAGCTATGATCACGGTATTTCTAACATACACACGATTTAGTTTGTATTTTAATGTGTTGAAAAACAGGGGCAAACATCCATTTGGCTGGTTAGTTATGGAAACTGCTGACTTGCGGTTATGTTTTATTGTTTCAGCTATATAAACTTATTTTGACACCATATGAAGAATTTTCAATTTTGCTGACATTATTTACTCTCAGCAAAAATGTGTACTTATGATTTGAAAGACTTGTTGTAAGAATAAATAAAAGCCGGGCCATCAAAAGTCTGAGTTGTGCCTTATGAGAAACTGCCAAAGACCTGTTTAAATCCCTCTTTGTCCACCACACGACCAAACTGTGTGGAGAAATACAAAGTTCTAGGAGAGCTATATTGCTTTAAGCGCAGTAAAGTTTCATGTCTGGCGTCACCCGTGTCCCCAAGAGTCATGATGTCAGTCACAGGTACATAAATGTCTTTCCTTTTACCCCAGAAAGTGAGGTGAGACACCTTAAGAGTGGTTTTGGTGGCATCCAAATACATCATACCCACAAATCTCCTAAGATAATGGCTCAGGGAATACAGCATGACAGCAGCAAACACTGCAATTCCAGTACTGTAGCTTATGAGGGTATATGTGACTTGTCCCTGAAAGTAGAGGTAATACACAGGAGGGAGAGTGACAAAAGTGATTCCGGTCTGAAGCAGCTTGAGTCTTGATACTGCTCGCAGGAATCGGATGGCTGGAAATACATAGATGAGGGTAAACTGGCGTGATGTCAGATCCTCAGGCTTCAGTTGACCTCTTTTATGCAGTGTGGTAAATAAATGACAGCACTGTTGTAGTCCGACTTTCTGCCTTGTGGATATCAGGCTGTTTTCAAGTAGAACAGGATGAATCCCGCGAAGGAGACATCTCAAAGGCACCGGCACAGAGTATTCCCGACATCGAAATGTCAAAGGTATGATTACACGTGAAAAATGTCTTAGCCTTTGCTGTAAAGAAGACAAAACAGGATATTATTAGAAATACCACATTTTCCCCATTATTTCAATGAGGAAGTAGAAGAACATTTTAAACGTCTGCGGCAAAATACAATGAATCCTGCTGCTTCTAACACATGTACAATTACCTACTAATAAGTGGAGATACAACGAAATCAATCCGACAATGTCTGGAGGGGCTCTCCAGGTAATAAATCTGCCTATTAATTTCAACCATTAATACGTTTATGGGGAAAAAATAAAACACTGCGTCATGATACTTATTTATATCGTTAAATAAATAATTTTTAAAACTGTTATGTCTTAGACAAAAAAACAAAAATAAAACAAAACTCACCATAATTTTAAGAACAACTGCGTGCCCAGTAGAACAGGAAGTGTGTCTCACTTTAAGGGATCCGGAGGAAACTTGAGATTGTTGTGTGGTTCCTGTTAGAAAAAAAATAAACCCGGTGGGCTAACACTGAATAACACATAGCATTCAGTATGTGTATAGATAATCAATACAATTTACTGACTTAGTAGAAAATTTAAATGAAAGTTATGAAGCCTTTTTTCAAGATTTCCGCGCGGTACACTCAAAGGGCAGTTCTACTACAACTCCCAGGTAGTCAAGCAAGGGTGGACAAGGAAGAGGTTTAACATACTGACGTGTAAGAAGGAGTCCCACCTCTGCATGTTTTTCCTCATTCATTGTATCTTTGATAACTTTGTCATATAATAAAGCAGAATACTGTTAGCTGGCTGTATCTGCCGATAATTAAAATGGCACAGCCAAGCGTGGATAAATCAACACTTTGCTTATTTGATGTCGATGGGACTCTTACCGCAGCTCGACAAGTGAGTTAAAGTACTTACTCTCCCAGTGTATTCCCAGAGTACACTAAAGGGCTGTAAAACGAGTTTCTTTTAGCTGTGACAACTAGGAAGCGGATCCTATGTTACCTTCGTGATCGATGTACATTTGTGACATTTTAAGCCATAACTTCGGAATTACTGCGGGGCGTGAGCATGTAATCGTACGCCTTTTAGATGAAGAATGTATAATTAAAAGTTAAATGTCAAAGTGAGAACATGTACGCAACTTAGCTGGACAGTGCTGCCGTCATACGATGCTATTATCGTCCGGTTAAAGTCATCTATATGTAATGAATGTTGAATGTATTGTGTAAGCGGTGACATTGTACCTTGGTCAGTAGCACTGTAGTGTCTCACTTAAAGGATGTCCTGTTGCAGGTGGATTGGTATTTATAAATGTTTTATGTAAAGGTATGTAACTAAATGTAAACATACAGACCACCAACTAAGCACCAACTGAACCTGTTTCCCAACCACATCGTATGTAAAGCATACAGCCAGCTTCATCTGTATTACCTGTCTGTTTTCTGAATATATGAATAGATAAAAAGAATATTTATACTCAGTTCAAGTAAAAGAAAATCTGTTAAGAAAGTGCTCTGTTCATTTTCTTAGAGAGTGACCCCTGACATGGAGGAGTTTTTGGCCAACCTACGAAAGAAAGTAAGAGTTGGAGTTGTTGGGGGATCCGACTTCAGCAAAATTAAAGAGCAACTAGGAAATGATGGTAAGAAGATGAACTAGCCCAACTGGAGATTTCTTCATGGAGACTGCAGGTCCTTTATGTGTTTTATGATGATTCATAGCAATGCACTGATTACCTGAGATGTCCAAAAGAGATGTATCCTTACTGCACTGGTTTTGCTCTGTTCTTGCAATGAATGAGCAATGAAGTTAGTCACTGACTAAAACCTTATTAAAAAGCATCCAATTACATTCTCCGCAGGCAGTAAACGACAGGTTCCATAAGTTGTACTGCTCCTCCCTGACTGCTCAGAATTGTGCATAAGGCTCCAACTGTTTTTATGAAAGCTGTGTTCCTCAGTGTACCTCAGATTTTGTTGCATATATTCATTGTAGAACTACCACAGGTGAAGTTCCACTCATAGTTCAATTGGATAATTCATTGCTGTTGCTTCTCTTTGTTTAGTGTTGGATAAGGTTGATTATGTGTTTGCTGAAAATGGGTTGGTTGCCTACAAGAATGGGACATTGCTGTCTGTACAGGTAAGGGATAGCTTAGGGCATACTACAGTAGGGCAAACTACAGCATTACATACTACAGTAAATACTACTGCCGTGCTTTAAAATAACATTTAATGGTTAACTTGTTTTCAGAGTATTCAAGCATACTTGGGTGAGGAACTCTTGCAGGACTTCATCAATTTTTGTCTGGATTACCTAGCAAAAATTAAACTTCCTAAGAAGAGGTAAAATGATACCATAATGAAGTTCTAAAGTCCAGCTTCTACCATTAGCAAATTACTTTGTTTTGTCATTGTTATTGGCTGGCCAGAACTGGTTTTTATATTTTATTTTTATTACTTAGGTCATTCATAATGAATGTTCTTCCCTTTTGACATTCTTGTTGTGTTTTAGATGTGAAACCCTGACTCTGGTAATGAATGTGATTCTTTGAAACCCTACAGAGGAACTTTTATCGAATTCCGTAATGGCATGTTGAACATCTCTCCGGTGGGCAGAAGCTGTAGCCAAGAAGAGCGAGTCGAGTTCTTTGAACTTGACAAAGTAAGTCATTGTTTTTCCTGTAGATCTGGGTAAAACCATGCTTGTATTTTCTTTATCATCTAAGTCTGCGTTACATGCTGTTGCATCGCGAACACTGTAAATCTGTGTGACATTGTGAGAACATAATGCTTCGTTAACACAACCTTTTTCATCCTTCGTCATTTGCTTCTGTAATTATACTGTCACTTAGATTTCTATTGCTTTTATTTTGTGTATGCAAATACAGCAGATCTATCCAAATAAAGCTTTACACTCGTTCTACAGAGAGAGCACATCAGAGAGAAGTTTGTAGCAGTTTTACGGAAAGAATTTGCAGGCAAAGGACTTATGTTTTCAATAGGTATGTTTTTTTTATTTGTTTATGATCAAAATGATTTGTTAATGATAAATATCTTATATTTATCAGTGCAAGCATTATGATTAGCTTTATTATGGCAAGTGCCGGACATGTGACGGGAATTTGTGTCCCTCCAGGCTTCACGATATGTTCTACCGAAATATCTTAATGCCTTAACACTTACAAAGGAACACTCAATGCATGAAGAGAAAGCATATGAAGAATATGAAAGAACAGTACATGTGATATGATTCATATGCTGTGGATAGAAGGTTAATGTATTATTCATTGTGACTTCAAGGGAATCTGAAGAGTGTATTTTTAATATTCGCCGTTTTGTTGTAATGCAGGTGGCCAGATCAGCTTTGATGTTTTTCCTGAAGGATGGGATAAACGTTACTGTCTGGGAATTTTAGAGAACGATTCCTATGAGACCATTCATTTCTTCGGAGACAAAACCAAACCAGTGAGTCCTGCATGAGAGTCACTGGGCCACATGCAATAGGTCTGACATGTTATAGGTCTCACATATTGTTCCTTGTTTTTCCTTCTAAAGGGTGGTAATGACTATGAGATCTATACAGACCCCAGAACCATTGGACATGAAGTAACGTGTCCCAAGGACACCAAGCAGATCTGTGAAGAAGTCTTCTTTAAATGAAACCTTGAAGATCCAAGGAATTGGGCGTGGTTAGATTTGGAATTGAAAAAAGAAGAAGCTTCTTATGAAGGACATTCCCGAAGCTGCCCAGTTGCACATGCACACAATAAAAATGGCCATTTCATTTTGATTTCTTTTTACCCGACGAGTTGTGAAAATCTAGGGTTTCCAAGGAGGAATGTACTGCTATAATCTGTAGTGGGTAGCCACAGCTGTATATTCTGCTTGCTCAGATCTTAGCTACTTTTCAAATCCACTTTTGAGAGTAATAAAGTTACTGCAATATGCCATTTTACTCTGATATGCAGTAGGACATCTGTTTGAATTCTGGGCAGAATAATGCTTAAATGCTGAGTGTGTGTGTGTGTGTGTGCGTGCGTGCGTGCGTGCGTGCGTGCGTGCGTGTGTGTGTGAGAGAGAGAGAGAGAGAGAGAATACAGGTATGTATGCGTCTGTGCACTTTTAAAGTGCAATATTGTTGATGTGATCTCCCAAATGTACTTTGCTCAGTAAGACAAACAGGTTATAAACCCAACATAACATTACCAATGTGCAAAGAATGCGTTTAAGGATATTTTATTATGGGTTTATATTTAATAGCAAACAAGCTGCACTGGTTAGCTGCAAATCACATACTATCTTAAGGGTAAAGTAATGGAAAATAACAGAGTGATGAACCATAATCTCTCATTTTTGAGGACAGCTACTCAGGTATTACCAATTTCCCATATTGACATTCATTACAGCCCCAAATACAAACTGGACTTAACATTCAACTGTCAAAAAATATCCATAGACAAAATACCTACCATAGCTATATTGACACATTTACGTGGACATACAAGGTATTTAGTTGATTATCTTTACATGAATATTTAGTATATTAATGGCCATATTAAATTCTTAATACAGCACGCACGCATTGAAAGTCTTTGCACAGTAAAATATTCTGAGTTACGTATATAAGTTACGTACTCATTATATCCAGTGATTACTTGATTGCTATATCGCTGAGCTTAAAGGAAACACAAGACACCGATGTTATTTCTCTGATCATGGTACCAGGCAGTAGACCGCAAGTACCGTGTAGCTGAAACACTTGCCAAGGAACACAGCAAACTGCGATGCACTTTCTCCCCACTGGGGGGCGAAAGGAACATCTACGTTTTGAAAAAGGTTTTATCAGCATCTGAAAGAAGAGTTACCATGAGGGTACCAAGAGGGAAGCTAAGCTGTATGGAACAATTACAATTTTAATGATATGAACACTTTAAACACGCTTTTTAAAAATGTACTTTTTTGCTAGGTCTTTAAAATAGTGTGCATGTACCCCAATACATATTTCACTATCAGTAGATCATGTCCCACCTGACAATCATATTAACTTGCAGAATTATCACATATTTGCTCTCAAGTGAACCTGATTTACTTCCATCCTTTTATCCTTTTTCTGATCTGGGTTGTTGCCAAGCGTAAAACAGGGTGTTCAAATGCCACCGTAAATTTCAGCATCACACTCAAATGAAATAATAGTTTTTGTTGCTTTATTTGGTTTGCATAAACAGGCAGATTTATAATTTATTCTGTAACGTGGCATTCCTACTTCTTTAGATTGAAAGTGGCAACCCTAACCACAATGTAAAAATGGCCATAGGCTTGGCCTTTATGAAATTAAAGGCGCGGTTATGATACTTTATTGTACTTGGGTGTTTTTTCACACCTTGGTTTTAATTTCAAGTCGATTCTCTGCTTCTAATCACTTCGCCTGGTCACAGGGAGGAAGCCTGTTCTAGATCTTTCTTTGGCTTTCTTCATTTTCATTTCACTCAAACAAGTTGTATGTAATTGCTCAGATAAATCATACTGTAGTGTGGCCAGAGTTAATAATAATCTTAATCATCATAATTAAACCTACTGACAAAAAACGGACTGCTAGACCTGTAAAAACATTTTTTAGGTTTTACACAAAATCTAAAAAAATTAACTAGTATAACAAAATACTAAATGCTGTTCAGAAATAAAATTATTTGCAAAGTGTGGTACTTTCACAAGATGTTCAATGCACTGTGTTCAGGGGGAAAAGGCACGGGAAGGAGAGATCCGTGTGACCTCAGAATGGGAGCATAGAGCAGGAACTTCGGGTTCCTGCAGTTCTGTGAAGTGGGAACCAAAGAACACTGGGGGAATCCAGAGGGACACAAAACCAGCACTGAGCAGCAAAAGTCTAAAACATTCTGGGCTGCTAGAGCTCAGAGGGAAAACATTAAGCTTTTTAGTAACATTAACAGTGGGCGACCAGTGAATGAAGGCACTTGTTCTCCGACTTCGTCTCATTCGGAGAGGCCTCCTCTTTACAGCTATGAAGAAAAACCTTCTGACACCCAGTACACATGGTGCAAATAAGATAAGCTAGATGAGGCACTGCCACCTCAGGATAAATTCATTTCTCACATTTTACTTTATCTTGTATCTCTCATACTTTTTTTATTTTATAGGGTTTCATACTGAGTTCAGTGTTTCTTGACTACAGTGTCTCTTTCTGACGTCACTTAGACAAAGCTAAGGGCAGGGAGGGAAAATGATCCCAAACCTAAACCTTTCTTACCACTTTCAGTGTTGTAGTTTTGACAAAAGTGAACATAAGTGTTACCTAGCAATAAAGAAACATGATATCTGTACAAGCATTGCACATTTAGTACTACAAATAGGCATGACATTCTTCTTTCTTGCTATGGTATTAGCGTATTACTATTGTATATTTTTGCATGTTTTATTTTGGAATAGATTTTTCTTAAGCCATTGTTGATCTAGCATTACTGGTACCTGTAAATTTCGAAGCCCCCCCTTATAAATATCCATGTCTTTTTTCATTCTACTGCTAAGGCGTGTTACTTTCTGTATTACACTTTCCTTTATGCTAAAGCTTGACTGGCCATTTGAATGGGAAACAGTGTTTGTACAAACTAATGGTTCTCAAATGGTCAAAGCACAATGCCCCATTGCTTTTAAGTGCGTCCCTGGCAAAGCACCAGAAAAGCACTCTGCTGGTAATCTTCCAAATTGATTTGCATGTCATTCAGATGAACCTGTTCAGTGGCTCTATTAGAGTATGAAACCATTGTGATATCTGAAAAAACGTACAGATACCTATATGAGAGCCTAAATATGAAAAGATTTCAGTATAAAGCTTTACATTTAGAGCTCTATCAAAATGGCGTCCATGTATGCAATTTTTCAGTAGAAATAGAGTAGTAGAGTCTTTGTACATTTGACAGTCATGTCAGAGCAATTCCTGATACATTTGGTTATAGTCAATTATGTGGTTAATGAGGAAAGGGAAATGTTGTAAGCTTGTTGGAAGTGGCTCAAACTGACAAAACAAGTCCAAGATGAAGCACAATCATTAGTTTAACAAAATATGGAAACAAAAATATTAAAATGCAGAAAATATTTAATGTGCATCTACATGTACACTACAAGAACATTCAACATTAAACACAGGAGTTCACAAGACAATTCAGTAGTATGCTTAAAGTGGCCACACATTCAGTTGTGTCAGACACAGTTCACTTCTCTATATACGTCAGCAGGTTTCGGCAACAAACAAAACAGCGGAGGAAGAGTTGCTTTGGGGAAAACTCTATAATAAAATATAAAGTGCAGGCAGTCCACTTTAACTTTCAATAACAACAGTACAGCCATTGTCTCTTACCGTGACATTACATCCATCAATAATCATGAGCAGGTTCTGCTTAAAGCTGATATACAAAAACATGCCAAGTCCAGGGTAAACAAAATGTCGGACTTCTGACTGAATTTCTGCATGGATAACCAGCAAAGTCCTGAGCTGGAATCAACAACTAACCTCAATGAAGATGAATTAACAGGAGTGGAAAAACTAGACGATGAAATCACCTCTTTGCCCTTGCTTGAGCTTTAAGTAGCCAGCGAGTTTTTTGGAATCTTTGGACTTCCTACCTGCATAAATATCTTTTGTGTTAAACTGGTATATTAATGTGAAATGTAAAATATACCTGGCAAACTGCACATTGTCGTCATTTACTGTACATATGTTCAAACGTATGTTGAAGAAAAAAGAAAAAAACAGAAATCAATTTTTAAAATCACGATCTAAAGTTAACCAGATAAAAGAATACACTCTGATACACAACCCAAGCACCCTGAACTTTATCTTGTTATTGCTTGTACAGGTTTTCAAAATTGCATGGAATTACACATTTAAGAATCTGTCCTCCCCATTCATATTCAAAAAGCTGCTTAGACTAATGACTAATCAGATTTGTCATTTTTTCAGTAAATCCTCTGGAAAGTCTGGCTGGCAACCATTTAAAATGTAAAAAGGCTACAAAACAGAAGTGAATGTTTTAACTGCCATTTCTCTGATATACAATATTTATCACTAAACCCTCTATAATAATTGTGATTTCAGCAGTAGAAGGTGGTTCATAACTTGAAAGGATTATAATTTTGGCAAATTGTCCTTTATCACCAATGTTCTGCAAATCAATATCAAAACCCACATTTTTAAAAACTCAAACTCTTTTAAAACTATGATCTCACCGCTGTCATGTCAACAAATAACATAGAGAAAAACGTATTCCAGCACAGTATGAATTCTTTGCATAAACAGACTACAGTATTACCAAACACGTAAAAAAGTGCTTTAGATATTCAAGTCTATAACCAATCCCTTTAAGAGAAGCATTTTTCAATTTTGATTACAAATATTTCAGCAGAAATATTAAATTCATTTTAATCTAAGCCTGACATGTTTGTAATATAGATATTCTACACTTTTTTATGTAGATTCCTTGCAAATATCCTTTCAGACCAATGTGTTCTCATAAAAATATACATTTTTAAGACATAACTTTACAGCATTTCCAAGTGTAATGACATTTTAAATGTATGGAAACAAGTGCCTTTAGTGATGTATTTTAGCAGAAACATATTGCACATCCCTGGAGAAAGTACTGTCCCTTTGCATAGTATAACTATTTTTGGAGATTGTCTCACATAGCTTAATTCTTACATATCTTAAGACTTTTCTGTTTAGACATTCTATGTTTAAACACTTTCAACACAAGTTATAATTCCAGAGACATAACTGGTTCAACATAACATCTGAATCTTAACTAACTAGAAACAGACTAGTAATAGTTAATTGGTGTAAAATGCACTTCAAACCACAACATTTTCTGAAGAATATCCTGTAAAAGCATAGATGCATAAGAAATTGAACTTTCAGTCCAGGTGGACACTAGGCCTTAGGATATTTACAGGGACCCAAAAGTGTTGGGCGCGGTAGTGGAAGGCACCCATCAAGTGACCGTGTAGAGCTCCTCCCTCTCACTCTTGCAGATCTGGTAGCCGCAGAACTTCTGCGACCAGCCCCACGGCTCTTCGTGGCGTTCACGGGGCGGCAGCAGGAACACCACACTGCTGGCCACCATGACGTGCCAGATGCTGTGCGTGTAGTAGTAGTTCTCATCCGTCTCCGTGAAGATGTATACGGACAGGCCGATGATCGCAGTGGCTATGCCGGGGAGCAAATAAAATACCCAGCGCTTCCAGGTGGTTGGGTAACACTGCCTGCGCTTCACTCCTCGGTAGATCTGGGTTTGAATAAAATGAGGTAAAAAACACACAATAAGAATAGTTATCCCAAACATACTTATTCCAAAAATCAATGAAGAAAATCAAATTAATCTTAACTGCTATTCACATTTACTGAAAACTGCACTCATGTGCTAGTTATCTATGAGTAAATATAAAGAACAGACCTCTCTTACTAAAAGTAAAGCGCAGACGAGTGCCCAAATTTATTAAAGTGAATCCACTTTAGCTAAAACAGTTCATCATGGATTATGTCAACCACGTCTAAGTCACACTGGCCTCGAATGTTTCACAATTTCCTGGTAGCTGTTTGAGAAAGTTCTGTGAAGAACTCAAACAGGCTTAGCTAGTTACACCCTAAAATAGCTCTGACATAAGCCTTATTCTGTCTAATACGCCTGTGAATATGCTAATTGTTGGACGGCCAAGAATCTTCAGAACTGTTCTGCATTCATGCGTACGCAATTAATAGATTCCTCTCACCATGTCAGAAAAATATTTGGACAAACTGGGCTGTAATGCCCGTTTAAAACATTTTAAAACTTTCAGACTGCAATCTAAAGTGCAAAATCTTTGTGAATGCAAGGAATGTGACAACTTGCCCCAGGCAATTTGATGCCTCAAATGCTTTCAGTCAACAGAATGAAATATGCATGAGTATTTTTACAACAACTTACCCAGGCAGATACCATTGCCAGCAGAGCACAAAGAATGGGGCCAAGCATGTTCCACAGACCCCTGCGATCCAGCTGCATCGACATGGCAATGAGCAAAGTGCCCAGCATGAAGAGTGTCTACAGAGAAACGTGACCTGGCTTTAGTCATTGCACTCTCTCATATTTATAGAATAGAACCGATCATTTAAGACATGTAGCATGCTGTGTACCAAGTAGCTGTACATTTACAAGTAATGCGTAAAAATATCTGATATGCAAAAAACAACAGGTAAAATAACAATACTGCAACGATAACAGCAGCATTTCATATAGCTAGAAAGCTAGGCAAAGTGAAGCCTTACATATTTATATGTATCCTTGATTCTAGACATGCAAAGGATGGTGACCCAAATGGAGGAGACCGAGCCCAGGAAGTCACAGTACTGCAGTGTGTCGTAATCCATGATGCAGAGCACAGTCATGCCTGGCTGGTCACATGCATGGTAAAACTGAAACACACGAGAGGCACACGCACAGAAATGCGTCAGAGATATTTTTAAGTCATCCGTCGAATGAAGGCTATGAAGCGCACGGGAGATCATGAAAGATATCTACCGTGGAGAAGAACATGGTAAAGAGATACACGGAGGCTTCTACGATGTAGCAGCGGTACACCGCCACTACTATGGGGGGAACAAACAGCAGGTTGCTGAGGGTGAGCAGCAGAGCAGCGGTCAACTGGTGTGCGTACGTCTGAGCGGTCCTGTCGTCCGTGCAGGCCCAGCCACGCCAACCTAAACGAAAGGGGCAGAGGGGACAAAGTCAGCATGCCTGCTGCCTGACACATCACTAACACCCAGACCAAGGACGAATTTGAGCTTGTAGGGGTTGATGGAAAGCTGGAGCTAGGTGGGGGTTTAGTGATGCCTATGGCCCCTACCGGCTTTACAGACGCAGGAAGCGTAGAGGTAGCTGTAAGAGCGCAGGAGCCTGCACTCGCCATAGGTCCCGCAGTCATCGATACACGCGCTCAGGTACGCCGACACCATCACCATGCTTGTGGCATTGCCACACTCGCTGCTGGAGCGACAGAAGCATTAATGACCATCTGTTTGTCTTCTTGGAAGCGTGCTGACCTGAATTCGGGCCGACGACCGGCCACGGCTCTCTTCTAATTGCAGGTCTTACCTAAAATTTCCAGGGCAGAGCATTTGGAGCGTGAGGTACCACACGGCAGCCTCAGGAAAGGGGATCCTCAGCAGGGCCTTGGGTGACGTTACATTCACATAGAGCAGATAACCCTGAGAGAAGGCTATAAATGCAGACAGCAAGGGGACAGACCTTAGGAAAGGTCAGAGCAAACAGCCAAACGATCTCAAAGGTGTCAGCATTTCTATAAAGCCTTTGAAGGCCTGATACAGTTCATCCCTGCATCTGATTTTTATATTTGCCATATAATGCCTTGCTCACACTATTAAAGTGATCAGATCGCTGTACTGTTGATGCTACACTACATGTCTTGTAATCAGGAGTCTTCAAGATGTCATGGATTACACTACAAGATCTTTCAGCAGGAGGAATCCCGAACGAGTCAGTCTGTTCTTCAAGCTCTCTCTCTCTCACACACACACACACACACTATATATATATATGAAATACATTGCATATACACAGGCATACAAATATGTGTACACACACACACACACACACACACACACACACACACACACACACACACACACACACACACACACACACACACACACACACCTTTTCAGACCTACAGGATCTGGAGTCACTGAAATGTGCAGATAATTAATGCTTGATATCTGACGGGCGTCTGCGATGTATCACTGTCTCCGTTGGGTCGCGTCTTTGAACAGTTCACACATAGCAATCGAGTGCCGATTTGCCAGCGCCAATTGAACACGGATTTGACTACGATCTGTGGGGGTTTTGTCGGCAATCTCCAAAAACTGTTGGTGAGCGGAAAATCAGGCCTAAAATCATGTAGTGTGAACGGAAGCTAACAGACGAATAATTACTTTACCTGTTGCACAGGATTCAGTGGTGTTCAGTGCCAACAGAGGCGACCTAGGTGTAAGGCAAGCCATTACACGGACATTCCCACTGATTGAAGTTGTCTGGATTGGAGACAGCGTACAAAAACGAATGATGAATCAAGAGTGCAACACACAAAATTATGTTGTGAAATCGGCATATATGAAAAACGTCATACATCATTAATGGATTGATGCAAAGTTCTAATGTGGGGGAGACATGCTGTCCATTAAGCTAGCAATAGCACTGTTGCATTTAAAGGTTGCACTTAAACTTTGTCTTATAGGGGTCATAAGGATACATTTTCAAACAATCAGAGACATACTTAACATTCTGGAACGAAACCAAAACTATACAAAGTTAAAAGATCGGTTCTATTCCAAATTGGAGTGACGTAAAGGACCTTACGGTACCAACACTCTCAATGCATGCAAGTGTTAAATAGAGACAGTCAGTCACAGAAGGATAAGAGCGGACCTGATTGAGCCTGAGATCAAGGTTGAGGGTGCCGCCACTGTTGGTGAAGGAGTTAAGGTCTAGGAGGAAGACTGTTGGAGCCTGGGTGGAGACGGTGATATTGGGCCCACCAATGACGGAGAAGCGAACCGAGGCCACATCTAGTTCCTCCTTGAATATGGGCTGGTTGCGCACACAGGTGCTCCCAAAGGGGTCTGGGTTGACTGAGTTGTTTCCTGGCAAGCTGATGTTCCTCACCAACAATGAGGTGTTTCCTCCAAGTAAATTACTGCTGTTAACACTCAGCTTGGTGAGGAAATCTCCCATCATGCCCAGACTTTTAGGTTTACAGCCAGCTGTTGGGGGGGGGGCAATGATATAGTAATGCCTATAATAAATGTCTAATTATAAAAATATCAAATACAGTGATTTTAAAAAGCAACGGTGCACAGTATTCCAGAACAGAAGACCTATATAACACTGCTAGGACAGTTCATATCAGGCTCCTAGAAGCAAGACTGAAGACGCACACAGCAAGACAGAAGCCCATCATTAATGAAAAACAGAGAAAAACCAAGCTGCAGTTGGTAAAAAAAAATGTAATCTTCACAGACGCAAACTGAGAAATGAGTGAAACAAAAACTTGTGCTGTGATCTCAATTTTTTCAGATAAGAACGATGCACGAGGCCAGAGCAGAGGCTCAGCCATTTATCTGGCAACCCTAGAGCAGTTTTTGGGTCAAGGGCATTGCTTAAGAGTCATGATGGTATGATTACTCTACTGGCCAAGGGATTTGAACTGGTCACCTCCTGATCACAGACATAGAGGCCTAATCCACAGAGACACACACCACCCCAAACAAGCTTTAGACATTTTTGGGGACAAAATACAGTTCATACTAACCTGTGAGATTGGCTGAGATGGAGAAGGTAGTGGTCAGGTTGATGTAAATACTCTCTATGGAGATGCGGATCCACGTGTCCCAGGGCGGTGTTGAAAGGGTGGTGGAGCAGGACACCTTGCCGGTGCAGTTCACTAATCTCACAGAGGAGCGTTGCAGAGAAGTGGAACCCAGAGTAAGCATTAGCGGGCAGGTGGCATCCTGGATGCCATCTGTAGTACAATTGGATATGTACAGGGAGAGGTCTGATGTATAACCTGGTACATAAATCCTAGGGAAAAATAATAGACAGTATAAGTAAAACAGCCGTTTCTCACGCACACACCCAACTCTCAAGTTTTCTGATATATACAAATAAGATCCCTACTTAAGAGCAGCGGGTCTTTCGGGGGAAGACACTGTCTGACGAAGATGCGAACTGGACTCAAGGATGGGCATGTCGACCACCCTCCTCACGAACATCTGAGGCTGAAAATAGTAGGAGCATGTGGACGAGAAACCCTGCAGGAATTAAAATGGCATTCAGCCACCAGTGTCCAGGTTTGCACTGAGAATTTACCACACGTCGCAGGCACCTGACGAGCTACCTTATGCTCTATTTTGCCATCATCTTCTGGAAGATGTGCAGCCACAAACCAGTCCCCAGACGCTGGATTAGTCACGTTGAAGATAGTGGTGTTCTGCCCACTTTGTATGGACAGGGTGAGGTTGGGTGCAGGTGAATAGACTGTTTCATTGGGGAACTCAGTATCTATTGGATTTATTACAGGAGGGGCCCCTGACCTGAAGTGTCTATAAGAGGTAGAAGATTGTAATATTACGACATTTCCACAGGCAATTCTGTGCATTATGACTCCGATAATAATAGATAAACATCCGTTTAGGCACTCACATTGAAATGTTATGGTTTCCACAATTATAACCTGCTGCCTTGCTCACAGTTAAGAGCCAGCGGACGATCACGGTGTCTTCGGGCACCATGAAGTGATAAAGCCTGACGCTGCCGTACCAGCTGTACTTGGACAGCTTCTGGGGCGTTTTGGAGTAAAACCCGGATACATAGGTCAGACCTGGATCAGAAAAAGGGAATTGGACCTTACAGGGTCGCCAGAGCAATTTCAGGCGTGGTACCTTAACAGGTATACCGGTGACTTTATTCTGGATACGTAGTTACTATTACAGATGTTACTTTAAAACGATATCCTTGTATATACACCTGCGTCTTATGCTAGTCAAACATTCACTGATAACTGAACTGAAAAGTCTTAACTAGCTAACCAATATCAACCTGTCAGCAAATATGATTGAAAACAAATAAAATAGCTAGTAAGCGATAATGGAGTTACTGGCTGCAGGATTACAAAGGAAATCTCAGCCTGCCATTAAACGCAGGTACCGAACAGCGTCGTTTCAGTCCGACAACCAGCCGGCAAGCAGCGGGATGGGTTATAATAGGAAAACCAGGCAGTTTTCTTGTAACAAACTGTCTAACGCGTGTTTTTAGTAAGGATTAAGGCGTTTACCAGGTTAAGATAACTCGTTATCTATTCGCCTGGCCGGCCGGTTGGATCTGATTCCACCTCTAACTTACCGTCTCCATAACAGTGGCATATTAACATAGGTAAAACGACACACAGTGCAGCGATTGTGTCCATTTTCCTCCTCGGACGGCCGCTGATAACCCTCCGATCGCGGCCTTTTCGTCTCCACTTCACATTTCGTTATTCTCGCCAACCTCCGGCTCCCGTTTGTTATGGCGGTTTCCTAGTCCCTAGCGCGTCAGTCCAGGAGCGTGTACTGCGCGTCTCCCCCGCGTGCACGGCACGGCTGGCGCACGCCGCAACTCCGCGCACGGCGACGCGCCGAAGGCCCGCGCAGACCACCGACCAATCAACCGCGCGCCCGTCAGTCACACCACGCCCGCAGCTCGCCAGCCGGGCTACAGCCTCGGCACGCGTGGCTCCGGGAACGAGCAGCTAGAGAAGTGTGTCCACCGCAAATTCATTAGGCCAGAGGTCCCGCAAAACGCCACTATAATCTATAAACAGACATTCACTCCAATAAAAACATATAAATAGTGCAAAAACTACGGGTAAATGTTAAAAAGTACAATAATGTTAATAATATGAGTATAAACATTCATTGTTATTACACATGAAAAGAGTCTGTACTGTAATCTGTTATGCACATAAGAAAATTATGGCGTATGGGACTGTTTATGAGTTTGACAGCTTCTGGAAAGTCCTTCACTACACTAGCTGACACATTATATATCAACATTTATTTATAGATCTTGTGCAACTAAAAAGTGCATACAATGTGAACAAGCTAACAAACACAGCAAGAAGAAGTATTTTAACATTGATTGATTACTAATGCGGGGGCAGCATGGTTTTTAGCACTGTTGCCTCACACCTCTGGGACCTGGGTTCAAGTCTCCACCTGGGTCACATGTGTGTGGAGTTTGCATGTTCTCCCCATGTCGTCGTGGGGTTTCCTCCGGGTTTCCCCCCACTGTCCAAAAACATGCTGAGGCTAATTGGAGTTACTAAATTGCCCGTAGGAGGGCATGTGTGAGTGAATGGTGTGTGAATGTGCCCTGCGATGGGCTGGCCCCCCCATCTTGGGTTGTTCCCTGCCTCGTGCCCATTGCTTCTGGGATAGGCCCCAGACCCCCCGTGACCCAGTAGGATAAGCAGTTTGGAAAATGGATGGATGGATTATATAATGATGTATATACTGTATAATGATGTATATACTTTATATATAAATAGTGAAGTGTACTCATTTCATTTATATCAGTAAAATTGATTTTTTTTTTGCAGCTAAACCTCATATAGATATCGATTGATATTTATATTGAAGAAACTTTGTACATGTTCATCATTGTACTGCAACAGAAATGTGAAGTTTATGAAGCTGTATGTATTTAATAAAACATGCATGCAAAGTGTTAAAATGCATGATTCAAATGAATCTCGCTAGCAGAAATAGGTATCATGTGTGATCTGTACTGTACAGTACATAACCAGCATTCTGTTGATGAAAAACATTCAGATCTGACAGGAAGAGGTATATAGATAATGTGCAAAACAATAATAATAATAATAATAATATTTTGGTGAATAACTAATTTATACCTTTTATGTTAATTTATGTTAAATTATACAATAAGCCTGCCAAGAATTTAAAAATGGTATATATTTTACTGAGATATAGTAATGTGCATATGGAATTTGCGTAGAGAAGCTTATTACAGGCTACAATATCTAAGAATGGAACCATAATCACAACATTGTGTTATCTGTGTCCATATCAACAGTTTATTATTATGGGTATAATGGTCATTGCGATGAGGAATCAATGCTACAGTATGTTGTTCATTATCTCTATTATAATATAATATAATATAATATAATATAATATAATATAATATAATATAAATATAGAGAGAGATAGACAGAGAGCTGTCAAATTTCTCACAAAATACAGACACATGCTTTTTGAAATAGTATTTGAAATGAGAAAACAATGTGAAAACAAGTTTTGCACATTTGTAGTCCATAGTGCATGATTTATGATGCATAATGTATGTCAAGTTCTTTCAGTGTTTCTTTTTCTAACTGGAATACATTGAATGTTGCCCTGCTGCCTTTTGGTAATGTCCATCAGCCATGTTAAATGGGTACAGTTTACATGATGTCTGTTTACAAGTGAAAAGCAGGAGATCAGTTTACCTACACAGTTTCTTGTGTGCGCGTGTGCTTGTGCGGCTAATGGTGCATGTAATTTATTGTCTCAGCACTCAAGGGCTGACATATTGCAGATATTGATTTTCATGTGGCCAAATCAATATTGGAGTGTTTGCCCCATGTTTGAGCAATATTCAGCAGAGGCACCGCCTGCACGTGAAGGTGGGGGGGTAAAGTGGAGCTAGGCGGTCCAAGCCAAACGAGGATGCGCTGATAAGGCACGCTGACGGACACTGTGCCGCTTTTATTATAATTAATGCAGAAGAGCCAATCCTGCAGAACATATGTCAGGGCATATGCTGTGTCCGCTGCACGGGGTCATTAGACACCCTGTTACTCCAGCATTGGCTAATAATCACCCCATTGTAATTAGACATATCCTTACATTTCAATTTTTGCTAATGATGGTCATTTGAATTACATAGGGTCATTGCTGTCATAAGTGGCTTTAAGGCTACTGATTGCTTTTCAGGCTTAATGGAACCACGCACACTATGCTACCTAATTATATAAAGTTCATTCTACCTCCCAAAAAAACATTAAATGACACGCATAAAATTACCCTTCATATGATACCCTTTCTGAATACCTCCTCTCGCCACACAGCACATATGAAATAAGTACATTAATTACCTGCATAATGTACTGACGATTTCATTTTCGTTGCTTGGTTTTTATAAGACAGAAAACTGCATCTGACCACTTTGCTTTGAGGAGAGCCTTTTTTAGGATTTCGATTTGGCAACTTTTGGAAACATCGTATTACAGGCTATAGCATTCAGAACTGTTCACGGACGCTCTCCGCGCAGAAACTCCAAGATAAGCCTTATGTTCTTTTAAAAGGGAGCCTACTCCAAAAGTCAAAATAGCGTGTAATTCAATTTCATGCCTATTTAGCCCATCCTTCACTAGACACACAGATCTGTGGAGCAGTGATAACGTGCCCTTCATCACAAGCCCCATGGGCATCTGCGGCTCCAGGTTCAATAGAGGGCTGTAGTGAAACAACACTCAACAATTCCCTAGCAAGGAGGCCATTAAGGTGCTGTCGGCTCTTTCACCCCTTATTCTGTTTCTTCACTACTCCCTGGTTGCTGGGTGCTAAAACAAACCAATGCTCTATTTGCCTAGTGTACTGTGACAATACTGCCTTTAAATATTTGAAAGGGAGGCAGCCCCATGTTTTACTATAAATGCAGGACCTGGAAAGAAGGCGCACAGCTTGTGAGAGGGAGCTGGAACCGTAGGTGGTAAGAGCCCTGTTTTAATAACACTTTTGTAAGAAAGAAGGAACGCTAAGTAAGTAATAAGATATATACTTTACAAGTCATATATGACCGTATTATATTCTAATATGATTATATGAAAATGTCTTTGCATCTGTAATTAATACCCAACGTTATGTATTTCTACATATTTTAATTATGTAAAGTAAGTACTTTAAACTGTGGTGTGTACATTGTATTATTTATGAGAACAAGCATTCTGGAAAAAATGTGTTGCATGAGAATTTAGCACAAATGTGTAAACATATTATTCTTTATTATATTAAAGTTATGGCAGGCAGAACTTTCCATTATAGTGAGCCACCTGTAACAGATTAGAGATTAGAAGTGCCACGTCAAACATATTCATTGATTTACACGTATTACCTAAATTCAACTGCATTTAAATAACGTTTTCAAATTTAAAATTAGTGTTATATGCCATAATTTGAGCTATAAATAGATTATAGTGCCGTTGACTTATAAAGCATTTTCAGTCACGTTTTGCAAGTTTTTGCACAAATAAATATTTGAGTGATAAATATTTTGGATATTAACCATTAGGTGCTAGATGCTGCAGATCATGAATTTCCCATAAAAAGTAGGTCCTCTAATACTGGATGTAACCATAACATTTAATCTCTCATCCTCACATATGTGTCTTTACTTATTCAGAAATATGATGCTAACCCACGCTATTCATTTTATGGGACTGATTTTCACCCATATAAATTTGCATTCTTTTTTACAGGATAAGTGGGGTTTAAAATGGCTGCAGGGGTTATAAGAAACCTGACTGACTTCCAGCAGGCTACAGTCTTCCAACATCCTTTCTACTACCCTATAAATTTTCAGGAAAATTTTACTGAGGATGAAGAGGAAGATGACTTGGATGGGCAAGAAGTAGAAGTTGAGGATCTAGAAGAGGGTGGGGGATTATTTTGCCAGACAAAGGGGAATGAGGCAGAGTGGCAGGACCTAGGCTCTGCCCCCAGCCCCACCGAAACCACCTATCGTCTGCTTCACTTCGCCGAACTCATTAACTGTGACATCCAGCGTTACTTTGGACGGAAGAATCGAGGAGATGACCCAGACTCCTGTGACATTTATGAGGAACGAGCATTCCTGGGGAAATGTGGTCGTGAGCGTTACTATGCAGACCTTGTTAAGATAGCCCAGAGTGGCCTGGGTGTTTCTGCTGGCAATGAAGTACAGCGGGAAGATCATATAGGGTCCCGTAGCACGTCCATGCCTGTAGAGAGTAAAGGACTGGAGGCACTGTGCAGCCAGGAGAACTTTCAGCATCTGGGGCCGCTGGCTGAACTTTTTGACTATGGCCTTCGGAGGTATGCGGATCCCGAACAGCAGTGTGACCAGGGCTGGGACCAAAGAGCTGATAACGGCACGGGGCAGATTTTACCCATGTGCAAGCGACGCTTACCACCTAGTTTCTGGAGAGAACCCAATCCCAGTAACCCCCCATGTATGCTTAGTAGCTCCTGCACACCAGACTTCAGTGATCTCTTGGCCAACTGGACCACAGAGTGCAGCCAGGAGCTGTGAGGCAGGATCAGATACTTCTTATACTGAGCTGATCCAGTGATCAGCATATCAGAGCCAGAAGAGAATCAGGGGTTAGTACAGCTGACTCCCACCTTCTTGATCTTCAAGGAAATCCACTTAAATGTTGACGCATGTCAATTGCTAAAATGGAACATAAAGATGGTGAAAATATATATGTGTTACAGAAAAGGGACAATTATTGATTGATTGTGACTCATGAATTAATTTTTAACTTGGATCAAAACTTGCATTTTTATGCTACAAACTGTAAAGCCATCATATTTGCCATGTATGCTGCTGCAGAAAAACAGCTTTAACCAAATATAATACAACACATACAGTATGGTCTGTTTTCTTTTGATTTTATATTTCATATTAATAACTGTGGTATGAAAATGTGTAGGAAAAATTGTTTCTTCTTATTTATGTTTTCTGATGTTACTTTCTAAAATAAAGCAAACATTATTTTCAGTTGTTGTTGTTCATTAAAGGCACTTCTCTTTGAAGTTCTATAACAAAACCACAGTAACACAAGGAAAAATGCATTCTGTACATCCATCCTTAACTCTCCTTCTATAACCACTCATCAACGGGTGGGTCTCGGTAAACATAGGGAATAAGGTAGGGGAACCTCCTGGACCCAAACAGGAAGAACATTTGTTTATTTAAAGGGACAATGAAATAAACTTTCAAACTGAGAAGATGGAGAGAGAATCCCCACAAGGAACAGGTAAACAACCAAGCCAACCTCCACTGAGGAGACGAAAGACTACGGAGGAAAGAGGATGATAATTCATGATTAGCTGAACAAACACAAGTCTGTTGACCGAGCACAGAGGCAGGATGGGGGCATTATGCCAGTGCTTCCCATTTAAAAGCCTGAAATTGGGCGTATCCTCACATTTTGAGGAAGGGAGAGAGAGGTCCTCTGACATCACTTGATTTTATAACCGGCTATTTACGTTGGGCCTGACAGAATAAGGCAAACACAGATATTGATAATGTACACACAGGATGCATCTCCACAGCATGTTAATGGAAATGGAAATTCTGTCTTCTTTTTCATGAATGTCTTGAGCACAGTTATGCTATAAGCTTTTATCTCAACACGGCATGTTAATATTACATATTGGGTACATAACATAAAATATTTTCCTTTATAAAATATAGGTGCCAATGGATCTGAGTCACTGTTGTTTATCAGGTAGGATAAAAGGCATTGAGGTTTTGGAACGCTTATGAAGAACATGATGAACATGAAGTTCCTTCTCTTGAAAACTGAAAATTCTTTCTTTATGCTGTAGCTAACACTCTTGTCATAAGGTGGACATGCTGCTCACGGAAGTCAGAATAACTAGACTGAAAACTTTAAAATACTATTTTATGAAAAGCACGGAGTAAGTGAAACAAAAGAAAAACACATGCTGTGTCTCCTGTTACTCCCGGCCCTGTGAGTGGACACTATGCCCCTCAGAAGAGCTTCTAATTTGTCATATGCAGGATATACTGGAGTGTTAACACCCCATTCCATGTTAAACACCACAGATACTGGGCAGCTCAGCAATTTCTGCAAACAGCAGCCTGTGTTTTGTCAATTGTATCAATGACCTGCTGTTTGTGCGAATACATTTTTCTGTGTTGTTTAAACCAGGGACGAAAGATCCACTGTTACTATTTACAAAGCTTTGTTTTAAAGGACAGGACATCTAACTGCACTATATGGACACCTGTCCCTTACACTTACAGGAACTTTTATGACAGCCTATTCTAAATCCATAGGCATCAATATGGAGTTGGTACTAATAGCTGCCACTCGTCTGGAAAGGTTTTCCACAAGATTTTGGAGTGACTGTGGGAATTTTTGCCCATCTATTCTGAAGAACATTTATGAGGCCGGACACTGATGGTGGATGTGAAGGCCTAGTTTTCAATCTCTGTTTTAGCTCACCCCAAAGGTGTTCAATGGGGTTGAGATTAGGGCTCTGTGTAGGCCAGTCAAGCCGTTCTACACCGAACTTTCACAAGCATGTCTTGTGCACTATGGGCATAGTCATGCTGGAACAGAAAAGGGCCTTCTCCAAACCGTTCCTCCAAAGTTGGAAGCATAGAATTGTCCAAATTGTCTTGGTAGGGTGAAACACCAAGAGGTCCCTTCACTGGAATTAAGTGGCCTAGCTCAACTCCTGAAAAACAGCCCCATACCATTATCCCTCCTCCATCAAACTTTACAATTGTCACAATTTCTAGTCAGACAAGTAACGTTCTCCTCACATCTGCCAAAACCAGCCTCATCCATCAGACTGCCAGACAGAGAAGCGTGATTTGTCACAGAGGACATATCCACCGCTCCAGAGCCCAGTGGCAGCCTGCTTTATACCACTCCATCCAACTCTTGGCATTGCGCTTGGTGATGTGAGGCTTGCATGCAGCTGCTCGGCCATGGAAGCCCATTCCATGAAGCTCCCAGTGCACAATTTTTGTGCTGGGGTTAATGCCAGAAGAAGTTTGGAACTTTGCAGTTACTGAGTCTGGCGACTTTTACACACAATGTACCTCACCACTCAGGGAACTCGCTCTGTTACAGTATTTTATGTGTTGTGGAGTTTCTATTGTTCTTAAACGCTTTTACTTTGCAATTATACCCCTTACAGTTAATTATGTAATATCTAGCATGGAAAAAAAATCACACACTGTCTTCTTGGAAAGGTGGCATCCAGTGCTTATACTCACTGAGCTCTTCAGAACGACCCACTTTCACGAATGTTTGTGAACCTGACTACATGCCTACAGCCAGCAGGTACTTGATTTTATACAACCATGGTAATGGATCCAAAGAAACACCGGAATTCAATGATTAAGAGGTGTGTCCCAATACTTTTGTCCATTGTGTATATAATCAACGCACAGTTCTTAGTCTAAAATGAAACTTAGTGTAATAAATAACAATGGCATACAAGCTATAAGCTTTATCGCATATAATGCATATGAAAGGACAAACAGAAAAAAACGCCCAAGAAAATCCAAATATTGTGAAAAAACCATGAAATGTTTAAACTAAAATGATTATGACTCTCTACTCCCACCTGTTGGATTTAGGAAAGGTTTTACTGTGAAGCTATTCACAATATTGTTTTAATAAGCACGTTTGTGGTCTCTTGACAATTTCTATTTGGAAAAGTAACACAGGTAACCGTCCTTCTTCAATCTAATTTGTAACCTCTGTTCTTTTCTCCTATTGTCTATTTCTAATGAAGAGCCCTAAAGCCCGGATCCGTTACTTTATTTACATCTAACATGGTTCTGATAATTCACCATCAACCATGGGCGTCTCCGCAATTAAATCTGAGGGGGACGTCTCCCCCTCACATTTCATAATTATTCGTTTGGACCCCCCACAACTGTGTAATCAACTGTGTATTGATTATATACACTATGGAGAAAAGTATTGGGACACACCTCTTAATCATTGAATTCAAGTGTTTCATTTGGACCAATTACCATGGTTATATAAAATCAAGCACCTAGGCATGTAGTCAGGTTTATCAAAATAAAATATTAGTTTTATGCCAGTGTGTCCCCCCCACATTCAAAATGCTTCTGACGCCCCTGCCGTCAACTATATTCCAGAACAATAAAATTGTACATTGCTTAGTATAATTTTCTTTTCTTTATTGTCAAGTTACAAAATGCCCTGTTCATAGTCAAACTTGCGAGAAATTAGCTTTTTGTCTATAACTGGGATTATAGTTGGCAAGGTACAAGGTATTGTCATCTTTGCTATATACTGTACAGGTACATAGAGAGACGAGATGATGTGGCTCCAGTTTTTTTCAGTGCAGACGAGAGAAAGACATGTAACAAATAGGCACGTGGTAAACAAAGTAAATAAATATAAGGTATACAAAAATATATACTATACTTGGAGATAGAGGTAGAGGAGGTTACAATAGTTATATATGGAAAATGTGCAAATAAGTGGCAGAAGTGCAAAAATGCTTGTAGCAGAGTTTGTGTGTAAAGTGCAGATGTGCAGGAGTCAATTTGTTAGCAGTCCGGGTGTGTGTGGGGGGGTAAGTGTGTTCAGGAGTCTAATGGCTTGTGGGAAAAAGCTATCGAGTCCTGATGCTGCGATAGCGTCTGCCAGATGGGAGAAGTGTGAAGAGTCTGTGTGAAGGATGAGAGGAGTCAAGCACGATGCAGGAGGCCCTCCTGATGCAGCGCTTGTTGAAGATGTCTTGCAGCGATGGGAGAGACGCACCGATGATGTTCCCAGCTGCTTTGACGATCCTTTGAAGCCGTTGGTTATTGGAAACCGTGCTGTTTCCAAACCAGACGGACATGCAGCTGGTCAGGACGCTCTCTATGGTGCCCCTGTAGAACACGGTGAGGGTGGGAGGTGGGAGGTTGGCTCGCTTAAGCCGTCTCAGGAAGTGGAGACGTTGCTGGGCCTTTTTGGTGATGGAGGTGGTGTTGGTCGTCCAGGTGAGGTCGTCTGAGATGTGAACTCCCAGGAACTTGGTGTTTTTTACCATCTCAACCGCGGGACCGTGGATGCTGAGTGGTGTGTGGCTGGGGCGAGTTCTCCTGAAGTCGACAACCATTTCCTTGGTTTTGTCCACATTCAGCGACAGGTTGTTGTCACTGCACCAAGTGGACAGCTGCTGAACCTCGTCTCTATACGCCGACTCATCGTTGTTGCTGATGAGCCCCACCACCGTCGTGTCATCTGCAAATTTGATGATGTGGTTTGAGCTGTGATGGGTCATGGGTCAGGAGTGTGAAAAGAAGTGGACTGAGAGCGCAGCCCTGAGGAGCACCTGTGCTCAGTCTGATGGTGCTGGAGACGCTGTTGCCGATTCGGACAGACTGAGGCCTCTCTGAGAGAAAATCCAGAATCCAGTTGCAGAGTGAGGTGCTCAGTCCCAATCCGCTCAGTTTCACACACAGTCTTTGTGGAATGATGGTGTTGAAGGCTGAACTAAAGTCTATGAACAGTAGTCGCACGTACGAGTCTTTGTTGTCCAGATGAGAGAGGGAAAGGTGAAGTGCGGTGGATATGCTGTCCTCGGTTGACCTATTTGTGCGGCAAACTGTAGCGGGTCCAGTGATCGGGGGAGGTTGCTTTTCACCTGCGACATGACGAGTCTTTCGAAAGCACTTCATGGCGATGGGTGCCAGAGCGATGGGACGGTAGTCATTCAGGCAGGAGACTGAAGACTTCTTTGGCACTGGGATGATGGTGGTGGATTTGAAACATTTGGAACAATATCATGTAAAATAATTCACGTAAAACAGGACTTAAATTTCGTTCTTCATAATAATAATGCAGTAAGACTATTACTCAGTACACTGTACTGAATATCTTCATATTACAAAAAGTGTAACATGCTACTTGAGTAGTAACAATGATTTATAATACCTCTACTACAAATGAAACAATAAAGAAAAATACAATAACCAAAGTCACAAACATTTATTCTGTAACTATATTATTGCAACTATATTGAAAAAAAAATCTGTCTATCAACCTTCCCATGTTTTACCCAGCATGGGGACACAAAGTACACTATGTTTAAAGTAAATGTATTAAAACTATATTAAAATATCAAAAGATGCATTCATGTAGTAATATATTTTAGTAGAGTAAGACATAAGTTCCTTAGTAATTGTATAAGAGAGCTGGACATAATATAGAAAATGAATAAAGACGATAAATCCTTAAAAACCAGTAGAAATTGAACACGCAGAGAGCTGAGTGACTCGTCACAAACGAGGCCGTTTAGAATCCACCTCATCAGCAGCGTGTCACTTGGCTTTACATCTGACACCATGAAGTTGCAGTGGCTTCTCCTCTGCCTGGCTTTGAGCTCAGCAGCCAGCAGCAGCGCTGACGAGGCACAAGGCACAGAGGAAGACTCACCAAAAGACACAGAGGAAGAGAACAAAGAGAAGACGAATGACATTCTGGAGGAAATGGATGTCATGGTCCTTCATGTAAATAATTTTGCAAGAGCACTTAGTGAAAACAAATATCTCCTTGTTGAATTCTGTAAGTAGAAAGTCATGATATTTCAAAGACATTTAACAGAGCAAACTTGCATATCTATGTCTGTAAAGGGTTTTGTATTTGCTGATTTGTTATATAGCAGTATGAAACAAGTAGAGTGAATATGATCTTTTATTACAATATGCACTACAATACCCATTGCACAATACCTACAATACTGAACTTTACAGACATCATTTTATTTGCTTTTACATAATATTAGTAACAATATATAAAAATACATTTTAAAGTGCACGCTTAAAAGCAGGTGGAGTCTGACTGTTTTATCTGGCATACAATGTAAGTGACCTTCGAAGAGAGAACAGATGCAAATGTTCTCATGAGCAATGCCATCTGTATTTGAGAAAGCAATGTGACTGCGGCAGACTCAAAGTTCTGGCGTCACTTACCATACTGAAGCTACTGTAAGAGTCATAGACTATGGGAACCAGAGCCGGTCCTGGCTGTTCTGCTGCCCTGTGTGAGATTCTGCTGAACACTCCTCCCTCAGAGCAGCATAAAACAATGTCTGTCAATTCATTTATATTAAAAACATTCAGTATCAACGGGTAGCTGGCTGCTAACTGGCTAACAGGCGGCTGTTTCATGAGAAAAGTAGTGATATATTAAAACTAGTGTAAATAACTAATGTCATGGGATGCAACCAGATGTATTTCTTATTTTTTCAGGAGCTGTTTGTGCCCCCTAATTAAATGGCATCTTAGGCACCATATTTCTTATTACTTATTTTTATTAGTTTCATATAAACACAGTTATATAATTTATATCGACAAACATGTTTTGCATAGCAGAAAATTTATCCAGAACTAATAGCATAGTGTATTATTTAATAGATCAGGTGATACTTTTTACCTGGCTACATTTAGATTATAAGCTTTGGTGCCCAGCAGATTGGCTTTTAGCGCCGTGGTGATTTCGCTTTTGCTGAAGCTTCACTTTCTGCTCCCTTAAGATGCCCCGTGGTGCAGTCACTGCCGTGCTTTGGAGCCGGAATATTCCCAAGCAGCTAGAATCCTGAAGAATGAGACAAACGAGATTCGACTGGCCAAGGTGGACGCCACGGAGGAGAAGGAGCTGGCCGCGGAGTTTGGAGTCGACAGTTTCCCCATACTGAAACTCTTCGAAGATGGAAGACGGGAAAATGCCACAGACTTTACTGGTATGCCCTTTTGGTCAATGACATTTTCTACACTCTTCTTATTTAACCAAATTGTGGGTTCCTCATTAGTGCTATGATGATTGTTAAGCAGTGAGTTTTAGACATTGACTAACTATATTATATAGAGGTGGACAACTCCCATTCTGAATACTATACTGAAAAATACAATCATAATCATAATTGTATCATTTAAAGTATTGCATGCAAGGATCCAATGTGTGTTGTGTACTGAAAACTGCCTTATGTAGAATGATATATCAGTCACATTACTTTGCAACGTAAAGCGCCACCTTCTGAGGGGGTGCTGACATAGCAAGTCAATTACACTGTCATGGAAGGGGGTTGTGCTGGCGTTGAAGCCGTCCTAGGGCCCTACATGGGCTTTCACAGGTACTGCTTTTACGACAGGGCATCTCCACATTCAGTTGTTCATTGAGAATGATTTTACTTTTCACTTCCACACTTGACATACAGTACTTATTCTTATATCATTCCAGGGAAAAGGAATGCCAAAGGTATCGTTCAGTGGCTGAAGAGGCGAGCCGGCCCTGCGGCTACCTTTCTAGGAACAGAACAGGATGCTCAGGAGCTCATTGATGCACACAGTGTGGTCGTCATTGGCTTTTTCACAGTAAGTACATCCGAACAAGAATCCCGGTTTAAACTTTAAAAGGATATTACCTCTCAAATTAGGACTGCCAAATTTATTAAGAACTAGATTTCATTTGTTCCTTTGTCACATTTTTGTTGCCTGCCTATGTATATGATTAAACTTTGAAGAAATTCCATGACAGAAGATCAGGGGCCGTTCTAGAATATACAGCCAATAGGGGAATTTGAAATATTGAGTTGGTCTTATTTTTCTCAAGTAATATTGACTATGTACACCTCAAACAGTCAATCAGTCAAAGGCTAGGTGACACGAGGTTATCAAAGATATATAATAAAACACCAGGAATGAATACTACACTTTATTCATTTTTATTTTATCAGTGGAAATAAAATGTTTATTAACAAAATTAATCAGCTATACAGAAACTGAGTTAAGCTATAGAACATTTTAACTGTTTTTAAAATAAGCTTCTTGAACAGAATAATTCTCAAAATAATTTTAGAAATAAGACACAACAAATTTCTCTGTTAAAAACTGCATGTGCCTGGAAACACAAACCAGTTACATAAAAACTCAATGATTCTTCAACAGAATCATTCCCTGGAAATTTTCTCGTGAAACAATATATTTTCAGTACCACATGGCATCTGGCTGCTAGCTAACTAGCTTGCGTCTGTTTCACAAGTAAAGTAGTGACTTATAAAAAAATATATAATTTCCAAATTGCACGTGGAATCAAACAAACATTAAAAAAGTAATTCCCACATATTCAAACTATAGACATGTTTGCTATTTCCAGTGCAAAGTGGGGAAAACATCATATCATCAATCACCTGTTTCTTTGCCAATTGCAACAATGAATTTATCCATGTCCAAGGCTACAGATATTGCTTTCTCAGTAGCTAAAATGTCTAACCTGTGGTCCAGTGTGTGGCTCAATGGGCTGAGCCTCTGTGTCCCTGATCGGAAGGTTGTGGTTTTGAGTCCAGCTTCAGCAAATTATCACATTCCTAAGGCTTTTGACCAAGACCCTTAATCATCAGCTTGCTCTCACCACTATAGTGCGCAACATGGGGCAAAGCAAATAAAAGAATGTCCCCATAGGGCTTAATAAATTATTGCTATTCCACTCTAAATTAGTATTTCAGCTACTATATGTAGCACTGCAATCAAAATAAGTGAACATCCTGGACAGTGCTGAGAAGGAACTCTCTCATGATGCCATGGAAATTCCATTTACCTGTCCAGTAGCATTCAATTTATGTAACGCAAGAAATGCTATCTTGTGCTCCTGTAAGAATTTTTACACTGAGACCGGAGCATCACCAGGGAGGGTCTCCAGCAACATAGCTTAAGCAATAACTATGTCATTGATCAGGCTTTCACTGACAGCTCCAGCAAGCAACTGCAGAAGAATCAAACGTGTGTTGTTCAGAAATTCCTCGGAGTTAGAAAACGGGCAAGCTGTTGCCTTCATGCGGTTCATGTTCTTCTTATAAAATTGGTTTTTCCATTTTCACAATTGTCCTGTTAGAAATGTTCAGTCAGGGACTGACTGAGGGAAATGCTGGCACTGTCAGCATCTGTATGCCCCACTGAAGACTAAACAATCTATGAGCCGTCTGATTATGTACTGACCTCTTCCCTTTTGGGCGATTTGAAACCTCAGGACCCCCCAGTTCCTCTGCCCAGAAATGATCATTCTGGATTTCCCTGCACATATCAATGCAGCTCAAAAACTTCTAGCACATGGCTCTCCCTGAAAAGCATGAACTACTGCCAAGTGATTGGCACAGTGCATGAATGGAATTTCTCTGTCAAGTTTTTACTGCAAAAGAGCTTGTACACCACCTTCTAACCTACTCAAGACTATAGCGTCATTGGCTAACATCATTGACTAATAATATTTACCAGGCTGTACCCAAAGAGACTAAGATGTTGTAGAATGTTACATCTAATTTCTCCAAGTCAAGTAGACCAATCATCCATCCATTTCCCAAACCACTTATCTTTCTGGGTCGCGGGAGGTCCGGAGCCTATCCCAGAAGCAATGGGCACAAGACAGAGACCAATGCAGGATGGGGGGCCAGCCCATCGCAGGGCACACTCACACACTATTCACACACACATGCACTCCTACGGGCAATTTAGTAATTCCAATGACCCTTAGCATGTTTCTTTATCACTGGGAGGGGTAAACTTAGGGGAATACAGGGAATGACACTCACACATTGACCAAGCAGGGAAATGACAGACAAAATGGGACAAGGCAGCGATCGATCCTGACAATCTTAGATTTTTGGTTTATAAGAAGCATTTCTTTCAATTTAAATATATTAGAATTAAGGCCAATTTTGCTCATTTACTAATTATGTTGTATTATGTCCACAGCATCTCAGTAATGATGATGTCAAGGTCTTTTATGAAACTGCAATGGAAATAACAGACGTGACATTTGGAGTAACGATACTTCCTGAAGTTTTCAAAAAATACAGCGTGGCAAACACAGCTATTGTACTTTTTAAACAGGTACAGAAGCAAATCATGTGCAAAGCATTAATACATCGCTGGTTAGTGATCTGCAATGCTGACATCCCTCTACATTTCAGTTTGATGAAGGACGCGTAGAGTTTGAGATTTCAAAAAAGCTAGAGAAAGATGAGTTGACTGCTTTCATCATGAACAACAGTTTGGAACTTGTCATTCAGTTTAGCGAGGAGGTATGTACATTAATGGGAATGTTTTCATTTTTCCTAATAAAAATAGACAGCGTGCCAAACTTGCGATTCAAAATACTCTCCTCTATCAGAATGCAGACAAGATCTTTGGCTCAAAGATACACAACCACATCCTGCTGTTCATGAATTCAACTGAGGAGTCACATGCTCAGATCCTGAGCACATTTCGAGGGGGGGCACTGGATTTCAAAGGGAAGGTAAAGTGAAATTATTGACAACTCATGTAATTTATGTAATTCTTACATTTGCAGCAGGGGGCACCGAAACACCTTTTTTTTGTTTTTTTCAGATTCTCTTTGTTGTAATCAATGTGAATGCAGGCGTCTCGCATGTGTTGAAATACTTTGGCTTGACAGAGGATGATGCCCCCACATTTCGACTCATTAACACAGACACACTGAAGAAATATGCACTGGATGGAAAGGGCCTTACAGCAGAGCAGCTTCATGTTTTCTGTCAGGGTGTGCTGGATGGAACAGTTGAGGTAACTGATGGATTTTGGCAAGTTCTCCAACCATGAACATTGCCAGATCTGCGGGAGACAACCAGCTGCTAACCCCCAATTGCTAAACCCCCTTTTTATGGATCGGTCAAATATCATGTGCATCATCTGTATGGAAATGCAAGAATAATATTATGAATAATTGTATGAAGTTCCATATCAATTTATTTATATAATTGTTTTTTTTTTTTTTTTTTCAAGCCTCACATGATGAGCCAGGAGATTCCTGAGGACTGGGATAAAAATCCTGTCAAAGTACTAGTAGGCAAAAACTTTGAAAAAGTGGCCTTTGATGAAACCAGGAATGTCTTCATTGAATTCTGTAAGTTAGGCTCTGTCATGTTTTGCTGCCAGAGGTGCAAATAGAGACATCATAATGCTGTGTAGGTTAGCAAAATGTAAAGCAACTAGTTATATGTGTGTGTGTGTGTGTGTGCGTGTGTGTGTGTGTGTGTGTGTGTGTGTATACTGTATATATATACATACAGACGCCCCTCTACTTACAAATGAGATTTGTTCCGAACGGCCATTCGGAATTTGATTTTGTTCGTAAGTCTTTATTCAACATCATTTTAAGGGTATACGCAAGTTCAAAGAACTAGGATGCTGGGAGTACGCATGCTACACTGCTGTGTGGCGGGAGTAGCAGCCAGAAGTCGTACTAGGTGAAACTGCTGCGCAGAAAAAAAAGTTGATATTATGGACAGGAAACGGGAGCCCAACGAACATAATTTGGACTTAATGTACAATCCTCTTCGTTTGTATGTCTGAAAGTTCGTAAGTTGAAAGTTTGTAAGTAGAGGTGCGTCTATATATATATAATTTTTTTTCCTGTCCTGTGAAAGATGCTCCTTGGTGTGGACACTGTAAAGAACTGGAACCAATCTGGGAAAAACTGGGTGTGAAATATAAAGACCATGAGAGCATAATAATTGCTAAGATGGACTCCACTGCTAATGAAGTGGATTCTTTTGATGTCTCTGGATTTCCCACAATAAAGTACTTTCCAGCTGGATCAGAGAGAAAAGTAAGTATTATGACTGATAAGCAATCATACAAATCATTCTGCTACAGCAACATGAGAAGTTCCCACTTGTAGAAATTCATACAAATTGTGTTGAAACCCATTCTACAGATTGTTGATTATAATGGAAATAGAGATTTAGAAACATTTTCAAGATTCTTGGAGCATGGAGGACAGCTCCCTGAAGAGCCAGATGAAGAAATAGATGAAGAAGATGTAGAAGATGAAGAAAAGGTAAGTTTAATAAATAAAAACATTTAATGATTGTGAATATCGACCCCTATTTGTAAACTGTTATTATATACGTTTATAACATGTGGGTGTCTTACGTTATATAAAATGATATAAATTTTAAAGTTAGAAAAACATTAAGAAAGTTTGTTTGACTATGTTTGTTATTGATACACTGAAATGTTTAGATTTAAGCAAAATTAATTCATTTACTTTACTTTAGGTATCTGAGGAGTCAACTGTGGTAGATCTCCAACAAGATAATGGGACAACTAAGGATGAATTGTGATTTTAATCTGAATAGCTTTTTCTCTAAAAATCTGAAATGCAGATATATTTGCTGAAAATGGGAAAGAAAATGATGTTCGATATTAAAGTTTCGTACTGAAAAACAAAATATGGCATTCATTTTCAATGAAAAAATTGTAAATATTTCTCAGATGATACAGAACTTCAGTGTTCAAATACATTAATAGAAAATACATAAATCTATATGAAAATACAGTTGCAATGTTGTGCTTGTTAGAGTGTAACACTATAGCAGACTGATGCAGATCAAGACCACCCTAAGCATATATAATCCATAATATTTGAAAGAATCATGCATATGCAAATATTTACAGAAAATACAGTGGACTCTGTTCACTGATGGCAAGTGTGCAAACACTGCAACGGTGTCACAGGATCATTCGATTTTTCATTCATATACTCCAGACCCCCAGTCCTTGAGGTCCATAGTGTAGACCACTTTCATCAGTCCACCTGAGGTCTTAATTTGGCTTGATAGAGGATGTACTTGAATGCAACACTGTAATATGGTACAAAAGGACTGTAAATCTTTTTTTAATGTATTAATTAGAAAGAAGCACTTTTTAAATTAACTTATCTAGTATAACCAAAGATAAAAACCATAATTCCATTTTCCAAAAAAGTGATTTAAAAGTATAGAGTGATCTTCTAATTGCTCTGGAGAAATGAACAGCAAAAGACATCCATGTAATAGTGAACACATGTGAAATGCGAAACCTCTTTGACAAATAAAACGGTGAAAAAACATGGCTGCCTAAACCAGGTGTCTGAATCACATGCATCATCTGTGCAGCAAAAATGCACAGGAGTTAAAAGAGCCTAAATCACTCAAAGCTGGTCAGTGGTTAATGCTGAGATCTTAGGACTGCCGGGCAAGCTCTCAGAGGAAGCTGCTTAATGTGATATGCTGCACTACCTGAAACTTCAAGAGGGAAACACCTGAATATTTTATATTACCGACTCAAAGTAAAATCAGGTTCACATTACGGAATGCAGTCCTAGTGTGCCACCGGTGTCTCAGAGGGCTGCAGTTTAAGTAAACAGAACAGCCCTTTCCTGTTTCCTACAAGGACTCCTCCACAAAGAACGCAGCTAGTTTGCGAAATACTCAAATATTCAGCTGAACATTCAAGTCGTACACACCAGACATACAGTCAAACAGGCATGACAACCACTTACTGACATTGAAAGTAAATGTACGGTAACTCCATTGACATTCACGGTCCACGTCAAAACTCATGTGAGACCACAAACCCCACTGCATTCTTAATATTCCATGACCCATTCCTGAGCCTGCTAACATTCATCTCACTGCATGGTGCCAACTCAGATCCTTAAAACTAAGCTTGTCTTGCTTTGAACTTTTAATAAAATTTAACGTGAATATGTCACAGCACAGCCAAGCATGGTTGTAGGGAGACCAGGATGCATATGCGAGTCCATGGGGTATATTGGATACTACATAACGTTGATGGACACAGTTGATAGAACAGAATGGACTACTGCACTGACGCAACATCACCTACAGTACATTGGCAACCACAACACTGACCGCTAACTCGCACAGCTAATGCCTGACTCACCAGCTGACATGTATACCTTCACAAATAATGGGTACAACACAGGGGAAGCACATGAGGGGAGTCGGGGCAGAATAACTGGTAAATATGAGATGCACTACAGTAACACACTAGGTAAGCCTGACAGAATACATCATGCTAATTAAAGAAAAAATATAAAAGTGACAAGCATTTGCAGGTTTTCCTGTCGGGAATTAATTTAGGGGCACAGCATGACCTGAGCCATTCAAACTGTCGGTCTGTATGAAAAATAGCACGTCCATCTTCTATACCCACTTGTTCTATTCAGGATCACAGAGTCCAATGAGCCTCAGCAGGTACTGTACTTGGATTGTATGGGGAAACCCAGAGTACCTGGAGGAAAGCCCATGATGATACAGAGAGAGCATGCAAACTCCACACACGGAACCCTGGCACCAAAGGTGGGGGACAACGGCACTAACCACTAGGCCACCGTGCCCCCTCTGTAGAAATTATGTCTCTGATCATTTTAGGAAATTAAAAACACATCCTTTTCATATAAACAAATAACACCATTAAACTGTACCATGTCCAAAATATGAGCACCTGAAGAACTAGCTGATTGTATGTGCATAATTCACATATTTCTCTCTGAAATGCTCATGAAGTAGAAAAGGGCTGCGGCGTTATTGATCCCTCTTTAACGCTTGATGCTGCTGCTCTCTTTCCTTCATCGGTACTGATAGAGAGTGTTCAAAATCATCCTATCAGAAGGAATAGTCTGCAAGAGGCTGTACTGTAAATATCCACTACATTCTCAAAATGAGTTTTGCAAAAATGGCAGTAAGACTGTAGTTACTGTGTGAAAGAAATGCAGGCAGGCTGGTTTTGTTAGCTTCGTATAGCAAAAAGTCTCATGTATGTACAATTCCTGAACAATGCAAGTGCTGGGGGCAAAAAAAAAAACCGGTTGGTGTTCTTAACTAGAAAATTCTTTTTGTGGTTTGGTTTCTTCTTGTCCTGTACCTTGTGTTTGCCCAGTGGTTCTCAAATTTTTACTGTAATGCCATAATGTCGATGTCAATGCACTAAAGACAGACCTGAAATGTCTTTTTCAAAACCAATAGTTCCAGCCTTTTTGGCTAAAAAATGCGCTATGACAAGCTAAAAAATATTCAACATATCATATAAACCAGTCAGTTACATTTCTTTTAAGTATTTCAAATATTTTCTTGTCGTAAGACTTTAACAAAGCAGTGTACTGTTTATTATTTTTTATTATCTGAGGGTGGGTCCTATAGTGTATATGTTAATGTTTTACTTCATGTTTGTTTCACTGTCTGAAAGAAAAAAGAACCCAAAAGCCCTGCTTGCTATTGCTTCCAATCAACCGCGAAACAACTGTATACTGGGCCCTGGGGCAAAAATGCACCATAGCACCCCCTCCCCCCCTTTCCAAATTGAAACCTAGGATCTGCCTACACTTGTGGTAGGAGCTGCAGATGATGGAATTTAGCAGTGTTGGGGAAGCTACTTTAAAATGGTAGCTTACAAGTTACTAAGCTACAGCCAAGCTACTGTTTTAATAAAGTAGTTATCAGCATTACATGTAGCTAACTACATCGAAGCTATCTGTAATAATATTTCTGCTGTAGGACAATCTTAAAGGAAATTAATTAACAAAGATGTGAAACATGATGTTAAAAGATGTTAAATCACAATAAGGTTTCAAAAACGTTTCTGTATTTGGTGTAAACCAAGAGTATTTCACAATTGCTGGGTGAAAATTAATGTTCATTTGTCAAGAACTACAGTGCTCCTATGCATTTAAATGGAAGTGCCTGCAATTTTGCTTACTGTGAAGTATTTTTCATCCCTTAACATCCATCCCCGGAGTATTCATACAAAAAACACCAATCAGAAACACCTGGTCGCTGAAAATACCCATTTTTGTAAAGAGAGAAAAAAAATACAGGTCATTATTGAAGTATTAATCAGAAGGACATTATAGTTGACAAAAAATTGACTTATGACCGCGATCTTTTGGCCATTTGTTTTATATACAACAATTACCATATGTGTAGTATACTGTATAATAAAATTACATATTCCTGATATTGTTTGGTGTTTTTTTTTTTTACCACTGTCTTCTTAGTTCATTATTGCTACAAACTTTTTATCATTATATGTAAATGCCTTTAGGATTTAGATGCATTACATGGATTTAACATTTAGATACAATATTTAGCATTTATATTTATTTACTGTATATGATTTAGGTACAATGCTAAATGGTACATTTTTAGGTATAACATTTGGGGTGGTGTTGTAATACTATACAGTTAGGTCCATATATATTTGTACACTAACACAAGTTTTACTAATATAGAATTAAATGATTAACTGTCATTGTTGACACACCACAGCAAAATGTGTTCTCTGCATTTAACCCATATGTGACATAGCAGGGGGCAGGTAATTCAGCACCCAGGGAGCAGTGCTTGGGGGTGGTACCTTGCTCAGGGTACCTCAGTGATACCTTCCTGGTTAGGGATTTGAACGTCCAAGAATGACAACAGTGGTGGATGATTGCAGAATCATTTCCATGGAGAAGAGACACCCATTTGTAACAGCCAACCAAGTGAACAACACTCTCCAGGAGGTAGGCGTGTCAATATCCAAGTCTACCATAAAGAGAAGACTGCATGAAAGGATGCAAGCCACTCATAAGCCTTAAGAATAGAAAGGCTAGATTGGACTTTGCAAAAAAACATCTAAATCCAGCCCAGTTCTGGACCAGCATTCTTTGGACAGATGAAACCAAGATCAACCTGTATCAGAATGGAAAGAAAAAAGTGTGGAGAAGAGCTGGAACAGCTTATGATCCAAAGAACATCGTATCATCTGTAAAACATGGTGGAGGCAGTGTGATCGCTTGGGCGTGCATGGCTGCCAGTGGCTCTGGGTCTTTAGTGTTTCTTGATGATGTGACACAGGATGGAAGCAGCTGAATGAATGCTGAGGTGTTCAGAGACATCATGTCTGTAGTCAAATCCAGCTAATCTGACTGGGCGGCGTTTCATAATACAAATAGACAATGACCCAAAACACACAGCAAAAGCAACCCAGGACTTTATTAAAGCAAAGAAGTGGAATATTCTGAAATGGACAAGTCAGTCACCTGATCTCAACCCCATTGCACATGCATCTCACTTGCTAAAGACTAAACTACAGAAAGAAAGACCCTCAAACAAACAGCAACTGAAGGCTGCTGCAGTAAAGGCCTGGCAGAGCATTAAAAAGGAGGAAACCCAGCGTCTGCTCATGTCCATGAGTTCAAGACCTCAGGCAGTCATTGCCTGCAAAGGGTTTTCAACTAAGTATTAGAATTGAACATTTTATTTGCAGTTATATTAATTTGTCCAATTACCTACAAGCCCCTGAAAGGAGGGAATTATGTATAAAAATTACTTTAGTTCCCCACATTTTTATGCAATGTTTTTGTTCTACCTACTGAATTAAAGCTGAAAGTCTGCCATTTAACTACATCTGACTTTTCTGACTGATCTCTTTTAAAAATTATTGTGGTAATATACAGAACTTAAAAATTTAAAAACTTTGTCTCTGTTCAAATATTTATGGTCCTGACTGCAGTTAGCATTACTGCCTCACACCTCTAGGATTGGGGTTTGAGTCTCCATCCCAGCTCAGTGTCTTTGGACTTTACATGCTCTCCCCATATCATCACAGGGTTTCCTCCAGGGACCGTGGTGTCCCCTCCACAGTCCAAAAACATGCCAAGGTCAATTGAAGTTATCAAAATGTTCATAAGAGTGAATGGTTTGTCTGCCCTGTAATGGGGTTTGAGCCACATCCTGGGTTATTCCCTGCCTTGCACCCATAGCTTCCACGATAAGTTCTCTAACCTTGAATAGGATAAGCATGTACAGAAAATAGATAGGAAGCTGCAACATCAGGGAGCAGTGTGGACCTGGAGGAGTACACATCATATATCCTAGACTATATCAGGAAATGCATAGAGGATGTGGCCATTTCAATACAAATGAGCCACAAAGCATGTCGAAGGGCATCAGGTGCATCACTGACGACAGGAAGAGTGATGCACAGTGTCTGGTGGGTCCAGCACTCCCTCACACCTTCAATGCCTTCTACACTCGCTTTGAGGCCTCAGACACCACCACTCCCTCCCGGCTCACCCCTCCCCTAATGAGCCCCCAGTAATCAGCGTACCAACAGCGGAGGTGAGGAGACCGCTGCAGAGAGTCAACCCTAGGAAGGCCTCAGGCCCTGATGGGATCCCAGGCAAGGTTCTGAGGGACTGTGTATACCAGCTGTCTGAGGTCCTGACGGACATAGTCAACATCTCACTGTCCGAGGCCAGAGTCCCATCATGCCTCAAGTCATCCACCATCATCCCTGTGCCAAAGACCCTGCAGCTTTGTGCCTCAATGATTACCGCCCTGTTGCACTCACCCCTATAATCATGAAGTGCTTTGAAAGGCTGGTGATGCAGCACCTGCACCAGACCATCAATGTGGCTGAGGACTCCTACCAGTACTAATACAGGCGGAACTGGTCCACGGCAGACCCCATCTCTGCTGTGATACACCAGGTTCAAGAACAACCTCGTGGTGAAGTTTGCAGATGACACAGCAGTGATAGGATGCATCACCCACGGGTATGAAACAGCATACAGACTGGAGGTGGAGGACCTGATACAGTGGTGCAAGGACAACAACCTCATCCTCAACATCCAGAAGACCAAGGAGATGGTCGTGGATTTCCGCAGAACTGGCACCCGCCCTTCACATACATGGAGCCGCAGTGGAGATGGTCTCCTCCGTCAAGTACCTTGGGGTACAACTCACCAACACCCTCACCAGGTGCACCAACACCACAGCAGTCATTAAGAAGGTCCACCAGCACCTCTTTTTTTTGAGAAAGCTGAAGTGAGCAGGACTGGAGGCTAACATTCTCAGGTCCTTTCACAGCTCTGTGGTGAAGAGTGTCCTGACCTCCTGCCTACTTGTGTGCTATGGCATCTGCACTGTGGCAGGGAAGGAGGCACTACAGATCTGCCCAGAAGACCATTGGGCGCAGCTTCCCACCCATCGGGGATATTTACATCACTAGATGCGGGAAAAAGCCTCCTGCAGACTTCATGACCCCACCCACCCTGCACATGAACTGTTCACCCCCCTGCCGTCGGGAAGGAGGCTGCGCTGCATCCGAGCAAAAACATCCAGACTGAAAAACAGCTTCAATCCAGCTGCAGTCAGACTGTTGAACTGCTCCACCACCCAAGTACATTTTCCACTATAATTACTCGCCTTGCTGTCACTCTGTCACTTACTCTTGCAACTGCACTGATTACTTGAAGCCATATAATTGCCATATAATTGTGCGATATTGTACATTACTTTTTAATTTTTATTTCAGAGGGTCTATCTTAACTCATTTCATTTTCCAGTTCAGATATTTTATTCTAGCATTTTACTATTTATTTAATCTATTTATTTAGTAGCACGCTGCACGCACCGAGACCTGAGAAACTGTGTTTCGTTCTAATCATGTCAAGTGGTTTGAATGACAATAAAGCTGATTCTGATTTACTTCATTAATTAGTGTACAGTACCACGGTGCTAAGTCCAATAAATCATATCAGTGAAAAATTATTTACCCAACCCTCACTTCACAAGACAGTAAAGAGCATTAAACAAGAAAGAGGAGTACAGGACTCATTAATGTGTGTCTTTTAATCAAAACTACTATGGCTGCCTGAACTAAGTAGATATAAACCAAAGTTCTTTCACCATTTGTTGCAGTGATGGAACACTCCTGTGGGTTTCAATTTCCAAACAATATTAGACCCAATTCAAGACAAACGGACGATAGGGCCTGTACTCCAACACAGAAAGCCTGGAAATACACCATAACAGGGTAAATGGATTCAAGCACCCACAATATTCCATAATGCAAAGTGCCATCAGCATTCTTGTAGTATTATGGTGTGTCTATTTGCCAATCCCCTCTTAATACTGTTTTATGAGTATACCTGTACTTTCAGCATGGATGGTCACAAGACTGCCCGACAGAGAAGACTGCACCAGCAACCAGTCTTTATACTCATTTTCATTACATTTGCATTATGCTGGTAAGATTCCATAATATAGGAGCAGTATAGAGAAAATAAACAAGATTATTCTCTATTTGTCAATCCTATTGCCGCACAGCCTAGTCTATCAACTATTATCATCCCCGGAGGAGTAGAAACCACCAGAGAGCCTGTGGGGTCAGGCCTGTTGGGAATGAGACCTGGTGGATGAGTGTAAGGCCACAGGTCTTGCAGGCCCCGTTGGTCTGAGCTCTGACAAGCCTGCAATGTTCCACCCAGTGTTATAAGGCAAAGGTCCACCGGCTCCGACAAGACTGGACCCAAATCACCCGACCACTACATCAAAAAGGACACCTCACCCCTCTCAGGCTCAGAACCTCTCAGCCAAATTCAGGGACAAGGTCTGACTGCCTCAAGACACAGATGCATCCTACACTCGCTCACTCACTCTAACACAGGAGGTATCACCCTAGACTAACATTAGGGACACATACACCCATGTTTGGTCTCGTTTGAATGGTCACAGTACGACGGGCACAATACTCTCAACATTAACGCCGTATGTTCTCACTTAAGGAAATATAGAAAGTAAGAATAAATCCACCAAAGTGGGGGATCTTATCATCTGGTAGAACAAAGGAATTCTCACATTCCTCCTAAAGCGATTCGATTGGCTGAGGGTCTGAGAATTGATAAGATCAGCAGTTCTCCAGGACACACACACACAAGATCAAAACAGTCCCTAAAATAATCAATCACAATATTTGGTACATTCTGTCACTTGGTTTGGAATACTTAAGGAAGAGCTCCAGAGTAGCAAAATGAGACACTCTGTAATCAGACTCCCACATAGTGCTGCGTGAATCGCTAAACAGATATTTTCTGCAGTTACTCTGTGTCCATTCAGCTGAGGTATGTAATTGTTGTATTGTTTTTGATTGGATGGTATAGTTTAGGAATTGTGGCCACATGTTAGAATTATATTATATCCTTTTTCTGCTACTTATCCAGGATTCGGTCACAGTGGCAGCAGTCTAAGCTAGGATGCGTGGACCTCCCTTTCCTCGTCCACCTCCTTCAACTCCTCCAGGGGAATAACAAGGCATTCCCAGGCCAACCGAGTGATGTAATCTCTCCAGTATGCTCTGGGTCTGCCTCGGGGTCTCCTTCCAGTTGAACATGCCTGAAACACCTCCCCAGGGAGCTGTCCAGGAGGCATCGCACATGGATGCCCAGACAACCTCAACTGACTTTGAGGTCCTCGTGAATGTCCGAGCCCTCTAAGGCTGAGCCCAGACTCCCTGCGGCGGAAACTCATTTCTTCCACTTTAATCTGTGATCTCATTCTTTGGTCACTACCCAAATCTCATGACCATAGGTGAAGGTAGGAACAACTTACTGACTCAGCTATCTCCACCATGACAGAACGGCAAAGCATCCACATTACTACTGAGGCTGCACCAATCTGCCTGTCGATCTCCTGCTCTCTTCTTCCCTCACTTGTGAACAAGACCATGAGATACTTCAACTCCTCTGCTTGAGGCAGTAACTCATCCTCCCACCAGGACCGGGCAATCCACCCTTTTCTAGTTGAGAACCATGGCCTCAGACTAGTAATGTTGAAGAGGCGCTAAACAATAAAGCAATTTTTTGTAGACAAAAATAGATGAAGTTTACTTCTTGACCATTAAAGTAATTTAATAGGGTAAGTCTGTCTTTTGGTTTGATTTAACTAACAGGTGTTGCTACAAAATATTGCATTGTTACATGTTTAAGTAATTAATAGTGCATTACAGTGTTTGTGACATCACTCAAAGCCTATCCACTCTTCGTCCATATATAATGATAGTTGTAGTTGGCCTCTCTGCTGTTTACCAGCTCCAGTACCAGTATACAAATTAAGTACTGGTACAAATCAGCATTAAGAAGCAATAAAGCCACCTACTATGTTGGAGTGAATCAGATAGTTACTGGTGATATGTCTTACATTATCATATATGTATTATTAACACAATGTTGATATTTAAATTTTTAAATATCACTGTTTTTGTCAATAGCGGTATTTTCTAACACCCTTAGCTACAAATTGGAATTTATTGAATATTTTATAATCCTACATACAGTAGCTAATCATGGCTAGTGCTTCTGTACTTCATTGCCACATAATTAAATGCTGGTTCTGAACGCTCCACTCCCCCACCAAGAAATTCGTTTTCTGCCGATCGACCCACCCCCACTTCCCCGAGAGGACCCCCAGCCAGCGAAGTCACCTAACCTAAAAAAAACCCGCCACTGTCATCACTCTTCAGGAGAAAGGGGCAGAGGTGCCAAACCACCCCCCAGCCATCCCCTATCTGCAGGTGCTTGCTAAACATGATAACAGCTGTTTCAGACTCATTCATGACTATATATATTTTTAAATAGGTGATGTTCTGCCTTCCAGGCTGATGCTACATACCTGAAATTGCAAAAGAATTAGACAGCTGAAGAAAATCTGACCAAATCCTGTTTACTGTTGGTACGAGAAAACAAAATTATGATCAGCTTGTTATCTATAAAATGTGGTTCAGCTGGATTTTTGCAGGGACAAGAACAGGGTTTGGTGAACGTCTTTCCATTTGTCACTCAGTGTCTTTCACTCCTCCTTAGCAGGTAAGGGTTGTGCCATTACTGTAGCTATAACATTTCAAATTTAGCATTTAAATTCTAAAAAGTAGCATTATCATAAAACAACTGAATTGTTAAACTGAAATACATCTGACTTTGTTAATAAATTTATTATTAAGTTATGATCTATACATTTATTTAATTTCTTTTTTTTACTTATTGAATTTTTTAACAGAAACCTCAAAATCTACACAGGCTTAGTTATGACTAATACTATGAAGTTTGGTATTATTTATGAGTCATGTAGACAGTCATATTCTACCCTGTTGTTCGATACATATTTCTGCAAATAGTCATTTTTGCTTGTTTTAGTAATTTTGCCTATTGACTATTCAGAACTAATACCTGTTAGTATGCTGTCTGGACGTCACTCAGACTATAGTTCAGGGCTCCCATATTATTTTATCATCAATTATTTTTGCTTTTTACAATGCTTTTTCATTTTAAGATGGATTATGAGATTCCAGATACTCCTATGAGTGATGAATATTATACTGAATAACAATAATGTGTCAGCTGAAGTTCTTGCTTTTTGACCTCTCCAAATAAAGGGAACTTCTTACTTTTAACTCTGAAGATGGATATTCCTCCCAGCACATTATCACCATCACCACCACCTTACACAGAGTCAGCTGGCATGCAACCAGGTACGCAGTGTTACCCTTTATGCTATTTCCCAGTCTTCATTATGTCTCTCTGACCAAGTGAACAGTCCCGATACTGTACAAATCCTCAGGAGTTAGTCGTCACAGCAGCAGGTACGTCAAGAGGCTGCACTGAAATTCTGTTCTGGTGGGCAGTATCAGCCAAATATCAATACCAAAAAAAGCATGCATACACATCTCGGAAAACACCAAAGTCAAAGGAAACAGAATAATACAAATCCGGAAGAAAAGGTGGCATGACAAAAAGTGAAATTTAACAAAAAGAGAAAAGAGGCATTGAAGTTAAATACAAAGGACAGAAACAATAGCAATTAGACTGTGAAAACAAAATGTTCACAAAGTCAGATAAATTCCTAAGTAATCTAATCTGGAGCAGGAAATAATGCTATGTAACCATTTAGAGTGACACAAAAGCAGGTGGGTAGGTTACTCAGACTACACTTTAATTAATAAGTTTAATGAGCTACAGGTTTGCCTAGATTTCAGATTAGATGGAGCAGGGACTGACTGCGTGTGGCTGGATGGATGCTCTGCTCAAGGCGGGCAGGACCACACCTGTGGGTGGATTTCATGTTTTTCACATTGAATGTTATCAGATGGGTCAGGCTTAGGCATGAGGAATTTTATCTTCTTGTCATCTTAATTCTGTGCAGATGGTGAAGTCCTTCCGTCTTATGCCTTAATAACTGGGCAGCTCTTATTTACGCAACAGTCAGAGCTTAGTTGAACAGATTACCTTTTTAAAAATATTTGACAAACCGTCATTTTAGAAAAGTATAAAATGATAACAACAAAAAAATACGTAAAATCTTAAATATCACTGTAGGCTTATGACACATTAGACAACAGATCCAGTGAAATTAAATCAGTGTTTATTGAATATGCCTTTACTAATAGCACATGCATTCTGTTTTTGCACATTTCTCCAAGACAGTGCACATTGAGCACTTTTTGGCCACTAGAAGATTTAGTGAAGCAATGGTTTGAGAGCTTTATAGGACCAAAATTGTTACCAACTTGGTTGTTTCAATTTTCTTTCTTTCTCTGAAGCCCCATTTTTGTCATCACTATATTCACCAATAGGTTTCACTAGTGAAAACTGTGATGAATGAGGCTTTGAGTAATGAATCGTTTGGCTGGAAAGCCTTAGTGCTTCACAAAGCTTCATTGTGACATCACTAAGAGCTACTTTATGTAGCAAAAGTACATTATATGGACAAAAGTACTGGGACACACCTCTTAATCATTGAATTCAGGTGTTTCATTCAGACCTATTTCCACAGGTGTATAAATTGAAGCACCTATCCATGCAGTCAGCTTTACAAACATTTCTGAAAGAATGTGTTGTTCTGAAGAGCGTAGTACTATCATAGGATGCCACCTTTGCAATAAATCAGTTTGTGAAATTTCTCTGCTAGATACTGCCAGTGGTATAAAGTGAAAGCACTTAAGAACAACAGAAACTCAGCCAGGAAGTGACAGACCACATAAAGTGACAGAACAGGGTCACCGAGTGCTGAGGCACATGGTGCATAAAAGTCAACAATGCTCTGTTGACTCAATAACTGCAGAGTTTCAATTTACGTCTGGCATTAACCTCAGCACATACACTGTGTGCCGAGAGCTTCATGGAATGAGCTTCCATGTCTGAGCAGCTGCATGCAAGCCTCACTTCACCAAGTGCAATGAAAGGATCAGTTGGAGTGGTGTAAAGCACGCCAGCACTGGAGTCTATAGGAGTAGAAACGTGTTATGTAGAGTGACAAATCACACTTCCTAGATGGATAGACTAGTCTGGGTTTGGCGGATGCCAGGAAAACTGTAAATTTGGCAGAGGAGGGATAATGGTATGGGGTTGTTTTTCAGGGGCTGGGCTAGGCCCCTTAGTTCCATTGAAGGGAACTCTTAATGCTTTAGCATACCAAGACCTTTTGGACAATTCTATGATTCAAGCTTTGAGGAAACAATTTGGGGAGGGTTCTTTCCAGTTACGTCATGATTGTGCCCCAGGTCCTTAAAGTCATGGTTAGATGAATTTGGTGTGGAAGAACTTGCCTGGCCCACACAGTCCTGACCTCAACCCCATTGAACACCTTTGGGATGAATTAGAATGAAGATTGCCTTCATGTGCAATATCAGTGCCTAACCTCACAAATACTCTTTTGGATGAATGGGCAAATATTCCCAGAGGCACTCCAAAATCAAGTGGAACAGTGGCAGCTGTTATAAGGTTCCTGTAGGTGTAAAGGCCAGGTGTCCCAATACTTTTGTCCATACAGTGTATGCAGACACCCATATTACTTAGGAGAATTGCCTGCTTATACCACACCCATTGCAAACACAGGTAAATAATTAAGCACACAGTCATACAATCACTTAGAGTACATTAATTTTATTGATCCCAGAGGAAAATCTCCTGCAATTAAACATTAGTAGCAGAATGGGTGGTTTTACAGAAGAGGTTAGTGACCATCATAGGACACTTTTATGAACACTTCATATTTCAGAACTAAACTACTGATAAAGGTAAATTGGCATAAATTGAGTATTTTGCCATTTTTTGTATATATTATGGCTATTTTCAGATTTTCTTTGGTAAAAATTAAGCTCATCTTGCCCAGATTGCTCTGCCCCCTTCTGCCCTGTGCAGTGGTGGGCACTACTAACCGAAAAGTTAGCTTCAATAGCCACTAATCTGCTAACCCCAAATTTAATTAGATAATGCTAAACTGATAAACCACTGAAAGGTTTAGTGGAAGCTAATGATAACCGCTAACTTTTATCATATGAATTTAATTTCAGTTTGGTGTTATGGGTTCCACTGAAATAAAGGTAGCTGATTATGAGAAAAGCCTCGGTGTGTATGTTTATGCTTCCATGTCCCACTCTCGCCAGTGTGGGGAAGCAATAAAAAGGCCAATAGGATGTTGGGTTACATCTCTAGGTGTGTGGAGTTTAAGACAAGGGAAGTGACTGCACTGTTGCCTCACACCTCTGGGATGTGTGTGGAGTTTGCATGTTCTCCCAATGTTGTCGAGGGGTTTCCTCCGGGTACTCCGGTTTCCCCCCACAGTCCATAGACATGATGAGGCTAATTTGATTTGCTAAATTGTCCATAGGTGTGCATGTCTGAGTGAATGGTGTGTGAGTGTGCCCTGCGGTGGACTGGCCCCCCATCCTGGGTTGTTCCCTGCCTCATGCCTGTAGCTTCCAGGATAGGCTCCGGTTAGAAGCAATGCATTCCAAGTTGTATCTGGTGTGCACTTTTTAAATCAGGGTAATTATATAAAACTTTTATGCCAGTGCACCAAAGCAAGTTCAAACATACCAGTCACATGTGTTGCAGTCTGCATCGTCGGAACATGTAGTTAAATTTTTGGGAAGGTGCACATTAGGCTACAACATAGGGTACGCGGTTATTCCATACCTATGGTGTCGATTTGACGCAGAAGTATAAATCAGCCTTTATGACTGTGATATCATAAGTTAGCTAAACTGCAGAGGGACAGCTGCTAATGCGACTACCAAGCACATTTTGGGTTGACACTTAGTCAGCCAACAGCATGTCAGAGAGAGTGTGGCAGATATGGTCACAACAGACAGGAACAAATATGTATGATTTTAGGATTTACAATACTTTCTGACTATTAAAATATCAGCTGATTTACCGTTAGTGGAACTAAATTTGGCGGAGGCTAATTGCCTCAGTAATAGTTTTCAAAAGTAGAGGAAATGCTAATCTGCTAAATAGCTATTAGCAGAATCCTGCCCACCACTGACCCTGTGCTTCCTGGGACTCCATGCTCGCACCGCCCTGTCAAATAAATGATTGGATGCAGGAAATATTAAGCTTTCATTCCTTTAATGCTGCCCTTTTTCTTGGTACAGATGTGCCTTCACAACAGAACACAGGAAACATCTCTATAAATGTAAACTGTATTCCGAGTCAACAAGAACCTAAGCTCAAATCTGAAAACTTCTCTCAGCCTCAATATATGCCGCAAGTTCAAACCTTCCCTCAAGCTCAAATAAACCAGGTTCCATTCCAACAGCCTCAGTTCCAACAGGTCCAAGTCCAACAGCCTCAATACGTTGTCAGTAAGTTGCTTAATTTTATTAAAAAAATCTATTTTTTTCAGGTGAAATTATTCGATGTATTATTTAAATTCTTTGCTTCCTTCACAGCTCAGCAAGCTGTCATATACAGTGGGAATCTGGGTCCAAATCCATCCATAACAATCTGCACCAATTGTGGGCAGAGAATCACAACGAACGTCGTTTATAAGGCAGGGGCTTTTGCGTGGGTGATATGTTTTGTCTTCATCATATTTGGGTAAGTTATACAAGTTTGCATTTTTTTGCTTGAATCAAAGCTCAGTATATGGAACTTCTATAGTGTGATTAACCTTGTAAAAAATGTACTAAAGTATATATTTAAAAAATACACTTACCACAAAAAATATACTAAAAAGTGCTATTTCTGGGTACTTTTTATGGACATCCCAATTTGTATTTTAGAATTACTGTAATATAATGAATAAAAAATGTACGATACACTCGAAATGTATTTTAAGTCTACTCATAAGTGCATTTTCAATTATGTGTACTTTAGTGCTGTTTTATTTTAGTTAGAGTTGAACTACATTTTCACTTAAATATGTTTGAATTGTAATAAGTACAAAAATATTAAATTGCCAAATTAATGTGCTTCAAGTATACTTATGTATAAAGTTATCTTAATGCAACTTGTGTTTTATTACTATTTAATTGAAAATTCAACTTAAGTTTATTACTATTGAGCACTTTTTAACCAATTAAGTTAGTAATGCTGTTGACTAATGTTTAATATTCTTGAAATATATTAGAATTAGGTGACCAGTGATGACACACCACAACAAAATGTATTTAACCCATATGTAACATAGCAGGGGGCAGCTAATTCAGTGCCCTGGGAGCGATACCTTGTTGGTTGGGGAGTCCATTTAAATGTAAAATATACTTTCTGAATGTACTCTATTGTACACTTAAAGTATATTTGTCCAACGTATACTTTTTAAAAATATACTAAAGTGTATTTGACTACAGATATACTTTTATTCAAGTGTGCTTTAACGTACTTAATTATGTTTAAATGCAAAATATATTTTTTGAAAGCACACAAAAGTATAATGTCAGCGTATTTAAAGAATTTAAAAGAGAATGCATTTTTATTGCACTTCTAGTGATCAAAGCACACTGTTAATACACGCTAGTACACAATTTTTTTCACAAGGGTAAAGCTCAGAACAACAAAGCTTCCAACATTATTAAGAGGTCAGTTTGTGTTTGTTTTCATTCTTGGTTTCTGAGAGTCTAACAAACCAGACTGACTGAAAGATGATACGAAAGAATATTAGGATAGCATATTCACATGCAACAATAAATCCATAGCTAAAACTTTTAAAACACTGAAACTTTGCATCACATACTGAATAGGTCTACAGGGTAAATAATGAAATTTTATTGAGATATGTCTGCTTGCTATGAGTGTTCCAGTCAAATTTGTTTGTACCTTTTATTTGTCAGCCTCATTTGTGGATGCTGCCTGATCCCGTTCTGTATGGACTCCTTCCAGGATGCTTACCACAGCTGCCCACTGTGCCGCGCCAACCTGCATGTTCACAAACAGCTTTAAACTGCCTGTCCAACTGGATATTCCATGCATTTATATGACCACATGGTGTTGATCTAAAGAAACGCACTATTCTGCAATTATAATTCATTTAGTAACCATAATTAATTCAGTGTAAAGTGTAACTGAGAATCATATATGAATATGGAAAAAAAATCCATTTAAATACCAACCATGAACAACAAATGAATTTTCTGTTTTCTTCATTAAGATATTTAGAGCATTTAATGTCCTAGAAACTTAAGGTGCATGGGTAAATATTTTTAGTGAGCTTATTCTGATAAGATAATGCTTCAGACCTAAAAATTCTGCCATATTCAACTAAAAAATGAACTAATCAATCATACAATTTTCTGTAATTAATTGCAATTAATCACACCTAATACTACAATGTATAAACATAAATGTTTATAGAATGTTTATACATTGAATCCCCAAATGTAGAAGGAGAGGAGTATATGGGTCATCCTCACAAACTCATTACTGTATCATATCAGTTTTCTACAATTTTTTTTTTAATTAGAAATTCTCAAATTGTACAACTTCATTATCTAAGTTGTTCATTTTACTTCTGAAGTTTATGAGAACTGCACAAACTTTAATATTTGTTTAATGGTTTAACTTACCCCTGCTTAGACTGCTGCCCCCACGACCCAACCCAAGATTAGTCGCAGAAAATGGATGGATGGATTTACCTTAAACCTCATCTCTAACAAAGATAGTACTTGCAAGCTGAATTTCAATGCTTTTTTTTTTTTAAATGAACACTACATGTTATATGTAGTTTTGTTTTTAGTTAGTTTTTGAATAAGAGTAAAGTTAATCCTTTGAACCCTATCCATTTTGAACCCTATCCATTAGAGTTTCTATGATGTGGGATTGCAAGGTTTTCATTCATTGATTTTGCATCCATTTGGTAACTTTTTGAAATTATCTGACAGATAGCAATGAAGCAATGCACACACTCTCTCTCTCACACACACACATATATATGACATTTTTGGTAACACTTAAAGAAATAGGAATATTAAAGCATTGTTTAGTTTATGGTCCAATCCTAAATCCAATTACACAATTTTGCATTAATATCAAGTACTGTAATTGTCTTCCTAATAAATTGATTGCTGTGTTTTGTTGTTATTTCTAGTGGAACTTCAGCCCATGTTTGAGTGCTTTTCTATCCATTTATTTATAGGCTTATTATAAATAAATGATAAAATAAATAATTGCAGTGCATGGATCATTGCAGAAGTGAATATGCGTCTTGTTTTCCATCTAATTTGAATGTGTTAAGGATTATTAGGGGTGCATTTTGGTGGAAAATGTTTGAAATATATGCCTCATTAAAAACAGGATTACTCTGGAATACTTTAGCGCACAACGTTGCAGCTTGACTTTGGAGGCTGCTAATGGCAGCAGTATTATGACATATGGCACTAGTGTCGAGGTAGTCTGATTTGGTGGCCAGCGGTTCCGGTGGCGTTTTGTGGTGGCGAAGGTGTCCACCCCCCTCCTGGGCGCTGACTTTTTATGTGCTAACAACCTGCTGGTGGACATAAAACACCAGCGTCTGGTTGATGCCAGGACTTTCCATTCGGTGCTGTGCCAGCGGAGCAGGGCTGGTTCATCTCAGCTGTTTAGCACCTTGGGGACAAATGACACTTTCGCCCGCCTGCTGGTGGAGTTCCCAGAGCTCACCCAGCCCAACTTTACATTATTCACGGCCAAGCACGGTGTTGAACAACACATTGTCACGACAAGGCCGCCCGTTCATGCCCGAGCCCGACACCTCGATGCGGGTAAATTGGCCATTGCTAGGGCAGAGTTTGCTGCATAGGAGAGTCTCGGTATTGAAGGACCTCCCCTCTGCATATGGTACCCAAGCCAGGTGGGGGTTGGCGCCCATGTGGCGATTACTGCCGGCTTAATGATGCCACAACCCCAGATTGCTACCCGATCCCACACATCCAGGACTTTTCTTCCCGGTTGGTGCGGGCATCCATTTTTTTGAAGGTTGACCTGGTGCATGGCTACCATCAGGTCCCAGTACATCCAGGGGACATAGCAAAGACTGCAGTCATCATCCCATTTGGGCTTTTCGAGTTTTTTCAGATGCCTTTTGGGCTTAAAATCGCTGCCCAGTCTTTCCAGCGGCTCATGGACAGTGTCCTGAAGGATCTTCCATTCCTGTTCGTCTATCTGGATGACATTTTGGTGACCAGTGACTCCAGGGCTGACCACATACCTCACCTTTGGACCCTGTATGAGCATCTTTGCAGTCATGAGTTAATTATCAACCCACAAAAGTGCCACTTTGGTTTGTCCTCCATTGATTTCCTCAGCCACTGCATCACAGGCAATGGGGCAGTTCCTCTCCCTGCCAAAGTGGAGGCCATCTCTGCATTTCCGCAGCCTGCTACACCCAGGGCCCTGCAGGAGTTCCTGGCCATGGTTACCTTCTATCATCACTTTATCCCACGGGTCGCCCAGCTGATGTGGCCGCTGTATGAGGCTCTCAGGGGTTGGATGGCCAAGCAGGTTCTTGAGTGGACTGCTTAGCAGACCATAGGACATCGGAGACTTGGTCTGCTCATCAGCAGCGGCAACTCTCCTTTTCATTACAGTTCATGACTGAAATCCAACATGTGGCAGGGCAGCATAAGCAAGTTGCAGACTATCTCTCCCATTCGGTGGCACTTGGGAGTGGATTATGCTCGATTGGCAGCCGAACAGCGGGTCGATCCGGAGGGGATTTCCTGCCCAGCACCACAGCCCCTTGGTGTGCTGGACGTCAGCATTCCGCACTGCAGGACTAGGCTGGGGCTTTCATTCCAGTGCCCAAGACTCAACATGGGGTGCCCCAGACACATGTTCCAGAGGGTTTGGCCAAGGCCGCATATGTCTTTGTCCGCCATGATGCTCGCTGTGGCCGCCTTACAATGGGCCCTTTCATGTGCTACAATTTGGGGACAAGTTTTTCACACTGGACATTAGGGGCAAGCCGGACCGGGTTTCGGTGGACTGTCTGAAGCCTGCCCATTTGGACGTGGACACCCCGGCAGCCCCCCCTCCCCCCCCACTGCTGTGCATGTGCAGGAAATGGCTCCGGCGGCGGCTGGGTGCCCAACCTCCCCAGCCTCCCAGCCCATTGTGACTCGTTCCGGTCCAGTGGCCCAGTCTCTCCGCAAGTTCATTCCCCCTTACCTATGCTCATGCATGCAGGGTGTGGTGAAGACGGGTTTTTTCGGGTGTTTAGACACGCTGAAATAAACATACTTTTTTTGTGGCACTCTGCTTGCATTGACTGCCTCTTTCCCTTTTTCTGTTGCACCGCAGCTCCGCAACTTATCCATCATGAATTGTGTTTCATGAACTGGAGGATGACATCAAGTGACATTCAAAAGGAATGGGAATCATTAAGTGGTGTAAAGTACACTGCTAGGACAGTCTGTAATAGGCTCCAAGAAGCAGGATGAAAGCTGCATAAATCAAGGAAGAAGCCCTTCATACATGAGAAACAGAGAGGAGACAGGCTAGAGTTTGCAAAAAATATTTATTTTACACAGATGCATATCCATAAACTGAGAAATGAGTGAAACTGAATGTTCTGGTGTTTCTAGGTTTTTTAATTGTTTAGGCACATGCCTATCTAAATTTATTGGCATAAAACCACTGATTGCATGGCTCGGTAAACTCTTGCCAGAAGTTCAAATTTGTTGAACTTTTATGCACTGTGATCTAATGTATTGTTTGAAAAATTACATTTATTTCCATTGATGTTGCCACCTGCTTGTGCTCCTGATTGTGTCATCTCATCTCATCTTGCCTGCTCCTTGTTTTCCCATTTTGACCCCTTATCTCATCTGTCCTTGCCTGAAACATGCCATACGCCTAACCAAAAGATATAGTGTAAATATTAGTAGCATGAACTGAAAGTTTAGCAGTAAGTTACAGGCAAATTGAGCCCCTAGTAAATTATTTGCAATTTTAGTAAAAGCATAATAGCCTGAATCCATAATCTCTTCATATATGTGACCCATCACCACGAAATAAGTCTTATGGGTGCAGTTCTACCAGTGCAACTTAAGACTCATTTCGTGGCGACGGGTCACATATACACATAGTGATTATTGTGTATGCTTGAAAAAAAACATTCCCATGAATTTATAGCATAGCCTATCACTCCTCATCTGATCTAACTTCTTGCAGGAGCACACTCTCAGAATTTCTCACCCACGATATCACACAATGTATGAAAGTAAGAACGTTTCTCATGCAAAAATTTAGAATGGGTAATGGGGTGTCTTTTATATTTCTGTAAAAGGTGCTGCAGATGTCAGGACCCCGACTGCTCTCTTTGTGAAGCCATGAGTGCCTGGTACAATGTCCAACAGGTCCTTGATCTGCCGGCTTCAGAAGATGGTGCAGTAGGAACAAGAGCACAATGAAATAAAGGAGGAAGAGATTATTAAAGAAGAGGCTGTGGAGGAGTACAACCCAGATCATGAGTTAGTGTTAGATGAGGAAGACCATCAAGCTGAGAGAGAGAAGTTTTTATTGAAGAATAAGCTTGAATGCTCCTTGTCTCCCTGTGATGATCAGGGCAGGATGGCATCGCATAATGTGATAAAAAATTACCCCTACAGAACTAGCCATGCACAATGCAAAAACATTGCCTCAATCTTACACCTCTTCATTAAAACAGCTCAGCATAATTTACCGAACCCCCCCCCCCCCCCCCACCCCACTCAAAATAAGTACTGAACGCGTCAAAATTTATCTCAGTAAATATATTTCTAATGGGGTTATTGTCAGGTATTGCGGGTGAGGACGGGCAGGTAGGCGGGCAGGAGGCAGGGAAGGACGAGGCAGGCAGGCAAAAGATGGGAAAAACTGGGGATTTATTTAGGGGTTATGGCGAGAAGAGTACATTGCAACAATACACAACGTTAGATAACATCAATGACGGACCACAAGCAGGGCAAGACGTGGACTGATATCGACAAGACTGGGCAAAACAACAGGATACAGCTGGGCATGATTAGGGAAGCACACGTGGATAATCGGGGGGCGTGGCACACACGAGGATCGGACGAGCCGAGCGTGACAGTTATTGACATGAAATGAAATTTACACCAGATGTTGGTAACAACCTAAGTAATCCACACATGCAAAGAAATAAAAACAAATAAGTGCACAAATTAAGTTATGGGTAATAAAGTGAAATGACACAGGGAAGAGAGTATTGAACACGAAAGGACGACAAGGAGGTGCAAAAAGGCATGAAACCAAGAAACCAGCTGAAAACTGGCAGTATTTAGAAAGCAATCCTGGTCTCGTTATTAAGAAACATAATACCCTTTATGGAATTATTTAAAAATAAAAGGACACATTGATTATTAAAATATTTATTCATTCATTTATTAATATATTTACTTAATTTTGACTACTACAGTGTTCATTACAGACATCTTTGACAGTTTGCTGAACCTGACATTCGCCAATAGCTTTTGATTTCTTCTTCTCCTATTTTAATGTTCGGCATACATTTTTTTTCTGGATAAAGCACATTTGTTCCAAACAAAAAAAAACCAAAACATTATTTAACATTAGAACATATGAGAATTAAGAGTACCACAATAAAAACTAGCTAAAATTTCTCCTGCTCTCCAAAAAGGGTAATGATATCTAGATGGGTGAACAGATGAACACGATTCAGTCCCCAAACCGCACCTCATCCATGCCATGTATTTATTAAATTTCAGCAGGAGCTCACTTAATTCATTAGTTTAAAAAGTCAATGAGAAATTGATTACCTATGCAAAATGTGTTAGTGGTCCAGTCAAAAATACATGTCTGTATTTTATGATTGCTGAAAATAATGGTGTGATTTTAGTAGAGGTTGGACAAGCATAACAGCATAGTTTTACACCAATATAAAATTCATCTTAGCATCATCTTCTGTGGCTGCCTAAGACTTTTGAGCAGTACTGTATGTGTACAAATGACGTCTCGTATTGGCTCAAAGCTGAGCATTTCATGATCCACCCAGAAACATGCAATGCATTCAGTGTCGGTCAGTTGAAGTACAACTGATGGGCAGGCTGGTTTCGTAGTTGGGGTCGTGGTCCCACAAAGGTCGACAGCTGGGAGGATCAGTCCTACATAGGTACAATCGATGGGAGAGAAACACACGGGGAAAGTACGAGGGCAGCAGAGACAAAGGAGGGCAGGAGCAGAGTACAGTAGGTGAACAGGGAACTGGAGAGACTGAAGACTGAGGAGAATCGCTCAATAAGCACCATGGAAGGAAGCAATACCTCTCAGTGAGTGTGACGGCAGGTGGGAGTATAAAGGGAGAACAGGTGCAGGTGCAAATTAGGGCCATCGGGAGAGTCTATCCTGCAGAGCGTGTCAGCATCCAAAGTAGGCAACTAGTGTGAAATGCACCATGCAAGTTGTTTTAGGGTGTGGCTGTTTCAGTACGAGAGGGGGTTATAGGGTTTTCGAAGGAACAAACAGGCACGCTTAGGTTCGCTCAGAAATATATTATTAAAAGTGATACAAAGTTATGAAATATAATAAGCAATACTAAGTATTCCCAATAATCAATGAAATGCACAAGCAGCTGCAAAACTATTCACACTCGGACGTTCCATCATCATCCACCTTTACACATGGACTGGGGAGCCCCTTTCAGTCCTGGCAGGAGACAAACACGTGAGTCCAGGGAAAATGCCGGGCGACGTGCACTCTATCCCATGACTGAGCTCCGGTCCGTGCTGAGTTCTCCCCCTTCCTTTATACTAAATTGGGAGCGGTACACGTGCGGGCAGGGGGCGAGCTGGCCAGGCTCACCCCTCCCCTCAGGCGATGCATACTTCATTGTCAAATTCCTGTCCAGGTGAGGCTGCTTGCGCTTGCGGTCACAAAGCATTTGGAGTAGTGCTTTCCCCTTCCCCTCTGGGAGACACAAGATAAACGTCCTTTTCCCCAGAGAAAGACAAGACTGGTGTCCTAGCTCTCAAGTTATTCTTGAGAAACAAGTTATATAAGTGGTCAATGAAAAATATGTTTGTAATGGTTATTGTTTTTTCCTGGATTACGCAGCAGATGCTGACAGGTGTTTACTTGCTTCTTCAATGGACTAAAGACAGGCAGACCCAGGAGCCACAGGTAGTGGGAGCAATGGGGGGAATGATAGCATCACAACCCCATTGTCTTTGGCATAGTTCAGCTCGTCAGCCAACAGGTGGGAACTGAGCTTGTCAGGGAACAGGGAACATCGTCTGTCTTTGCTGCACCTTTCTTCGTCTGACACAAAATGCTCCCCCTTTATGCTCCTCTTGGATTTGCCCCTCCGCCACTTCATGTTGGGGCAGAAATTAGAAAATGGTCTTGAAAATTGACCCGGGTGAAAATACAGAAGGGAGGAGTACTGTTCATGGTGGCAGAGAGAGCACAGAAGAGGGTGACCAGGGCTCTGTAGCTCTGCAGACCTGCCTGTAGCCTCCCCTGGCCACCACCTCGTTTGGTTTGTGGACAGTTGTAATACTAGTTTCATCCATATTTCAAATGGACTGCGGCTCAAACTGGTGCCTTGCCATCACTTCCTCCAAGTTGTTGAAGAATAAGCACACTGTGCTTATTAAAGCACTGGCATGTGCAAAGCTAGTGGCTTCCAGGGTCCGGGGACATCATTGTGGACTGAGGAGAGGAGAGAGGGTAAAATAAATGTCGGAGGCAGTGATGATGTATTCCACCAGTTGACTTTCCTGCTCCTCACTGAAAACCAAATGATATGGATAGGGTATGAATATACCCTACTGGTAGGGATGGGAAAATTCCTTCTCCAGCGACCTCTAATGGACTTATTTTATCATAATATCTTGCTAGTGTTCAATAGTTAATCTGAAAGTCTTTAGTAGTTCTTATGACTGATTTGTTGTGTAGCTTCATCCCTCTGACTGCCCTGAGCATACTATCAGAGTATTTTGTCTTGTTTGTCTTCCTGACAAAATTACTGTCCATTTTTCTATCTAAAAAGAAAGGACTAGATGTATCACACCACGCATGTATATGCCAACAAAGGGGTTGGTTGTCATAACAACCAACCCCGAAGAGAATGTGACAAGCATCCCCAGACAAGATCGCTTTTCAGCAGAAGAAACTGACATGCTTGTGCGCAAAGTAAAAAGGCATGAATAAGTCATCTACGGGAGCAACACTGCTCCACCTAAGCTTTTTGGAGTGAAGCAGGCATGGGATGAGGTAGCAGCGACTGTGTCATTTTCTGGCATCACCAGATCATCTGCACAATACCGAAAGAGGCATAGTGATGTCAGACGATGGAGAAAACAGATGCCCACTGCTAAACAAGAGCAGTGGCTGGGAACGGGGACTTAATTATGCTTGTGTGATTTAAATTTTAATTTTGGGTCTGCAGCTTGCAAAATATAAATAAAAGTGCGGCATCTGTACAAACAAAACACAACCAAGAGTTTTTAAGGTGTTTTAAAATGTGGAAATAAAAGGAATTAGTGCTGTTATTTTTCTGTTCTCACAGTTTAGTTTCTTAGCAGGCTACAGACGATTGAGCTCTTCTGCCAGCTGATCCCTCCTCCTTTTGGTTGGTGCACACTCCTTTGTTGGCATCGGCACATGCAATTCAGCATCACACCTTCTAAAGTCTTCTAATGTGTCCTCATTTATGTTCAACAGACGTCACGCAGGGTTATGATACGCAACATACAACATGCCACAAAGAAAGCAGTACCCTTCTGATGACTGTATTGTAATGTTCCACCTGACGTATCTAAATATTTTAAACACATTTTCAGCAATCCAAATGTCCTTTCAATTAAAGTACGTGCTTAATTTTGAGGATGAACTAAAAAGTTTTTTTTTTTATTAAACTGTTTGTTCTATACTTATTGTCAAATAAGCAAAACCAATTTTATGAAAAATACTGCTATGTCATGGCAGATGACCCTAATTCTGAATGTTTCAGTGCCAACAGTTTTTAACAGCTCCCTCTAGGGAGCGAATTCTAAAGAATGTGACAACCAACCCATGTGACATCCAACCCCGTTCTCCCCTACACATCACTCAGTAATACAACTTCGTCACATTGGAAGCTGGACAAAAGCGAATGAAAAGAGCAATTGCACTACATGGATAATGAAAAGACAACCAGGGCCAAAGCCATAATTGCATGCCTTTTCCAAGTCCTAGACTGGTTAAGCAAACTCCCATGAACCCTCCAGTATCCTTGTCAGGGTGAAGAGCTGGTCTAGCTACAGTATCACACCGGCAGCTACGAGCAGTCAAAGACACACCCCTTTTGCCACTTAAACCTCGCACGACGATCACTCCGTGCGAGGTAGTGTTGGTAAAGTACAGCTCCGATCCACCCGACTCTCCCGCTTCCTGAACCTCCGGACCCTTCCTGCTCCCATCTGCCCCAGCCCTGATCTTCCCTTGTGTTTGCTCCCCGCGTGTCCTATCGGACAGACCTCCTAGCTCTTCAATCTCCCGGCACCCGACCTGACTACGATTACGGTTTCCCTCATGGCTTTGGTATCACGGACTGGACGAATTTTGGCTGTGTCTCAGTTTGTTGTCTAGACTTTGCTCTGGTTTGCCCCAATAAAGGCCAGTTGGACCTTTCCCGACTGTTCTGTCATTACACTAGCATTCCACAGCCAGCACGAAAACTGCATTGTTCCTCGTGCATCTGAGGTTGGGCCAATGGCCGGACCCTCCTCTCTGGCACCACGGCATAGACCTTCCCAGGGAGGCTGTGGAGTGTGATCCCCCAAAAGAACACATCCTCTAATCCCTTAAGTATTGAGACCACCACCAATTTGCCAACCCAAAGGTACTGCCCCCATCCTCCACACAATACTGAAGAGGCATAAACAATATGGTTCACTGTTAAACAGCAGATTTTTTAACAGTATGTTTTGCTTATCTTACACACACAGAAGAACCATTTTTTTGGCTACGAAAATAGACGAAGTTTACTTTTTACCATTAAAATTATTTAATAGGGTAAATCTGTCTTTCGGTGGATGGAAAATATTGTGTTGTTACGTGTTTAAATCCACCTACTACGTTGGAGTGTGTTGGAGGTTGCTGGTACTGGATCATTTACGATATTATCATATGTGTATTATTATCACAATATTGATATATGTATGTTTTAAATATCAAGGTTATCGTCAACACTGGTATATTTTGACACCCCTAGACAGAAGTTAGAATCTGTTTAATATCCCTACATAGTTTATCATAGCTTGTGCTTCTGTGCTACATAGCCACGTAATCAACTGATGGTTCTGATTGCACCCTCTCCCCCACTATAGAGGAATCAAGCCACCCCCAGCCATCACAACCACCCCCCACCCCCACCTGCACATGCTTGCTAAGCATGTTACCTGCTGTTCCAGAGCCACTCGTTTGTCATGTTCTGTACTTCATGAAAATTGGACAGCTGAAGAAAATCCGGCCAAATCCTGTTTACTGTAAGTACGAGGAAGTAAAATAATCATCTGGTTATTATCTCTATTATGTGGTTTAGCTGGATTTCTACAGAGACCATTTAGTGAACGTCTTTCCATTTGTCACTTGGTGTCTGTCACTCCTCCTTAGCAGGTAAGAGTTGTGCCGTTACTGTAGACAGAACATTTCAAATTTAGAATTTAAATTCTAAAATGTAGCATTTTGTACATTATAAAACAACTGAACTGTTAAACTGAAATGCATCTGACGTTGTTAATAAATTAACATGTTATGATCTGTACAGTTATTTTTAGAATTATTTTTATACTTATTGAGATTTTTATACCATAAATCTCAAAAAATATGTAGACTTAGTTATGATTATGTTTGGTATTATTTGTGACTATCATGTGCTACCCTGTTGTTAGATACATATTTCTGAAAATGGTCACATTTGCTTGTTTTAGCAATTTTGCCTATTGACTATGCAGAACTAAAACCTGTAAGTATGCTGTCTGGACATCACTCAGACTATAGTTCAGGGCTCCCATAATCTTTTATCATCAATTATTATTGCTTTTTGTAATGCTTTTTCATTTTAACATGTTTGATGAGATTCCAGATACTCCTATGAGTGATGAATATTATACTGAATAACAATAATGTCTCAGCTGAAGTTCTTGCTTTTTGACCTCTCCAAATAAAGGGAACTTCTTACTTTTAACTTTGAAGATGGATATTCCTGCTAGCACATTATCACCATCACCACCGCCTTACACACAGTCAGCTGCCATACAACCAGGTACGCAGTGTTACCCTTTATGCTATTTCCCAGTCTTCATTATGACTCTCTGACCAAGTGAACAGTCCCGATACTGTACAAATCCTCAGGAGTTAATCGTCACAGCAGCAGGTACATCAAGAGGCTGCACTGAAATTCAAATGAAGACAATTTGTATATTTATTCAATGGCTGTTCTGGTGGGCAGAAACAGAAACAGAAACGAAAGCATTTAAACTACGAAAACAAAATGTTCACAAAGCTGTTTAAATTCCTCAGTAATCTAATCTGGAAATCTGATGCTCTGAAAATATTTACAGTGACGCAAAGGCAGGTAGGGATCTTACTCACTGATTATGGTTTAATTAACCTGTTTAATGAGGTTTGCCTAGTATTGAGATTAAATGGAGTAGGGACTGAATGGGCATGGCTGGATGGATACTCTGCTTGGGGCGGGCAGGAACACATCTGTGGGTGGATTTCTGCACATTTGCATATTTTTTTACATCGAATGTTACCTGGTTGGCCAGGCTTAGGTATGAGGGATCATGAAAGTCATGAAGAATTTTGTCTTCCTGTAATCTTATTTCTGTGCAGATGGTAAAGTACTTTAAGTCTTATGCTCTAATAAATGGACAGCACTAGTGGTGGCCAAATGAAGCCTCATGAACCATTTGCTATATCTTCTGACCCCACTAGTTGGCGCTCTTGGTTTACTTTAGGATGTGCTTTGAGCCCTTTTATAAACAGAGAGCACCATCTAGTGAGGTCAGAAAATACAGGAGATGGTTCATGAAGCTTCATTTGGCCACCACTAGACAATGCATATTTATATAAATGTCAGAGTATAGTTAAACAAATTGTTTTTATTAAAAAATATTTGACACACCATCATTTCATAAAAGTATAAAATTATAACAACAATAAAAAATTATGTTGTCAGTGTCACCATAGGCTTATGACATGAGACAATTAAATAACTCAGTGGCATTAAATCTGTGGTTGTTGGATATGCCTTTACTAATAGTACATGCATTCTCTTTTTTATGTTTATCCAAGACAGTGCACATGGAGCACTATTTGGCCACTAGAAGTTTATGTGAAGCAATGTTTTTAAAGATCTGTAGGACCAAATTTTTTTTCAGAGTTGTTGAATTTTCTCTGCAGATAGCAAAGCATAGTACCCTGGAACACAAATGTATTTCGTTCTAGTAGGCTGGTCCAGTTGCGATTTCGTTGAGGTCCAAGTCGAATTTCTCCCAAAAAAATAATGTGAATTAATTTTATTCGGACCAACCCATTCAAGGTATGAATTGGTAGAGTTGAACGGGCCTCAACCCATACAAGTGTTCACAGGAATACATACCATTTATCTACTGTAAACTTGTAGACTCAGTAAACCGATGAAAATATACTTACAATAACATACACTGCCGCTGATACTGTTAAGGCTGATTTAAACTACTGCTGCGAGCCTACACAGAACTTACGATATAGCCTATGAATGACCTACACTGTTGCGAGCATTTATACATGTGCAGTGATTCACCCCAATTGTGAAGCAGTGTGATTTGACACAATGCGATTCAATGCAATATGATTCAATGTAATATGTTGCAATGCTAATTAATAGGATGCTAAAGAATTCAATATGGTACACATAGTTTGATTTTATTTGTTTCTCATCAGACAGCTAAAAAAATTTAATAAAAAGTGCTATTTTTAGTTTAATTATACAGTAAGTTCCTGTAGTTCTGCAAATCAGTATTTTGTTTGTATGTTATATAGTCATAATACTGTAATTTTATATATATATATATATATATATATATATATATATATATATATATATATATATATATATATTAATAAATTGGATTTTACCAATGCAAAGATCTTAGAAACAATGCATCCTGAGATCATACCAAGTTGTTTCCGGTGCACACATTTTAAAATGGGGTAACTGTATAAAACTTTTATGCTAGTGCACCAATGCAAATACAAACAGTCCAATCAGAGGTGTTGCAGTCTGCATGACTGCAACGTGTAGTTACATTTTTGGGAAGGTGCACATTAGGCTACGACATAGGGTACGTGGTTATGCCGTACCTATGGTGTCAATTCGACACAGAAATATAAATCAGCCTTCACGACTGCAACATCAAAAATCAACTAAACTGCAGAGGGACAGCTGCTAATGCGACTACCAAGCACATTTCTGGTTTATACTTAGTCAGCCAACAGCATGTTAGAGAGAGTGTGGCAGATATGGTCACAACATACAGGAACAAATATGTATGATTTTAGGATTTACACGCATTTTTGACTGTTAAAATATTAGCTAATTTAACGTTAGCAAAACTAAATTTAACAGAAGCTAACTGGTCCAATAACGATTTTCAAAAGTAGAGTAAATGCTCATCTGTTAATGAAAAAATTAGCTTAGCTAACTAGCTATTAGCACAATCCTGCCCACCACTGGCCCTGTGCTTCCTGGGACTCCATGCTCGCACTGCCCTGTCAGGTAAATGATTGGATTCAGGAAATATTAAGCTTCTCATTCCTTTTATGCTCTTTTTCTTTTTCTTGGTATAGCAGTTTCCAAAGGTGGTCCCGTGGTTTCACAACAGAACACAGGAAACATCTCTGTAAATGTCAGCTGTGCTCCGAGTCAACAAGAACCTAAGCTCAAATCTGAAAGCATCTCCCAGCCTCAATATGTGCCACAGGTTCAAACCTTCCCTCAACCTCAAATGAACCAGGTTCCATTCCAACAGCCTCAGTTCCAACAGGTTCAAGTCCAACAGCCTCAGTTCCAACAGGTTCAATTCCAACAGCCTCAATACGTTGTCAGTAAGTTGTCTAATTTTATTTTTTAAATTTTTCAGGTGAAATTATTCAATGTATTATTTAAATTTATTGTTTCCTTCACAGATCAGCAACCTGTCATATGCAGTGGGAATCTGGGTCCAGAACCTTGCTTAACAACCTGCACCAATTGTAGGGAGAGAATCACAACTAATGTGATCTATAAGCCTGGGGCTCTTACATGGGTGGTATGTTTGACGCTCATCCTATTTGGGTAAGTTATACAGATCTACGTTTTTTGCTTGGAATTTCGAACTTCTATAGTGCAATTAACCCTCAGATCAACAAAGCTTAAAACATTATCAGCAGGTTAATTTGCATTTGTTTTGGTTTCTTGCTTTCTGATTGTCTAACAAACCAGACTTTGATATTTGGTGAGAAAGAATGAGGAAAGCATATTCACATTAACCAATGAATGCATAACTGAAACTTTTAAAACACTGAAATCAGATATTGGCATACAGATATAGGGTAAATAATAAAAATATCAAACATTTTATTGAGATACAGTATATCTGCTTGCTGGGAGTATTCCAGTCAAGTACGTTTCTATCTTTTGTCAGCTTTGTGTTTGGATGCTGCCTGATCCCGTTCTGTATGGACATCTGCCAGGATGCTTATCACAGCTGCCCAAAATGCCACACCAGCCTGCATGTTCACAAACGGCTTTAAACTGCCTGTCCTGCTGGATACTCCACACATTTACAGTGTGTATATGATCACTACACTGGTGCTGGTCTAATGAAACTCACTGTTCCACAATTATAATGTATTAAGTAACCATAATTAATCCAGTGTTCCACAATTAAAATGCATTTACTAATCATTATTAATCCAGTACAATGTGCAATTGAAAATAATATATGTATTGAAAAATTCCATTCAAATAACAATTGTGACCAATAAATGAACTTTGAATTTTCTTGAGAGTATTTATTTTCCTAGAAACTTTAGGTAAACATGTAAAAACAGCCTAGCTTTAAATTTTTGGAGAGAGGGAAGGAAGTGTTACGATTCGCTGGGAAGCCGGTGAGCGAACGGGCAGGCAAGCGAGCAGGAAGCAGGCAAAGTACGGGGGAAACTGGGGATTTATTGAAGGATCAGGACAGAGCACTAGCACGGACATAAACCAACATAAATGACGGACTAAGAACTAAGGCAAGACAACAGGGTACAGCTGGGTACAGTCAGGGAAGCACACGTGGATAATCAGGGGGGTGTGGCAAACACGAGGGTCGTACGAGCTGGGCATGACAGAACCCCCCCCAAAAGGCGCGGTCTCTGGGCGCGCCTCAGGGGAGGCGACGGCTGAGACGAGGGATACGGGACCTGGAAAACAAAAACCATTAACGGGGCACTGGGAACAGAATGGACAGACAAAACTGACACAAGGGAAGAAACCAGGACAGGACCTGACATAGGACAGTGAAGGCAGACAAACAGATGAACGGGGACACGGAGGGAACAGGCGGGATGAAAGGGCCAGGAGTGAACGGAGGGAACACTGGGGGACGAGGAGCAAACAAAGGAGGGACAAAGACCGGAGACCAGGGAGAGAAGGAGGGGGAATAAAGGGGAGCCCGAGGGAGCCCCAGCGGGCGACGGGCAGCGGCCGGAGGTGCCGCAGGTGGCCGGGAGGCCAGAGCAGGAGGGGACGAGGAGGCAGGGCGAGGGACAGATGGAGGGGCCGAGGAAAGAGAGTCGGAGGGAGCACCAGGGACGAGGGAGCTGGAGGGGACACCGGCGAAGGTAAGGAGAGAAGGGGAGCCGCAGCAGGTGGCGATGTCCCCTGACGCACTGGGGTGGGGGGAACCACAGGCGACCGAGGAGCCGCAGGCAACCAACGAGGAGTCAGAGGCAGGAGTGAGGCCGTGCGACGAGGCTTCAGAGGGGGAGCCGTAGGCGACAGCTGACCCGGAGGCCCAGGACCCGCAGGCGCTTTCCAAGCCCCAGCACAGGAAAGGGAGAGCGAGCCAGGGGGCAGGGCCCCCAGCCCTGCACCTATGTCCTCTCTTCTTTTTGGACACAGATATAGGGACCCTCGGCCGGGGTTGAGCTTGCCGGGGTGAGGGCGGAGGAGTCACTAGGAGGACCCCCGAGGGGTCCCACTCAAGCTCCTCTACCTCCAAGGAGGGAGGAGCGGTGGTGGGGGCATCTGGGACCTCCTCGGGCACTGGAGCTGGAGAGACTGGAGTCACAGGGGTTAAAGTCACGGGTGCGGACGGAGCCTCGGGTGTAGTTGCAGCAGGTGGCAGGACAGACAAAAGCGTCTCGGGCAGATCTGCAGCAGTGGGCGGAGGCGGCTGCTCGGGCGCAGGAGCTGCAGGCAGGGGTGTAGCGGCCGGAGGAGTGGCGCTGAGATGATTTAGGATATTATCTGGAAAAGGAGACTAATGGGACGGAGAGACTGTCATCCTCACTCTTGGGCCCCCATTGACATCATTTGGTCCCAGGTCAAGAAATTATGCACTTCGGCCCAAGACCTATAATTAATTCATCAAGCAAGAAAAGGGGGCCTACATCCTCAGTGATTTTTACAAGCAAAACGTGGAACATTTTTAAATTTGTGTTGTGTAAAATCATATCCACAAAAATATGGAGCTACTTGTACACATGAAATGTGTTTTTCACATTTGTGGATCACATTACGTTTGTGACTTTGATCCTATTTATTTGTGTATTTTTCTGTAGAAAAAAATTGATTTGTAGAAAAATATTCACAAATGCATCAGTATCTGCAAATATGTATTTTTATTCATGTTGTATAAAGTGAAAGAGTGATTTGTATACCTGAAACAGGTTTTGCGCATTTGTGGGTCACTTCCTTTGTATTTGTGGATCATACGACATTTGTGACTCTGCTTCTATTTATTTGTGGATTGTTGTCCAATTCGGACCACGGCTGATCTCCAGAAAAAATCCACAAATATGAGGTACAGTTATTAGCTCCACCAGCAGGTGGCGACATATTGGGAGAAGGCTAAATAAGAGTGGCTAATTAAGCTCCGTGAAACTGGCCCCACTACCATCCATCCATTCATTTTCCAAACTACTTATCCTACTGGGTCGCGGGGGGTCCGGAGCCTATCCCGGAAGCAATGGGCACGAGGCAGGGAACAACCCTGGATAGGGGGCCAGCCCATCGCAGGGCACATTCACACACCATTCACACACACATGCACCCCTACGGGTAATTTAACAACTCCAATTATCCTCAGCAAGCCTTTGGACTGTGGGGGGAAACCGGAGTACCCGGAGGAAACCCCATGACGACATTGGGAGAACATGCAAACTCCGCACACATGTGACCCAGGCGGAGACTCGAACCTGGGTCCCAGAGGTGTGAGGCAACAGTGCTAATCACTGCACCACCATGCTGCCCACCATAAACTAAAAGCACAAATTAAAAATCTGGTGGTTGGTTAGTGCTACATTTGTCCTGTTTTGTGCCACAAAAATTAGGATTTGTGCTCCTTTCCTTTTTAAGAAAATAGTGATTATTTTTCCCAGACGTTGTCACGCAGCTCCTCTACAACAATACACAGCCATACCTGGTAGACCCAAATGCACAGTGACGGGGTGTTGGGAGCATCTGATGGAGGCCTCTGTCAGGGAGAGCTGTAATTCACACCTCCGGCAGAATTTCTCATAAATCCTGACGGAGTCAGGGGACATTGATTGGTGCCTGTCGCAGTGGCAATCCCTGATCCCTGTGTTGGAAACCAGCAGTAAAGGGAGCTGTCAGGCTGAAGAAGTAGGGGTGGAGGAGATTTGCCTTGAGTTTTAGAAAACTTGATGTTGTTGGGCTGTCTTGACTGACACACCTCTTCAACATGGAAGGTGCTAGACTCCAGCAGGGCTGCCTTTTGTCAAGCATTCTGTTCATAGCTTTTATGGACAGAATTTCTTAGCAGAGCCAAGGGGCAGAGGGGATCCAGATCGGGGTCATCAGGATTGCGTCTTTGCTTTTTGCAGATGATGTGGTTCTGTTGGTGTCATCTATCTGTAACCTGCAGCATGCACTGGGGCAGTTTGCAGCTGAGCGTGGGCTGGCCGGGATGAGAGTCAATACCTCCAAAGTTGGGTCTATGGTTCTCAACCAGAAAAGGATGGATGGCCCTCTCCTGGTGGGGGATGAGTTGCCACCTAAGCCGAGGATTTTTAAGTATCTCGGGAATAAAATATCTCGGAAAGAATAAAATAGCAGATGCAAGCAGGGGAAATGAGTTTCCTCTACAGGGCTTCTGGGCTCAATCTTAGAAATAGGGTGAGAAGCTTGGACATTCGGGAGGGGCTCAAAGTAGAGCCGATGCACCTTGGACAAAAGGAGTCAGTTGAGGAGTTTCAGGCATCTATCTATCTGATCGGCAGCAAGCAGCAAAGAGGTGATGGGAGGAGCGGCAGGCACTGGCCACAGAAACCTGGCAGGCAAGTCAGATACTGCCTGGTGCTGGCATCCTGCCCTTCTCCTCCAGCTCTTTCTCTGATTCCTAGTAATGGTCCTCTCTAAAGGAGTAAAAAGGTCAAACTCTGGGGGTAGCAGTTCGGGCAGAAGGTCCTTGAAGTTTTCCGGATCCACAAGACCCAGCCTTCCTGCTATCGAACCAGACTGATTGTAGCTCGGGGCGGGGGGAGTCCCAGGTATCGTCCACCTCATGCAGGTTGCTGTTGCTCAGTGGATTGGTGAGTGAAGGAGCAGTGAGAATCCTCAGAAGAACCCAGGTGTGGACTCCAAGGAGCAGACGGACAAGTAAAGTCTGAGCAGCTTATGGGAAAAGCTGCTGGATCACTTGCAGAGCTCAGTTACTCTGTTGTGTGTGTTGGGTCAGGAAAGATATGACCCTAATGCAGTAGCTTTGGAACAGAGGAGAACTTTATCTGGGGAATACAGCACACCTTACATATGACGACAATGACCAAGCCGGGGAACAACGTGCAAACCGGTACATTTATACAGTTATCAGTGATGAGGGAGAGGTGTATGAGGTTAAAACATTAGGTTGGAGAACTCAAGGAGAACATCAACAATGAGACATAGCTGGGGAGAATTAGTAGGGTTACGTCGGGCCAGCAGCGACCTCTGCTGGCCTGATTAGGAGATGCGACAGATCATGACAGGTGCAATGAAAATTAGACTTTTATGATATTAGTCACCACCAGCTGAAGTTTCCACACCAAGTTAGCATAGATTTATGGGCGTGGAAAAATAAACTAAAATGAACCATAGATTGTGATCAGCGTAAGCACAGAACCTCTTGGTAACATATTCCTATAGGCAACTATACTCTAGGCATGTTTCCTCAGAACACCAGTACTGACACACAAATGTTGATATGTCATTATATGCATTTTTACACATCAAACAGGCAAAAAATGCAAGCAATGACAAAATTCATTGCCACCCATTTTTATTATCGATGATTATCAACATGATCGATTAGTTGTCGCAACCAAATTGTATTTTTACAATTTTATGGTAATCAGGCAATACTGAAAGTTCCATTCTTGGAAGGACTTAAGGTCATGATACACAGGGCAACTTTAATATAACTAAACACATCGGGGAGAATATACCAAAAGAAACCGACCAATAATGTCAAAACAAAAAACAGGAAAAAAAGACATTAACAAACTAAACAACTTAACAACACAACTATGGAGCAGAACCAGGGAAACCAAACAGAGCAACGTTAGCATAGGCACATAATACAATGACTGACTAAAGAACAAAAAAAGACAACAACTAAAATACAGTGATGACTGGAACAAACGAAGATGGACAGGTGCAGAACATGCGAGGGGTGTTTAATAATTTACCTACCTGACTAAGAAAGAAAGTAGCAAGTGTGTTGAAACAAAGTTGGGACAATGAAATCCATCCATCCATGAATCCATTTTCCAAACCGCTTATCCTACTGGGTCGCGGGGGGTCTGGAACCTAGCAATGGGCACGAGGCAGGGAACAACCCAGGATGGGGGGCCAGCCCATCGCAGGGCACACTCACACACCATGCACTCACACATGCACACCTACAGGCAATTTAGCAACTCCAATCAGCCTCAGCATGTTTTTGGACTGTGGGGGGAAACTGGAGTACCTGGAGGAAACCCCACGATGACATGGGGAGAACATGCAAACTCCGCACACATATGACCCAGGCAGAGACTCGAACGCGGGTCCCAGAGGTGTGAGGCAACAGTGCTAACCACTGCACCACCATGCCACCCCCCACCTAGACTTATGTTCAAAATAAAAAATAAATTTTCAAAACAATGTTTTGTCTCAGTTTGTGTTAAAATTAAAACAATAATAAATAATAAAAAATAATAAATAATAATAATAAACCCGGGGACATGCAAATCAAGTAAGAAAATGCCATATTTGGAGAAACATACAGTGATAAAATTCCTCATAAAAGAAGGGAAAAAACCAAAGGAGATCCATGAACTCGTGACTGCAGTTTATGGTGAGTCTGCCCCATCATCCTACAAAGTAAAATTTTGGAGCAAGCAACTTAAGTGGGGTAGAGAGTCTATTGAAGATGATCGTCACACGGAAGCAACTTCCACAGAAATATGCAAGAAAGTTTTACTTTCTTGCATATTTAATTTTGTCAGACAGATGAATTAAGGTTTCCTAAATAGCTGAACAACTGGGCTTTTCTTCAGCAGGGACAGGGAAGCTGGTCAGAGTTAATGGGAAGATGAATGCAGCTAAATATAGGGCAATTCAGGAAGAAAACCTGCTAGAGGCTGCAAAAGACTTGAGACTGTGACAGAGGTTCACCTTCCAGCAGGACAATGACCCTAAATATACAGCCAGAGCTACAGTGGAATGGTTTAGATCAAAGCATATTCATGTGTCAGAATGGTCCAGTCAAAGTCCAGTCCTAAATCCCATTGAGAATCTGTGGCAAAAATTGCTGTTCACAGACACTCCCCGTCCAATCTTATGGAGCTTGAGGTATTTTGCAAACAATAATGGGCAAAAATTGCAGTCTCTAGATGTGCAAAGCTGGTAGAGACATAATCCAAAAGACTCGCAGCTGTAATTGCAGCGAAAGGTGGTTCTACTAAGTACTGAGTCAGTGGGGCTGAATACAAATGCATGCTACAATTTTCAGGTTTTTATTTGACAAACATTTTGGAAAGCATGTATAATTCTCTTTCTACTTCACAAATTCTTAACATTTTTCTTTCCACTTCACAATTATGTGCTGCTTTATGCTGGACGATAACAAGCCCCCCCCCCCCCCCCCCCCCCCCCATGTTTGAACAAATATTAATTAATGAACATGTTTTATACATCTTAAAGTCATCTACAGTCACCTTGTTCAGTTCAAACACCTAAGTGATAAGACAAGTCCATTACCAAAGTACATACCATTATCAGTTATAACCTCGGCGTTCCCACGTGGTAACTGAACAATCACAGAGGAACACGTTCTTTCATTTCGTTATAACCATCGCCACTGAGAACGTCGGTCTTTTTCCTTCCTGATTCTCCATTGCAATGAAGGCACTACATGCCTGCCTACTTATTGTGGCTGCAGTCTGTGTCACTTCTGAAAATCAGACAGAAGATGCCAAACACAAAAGAACCGCTAAAAGCCCCATAAATGAGGAAAAGGGTGTTCTCATTCTGAAGAAAGGCAACTTTGACCAGGCGCTCAAACAATATAAGCAATTGCTCGTCAGTTTCCGTGAGTACATGGGACATCCTTAAGTCTTATCTTTTTCATATGCTTTCTGTAAACGTTATTGCTTCTTGAACTTGCACAAATTTAGGGATGTCTTTTTTTCTGATTGCATGATTAATAAAATGGCTTATTATATATATATATATATATATATATATATATATATATATATATATATGTGTGTGTGTGTGTGTGTGTGTGTGTGTGTGTTATATATATATATATGTGTGTTTTATATATACATATGTGTTTTATATATATATATATATATATATATATATATATATATATATATATATATATATATATGTATGTGTGTGTGTGTGTGTTTAAAAAATGCACACTCAGTAAATGATTAATGGAGGTGTGGCCATTTATATTTTACATCTGATAAGCTCAGGCAGAAGGACATAGATAAATGCTAGCATGCTACTACAGTATGTCACTATTTATTCTAATGAATGAAAATATAGAAACAGATACATGAGTCGTTATCCTCTACTAGTCAAAAGTTTTGCACACACTGAGATTTTCTACATTTGCATGTTATTCACTTACTGTAACATTTACTAAAAATACACTCAATATTCTTGGCCAATAAATAAACTTACGGCATATTCACCATTTGAGTACCTTGATTAGCAAGAAAATGTCATATCTTTGGTTCATCAAAGTAACCTCCTATAACAATCATAACAGCAGAGAAAATATAAGGCATTCCTTCTACAAGGGACATCAAATTCTGCTCTGTTTCATGAAATGAAACACTCAACTAGTGCATTTCAAGGGCAACCTAGAATTTGACTGTCATCACCAAACACCCAGTCAATAGGATGTTAGGCATGCACTGTTACATACTCTTTCCGTGTTATAAAGGAAACTTGTTTATTTTACTTTCATTTATAGTTGTTCACTCAACTTTCCAGTGCTTAGCAAGAATAAAAAATCTGCTGTTTATGAAATACATGGAAAAGTGGTAAACACTTTGGTGTGCAAAAACTTTGCGCAAATACATCAGTTCTAAAAGGCAAATGAAATACAACATTTCAAATGTAAAATGATGGACAGGCTGATTATTTTACATACAACAGAAATATACACTTATTGATCCCAAGCAGCAAATTCTGGATCAACGAGACCTGTGTTGATATCACATACATTCAACTATGAAGTGATTAGTTGATGGCAGCAATATATGCCCAAGGTAATTAGGTGTATCTGATTGGCCTGATAATTGTTCCTTTCTTAAAATTATACTGATATGCCTCAAAAACATGATGACTTGTCCCATCATACAACAGCACCGCTGCACGTCAAAATGTCCTCATTGGGCTGAGCTTGCCGGACAGATTACATATTACGAAATTTCTGTTTGCTGGCCCTCTCTACATCTAAACATATCATGGCCTATAATGTGGTCATTAAGAAGATTCTGTAAGGTACATTACTGAAATATCCCTGTGTACCTTTCAGAAGCTCCGCTAACTCCGGATTTTCATCGCCTGACGATGGATTTCACCAAGGCTGCAGCTCAACTCAAGACAGAGGCATCAAAAATACGCTTAGGAAGCGTTGACGTCTCACAGGAGAAAGAGCTTGCCAAAGAGCTTAACGTGACTGCCTCTCCGTTCCTGAGATTTTATGTCTCAGGTGACAAACAAAATCCAATTATCTGCCCAGGTAAATGAATGGAAAATGCTATACAGTACCTCACCATCGCAGACATTCTTATTGTCACATGGGCAGCTATAAGCTATAATGTAGTAACCTGTCATCTCCTGCCCCCATCTTAGTTTTAAGAAGTGCTGATCATATTATCACATGGCTAAAGAGGAGGACAGGCCGCAGTGCTGAGGTGATCAAAAACACCACGCAGTCAGAGACTTTCCTTCTGGCCGATGATCTGGTGATAATCGGGTTTTTCAAGGTACTTTTTCTACTTAAAGCACCACTACATACCAAGAAATGGCTTCAAACTCATTTACATTTGTATGACTTGTTTATCATGACAGGAACTTGATAAAGGGACAGTGGAGGTGTTTTATGACGCTGCTACTGATATCCCTGATCTGCCTTTTGGAGTGACTAAAAATAAAAACATATTCTCTAAGTATGAAATTGTTAAGGAAACAATAGTGCTGTTTAAAAAGGTAAGTTCAAACAGCTGTCCTGTGTCCTGGAGCACTTTTTTTAGTTGTAGTAAAAATAAATTGCAAATATTATTTCTTGTTTTGTATGTCATAGTGTTTAAGAATTGGTTCTCAGGCTTCAGTACAATTTATGGATGGATTTTACATGTAATTGCATAATACTGAACATAATTCTACTTTATGGTAGTTTAGTTGTCATGTGGAATTTCTGAAAATTCCTCATGGGGGAATATTCCTGGATCCCCCTTACAAGTTGTCTTACATATTTACATTTTACATTTAGGTATAATTTTAGTGTTAGATTGAATACTTTCATAATGTAATATTATTTTTAATATCCCTGTTTTTACTCCAGTCTACAAAATCAGAAGAGTATGAAATTTCCAGCCACACATCCAAGGAGGATCTTGTGCAGTTCATTAGAATGCATGAAATGGATCTAGTGACTGAATATAATGGGACGGTATGTATGTCACGCAAACCATCACAGAAACCGAAGCATGACTTTTCAAGACACTGTTCACATATGAATATGGTTTTATATTCCCTTTTTGATGGTGTCAATGCAAGACATCCGCAAGAATACTGAACTCTGTGATCAACAGCCATGCCATACTTTTTGCAAACAAAAGTGAAAAACACTATGAAGAAACCTATATGGCTTTTGAAAGAACCGCAGCTGAATTCAAGGGCAAGGTATTTGTATGTTTGTTTGATTGACTGATTGTTTGCTTGTTTCCTCGTTTAAATCACATTATTATTAAAAATGCAGCTGTGAAAATGGAAACCATGTGAAATTAAAACTAACTAAAATTCTAAAAAGTAATAATGGCAATCATAAAAGTAACAAGAACAATGTCTGTTTTCACACGCTATGTGTGATGCCCGGCCCGACCGCTCCTCGTGTGTGCCACGCCCCCTAATTACCCACGTGTGATTTCCTGATCGTGCCCAGTCGTGTCTTGTTTTCTGCCTTGTTCCGTGTATTTAAGTCCCTGTTTTGCATTAACCCCTTGTCTGTCATTGAAAGTGTTGCGTGATACCTGTACCTTGTTTCCTGTCCCGATCGCTCCATTAAACCCTGTTCGTCCCGCATCTTGCCTGCAACTTGCTTTTACTGCTCTTCGAGCCGCCCCAACCACGCTCGCTCAGCGCACCCGTCATTCCGAGCGTGACACTATGTTTCTATAAAGATACATAGAGATTTTAATTTGGTCTGGTGAAATACTCCACTTTTCCAGGTCTTATTCGTGTTGATGAATACAAACGAGAACAGGAACGGACGCATGCTGGAGTATTTCCGAGTCCGTTCCGTGGAAACGCCCATGGTCAGAATAGTGAACATGACGGACAGCGTACAGTACCAAATGCAATCAGGGGACATAACTACAGAAAATGTACGAGCCCACTGCCTGCACTACTTGGCTGGGAAAGCAAAGGTATTTTATGGTTTTTCTCAAGCCTTTGCTTTAATTAGTTGAATTACTTTTCGGAATTCTTGATGTTTTTTCTTTTATTACCTTTAGCCCAAGTTACAAAGTGAACCAGTTCCTAAAAACTGGGACAAGAAGCCTGTTAAGGAACTTGTGGGCATGAACTTTGAGAAGGTTGCCTTCAACGAGAAGAAGAATGTATTCATAATGTTTTGTATGTATGACCAATTAATTCTCCATTCTAATTAAGCTTTCATGTATATTATAGAACTGCAAAGCCTAGAATTATATATTATTGCACCTATTGCTGCATATGCAGGTAAACATAATGGCACATTTGCCACTGAATATTGAATTCTATAAAGATATACATCCATCCAACCAGTACTGATAGAGGCTGGGCATTGAAGGGTATTTGCCCCTGTGCCTCCCCTCCCCCCCAGCCAGCAAAATTATAACGAGAGGCAATCATACAAAATTCACAACAATTTATAAAGCCCCCCTCTCTGAGTCGACAAATATTACCTAGGGGGTCCCCCAGCCGGCTGTGAGACCCTTTCTCCAGCCCTGCATCCAACTACTACCCCGTACAGGATTGCATGTCTACAAAGTAGTATATGTTAGTATAGTATTGAACAGAATAGTGCAAAAGGTGATGTCTGTATGTTAATTTTGAGATTTCTCTGTCATTATTCTTTTGTCCATATACACTGCATGTGTACAGATACTCCTTGGTGTAAAGAAAGCCAGGCTTTTTTTCCTCTGTGGGAAAAGCTTGGGAAGGTGTATGAGAATCATGAGAGTGTGGTCGTGGCCAGAATAGACACCACAGCCAATGACATCAACATCATCTTCCTTGAGCGTAACCCTTCCTTCAAATTTTTCCCTGCTGTCCTTTCAGAGAAGGTTGGTGCAGTCCATAGAGATGTGCCTATTGTTTATTAAAGGATAATATGATGCTGCAAATGATTTATTTAAAATTAATAGATTTTTCAAAAGAGTGATCTATTAATTTTCTGTCACAAATTGCACAGGTGATTCCCTATTCCGGAGAGAGGACCTTGGAAGAATTTATTACGTTTGTAGAGGAACAAGTAGAATTAGCCAAAGATGTGAAGGCAAGGGTAGGTGTGTGTGTGTGTGTGTGTGTGTGTGTGTGTGTGTGTGTGTGTGGATAAGGTTTGTACTACATTGTGATGACAATGTTCCCCACAATGTAATAAAAACCTGTTATTTTGATGTTGTAAGGACCATTTTTCAGGTCCACATAAACATCTGTGAATGCAATCAAAAAACTAAAAATGCCACAAGTCTCATATTTTATTTGATTACTTATGGCTATGGTTAGGGCTGGGTAGGGGTGAAGGTCGTCATGTTGGAGTTAGAGTTTTCCTCTTAGAAATAAATGGAGTCTCCACAAAAACATAATTACAAAACTGTGTGTGTGTGTGTGGGTGTGTATATATCCTAGGTTGTTCCCTGTCTTTTGTCCATAACCTTTTTAAGCTACATGTACTAATATATATCTGCATATCTTTGTTTTTCTTGCAGGAAGAAACAGATTGGGACAAATTTATTGAAGAGCAAAAACTAAAAGAAACTGTAAAAGTGGAACTTTAGCTTGAATATGCTAAAAGAGTACAATCTTTTAAAACTGACCTGAAGACTTCAAAACCCATACTGAAGTGTCAGAAAGTGTCCGAATGAAAGCATGACCTGCTAAAAATGCAGTTTGGCGGCTCCACCACAGATTCTATGCGTTTTTACACAGAGAGATAAGTTTAGTTATGTGTGATAGAATTCAGCTCCCTTGATACCATCATCTCCTCCCTAGTCTTCGCTTCCTGTTTCCTGCTTTGCTTCATAATAACCTTAAGTGCAAAACATGTTAGTAATACCTACATGATAATAACTGTAGACTGCAGTAACAATCAAATGTTCAAATGCACTAATTAAAAAATAATTAATTTGGTTTAAATTAGTTTCATATTTTCTTTCACTGTCTTGATGATTGACTTAAATGTCTTTGAAATTAAATGATAATTGACTCAAAGGCACATATAACTTTCTATTATTATGTTGCCAATATGTGTCCTTTTGTTGTTAATTATTTTAAGCAAGTGCTAATTGACTTTGCTTTGCAATTTTCTAAGCAGGCTAAGAATAAAATGATCTTGTATGAATGAGAGCAACTGAACTTTATTTAAAATATGTTTATGTAGAATGTGTGAAGTGAGGTATCTGAGGTGTACCTGACATTTACTGTTAAGTGGACAGGTCTGGATCAGTGTAATGCTGATTGACATGAGGGTCAAATCTCAAGATATATAGCTTGGACTCAGTGTTATAGTTTGAGGAATTCTAAATGGAAATTGTGTACCTGTAGAAGCTGAATTTAATGTGCATTAGTGTAACATAAAGGCAATCGTAATGGTTGATGACGCAAATCTTTCAAATAAATCATTTTTATAAGCAAATCTATCACCAGATGATGACATCGTACATAGTAAATGGATGGAGAGACATTGAGATGTTAGCTGAGGTATAAACACTCCGTGCTGAAAAAGGATGGAAATCATCATGGTATAGAGTTACATTTTCATGATTGCTAATTGAAATTCATACTAAGGCATATCCAAACCTCTTCTGGCCCTGTTAGTGTATTGTAGTGTATTGCAAGGGTAGGGAACCTGATCCATGAAGTGCTGGTGTGGGTTCTTGGGATGACCTCTTAGTCATGCCAATAATAAAGCGGAGGTTCTCAACTCCAGTCCTGGGAACCCACTGTTACTGGCTGATTGAGAGGTCATCCTGAAAACCTGCACCCACACCGGCCCTCCATGGAACAGGTTCCCTACCCCTGGTGTATTGGTTGTCTCAAGCAATATTATCTGACAATCAAAAAATGTCCACCGGATATTCACATGAACTTGGGTGAAGGGGCGGAGTTCTAAAATGAATGATATCAGTGCTTCACTGAGCACTGACATGCCGTGGAATTGTGACTTCAGACAAGCAAGGTAAGAACTTTTTTAACTTAGAGCCTGTCATCATTAAAACTAACAGATTTTGACTAAAGTTACATTTCTAGCCAGTATTTAGCCATTCTATACATAATTTAGTGATGTTGCTATGAATGTTGACATGTTAAGTATTTATTTTATGTTTCATAATCTTCTAAGCATACATTATAATTTCTAAAATAGCTACATTAATTGGGTTATCAGTAACAACTGTTTCCAAATTTAAATAAGTAGTATTATCTTTGTCTTAGTAGAGCATCATTACCTGCCGACTTTGCCTGTTTTTTTTTATTATATGTTAGTATTGTATTTTCTAGCAGTAGATAGCATAAGGATACAGAAAGTTATATATTCCTTCACTACCCTGAATAAAACAAGTGGTTTCAGAAAATATATGTACATATATCTCAACAAGTACAATCATTTGTTGTGTGTATGTGTGTGTGTTGGGTGTATATGACAATCAAAATGAAATGCGTGATTTTATATATACAAAGTTATCAAATTTATCGCAGACAGACAGCCCTCTCAAAAGAGATTCCCATTTAATATGCCCTAATAAAACAGTGAATACGGTAATCCCAGAAATGGCAGTTTTGGTATGAAATACAGCACCGATGCCTTGCATGACTACAGCCCTATAGGTCTCTTTATGTAAGTATCTAAAATATGTGTTAGGGAGACTACCTGTTCCATGACAATCTTTCAGTCTGACTGTAACTGATACATGAGGCTTTGTAAAACCCATTGATTTCTGATGCAGATACAATGATGACTAATAGCTGAGGCACTTAGCTGAACTCTGTCTGGTATCCTTTTCACCGGTGGTCCTCATACGTAGTTCTGCTTCCAGGCAGAAGGAAGCAGCTGTGAGTAATTTCAGCCACTTTGCAAGCTATTAAATGCTGTTGCATCACTAAAGTGAACCAAAAAGTGTGTGAAAAGGTGAAATGGGACACAGGATCTGAAACTGTCCATTCACTGAAAAAAGTAATATTTCTAAAAATAACACACTTTTACAAAAAGACTGTATGCTATTCATTATTAAACATATAATTCAGTGCTATACTGTAGGTTCAGCACCACAGATATCGGAGACAAACCATTGTGATGTCTTACATTTATATTCAGTATTGAGTACACGTAAGCTGTATTTGTACTGTAGTTAGTAGTGAAATATGTATTACCTTTTATTTAAAGCATATTACAATGGTGGAAGCAGATTAATCAAGAATGTATGTGAACAGTCAAAGAGTCAATTACCAGATTTATATTCACCTGGTCACATCCCTTCTCTTTTGTGTGGTATATAAAGGGGAAATAAAAAGAATGGGTATGGAGGGAGAAGGTACAGTATGGGTTCAAAGCCACAAATGAGGTGTATAGATTATATTTTACATTACTGAATATTTGCAATAAGGCCATACTGTAAATGTACACTCTGATATTTAATCCATATTATTGAAAGTGTTTTTCTTCCTTAAAACGCTGTGTTCTATATTTAAGTACTAGTGATGATAATGTGTTTATAGTTAGAACCTGTTTAACTCGTCTGGAGTCTATCTAATTCCTTATCTTTTTCATGTAAATATGCAACTTTGACCTGGAAGTGAGCAGCAGATTCATGAAGAAAATATGCTTTGAAATCAGCAGTTGTTTAAAAATTATATTCAGTTAAATCATCCATCCTTCTTTTTCTTTAGAGGATGAGTGACTTTTCAGAAACCGGGGATCACACTGACTTTCCTCCACCATATACTATACCAGGTACAGCATTATACATGTGTGTGAATTTATTTTCTGATCATCGTCTCTTTCTTTGTGTTCCATCAAATTAAATGGATAAGCACTTATCCGTCTAAAGGTCTCGCCTGTAGATTTATGTGGGTCAGGGCCAAACTAGTGTTTGTTTCCTTAATGGCCTTTAACGTGTTGTCCCTACATTGAAAGGTGTTTTGAAATCTGTCAGCTATGCCTGTTTTAGGGTGTGGTCTTCATCTTTTTTTGTATTTCAAGTGGACATAAATGCAGATGATGTGAGGATTTACAACCTGCATACACCTTTCAAACCACCCCCAACAACTAGAGTACATTCTGTTTACAAAACTCATTTCCCCACAGCTGGTAAGCCACTGCTTCATTGATCTAACATATACAATGTAACTACTTTCACTTGCTCTTAACCCCAATCACGTAACAATTCTTGATAGAAGTATAACAAACCAACCTTAAGTAACATTAACTTAATATTGGAAGTTTAATGTATGCTTATTATTATTGATACAAAATTCCCAAAGTTAAATGCTGTGGTCTTTGTGTACGTGGATTACGATAACCAGCTGAGGTAAGCTTCTCTGTGTTTTAGCCAAGTCAAATTCTCCAAACTTAAAAAGGTTTGTCAGCTATGAAACTGAACTTGGACGTTCGCCGGAACAAACTACTTGCCCTTACTGTCAGCAGCAGGTCACAACTGACGTCAGCTACAAAATTGGTACCTTTGCGTGGCTCATGTTCTTGCTCTTCATCCTGTGTGGGTAAGGATGGTATCGTTAATCTTTTATTCAACTAAACAGAAGACTTGTCTTTTTCCTGATATGGACAAAAACCTTTCTTTTCAATCTGAATTACAGATTGGTGATTGGCTGCTGCTTGATCCCCTTTTTTGTCAAATACTTCAAAGATGTGTATCACTGCTGTCCAACATGTCAGCGGATTCTTCATGTTAACAAAAAGTCTTGCTGCTAAACCAGCTCTTCAGATGTGCAAAGATAGCCTTTGGTAGCCATTATCACTTGCTGCCCTTTTGAAGGCCCCCTATATTTATTACTTGTTTGTTTATATGCATTTGTTCAAGAGAAAAATGTAAAATGGCTGTGCTCCACTAGCTCTTTTTTGCCTTTTAAGCTACCTTTACTATGCCAAGTAGTCTATCCAAGAACAAGACTCGCAGTTTAATTTTTATATTTATACATGTGATCACTATGGACATATCCAACAATCTGCTTGCTAATATTTTAAGATGTGTGATATTTAGATAACAAGCTAGTAATAATTATTCTTCTAATCTTGTAAGTTTTTTGTTGTAACTGTATTTTCCTCAGTCAGTTGCCTCCAAGGAAGATAAATGACAGTAACTAAGAAAAAAGGAAAATCTACAGCTGCGGTTTCCCAGTCTGTTTTTTTCTTATATTATTTTTTAAAGCTTGTATCACATTTTTTAAACTGTTTTTACTGTATTTCTTTCATCCTTTCATGGATCATGCAATTCAAGCTGACGGTTCTCTTAATACATTAAGAATTTTCTTTAGTGACTAAGTGACTAAATTTGCAAATGTAATGTTTGTGACACTTAGGACTCACAAACAAACAAAAACAGTAAGGAGTATTTCATTCCTAATATTGCCTTGACAAGTTGAGGATGTGGATAATGAAGAAATGATTAATATACTTGCTAATAGCTGCATTTGTATGGCATTACAAAAGAGTGTTTTTCCCTAATATCTTGTAAGACAGTTGTTCCCACCCTGGTCCTCGGGACCCTCAGACCCACATTTTTGCTCCCTCTCAGATCCCTGTCAGACAGCCCATGTTTTTGCTCCCTCCCAGCTCCCTGTCAGACAGTCCATGTTTTTGCTCCCTCCCAGCTCCCTGTCAGACAGTCCATGTTTTTGCTCCCTCCCAGCTCCCTGTCAGACAGCCCATGTTTTTGCTCCCTCCCAGCTCCCTGCCAGACAATTCACATTTTTGCTCCCTCCCAGCTCTCAGAGCAAAAACACGTCTATCGTTCTCCAAAAACTTTGGAGTTTGGGAAACAATGCTGTAGGATAATAACCCTATAGAGCTGTGGTCACAATATTCACTTAATATTTTAGAAATGTGTTACAAATAGGATAAGGAATATAGTCTTAGTTGCGGCCATGTTTCTGCTGGAGACTCATGTCACTCAGATGCCTTGGAACAACAAAGTGAAATGTGCTTCACCTCAAATATGCATGGGCATACCGTTAAGGACAAATACATGAGGAATGCTAGCAGACACCAAGCTGAAACCAGTTAACTGATTCATAACAAATACTTTCAGAAAAGACAGCGGCATGATCAAGCATGAATAGAAAATGGGTGCAGTACTGAAATGTAGTCACTGTACAGCAAACAGATATGGGTAGAGGTAGGAATTTGGCCTAATAATATTGCAACATAGAATCCTATATGTGAGTAGAATATAGACAGGTTAACTGGAACTAGCACAAGAAAATGTGCATGACTCAGGTCAAACATACTCTCCACACACAGAGTCAACGGTATGAATCAATTTTTAACCCAATAATTGAACCTGAATCCTTATGGAGCTCAAAAAGGGAAAGGGTTGGAAAATATTATTATTATTATTATTATTATTATTATTATTATTATTAATCAACATTGTGTTTCCTTGCAATTGTTAAATAGCGTGACCACACAGCCGCTCCTCTACTTACGAATGAGTCATGTTCCAAATGGCCATTTGTAACTTTAAATGTCCGTAAGTCATTATTCAACATCATTTTAAGGGTATATGCAAGTACAAAGAACTAGGATGCTGGGAGTACACACGCTATGTTGCCGCGTGGAGGGAGTAGCGACCAGACTAACAAGCAGGGATCGGGAAATCAGGAGCAGGCCACAGACAATCAGGAATATGGGCTTTATTAAGGACAAACGGGGACTCCCATGATACAAACATCAATGACGGATCTGGGGAAACGGACTAGCACACGGACTAAAAACACAAAGCTTAGAGAGGGAAAACCAGAACGACCGAAAACAATCAGGAATTCACAGGAGGTTGATGAGGGGGGGTGGCACACAGGAGGATCGTACGAGCAGGTCATGACACTAGGCGGAATTGGTGCACAGAAAAAAAAAATGATGTTGCGGACAGGAATCGGGAGCCCATCAGACACAATTTGGACTTACAGTCCTCTTTGTTCGTATGTCTGAAAGTTCGTAAGTTGAAAGTTCTTAAGTAGAGGAGCATCTATATTTTGCTTTGCCAAAAAAGAGGACATGCTGGGGACAGTATGCAAAGGGAGGTGTCAAAGCAACGAAAATATACACATAGAAAGTATTCTGCCCATAGAAAGCATATGTCAGCATAAAACAAATAAAAATTCTGACATTTCACTCCTTTTTAAGTTCTAAAAAAGAGGACATATGGTCACTCTATTGTTAAAACATATTAGCAAGGGGATGCTAAAGTTTAACGAAGGAAACATAAAACTGATTAAAGAAATATTTTCCAGCCCATTATGGACTCCATAAATCCCTGTTCAAGAGTACTAGAGCAGTGATATGGCTCAGCAAACTTCAGACTGCGAATCCATCTACTTATGTTTTGACTGCTAGCTTATCGTCCAATAAGAAAATAATCAAATATATGCATAGATTATCCAGCTACATTTTAAATGAACACCACACCTGTAGAATGAACTAGCATAATTATGAACTAAGGCCAATGATCCTTTGCCCATGGGATAAATACGAATTTTACTTTAAAAGCACTCAACCCAAAGTCTTTCCACTGCATTCACTATTGCCACCTTGGGGAAAGATTCAGAATGACACCTGGGACCTGTTTCAGAAAGGAGGATTTATATTTTTTGTATTTTTATGCATTTTAATAAATGTAAAATACCAAATGGAAAGTAAATTGCAATTGTTTTTACAATAAAAAAATATTTAAACACATGGTTTAAACAGTTTTGTTCTTTAAAAAAAATGCCAGAGCTGAAGGATATTGTTATGTCCTGTCTCCCTCGGTCCTGTCCTCAGAGGCGTAGGAACAGGACAGGCAAGGCAGGCGATTGCCTGGGGCCCCAGTGTCCGTAGAATCGCCCTTGCCTGTCCTGTTCCTGTATGGCCAGCAGAGGTCTCCCCTGCTGGACATCCATACCCATAGTCATTCACACCTGTCCCTCCTGTAGCCCTCCATGACTGATGATGATGATTGATGATTACACATACCTGTGTCTGGTTATCCCTAGCCCACTGTGGTAATGTCTTGCACCTGTCTGTAGTCAGTCTTTAGTCCTTGGTGTATATACAGTTTGTGCCCTGCCATCCTGTGCCCCCCAGATCTGTCATTGTTTACCTGTTGCTTGTCCAAGTTCTCGGTAGGTCCAGGTTTGAGCATCTCTGAGGTTGCCGTTAGGGTTTCTTTGTGCCTCCTAGGTCTTTAGGACATGACAGATATCATATGGCTATCATCTGGACAATGAAATCCATCCATCCATTTTCCAAAACGCTTATCCTACTGGGTAGCGGGGGATCCAGAGCCTATCCCGGAAGCAATGGGCACGAGGCAGGGAACAACCCAGGATGGGGGGCCAGCCCATCGCAGAGCTGGACAATGAAATATTTCAAGTAAAATTACAGTAAAATTCCATTATAGTGGACTCGCTTATAATAGAATATCGTCTATAACGGACGAGGTCCACTGGTCCCAGTCATACTCCTTACGAACATGCAGAAAAAGCATTGGACATAGTGAACTCGCATATAATGGAATTTCGCTTATAACAAACAAACAATTTGGTCACTTTTAACGAGTGGGTAATGATGGCTTAATGGTTAGGGAAGCGTACTCGTAAATGAAAAATTGCAGGTTCGAATCCCCAATTAGCAAGGCACCACTGAGGTACCCAAAGCAAGGTACCGCCCCCCGGGTGCTGAATTAGCTGCCTGCTATGTCACATATGAGTTAAATGCAGAGAACACATTTCATCGTTGTGCACTGGGTGCTGTGGTGTGTCAACAATGAGAACTAATCACTAAATTCTCTCTCCTATGCACTACATTACTGCGCATGCACGAGGAGAAGGGAGGGGCACAGCATTTTTTTTTTTATATATATATGTAAATGTTTTCACGTGTAAATTAGACTATTTTACAAATCTTTGTTTTATGTCTTATCTTATAGTTAATTATTTACTAACTATTTATTTTATTATTTACAATATTTGTAACCTGGGTTACAGACGTGATGAATGTCTGTCAGTAAGCTGACGAACACTTTCAACAGGATCAAGTTTATTTATTAGACATGCCTTGATAATAGCAATATAATTAAGTGTCTAAATAATCCTTTGAGAGTTTGCATGTTCACCTATGATGAACTCTTTAATTGGCAATTGAGCGTTGGCACAACGTGTATTTTACGTTAGCTGCAGACGTTGAGTTGACGTAACCCAGACATTGAAAGTAGGTTGGCACATGGCCCCATAATGTCCGTGGGACGTTGGTTTTACGTTGGCCACAGGGAATTGCACACATTTGCTTATCACTACTTGGTTTACTGCACGTTGGGACAATGTGCATTTGACGTTCGCTGCAGACGTTGAGTTGACGTAAACCCGATGTGCAGAAGCACGTCCGGCCAACGTCTGCTAATGACGTTGGGCCGACGTTATGTCCGACGTTCTAACAACGTTGGGCCAACGTTAAATGTTAGCTGGGATGCTGTCATGGTTGTGGTATACTGTACATTCTGGACGTTGGCTGCACGTCTGGACAACGTCCGGGACTGACCATGAGTTAGTCAATACCCGACGTTGTCAGGACATGAAGCCAACGAAGAAAAGGGATTGTTATGGAATCCTTTAAACTTTTTCTGTGGAGGTATAGGTTGTACAGTTCATCTTGATCTGAAAAGAAATCTGTATAAATTCGATCTTGGACATAGAGTAAAGGTCTATGAGACGTCTGCCAGACGTTACGCCGACAAAAAATTTGGACGACATCAAGTGTATTTCATCAATTCAGAAAGAAAGGAAATTAGCCTATTAACAGGCAGTTAGTGTATCTAACAAACAATAATATCCAAAAATCTTATTTTCATTATGTAGACCATTATGTTGGCCAAACGTTGTGTCGACGTCTGCTTTTGACCATCGACATAATGACCAACAGCCGACGCCGGCCCAACAAACCAATGCTAGCTGGGTTACAACGAACGAAAATCGGGCTTGCTTTAGGCATTATATAGCCATCAAATTTATCATAATACGTTTTTAAAATCTCCGGTTGTTCTTCCGCTAGCAACCATTTATTAAAAACCACTTCTTTTCTCTCCAATCCATAGCATTAAATAAGCTACATCACTCCTCCTCAGATTTTGCACAGAGAGGACTGCTGAACATTAATTTGACATGTTGTCGAAACTTTTGCCATGCGTCAGAGAGGTTAGAAGAGTCCCAGTCCATTCATGGTGTAGGTACTCCTATGGATTCCATCCTCACACTCCAAATGCCGGTCTGTACCTTTTTATGAGCCAAGTATAACTGACACCATGTAGTGTTTCGTGTTGCTGTCACTCACAGTGTCTGGCACAAATTATTTCATCCACAAGCAGCAGCTCAAGCTAACGTCTTTATTATTCCGCCATCCATATCCCATCAGCCCATGGGAATGGTGTGAATGGGTGCGTTCGACTTGGGCGTAGGTCTCTCTGCAGCTGACGTGACGTGGAGCAAGATCTGCCGGCGGCTGCAGGACTGGAGTATAAACTGACTGCAGCCAAGTTGGACAACTTCTACTCCTCATAGTGCAAGACCTGACTGCAATGGCAGCACTGCCAGAAGGGTGTATAGATACATCTATACAAATATCACCTGCATGCACATTAAATTTAAACAAAAAATTTAAACAACAAACTCTTGATCCAAACAATTAGCTGTGAAAAAAAAAAACTATTATGTATAGTGGCCCTGTGTAAAAATACAGCTTCCAGGAAAAGATCAAATACATTTATTTCAAGGATTCAAAGTTTTTATTGTCATGTACAGAGTACAATGCAATTCTTACTTGAACATCTTCTTCACAGACTAGCAGCGCAACATTACAGTAACTAACAATAAATAAACAACTAACTCACTTGTTCTATTAGAGCATTTATGTCCATCCATCCATTTTCCAAACCGCTTATCCTATTGGGTCGCGGGGGGTCCGGAGCCTATCCCGGAAGCAATGGGCATGAGGCAGGGAACAACCCAGGATGGGGGGCCAGCCCATCACAGGGCACACTCACACACCATTCACTCACACATGCACACCTATGGGCAATTTAGCGACTCCAATTAGCCTCAGCATGTTTTTGGACTGTAGGGGGAAACCGGAGTACCCGGAGGAAACCCCACGACGACATGGGGAGAACATGCAAACTCCGCACACATGTGACCCAGGTGGAGACTCGAACCCGGGTCCCAGAGGTGTGAGGCAACAGTGCTAACCACCGCACCACCATGCCGCCCCCTTATGTCATTTATTTAAATTTTATTTTACCAGGTAAATTAACTGATAATCAGTTCTCACTGCTTTACGTGCTTTTCTGGAGAAATAGCAGATAACGCATGGGAACTACCTGGGACACAAACGTCATGCGTGTGACTAATATTTTCAGCCAATAAGGGCGAAGGTGTGTCATCACAGAGATGGCTCCAGTTTCTGCAGCGAGCTGAGAGTTGCTGTGCGATCTGTTGTCGTGCTTTTGCGAGGTTTTGTGCCATGTGACATTGTGATGCGTGGTGATGTTGCTGATGCTGCTGAAGTCGGACAAAAAAATCTCCTGCGTTCAATTATTTCTGTCCGAGTTGGAACTCAGATGAAAATGTCACGAAACCCTGTGACGTCATTTCAACATGGCAGCTTACACCGTCAACAGTAATTCTATTTTATAAATCTTTAAAAATGTTTGTTTTGTTAAATGTAATAGCAGTTATAAATGTATAATTGCATGTGTTCCATTTAGAGAATACCATATCATGACCGTGAACAGTATCCTAGCAGCAAAACCAGATTTTTACCAAACTTGTTAGTGTCTTTTGTTTGTTTGTAGTTTGTTTGCCTCTTAAAAAAAAGAATATTGCTATGAATGTACCAAAATATTTTAAAAAGCTTTTAATGTGGTTTGACTAGTTCATGTTTCTTGTTTGTATGTCTCTTGGAAAAAAGAATCTCACTCCAAATCTGCTAAAATATAAAGCAAAAACACACAATCCCAAGAAAGGTTATTCAGTGGCAACTGGACTTGTTTAGTTCCTTGAAAAGTTTTACCCTTCATTCCAATTCTGACTGACTGGTTAGAGTAGCCCTCCATGTAAACACAACAGCGTGTTCATGGAAGCAGCCATGTTTGTTCTGAGATGTGGTAGCTCAAATGGGAGATTTTCAGACGTGATGTCACTCACTTCGGAATTTCCGAGTTCCAGGAGATAATCGAATGCACAAACTGCGATAATCGATAATCAAGCAGCTGCATGAAGTTGAACGCACCCAATGTTTGTATGATATGTATGACGCATATCGCGATATGCGCAAGGTTTTAGAAGTCTGTCATTTACTTTTCGTATGAACATCGAGTTTTGCTACCAACGTTACCTCTCCAGCAAGAATGTATGAACATTTTTTTTATAAATGAGCTCCAGGCCCCTGTCATACCACGACAGTAAACAACCTGTATTTTACTCTTACCTGCTGTAAGCACTTGCATTAATCTCTTTGGTGAATAGGTACATGTGATACATTTTAAGTGAGATGTTTCTAAAGCTATCCTGGGCTAAAAGTAATGGATATAAGGCATTTTTCTTCAAGGTCTACATAATACATTGTTTGTGGCTATATAATGCATCAAGTTCCTCACGTGATGTCCAAGTAACTGTTTAACTAATTTTAACTGTTAAATATTTGTATAGGAAGGATTTATACCTTACATCCCCAATGACATACTGTAAATGAACATTATGATCCAGGTCAAAGTTATAACTAAAGTTTTAAACACATCATGTGCTGACAAAGCTTTAAAATGTCCGACGCTGACAATAATCGAATAAGGTTGACTATGGAAATGGTTAAGTTTCATGAAGATTTATTTAACATGCTATTTCATGTGTTTAACGTGTTAGGTTTCAGTATCTGATAGCAATATCACGTATACGGCAAGAAACGGTTTATAGTTTTATACTAATGTTGGGAATATATTTTGTTTTGCGTGCACATACGTCAGTTGTAGATGGAGAAAATATATGCCCCTAATGTTAAAGACGAATTTTGCCATTATTTGCGTCACTGTCTTTTGTTTTGAAAACTCTTTTGGTCGGAATGGCGTGTTGATAAAGTCGTACACGTGACTGGTTTGTTTTCGATCTTCGTGTGGCGTGTCTTTGGCGCAAACGTCATCAGATCACAGCTGTCACGTGTTTTTGAAAAGGCCCTGTGCGGCACTGCGCTGACTTCACAGTTATGTGTAGGGAGGGTCTTTTGACACGTGATGATATACGTCTCATCTATCCAATGAAACATCTCGGATACAGTACTGACACGCCCTAGAATAATTCTCTGCCCAATCGCAATTGTGCTTGACCGAAAAGGCGGAGCGTTTCAATATGCTCTCGGGGCTCTTGTGGGGTTAGACTCGTTTTGGAATTTGCCGGAAAAGTTCGGGGGCTGCGAAAGCGGAGTTTCAGCAGATCATGCATCGGTGACTATTCTTTCTGTCATCAAAGTTGTTTTTTAATGTATAATAGCGTCTAGAGAACAGTTATTTAGCTAGTTACGTTGGTAGGTAATAAAAAAAGCTAAACCAGTGTAATGGAGGACAAGAAGGAGGAAGGGGAAGCGGAGATCCAGGAGCATGGCCCTGAACACTGGTTTTCGAATTGGGAGCGGCAGTGTATGGCCGAGGCCGAGCAGGAGGAGCCGATCGAGGAGGAGGCTGATCAGAGCCACCAGAAACTATGGCATCTCTTCCAGAACTCCGCCACGGCGGTCGCACAGCTCTACAAAGGTCCGGGTAGACGCATATCCCGGAATAAGAGCCGATACTAACCAACACTGCTCACACTGACGTGCAGACTTACTGGTTAATGTGCATGTAAGAATGGCTTCCCGCAGTTATGACTAGAAGGACGTACATTCACGGATAACAGTACCAAGACGTCTGTAAACACAAGTTTTTAAAAGAGCATTACTGTGTGCTGTCTAAGCAAATAACTTCGCAGCCGGTGTGAAGCACGGCATACCTAGTTGTGCAAGGGGACAGGAACAAGATGGCGAAGTCTGAAGTCCTGGGAGGAGTTCCTTAGTTTAAATTAAAAAAAAAATCGTTCAGATCAGTACTTTTTACTGCACAGCATAGGCTACTCCTCGCTGCCTTTCTTACTGGCTCGTTCGGATCAAACAACTTTATATATTTGATAAAGGGTTTTTATCTATTGTTGTAGTGACTGCATTTTAAACCTCCTTAGAAATCAGAACGGTGAAATTAATTACATGCGTTCTACCGATATCTTGCATGTACTTTGGATTATCTAGTTGTGTGTGTGCAAAAAAGGCTGCTTAATTTACAGTATCACGCTTCGGTTATTATGTTTATGCTGTGTAGTTTATGGTAAAGTCAGCTAAACAAAATGGCGCAGATATTTGGCTGGCTGAATCTGAAATGGGTAGCAGTGGGTTTTTGTTTCTTTTTTGGGGGGTTATTATAAGTGTTTTCGATGATGCAGTGTGTAATGCAGTAAGTAAATGGTGTAATCACTGTTATCGGTTTTACTGTAAATGTTGCAGGAAGTGACTTGAGAGCGTGAGACGGATCTTTATGTAATTGATGGTGATCTCTGACATGACGGCTGTTGTCCCCCCCCCCCTTCCCTTTTCCAGACCCGGTGTGTCAGCAGCAGGGTCTCTCTATGTGGGCACCTTTCCAGGGCGCCGCCACAGCCGTTACCAACCTCTACAAAGGTACCCCCTGTCTTTCTGCAACTCTGAACATGTTCCATCATGCATGCATGCATGTACTTCATAGCTGGTACATCTTGGGTTTGATGCAGCACTTTTGGGTTTGATGTAGTGTGTTTGAGTGCAACAGTAGAGATCATTATTTGCAGAAAATATACCCTTGTCGAAATATTGCGGGCACAGTAACATCGGGACTCCTGTGTATAATAGCGACAGGGTACTTCATACTTGGCATACTGAGGCTTTATCAAACATCAGGATCCATTCTCCCTTTTTAACCCTCAGATTCCATAAACCGGTTGTAGCGCTGTTGCCTCAGCTGGTAGGGGGGTTGAATCCCACATCTTTATAGCCTTTGCTTATTCCCCCTGTATTGTGTGGGTTTCCTGCGGGTGCTCCGATTTCCTCCCGCAGCCCAGTGACATGCAGTCAGGCTAATTGGCATCCCTAAATAGCGAGTGTGTATGTGTCCTGCAGTCCCGTCCAGGGTGTCCTACACTGCCTGGGAGAGACTTCAGGCTCCCGGGATCCAGGCCAAGATAAGTGACTGGAAAACAGATGGAATACTCCACGAAGCAGGGACCCAGTATTTGGAAAAAGACTTGATTTCCTGAAGTGTTATCATGGCATATCAGGAACTGGTGGGATCAGAGAGCAGAGTATGACGAAAGGTTGCTAAACCGGGACACTTAATTAGCCTACTGAAGTCCCCGATCAAAGCAAAGAAGCCACACTCTAGATTCTGACTTTTTTTTTTTTTTTTTTTTTTTTACAGTGTTTGCTTTCTTGGTTTATTAGTGTTTTTCTTATCACACCACCTGTGGGAGACTCCATACACCCCCCTCCCCCATGCATCCTGGCCACACAGTCTCTCTCAGCCATTTCTTCCTGGCAAAACCTGATCATTTTAATACTTAACTGTGGATTTCTATGTGTGGGGAATTGCGATTGTAGCTGAAAATGGAACAATGCTTACGATCGTTTTTGTTAAAAAAAAAAAAAAGTCTGACCATTATCTTGTTTAAAGAGTAGGTTATAATTGTTTTCTCTTTAATAGTGCAATTTAGATCCAAACCTGTTTTGTGTAAATAGGTGCTCATGTCATCTTACATTGAAACAGCACTAATGTTTAGAGTTTTTTTTTTCTGTCATATTATTTGGAAAAAAGAACAGATATAGGCTGAAAAAGCATGTGTCTGCATATTTAAGTGTGCATTTATCTTAGTAAATTAGTTGCGTTTTTATCTGCGATTTTCTTAAATAACTAGGCAGTTAGCTTAGACCAGATAATATTACTCTTCCTTAATATCATTGGTTAGTAATGGAAGTACACTTGAATGTTGTTGGATGTTGCAAATTGTTGTTAAGGTGTGTGTTTTTCCATCGTCCTTTGCCATATTATATCTCATAAGTAAGACTGTACATATCTTAACATGGAAAAAAAATATCCACACTATCTTTGTCTGACTTGTCTGCATTTTTGATAGTTCCCAGGTTCTTGTGAATTCTGGGTTAAAGACAACACTAATGTTTAGTCGTCCTTTATTTAGTATGCAGTGTGCAGTGCCCCTGGTTCCCCCCGTTACTCTCAGCAATTGATTGTGCCTCAATTGGGAACAATGGCCACAAACAAACCCCCTCTTACCACTTTCAGAACTCCTGAATGCATTCACTACTATCCCAAAAAAAAATTCTCAATTTAGACAATATGTTTCCGGCTGTGCAGCTTTTTAAAAAAAACGCAGGCATCTTTGGGAATTGCTTCTGATGTGCTTCTGTTGGCAGCGGCGCTGATGACAATGACAGCAGATTAATATTGGCCCACTTTGGGTTTGATTGTTTACCACAGTATTTTAAGCAGCTGACCCAGTTTGTGTTTCCAGTGGGAAATTCTCTTGATAACTGAATATTGCATTTCTAATTGCCTCGCACATCAAATGAAAGAAGCACAGCAGCAGCAATAATAATACTAACATTCCATGGCACCCTGTATGTACAGAGCTGAAAGAAAGAGCTGTCCAACTTTCATTTGGTGAAAAACTCTGCGAAGTAGTAATACTTTTTCCACTGCACTGTCACTGGCAACTGCAAGTCACAAAGTTAAAAAAACTGTTGTATTAGCTGTCATCCGAAATGCGTTCAGGCCAAAGATCAGAATGCTTTTCCTGACTTTGGAATAATTTTGGACCACCGTTCATAAACTGCAGGAGTCAGTCTTAAAATCCCAATGTAAAGACATCTAATCATCTGATTCCCTTCTGCGGGACATTTCTGACATGCACTGCACTGCACTGCACTTGCTGATATGTGTTTTTTTTTTCCCTGCTTCCCCTCTCTGCAGAAAGCATGGATGCACATGAGAGGAGCTACGATCTAGGAATCCAGATTGGATACCAGCGGCGCAATAAGGATGTTTTAGCATGGGTTAAGAAGCGACGGAGGACAATTCGCAGGGAGGACTTGATCGGTTTCCTGTGTGGCAAAGCACCTCCATCGAGGACTTCTAGGACGGCGCCGAAGCTAAACATTGTGCCTCCAAATCGTCCGGCGTCCACAGAAAGTAGCTCTTCTGTAGAGGCTGACTTGCAGCCCTTCAGAGAAGCCATTGCCTTGCATGGTAAATCTTAAGCTTCGGCTGTTACGTTTTGCCAGATATAATTTATTATTAATTACATTTGGTTACTGATGGTGTATGGCAAGTAATAAATTCATTTTTATTGACATTAATATTAGATGGAAGTTAGTTTCTGCTCTTCGGTTTGGTGGTTGGGTAACCCAAAAACTAATCATTCAGCCCCCCCCCGCGTCCCCCTCCTCCCAACCAATTAAAAATGATAAAATTAAATTATTGAATATTGCTGGCTGTTAGTCTCGGGGAGGGGTGGAGTGCAGATCTGTACAACACCAGATCATTTTTAGCATTAGCAAGCATTATTAAAATTAGTGAACTATTGATCATGTACGAAAAGGTGTGCTTTAAAAACGGGGTTAAAGACAGGTAAAATGAGTCATTTATGTTTTAATGCTTCATTGTCTAGAAAATTCAAAAATTCAGTTAATATCAACTCACACTAGAACATTTTGGTCTTTTTTTGGTTTTACACACATTCTTTGGAAAAATCATGTGTACCTATCACTGCATTTTAAGTGTGAGAGCGAGTGGTAATACTGTATTAATTTGACTTAATTAGCTGTCCCATGGCTCTGTGAAGAGATCTGTGTGCCTCATGCAAATTAAAAACTTGGATCCTTATGGTGGTAATTATGGTAGAGCACACTAGCAAAATGTCAGCTATATGCTACTCTTATTTTCTGAAACATTGGTGTAGAACCAGTAGCTAACGTTAATTTTCTTGAGACTTATTTGTTGGAATACTGCAGACAGTAAATGTAATCACCTTACATGGCTATGTATTGCAGTAACAGCGCAATTTACGGGGTGAAAATGAATTGACTCACCATCCTGTTAGCTGGAAAGGTTTACCAGTGAGCCATGTATTTAATATTTACTGCGACATAGTTACATGTATTGTACTTTCAGCTTGTTCATATAACAGTAAAACAATTTCAGCTTTATTAAAAAAATATATTAAACCTTAAATATCCATCCATTAATCTTCTAACCGGTCACCTCTGGAAATGTTAAATATTTATAATATATTTTACTATGTAATATCAAAGATAAAACTGAATGAAACTAGTTATTTATGCATTTTGGAAGATTTTTGAGCCATTTTTTTCCCAATTTGTATTTTTTAGTCGGTTTTTATGAAGTTATTCCTCCACTTTCTCTGAAAAAGTGCAAATTCCATTCTATACTACTTTGATTAGAGCCAGATTAACTTAATTGACATTGATAGTATATCTGACACAGGGATCCTGTGAGTGCTAATGTACTTTTTCAGTTACATCATTATACATAATTGTTTCTGCCAAATAATTGTAGAAGTTTCATATTGTAGCATAAAATTATTTTGTGAATCGTACGACCTCACCATGAATGCACTTCAGGATAGACTATCTTCTATTTCTATCACACTAGTTATGTAGCCTATACTAACAATTTCTTTTATGTTAGGAATACAGGAATAAGTACATGTTTATCACTGTTAGGATCAGGGCAAAATGTAAGATTCCAAAATTAGATCTTTGATCACATGTAATTGTAAACTTAATGCTAAATTTGGTTCCTGTATGTTGGCTGTAAGACTAATGCCCCCCCCCCCCCCCCCCAAATCTTTTAGGTCTGAGTGGTGCAATGGCAAGTATTAGTGTACGTTCTGGTACCCCGGGCTCCCCCACTCACGTCAGCAGCAGCTCTGGTACCAGCCGCAGAAGAAATGGACTTCACGACGTGGACTTAAACACTTTCATAGCGGAGGAAATGGCCCTCCACTTAGACAACGGGGGCACCAGGAAGCGGACCTCTGCCCAGTGCAGTGACGTTATTGCAGACTCCCCCACCCATAAACGCAATCGAATGATCTGAACGAATTCTCTCGTAACTTTGTTGCTTAAAATAAAAAGCCACTTAATCCTCGACGCGTCTTTTCTTCCTTTGCTAAAAGTGGGCCATGAGACAGCCACATTGAGATAAGTGAATTCACTACTGACTGCCATAACTCAGACTAACAGAGCAAGCGAATATTGCTGATTAATGACTTTATTTTAAACTCAGCGGATGTCTCTTAGCACTTTGAGTTTGTCTTGGTTTAACATTTCCAGGATGAAGGCTGAAGTGACCTTACCAGTATCTCATTTAAATGCCATATTATTATTATTATTTTTTACTTTAACTTTTGCCAATCGCAATATGCACTCATTTAGCAGTTAATCTATGATTATGGTTTTCTTACGTACACAGCCTTCTAACTTCTTTTCCCATAACTTAATTGCAGCTGTGAGGCCTGTAGAATTCCAGTAATGTAACAGTATTGAGTAAATTTCATCTTAAAAGCAGCTGCTGTCTTAGTTTAGTCAGAGTGGTGCTATCAGGATGATGCAGCAAGTGCGTTGCACACTGCACATGCTAATGTACTGGAATCCTTTTGTTTTTAGCATACTAAAGTTATGTAATCAACTGTTCCCCTTTATCCAAAATCTGAGAAATCTTGCATTTAGCAGTTCAATATTATCTAATGTGCACATGCATTTAGGTGCTTGTATGTTGTGATACATATTGTTTTAAAAAAGTGCAAACTATTAAATAGGTATTGTACAGTAATGATTATTGCATTAAAGAGATCTTTTTAACTACACTGTGTTCATCTTTCAGACTTGTGTACTAGTTCTGCTATTGATTTTGTCTATAAATATTCTCAAGCATCCAAAACTACTACAAGCAAGAGCTCTTGAACTGTTTGGAAGGATTTTGATATATGGCATAGAGTTCTTCCCTTTGTGCTGATGAAAAACCCTAATTACTGGAAATGCTAGAAGTGGCATCGTCAGTTTTATTTGTCAGCTTATTTGCATTGTTGTGTGTGTACATCCCCTGTTTGTGTATATCCCCGATTGAGACATTTTTTCCCTTAGAAACTGAAATACTGTTATGCCTACATCTTTGCATATTTTTTCACCATCCTGCCTGCTTATTTTAAATCAATCACGTGGATTTTCAAAGAAAATGGTCTCGTTAAAATATACAACGTATAAAAATGTTCTGTATGGTTTTTATGAGTATGAATCTGCAGGAATTGTTTTATTTGCAAATGCAGTCAATGTGAAGTTATTCTCCATAAATTCCCAACAAATCCCAATAATGTTTGTATCAGTGGAACTCAAACTGTCAACTGCTAGAAAATATGTTAAGGATGAATTTCATTTACAATAGTAGCTTGCTTTGTAATACATCTTACAAATTTCAGTATATCAAATTTATTTATAATTATTTTAGTCTGTAGTTCAGTATCACGTCACTTGACCTATTATCCAGTGTTCTTCGTTTGGAGTCAATTCATTAAATTGCATCTCCATTGACAAATAATTTTCTTCCTATTTTAAAGAGGTATTTGCTACTAGCATGGCATGGTGGCTCACCTCATTCCCCCAGATTCGGGGGTGTGAATTCTGCCCTTTGTGTGCACTGTGTGTGCCCTGCAATGGACTGTCATCCTGTCCAAGGTGTGCCCCTGCCTTATGTTCAATGCTGTCTGGTTTAGGCTCCAGGATGTATGGTGTTGTCTTCTATACATCTTCACTGAGCTTTTTAAATGTATTTTGTTTGCAGCAATCTTGTAGTTAAACATGGAATCATGGTGGTCTCACACCTCCAGAGATAATCACCCCCAGCTTGGTGCATGCGGAGTTTGAATAGTGTCCGTGTATCTGTGTGGGTCTTTTCTTTATCCTCTGTTTTTCACCCACTCACCAAAAAAAGATACAAATTTTGTAGTTAGATGGGTAGTGTCATGCCCATAGTGTGTAATTTCGCGTGTGTATGTTGATGGACTAGCATCCTATACAGGGCATCCCCTGGCTTTTGCCCTGTGCTACCTATGACCGTGATAAACCAGATCACCGATATTAGAGATGCATATATGTTATGTTTTTCTGATGTGACAACCAAAATGAATTATTAGTTTACTGTGTGCTCTGTTAATCCAGTGGAGTGGCATGTGCTTATTGTTTGACAATTATTATGTTAACCATTCTCAGATCTATAGTTGACTGCTTCAAGAAGACCAGAACAGGTTGCCTATTTTCAGGTATCACGGCAATAAATTTAGAAAGACAACTTCAAACATTCATCTATCATTTTCTCTAGTATGTGCCAGCAACAGGAAAGCAGCCATACCGACCTTTTCAGCATTTTTTAAACATTGTTTGCCGATATTTATTGATACATATTTATATTGGTAAAGTTATATAATTAACTGAAACAATCCTAAAACAGAGATCGAAAATCAATAAGCTTCAACAGCGCGGCAGATAAATACATTGCGGTGTTGAAGACGTGCTGAATGTTTTAGCGAACCCACGCATTGGTGAGTCATATGCTAATTTGGCTGTGGGATATATGACAACTCTAGCAGGAATGGGGACTTAACCGTGCTTATATATTCTTTATATAGTGTCTGTATATACACACACACACACTAAGTACCATTTTCTGTTATATCAGAATAGCCCTGATAATTATATTAATTTGAAATATTGCAGAATTATAGGCTTGAACTATTGCAGATTATACGCACAGTCGAATCATATTGCTTTTCAGGTTTTCCTAATGATGGTATCACCATAGCAACAGTTTTGGTGTTGCTCAGCAATATTCGCCAACGAAGCTGGAACTTAAATTAACAAGCGTAAATAAGGTACTTTCAGTTTTTTTATTAAGCAGTACCTTCCACTGCAATGTAGAGAATCTGACCAGCAGGTGTCAGTAGTGCTCCATCTTACGAAGGAAACGGGTTCGTTGGTACAGGTTCGATGTTCTGCATTGACCCAACTGTATTAGTAAACATGTATGACTGCATAACTAGAGATGCTTCAATATCATGTTACAGAGAGTATAAAGAAAACTGAATTGTGTTATGCATCATCAGTTTGTCTTATCGAATACCGTGCTTCTACATATACAAACTGAAGGTAAATAAATGTAGGCCAGCAGAATAATTCCATTGCGCCAACCAGACTAGACAGAATAGCTTGCAATAATGTAAACAATAAATACCCTTCAAAGGAAATTGTCTCACCAAACCCTGGTATTTCTGAATGTTTCCCCTTTGAGGTAATCATTAACAGACGTATTCATCCTACCATTCATAAGTCAAAGAATCTTAGTCATCCCTATGACATTTCTATTGCCGTTTCCATAGTAACAGTGAAATGGGCAAATGGAACTAAGTTTTTTTTTTAAGTTGATGCTTCGAGAGTGAGTTATTATCAGCGTATGAATGAGTCACTTTTATATTTATTTTGCTTAAGGATGCAGCAACCAGATCTGTATAAAATGCTTCCTGCTTGAAACATGATATGAATCTGATTTAAAGCCCTTATTTCTCCATACCGTGACACTGACGGTATGCAGTATTTTATGTAGTGGAGAAACGTATGCTGTATACTCTAGGTAAGTGTACAGAACACACATTTTATAGTAAGAAAAAATTAAACATTTACTGGAAATATTAGTAACAGTTAATTAAAAAAGCAGACATTCTCTTCTTGTTCACCTTGTGGTTAACGTTCTGCAGCTGTGAACGTTATTTTTAGCATCACTTAGTCATTTATGTAAGTTAGCTTTTTGGGAATGAAATGTTGTCAGTATCAGTGCTACAGCTGACGTGGCAACAGCAAACGTAATGTTAAGCTCAGCAGCTAATGCGGTTTAACCTCAAATGGTGTTTAATGAAAACAAGCTACAAACGTTTCAGCATCACACCCTGTTTCAACATCAACTTAGCATGCTTAAGAAAGGTGACAGTTTTTTATTTTATTTTATATTGTATATACTGTATATGATTTTATGTTAAAAATATTCCAAAAGCTACTGTGTTTACATACATTTTCTCCTATTTAGAGCGATAAACATTGTGTCACTGTTTCTGCATCTTATGGCATCACTTGCATATAAGAGAATGAGAGGCACCAATGTTCCTTTACTGGGAAAAGATGCATATACACAGAGTATCTCTCCTAAAGGTTCAAGCCAGTAAAGGTATAAGAAATATTTTTATGCATTAATGTGGTTCAGTCTTTATTAGTTTAGTATTACAGTATTATTTTCACAGACTGCAGGTGGTATCGTGACTCAGCAGGTAGCACTGTTATGACATTCCTTTAGAGTAAGGGGTTCAAAATCCTCCACTGCTCTTTGTGTGTGTGGGAGATTGCATGCTTCCGCCTGTGTGACATGGTTTCTTCTGGGTACTCCAGTCTCCTCCCTCGATCCACAGACATGCAGTTGGGTGGTGCCTCTAAACTGCTGACCGTGTGTGTCCTGCAAAGGCCCCTGGCTGTCTTTTTAGTCATCATGACAAAAACCAGTTAATCAGATTTTCTCGCAGAAATGCTGGCGATGTGTCTGGTGTCGACTCGGCTGCCAGCGCCTGCCCTTCCTCCTGGTCAGGAAGCATGGCGAAGCATCTGGCCACCTTGTGGGCAAATGGAACGATCCCACGCCGGAGAAGCGAGGCGTGAGAAGCACTTGAAATTTAACAAGAACAGCAAGGGCGTCTCAGCCTCTGAAGCTCAGCATCTCATCCAGCGTTGAAATACGCCACAGTATTCAGCCAAACTGCCTTTCTCTAGGCAGGATTTCCGGATCCCGCATAGAGCTGGCAAACTGTCGTTTAGCACTTCATGCACATTAAACCTCACAACCCACATTTTTATAGGGCATGCACGCTCACTAAATGAACTCAATTCCCATTAAGCAATGGTAATGGTAATGCCAAATTAGAATGTAGACGCACAAAAAGTCGCTACAAGTGAATTAATCAAGACTGAATGTGATTTTTTTTTTTCACCAAGAGAATGTAATGCAGCTAGACATCATTTAAAAAAGAGGGTGACCTTCCAGTAACAACAACAGCAATGTAGCTTCAATACCTTGATAGCACAGTGGAAGTCTGCATGGGATGGTCTTATGTAGAGTGTACAGCGCAACTGATATTTATCATAACTAACGGCACAAGCAGGAGTAGGGACTTAGCTGTGCTTTGTATTCTGTGTCTATATATACACACATACCCGGTTGGTTACAAAGAGTGAAACATCTAAGCTCTATCATCTCATGGTCTTTGAGGTGCAAACACAGCCTTACCCCTCCACCCCATGCTTCCCTGCTACTGATCCATAACCTATAATAGGCATTAACTGTTATTCTTTGGACTTTATGTCTGTCTGTCTATCTATCTATTCATGAATTCATTCACAACATACATAAAACCATGTAACCATATCAAAACATCACACCAGTCCTAATCCAGGACCACTATGCTACAGCTCAAGAACAATAATAATAATAATAATAATAATAATAATAATAATAAAAAGCTAACACTGCTTGGACCCCTCATAACAATTGTAATAAGATCGATAATAGTGATCAAGCATCCATAACAATGATTATAATACGATGCAGACACTTCATGTGTGTGCACTTAAAGAGCAAGTACTGGAACGCAATGTTGTACATAAATGTAAAAATGTCCAAATGGTGCCAGAAAGGGAGGCCTGGCCTGAAGATGTCAGTCAGGTTCATGTTACTGCTAAGCACGCACAGGGCAGGGATGCAGCTCGTGTCCAGATGCTGCTGCCACAAAAACGTACAACTTGCCAGAGCTCTCCGTGCCATCGCTCATTTCACGCTTTGCTGCTCCAGTCGTGGCCCGCGGCTCGAACATGACCCGCGCACCAGGGACCAGTCAGCACGGATTATTAAGGACAGCCCTTCTGTCTCTGGGCAAAAAAAAAAAACATTTGAAAACAGTTTTTGACGTTAATTAAGAAAGTGAACGGTGTTGGGGGTGTTTGATACTAGATTATTTAATAATCAGCTGGATCATGGATCAAGAAGTCAGCATTTCATAACACTGTTTAACTGCACAGCAGGGAAGAAGAGTCACACATTTCTTCAAATATATCTGAATCCAATTCTGAAATAAATACGCCTACTTATTTACAATGCAGGCTGGAGATGTGACTCTGAGATATGTTTAACATGGTTTGAAATCAGCTAAGTTGAATACGTTATGAAAGTCTGTCTTTCCTGCATAGCTCTGGCTGGTGTCATATTAAAGTAATCTTTCGAATTGTATGAGAACCTTAACACAGTCTGAAGCAGAAAATCATGAACACTTAGGTTTTCTTGATCTATACGCAAGTCAATATACCAAAATCATCTGAAATTATCATTGGTTAGAAGGGCCCAAGGGATTCAGTGAAACAGAAACATACTATCTTTAACAAAGGCTGCTTAACAAAACTAAGATCAGTTCTGTCTTATTTCCATAAACTACATTAGGGCAGTCTCTGTAACTGATTCTGAAAATATCTCCATAAATATAGCCCAGCTCAGAAACACACAAGCTAAAATAATGAGTCTAAGATATTTAGGGTCTTCATTATTTAATGTCTTCATTACGCATTTCAAGTTGTTCTTTAAATAGAAAAATAATAATTTTTAAGAATATTTACAATGCTTTAAATAAGAGATTTCCTTCCACTACATATTCTGAGTTTCTTTGAGATGCTAATCTCTTCCGTATTAACCTTGATATATTTAGTTGCCTATTTAGAGCTTCCATATTTTTCTTGCCCCATAAATAGGTGCAGGAAGAGGCCTTTCTGCAATAAACACCAGTTACATCTTAACCGAAACAACTAAGACGCTAAAAGACATTAAAAAGCATAGACTGAAACTGTTTTTGATCGCTGAACAATACTATTCCTGATGTACACTTGGAGTGTTTCAGATTTATAGTGACCTAGGCCAAGAATACAGTCCTAGAGACTAGAATTTAAAAGGCTAAGCAGATTATTTTGTGGCACCCAAATACTCAAGTTTGTACTGTCCCTCATATTATTTGATTTTCTTTTTTCGTTTGTTACAAAGGAGGTGAGGCTGGCGGATCTGCTGCAAAGCCATCTGGGTAGATGTGATATAAGACGATCCCTGAAAAGGGGACTTCATGGCCTCAAAAGCCAAACTAGAGGAAAGAACCAACGGCAATGCTAAAAATAGAATCCAAGAACTTCTCCCCAGGCAAAGTCTGAAAATGGAGGAAATCCTAGATACTACAATTCCTGTTGCCAACCTCGATGTCAAGTGTTTTTGTTGCCAGATGTATTTGTTGTCACCAGTTTGGCTCCTGGAGGCAGAAATCCATACAATATCATGGCTGCCAGCTTGTTCCTCAGTGGACTGCCAGGTGCTGAGCTGCCAGATTGTTGCTCTTTGGCCATCCAGGCAGCAGCTGAACCTGCTCAAGCCCTGGCAGATTTCCAGAAACTGCCTGCTGCCTGGATGGAGGCAGCTCTCTAGGGGTCATCGTTCTGGACACTGGTATGTACTCCTGAAGTGAGCCCTATGATATTACTCATGCCTGAGGGGGCCTTCTTGGTCTTTTCACTAATCTCTGCTCCTAAAAAGGCTATCTTGACATTCTTCCAACCAATTCCTGCACTCAAAGTCACTATCATGTCATGTTATTTCCTCCTGGCTGCATGGTGACTGCTTTACATCCAGAGCTATCTTGATGTTGTAACCGCCTGTCCCCATGATTGCTGTACCAACACCTCTGTTGACAAACATGTGTGTTTTTAGGTTGTTCTTACGCTATTGTTGGCACCTTCAAAGTCTTCCAGAGAGGGGCATGACCATCATAGCTACCTGCTTTACTTCTTGGGGTTAATACAGGAGGCAGGGTCAAATGTGCCTCCTAATATTTTCCCAGAAAGCTGTGGAATAGCTACATTTCCTTGTGCCTCTTCAGGTATTGTTTGTAGCTCTAGAGGAGCCGATGTTAAAGGGGACATGAGCAGTTAGAATGGGATACTTTTGGTAGCATAGTGGGAACATAGGGTCAGTCAGTGTGATCTTCTGCATCTCTTGAGGCGATTGATCACTATGTCCTCAAGTCATTCATTTAAGAAAACTGACTCCAGCTCAAGGAACTGACTTCTTTGGGATTCAGGTCACTGTGGAGAATTCTGGTGGGAAGAGTGGTAGGATTGATGAGTTGTGTACACAAGGTAACGGTTCTGGTGTTTTAGTGTTTTGTTTTTTATCTCGGTTATTATTTCTTTTAATGGCCTTATCCTCATTTTGGGTTCTTTGTTTTTTGAGTAGCATCCTGTATTTGTTTAAACCTTGCTGAACTCTGCTAACCATTGTGCAAAAACATAGCAAGCACAGTTCCTCGCTCATACTGCTCGGAAAGACTTTGTATGAAACAGCTAAAGTCCCACCTTGGCAATCTAAGGTAGCACAAGGCTTCATAGTGCCCCCAGGGATTCCCCTCTCCACCAGCAGAGGTCCACCTCGCCTGAATACTGATCCCCATAGTTACAGTCCATGACACACCTTTTCCTTGTTTCACTTCATTTGCTCAGGGTTATTCAGTTTCTCACCTGTGTTTTTTTTTGTTGTTAATTACCTCAGTATATACATCCTGATTTATCCCTCAGTTCACTGCAAAGTCTTGTTTGTTTTGTCACTGTATTTCTGAGTTGGAGTCTGAGTCATTTCTTGTTTGACCCTTGCTAGAATAATTTATGGATCGCACCCCAGTTACTAGTCACCTCGATTTAGTTACTGCTTCTTCTAGTATTTGACACTGGATCGGTGTCTTATGTTCCATTTAGTTCCGGATTATGTTCTGGCTATTGATGATATGCATATCAAACTCCACACCTGGATTCTTCCTCCTTGCCCAGTTCTCCCAGTCTTACACAGTAAAGGAGGAATAAGGCCATCTGGTTTTATGTAGGTCATCACAAATTATATTCTGTAGGCTGTGCAGGATTCACAGATTCTCAAAGTTACATCTTTTACATGAAAAAAAACTACTGTTTTTCTCCACCCACAGCCAGCCTCTTGCCTTGCACACATCAAAACAAGTTTATCCCAGTGTTAACATTTAAAAAAATGTTTTTTTCATTTAGCGTAGGTGCATGCAGTAATTGGTTATTCTGAAGACTTACTGCATCAGAGGTTCAGTAATAGTCAGGTTAACAAAGAAAAACATTCTCAGTTGTGTCCTTCACTCGTCGGCCACATTTTCAAAGAGCGTAACCCACTTTATTCCTTCTACATATGCTTTAATGAAAATACATGGCTAGTTTTATAAAACTATGTTTATCCCCAATAGATATTAACTGTGGCTGAAATCAGAAAATGGTTGTTTCACATGTGACTAAATTCCACTGTTATAAATCCCAACATCCTCCCCCATCCCCCCACCCCAGGGAAACGGGGCCCTGCGGGTTAGCTTCTTCTTAAAGGTCCTATTTTATTCCATTTATAAGACATTACAGTCACAAAAAAAAACATAGATGCATAACAGCCTGGCCTCTTGCATCTGTGCAGCGCTGTAGAGGCAGAGAGAAAATGCTAATTTGCTGTCCCTATTCAGACACGACTCTGTCTACCTATTGAAAAAAAAAAGACTGCTTCTCGTTTCCTGATTTAGAGGAAATAATTGTTAAGGGAATTGACGTTAGACTGCCTACTCTGGAGAGAGGAGGATGGGAGGGCTTGAGGTGAAAGATAACGCCTGTAGTAACACACATTCCTAGATTGTCACACACGTCCCACCGCTCATATTTTATGGTGCGTTATAATTTGAACATTTAAGTTTTTTCAGTCTTTTAAGAATATTAAAGACTTTGGTTTTCAACAGCACGCACAATTAAAGGAGTATTTTTCACAGATACTGATAGCACCACTCTGGGTTTTAATTACACATTTATGTTTATGAGGGACTGATTAAGCTATGACAAAGTATGGCGTGATTTAGCAAAAGAAAATGCTTAACGTTTCTGTTTGAATGTCATGATTCAGAATCTTTTGAAATGACTGCATAATCAGCATCTGGAATCATTTTATTATTGCCCTTGCAGAGAACACATAAGCAAAGCTCTTCACAAAGTCCCTTGTAACATTAAAATTATAATTAAACTGTATCTACAATGGTTTCTATAGTTACATGTATTGTACCTCTGGTCCTTTAGCATTTTCAAAACTATCCATATTTTTTTTATATTTGAGTTTCTTCACAAACCTGACATCATAAAGTTTTATTACGGTACGTCACTCCGCAGCACTGTCGTCTCACACCTCCAGAGTCCAGGGTTCAAATTCAGCCTCCATTCTGTGTGTCTCAAATTGCATGTTTCCCCCATGTTGTGTGAGCTTCCAGCCTGCAGTCAAAAGACTAGAGGCTGATTGCCCATCCGGTAAGGCAATTTCCACCCCCCAGTTCTGTGTGTATGGAGTTTGTTTGTTTGCATTGGTTTCCTCCTGTAGTCCAACAACAGGTGAATATCACCATTTCTAAATTGCCCTTAATGTGACTTTGTAGTTTATGATGGACTGGCACCCCACCCAGGATGTCCTCTGCTTTGTGCCCTGTGCTTCCTTGGTTAGGCTTCAGAAGACTGTGACCCTGTACCAAATAAACGTTTATGGAAGATGGGTGGATGAAATTAGGCACAGGTTTATTTGGGTCCTACATTGGGCATTACATAAAATGTGGAATTTACCTAATATTCTTCCAATTAAATAAAAAACGTAACATTAAGAAACAAGGCACAAAACATTTCATCCTGTAGTATCTTTAATAAACTTGCATCGCATCCAGGTTGTAGCCCAGCCTTGTGCTGACTAGGATAGGTTTAGAGTTAGGATTAGGGTTAGGATTCAGGCTCCCTTGGGATAAGTGGCTGGATGATGGATGGATGGATCTCTATTGAACAAACTGTATAAATGTAAAAACTATTTTTAGTAACCAGTGGAACCTCTTGAGCAAAACTCAACCATTAGTTTTCTGTAGCTGTGTTTTGTAACTCGTAGACAATGACTAGGAGGTATTCTGGTCCAGTCCTCTGTAAAAAATGGTTTCAGTTCACGTAAATTTTTGGGATTTTTTTTCCCCAATGGCCTGAATGGCCTGTTTCAAATCACCCCACAGCATTTAGTGGGATTGAGGTCAGGACTAACTTGGTCATTCTGAAACGTCTATTTAACTATTCTGTTGTTGTTTTACTGTGATGTCTTGAATCATTGTCATGAAGCATGATCCAACTTCTTTCGAGATTGACATCACAGACAGACATCCTGACTTTCTACCATATAAATTCCTGATACAAATTAGGATTTGTTGATTTGTTAATAATTTATTGATTATAAGCGTTCCAGCCCTGAGGCAGCTAAGCGGGTCCACGCCACATTACACTCCCTCCATAGATGAAATGGGGTTTTGATGTTTCTATGCAGATTGGTTTTCTCTGAACATAATACTAACAGCATTGACCAAAAAGTCTAGAGAATTTTGTCCCAGTAGTGCTGTGGAACTTTGTGGTCTTTAGCAACTTGAAATGAGCAACAATGTTTTGTGGACAAGAGTAGGTTCCTTTGTGCTAATCACCCATGTACACCACTCCTGTTCAGTATTTTGCTCATGGTGGACTCATGAATACAGGTGTTATGAAGTCCAAGAGATTCCTATGGATCCTTAGCTCTCAGCCTATAGTTCTTTGTCAATTGTTTGAAGATTATACAGCATGCCCTTAACTGATCTCTGAAGGACATCCAGTGCTAGGAAGAGTAGCAACAGTGCTGAATTGCTTTCTTTTGCAGACTATTTACTTGACTGAGGTCTGATGGAGGCCCAAGTCTTTAGAAATCCTTTTGTAACCCTTCACTCTATTTTTAGCTTCAACAACTCTTCTCTGGAGACTCTCTAAAATCTCCTTTGATCAAGGTATACTGCTCTTGAACAGAATTGTGTACAAAGCAGGTAACACAAAGTGTGGCTTTTTATACCGCATGGTAAGTCAAACGCAAACATGAAATAATTTGAACACCTGAATGCAACCACCATCTTTTAAAGAAATCATTACAGCAGGAGTTCACAATTTTTTTAATAGCTGCATGAAAACATATTCTCACGATACCTCCTACCTCGAAACCTCTTTTGTACAGTTCTACAAGTAAAATTGACTTTGAAAGCAAAAAGACAACATTTTGTACCAGCTTTCATATACAGTAAATGATTTGACCAGCAGCTGCTTCTTGCTCTCTAGGTGGCAGAGATGTGCTTCCACTTAGAAAAGTGGCTATTTGTATTGTAGAGCATGTCTCAAGCAAACCCTGAGAGCACTCCATCAGGGAAGCGGTTTCCCACATAGCAGAGAGAGCAGACACAAGGCCTGAATCCTTTTACTGAAACGCTCAGCTGTGCCATTTGTTTTTAATATTTTCCACGATGAAGATGATTAATTCTGTTACCAACATAAGTGTGTTAAGAATGAATATTTAAAAACACAAGGAAAATCATGCAGGAGCAACAAATGAAAAAATAGGTTTTTTTTATCACTTTAATAACAAACATATGATTATATGATTATAATGTTTGTTATTACCATTGAGTGTTTGTTATAATATTAATTAATATTATGTTATGTTACTATGTTAAGGTATTTTACATGCTGCTTATGAAAGTTCTATGAATGCATTATAAAGGCTTTATGAAGGTGCCAAGAATGTAAGGTGTTACCATTGGTTGAATCCCCAAAATGACTGTACGAATGAAAAAACTTTTCCCATTCTGTGTTCTGTGCTGCTTCCTTGATAGCTTTGATGGACATTTCAGATACCTTTCAATTTCCTCCTCATTCTTCAAATATATTTGGCAGAAAACACAGCCTGGAGAAAAATCAGTATGTCCAATGAGGCACTAAATCATGTGACCACTGTTTACTTGCCAGTAATAAAAGGTTGAGTATGATGGGGCAAACATAGCCTTCTGTCCCGGAAAATAATATAGCCCAAAAATATAAGGTGGTATTCTTCTCTTATCCAAAAATATACAGAAAGTGTAGTTCTGGGAATGCAGTTTGGAAGAGCTTCCTTAAGTCCAGATATTGGCTAAGAGTTTAAAGACCAGCAGCACAATAATTATGATCCAGCACAGAGTTTAGGTTAGGGTGCACTCAAGTTGTCCATTGAGAATACCTGAGATATTAACAAAGAGATATTGGCCATAACAAAACTTTTAAAATTTAAACGGTAACGCCTTACATTAAGTGCACCTTCATAATGCATTCACAGAACATTCAGTGCACCTTCATAATGCATTCATATGCATTCACAGAACATTCATAAGCAGCATGCAAGTACATCTTAACATCCTAACATCCCTTTACAGCTTTAATATACATTAATAACAAACATTACATGATTATACAATTATAATGTTTGTTATTATTATATAATGTTTGTTATTAATGTATATTACAGCTGTTGAAGGATGTTAGGATGTTAAGGTCTAGATACAAGATGTTTATGAATGTTTTATAAATACTTAATGAATGCATTATGAAGGTGTACTGAACATTTTATGAATGCAATATAAAAGCATTAAGATAAGCATTAAGTTAATGCAATTAATAAAGCATTAGCATTTAAACATTAAATAGTATTTACAAAATCAGATAATAGTATTTTAATGAATTATGAAAATATCTCCACTTATGCTGGGGAACAAAACACAAACTACTGGCAGGTAAGAATGAGTTTATTCACAATAAAATCACTTTATTTTCTGGACCAGACAGAGATGTGGGTTAAGGGATAAAAATTGCAAATGGCATAAAATTGCTGTCCATGTTTCAGGAGGTATAAAAACAAAATCATTGATATGTAGATTACTTGAATGGACAGGCCAGTGGAACAAAATGTCTTGGTTATTTACACAACTTAAATTTAGACCTAGGCAAGTATTAATACAGATGTTAAACATATAATCAACTATTAAAGGAAAATGGAAGAGTAACCCTTAACCGCTATTACTCCAGAGACTGTTTAAGCCTGCTTTCTCAGTTGTACATCACTTTGATAAATAAATGTCAAGCAATATAAACAGGGTTAATCATAAATCTGTTGGCTAGACATTTGATTTCTCATTCAACTATAAATTTTATGAAATTAAAAATTTAATATAAATATTGAATTTGACTGAATTGCACAAGTGAAAGAAGAAAATGATTACAAATATTTTCCATGTAATGATCAAAGATGGTATTTTATCTCATAATCTAAATGGCTCCCTTAAAAGTGTAACTCAAACATATGACAAGTATACTAGGTTTTATTTCAGAAAAAGATTTGAAAATAATTTGCTTGTTTTCAGAACTTTTATCAAAACTTTTTTTTTTGTTAAAAAAATTTTTCTAAATACTTTTCCCTTCTAAAAGGGAAAATCCAAATACAACAAGTCTACAAATACTAATTAGATTTAAAATAAAATCCAAGTGCTTCCATCCAGCACTTAGGCTTTTACATCCGATTTGGGAATATCCCCGAAGCTACGTCAAGATAATTCTTTGCGAATACTGTCAAAAGCCCCCAACTTTGATCTCAAACGATACAAAGGAACCAAAAGTAGATGCAAGCAGCTGCTTCCATAAATGCGGTTCATTTGAAGACACCGGATCTTTTAAACTTTCATGATCCTGACATTGTACTCTTTGGAGTATTTTCTATTCATGTAGTTCTGAATACATTCCCATTTCCTGAACCCACAATCCTTTCCCAAATGGAAAATCTCTGCAGTCTATTGATGACACCTGGCATCCGGGTAATGAGTGGAGGACATGAGATGGCCATCTACAGGACTTCTGCTCAACACATGCACAATTCAGCATTACAGCACTGTGGTGGATCTGTGGAGATGGAGGCACTACAGATTACAGATTAAATTCACTCACACTTTGGGAAGTGAGCAGCCTTTTTCCTGATAAATCATGTGTGTTCGGTTGAGACAAAACATCTTTCGAAGTAAGGAAGAATTTTTATAGTGTGTTTAGTAAATGCATAAAAATTCAGCCTTTTCACTTAATGGGTCTATGATATATGCAGTTTAAAATAATTTAACTTCTAAACATCTCATGTGTATATCAGCATAAACAGTGAACGAAATGTTAAACAACTGAAATGATGATGTTTTCATCAAACTTTGGAATTAGAAATAGAATCTCATTCCTTTTGTTGTGATGTGGGAACCTATATAAAATGTGGGTCTTTGTCATTTGATTTTTTAATATGAACCTTTAAATTCATAATTTGTCTTTGGGTAAAGGTGATTCTCTTTAACTAAAATTTAAAACAAACTACACAAAAATATACACTGTGATATACAGTATGGTGTTCCTATTAAAGATGTAAAATAAAAATATATAAAAAAAATTTGGCAATGGCCTTAGTTCAGTTTACAGTGACATTGTAAATTAAAATATTTTCTTGCTGCAATGTTATTTTTTCATATATGGAACTGGTTGTAGAACAGAAGACTTGGAAGCATCAGTATTGAAGAAGCACTTTGGATCCACTTACAGTAATAAGGTGTTTTCCTGCTATGCAGAAAAGCACCTACTACTCACAACGGTGCTCAAGATGGACAGATCATATTTAGAGAAGACTCTTGAAACGCTGAAGCAACACTTACTTTTTGATACACGTCCCCCCTAGCTGTTATGTAATGTCTAACACGGCATACATTACTCAAATTCTGTCTTTAAGCCTAATGTATTTTTGAGCCGGTACCATCAGGGTCTTTTAAACTGAGATGAATCCCAGCATAAGATTCTAACCCTAACCCTATTATAATGAATTTGAGGAAATTAATGAGTATGTATTAGACTGAAAGCCTGACTCCATTGTAAGGGGCTGGTCAGGTTACTTTATTTGCAGACTAATATGGTGAATTGTGCCAGCGTTACCGTGTTTACGTATTGTATGCATAATACTGCTCTTTCTGCCAGTGTGCTGGGGAGTCCCACGCACTTCAGTGAATCTCACTGATTCACACAAAAAAATCTATCACTCTGTAGGTGGTATGACATAATGTGACTTTTCATGCACCCATTCAGGTTATATAATTGGAAGAAATCAGATACAAGCAACCCCTTTATATTTTAATTCCAGTAAAATTTGCTAACAAATGGGACATTCTGTGCATTTCATTGTCACAAAGGCAGTTACTTTTTTTCAGAGCATGCATGTTCTCCCCATGTCCTGTGGGTGTCCTCTGCATGCTCTAGTTTCTTCCTACTGTCCAAAGACATGCATTTGGATTGACTGGCGTTTTTAAATTGCTCATAGAGGATGATGAGTATGTGAGTATGTGTATGCATCCTGTGACAGACTGGCATCCCATGCAAACTGTACCCAGTCCTATGTCCTCTGCTGCATGGGATAGATTTTAGACTCCCCTGGATGGATGGATGGATGGATGGATGGATGGATGGATGGATGGATGGATGGATGGAAGGTTGGATAGATTTTCTTAGGTACTCCATGGTATTCAGTTCCTGGAAATGATGCAAGTGCAGGTTGTTGATTTGACTTTTTAATTGCAGAATAGTTTCTGCCCTGCTTATTAGACATAAGCAAACCAGTCTAAAAGTGTGAGACTTATTTTTGGGAAGAAACTTCATGAGTAACTAGCTAGGCAGATGACCCAGTTACTACAGAGATGCCTCTTTATTATTCATCTGATTAATTCTGTTTGTAAGCCTCTTCTAGAGCTACTAGAAAAAAGCTGGATTGTAGGAAAAAGGTATCAGTCTCTCACTCAAATGTGAGTCCTTACCTTGATTTAACAAGCAGGAATTTAGGTGTAAATACTGGATGGTTGAGTAATATCTGAGGCTGGCGAGTGAAACCACACACATCTGTGTAACTACTGGTCTGGGCTCCAATACCAACAGACTAGCTTGTTTTTGAGATGGTAGCTATAGCTAGTTTAACTTAAAAAAAAAAAAAAAAACGTAATAAAAAAAACGTACAAAAACAAATAAAATAAATAAATGCGTTTTTAAAAAAAGGTAATAATAAAAGGTACAGGTTGAAAATTGTTGATGCGTACATATTTTTTTGTCTGTCTTGGCATTGAAAGGCAGCTCCAGTTGTATCAACTTTGTAAGAAATGGATGTGCATATTCTTTGTTGGCCTCTGGATGAACTTCAATTCCAGAAAAATTCAGCAGAAAACATCCACAAAGGACTCTTATTAAGCAAATCTTATTAACATTCATCCATCCAAATTCCCTGTATACCACATGCATTGCTTTTATGTAAGTTTTTATTGTACCGCATTATTTGTAGCCCACGGAAGACAATCCCCAAATATATACAAAGATCCACAAATATATGGATCTCTTCCTGTCTGTTTGTGAATCATGCAACATTTGTGACTTGGCTTCTAATTATTAGCGGATTTTAGTCCAACGCCTGCCACAGCTGATTGTACCGCAGTTTTTAGCTACACCAACGTAAGTGGAGATATTGACACAGTATGCATTGTCCATAATGCTTAACACTTTAATGCAGAAGGTACACTTTACATGGCATTTCTGTATCACAGGTTTATACTTATTAGTCCATAAATAAATCTTTATCTTTAATCTTTTTATCTTTAAAAAAATACTTTAAACGGACACAGCACAGTTATTAATGGTAATGGATAAGTATGGCAAGATATCTCAAAAAGTTTTGTGGGATCTCAATAAAATTTTTGCGAGTTCTGGCACAAATGCATGATTTTTTTTCCCTCGATGTTCCTTTCGAGGCTCCGTAGTGAAGCTGCCCCCCTACAATCAACCCAAATAAAAAATCTATTATGTTTGGTTAGTACTACTTTTGTGCTGTTTTGTGCTGCAAAGAATAGGATTTGTGCTGCTTTTATTTTTAATAAAGAAGCAATTATTTTTCCAGACGATAATGTCTTGCACCCCTTACAACACAGCATGGACAAATAAACCTATTTGTTGCTTTAGTGCTACATTTGTGATGCAGAAATTACTGTTATACCTTTTTAACGTTTTGAGATATTTACAATTGTGTATTATCATACTTAGCGAATGTATAGAAGTATATGCTATACGTTTCTGATTTTAACCAAACCGGTCTCAATTGTTTGTGCCAATTTTCTGACAAGTTGAGCTACCTATCTAGACGTGCTATCGAGCCTTTTTGCATATGTGCAGTTCCACCATCTTGGGATTAGGTTTTAGGGGTTAGGGTTAGGGTAAGGGTTTTAGGGTTTTTTGGTGGGTAAGGGTTAGGGCTATTGATTAGCCTTACGGTAGCCTAACTCGACAAAGTAGCTCAACTCGACAGAACACCGGTCCATGCTGTTGAAAATTTCATTTGTACTGCTTTAATTTTTGAGATATAAATATTTATTTACATGGTGACACCACCACCGTGCATCTGATTTGGACTAAACCAGTCTCAATTGCTAGTGCCACATTTTGCCCTTTAAAAATGTTTCTGCTGTTATACCTCTTGATTTATGGCATAATCTGATTACCAGCTAGCTTAACTGGCGTCTCTTATTTTAATTTTCTTCTGGTATGTTGCCACCTGTTGATGCAACTAATAACTGCACCTCATATTTGTGGATTTTTTTATAGATCAGCTGCAGCTGAATTGAACAAAAATCCACAAATAAATAGGAGCAAAGTCACAAATATTGGTGATCCACAGATAGTCAGGAAGTGATCCACAAATGTGCAAAACCCATTTCAGGTGTACAAGTTGTTCCATATTTTTTTTGGATATGATTTTACACCACTCAAATATAAATAATACATACTTGTGGATAGTGAAATATTTATGGTTCATGGTATATATTTGTGGATTGCCTTCTGTGGGTTACAAATACTGTAATAAGAAAAAAGTCCAATAAAAACTTTCAAATGCTTTAGCTAAACCAATTAATGACAGCATCTATAAACACCTCAATGTTTGTGATGTTGTCCATCTGCTTTTTAAAATGTATATTGTCACGGGACGAGGTGAGCGATCGCGAGCAGAGCGGCGATCGTGCGGGAAAGGAGCAGGCAGGCAACAGTATACGGGAAAACGGGGGTTTATTCTGGCTTCGGGGAGCCGGGAACACTGAACGCAGACTGACATCAACTGACATTAATGACAGACAAAGCAAACTGGGGAGACCAGGACTTAAATACACGGAACCAGACAGCAGGAAACAAGACACGACTGGGCAGGATCAGGAAATCACACGTGGGTAATTAGGGGGCGTGGCACACAGGAGGAGCGGACGAGCCGGGCATGACAGAACCCCCCCCCAAAGGCGCGCTACACCGGGCGCGCCAAGGAAGGGGGCGACGGACGGGACGAGGCAGGACAGGACCTGGAAAACAAGAACAGAATTAACGCAGGACAGGGAACAGGACCGAGGTACAAAACAGAGCGAGGGACAAGACAAAAGACAAAACCTGACAGAGGGTCGGGAAGGCAGACAGGCAAACCAGGAAGGGAGACACAGAGGGAACGGGCGGAACAAAGGGGCCAGGAGTGCAAGGCGGGTACACCGGGGCACAAGGAACAGAGACGGGAGGAACAAAGGAACGAGGAACGGAGAAAGGAGGAAAGACAGGAGGAGGAGCAAACAAAGGAGGGACCAGGGCAGGAGAGAAGGGAGAGAAGGCGGGGGAACAAAGGGGAGCCCGTGGGAGCCCCAGCGGGCGACGGGAGGCAGCCGGAGGGGCCGCAGGCGGCCGGGAGGCCGGAGGCGGAGGGGACCTCGGAGGGGCCGAGGAGACAGGGCGAGGGACCCGCGGAGGGGCCAGGGAGGGAGCAGGAGGGAGCACCAGGGAAGGGGACGAGGGAGCTGGAAGGGGCCAGGGCGAAGGCACGGAGGAGGGGGGAGCCGCAGCAGGCGGCGATGTCCGGGGGAGGGCCGGAGGTAGGGGCCCCGCAGGCGACCGAGGAGCCGCCGTCGGAGAACCCCCAGGCGACCGACCAGGACCCGGAGGGGGGAGCGAGGCAGGGCGACGAGGCACCGGAGAGGGACCCGCAGGCGACAGCCGACCCGGAGGGCCAGGACCCGCAGGCGCCAACCGAGCCCCAGCGCAGGCGAGGCAGGGCGAGCCAGGGGGCAGGGCGGGCGGGACCCCAGCCCTGCGTCTGTGTCCCCTCCCTTTACGGGACACAGACATGACCCCAGGTTGGGGTCGAGTTCGCCGGGGCGAGGGAGAAACTGTCACAGGGGGCGCCTCGGGAGCTGCTGCAGCGCGGTCAGGAACTGGAGCGCTGACAGGAGCTGCAGGTGACTGCAGTGGGGGCGCCTGCCCGGGAGCTGCAGCAGGTGGCTGCAGTGGGAGCGCCTCTGCAGGGACAGGAGCGCGGTCAGGAACAGGAGCGCGGTCAGGAACAGGAGGTGGCTGCAGTGGGGGCGCCTGCCCGGGAGCTGCAGCAGGTGGCTGCAGTGGGGGCGCCTGCCCGGGAGCTGCAGCAGGCGGCTGCAGAGGGGGTGCCTCTGCAGGAGCTGGAGCGCGGTCAGGAACTGGAACACGGTCAGGAACAGGAGCTGGCTGCAGAGGGGGCGCCTGCCCGGGAGCTGCAGCAGGCGGCTGCAGAGGGGGCGCCTGCCCGGGAGCTGCAGCAGGCGGCTGCAGAGGGGGCGCCTCTGCAGGAACTGGAGCGCGGTCAGGAACGGGAGCTGGCTGCAGAGGGGGCGCCTCTGCAGGAACTGGAGCGCGGTCAGGAACGGGAGCTGGCTGCAGCGGGGGCGCCTGCCCGGGAGCTGCAGCAGGCGGCTGCAGCGGGGGCGCCTGCCCGGGAGCTGCAGCAGGCGGCTGCAGCGGGGGCGCCTGCCCGGGAGCTGCAGCGCGGTCAGGAACAGGAGGTGGTTGCCGTGGGGGCGCCGGCCCGGGAGCTGCAGCGCGGTCAGGAACTGGAACGCGGTCAGGGACAGGAGCGCGGTCAGGGACAGGAGCTTGCTGCAGTGGGGGCGCCTGCCCGGGAGCTGCAGGTTGCTGCAGTGGGGGCGCCTGCCCGGGAGCTGCAGGTTGCTGCAGTGGGGGCGCCTGCCCGGGAGCTGCAGGTTGCTGCAGTGGGGGCGCCTGCCCGGGAGCTGCAGGTTGCTGCAGTGGGGGCGCCTGCCCGGGAGCTGCTGCAGCAGGGAGAGGGGGCGCCTGCCCGGGAGCTGCTGCAGCTGGGGGCTGCGCTGGCTGCACGGGTGGCTGCGCAAGCGGTGGCGGCTGCGCAGACGGCAGCGCAGAGGGCGGCCCGGGCTCAAGGGCCGTAGTTGCCAGCGGAGGCGGCTGCGCAGGCGTCGGTCGTTGCGCCTGCTCGGGAGCCGGGTCCGCGGATAGAGGAAGTGCCTGCTTCTCAGTAGCAGGCTGCAGAGAAGGGGGTTGTACGGATGGCGGAAGCGGCGGCGTCGGCAAGGGGTCAGGAGCTCGTCTAAGACGAAGTAGCTCCTGCAGGTCCTCCGCGAGGTGCTCGAGCTCGTCCGGTCCCGACCTGGGGGTGAACGACTCGAATCCTTTCTGGAGCCTTGCGGTGAGGAGCGTTGCTGCGGGACCCTCGGGAATGGCTGGGTCCCCGATCACCCTCCAAAATAAGCCCTGGAGGGCGAAGAACTTATGCGCCAACCGTTCCTGAGGCGAGGGTGGTACCTCGACAGGAGGGACTGGCCCGTCGGGCAGCGGAGGCACGGTCGCTGTCCTCCTTGGGAAGCGGGGTACTCGCGGGATCGCCTCTCCACCTGCGCGGATACCGCCCCGATTACTCAGTCCCTTGGGGCAGTACTGGTGCAGTGCGAGGGGTGGCAGCTCATCCTCCGTAGGCGGATTAACGCCCGGAATTAGGACGAGCTCCTCCTCTTCATCGTCGCTATTATCCCAGAGCCGGGACAGGAAACAAGCTCCGGACTGGAGCGGCTTGACCTCTGGGGCTAGGACCGGCTCTCGCTCTCTACCCTTGTTAGGGAGCCCAGGGCTTGAGAGCGAGCAGGCACCTAAAGCGATCGATTCCTCCGGTACCTTTCTTCGTCTCTGCTTCCTCTTCTTCGGTGGGTCTGTCATTCTGTCACGGGACGAGGTGAGCGATCGCGAGCAGAGCGGCGATCGTGCGGGAAAGGAGCAGGCAGGCAACAGTATACGGGAAAACGGGGGTTTATTCTGGCTTCGGGGAGCCGGGAACACTGAACGCAGACTGACATCAACTGACATTAATGACAGACAAAGCAAACTGGGGAGACCAGGACTTAAATACACGGAACCAGACAGCAGGAAACAAGACACGACTGGGCAGGATCAGGAAATCACACGTGGGTAATTAGGGGGCGTGGCACACAGGAGGAGCGGACGAGCCGGGCATGACAGTATATATTGAGTGCACACATTTTAAGTATCTGTCTTTAAACCTCCACCTCATTTAAGCAAAACAACCGACAGACAGTTAACGATAATTGTCTCATTATTAACCACATTTTCTGAGTGAAGAAATTCATTTCTCTTACATAATTATCTAGCTTAGCCTAGACTTATATCCATCCATCCATTTTCCAAACCGCTTATCCTACTGGGTCGCGGGGGGGTCCGGAGCCTATCCCGGAAGCAATGGGCACGAGGCAGGGAATCAACCAGGATGAGGGGCCAGCCCATCGCAGGGCACACTCACACACCATTCACTCACACATGCACTCTTACGGGGAATTTAGCAAGTCCAGTTAGCCTCAGCATGTTTTTGGACTGTGGAGGGAAACCGGAGTACACGGAGGAAACCCCATGACGACATGGGGAGAACATGCAAACTCCGCACACATGTAACCCAGGCGGAGACTCGAACCTGGGTCCCAGAGGTGTGAGGCAACAGTGCTAACCACTGCACCACCATGCCGCCCCACCTAGACTTATATTCAAAATAAATAATAAATTTTCAAAACAATGTTTTGTCTCAGTTTGCGTTAAAATTAAAACAATACATTTGTTAAGACTTTTGTTTCTGAGCTGATTTGTTATTGTCACCATAGGAGCATTGCTAGTCCATCTCAGGAGAGAGTCAAGTGGCCACAAACACTGATGTCAGTTTTTTCCCTACCAGATCCTTTGAGACAGATTAAGGAATTAAATGTGAGTAATGCATCCTAAAAGTGCTTTATGGAATGATGGATAGTCATTCAGACCAAACCCCCAAAACGGAAAAGCTTACAGGTATGACATGAGGGACAGGGATAGATTGTTTTATCCCTTGTTGTTCCACCAAGGATGAGATTCCTCGGTCAGCTACAGGACATTTTGGATCTATTTAAGGAAACTTCAATATGAGAATTGTTCAACCAAAATGGTGCTTGGGATTTTCTGGACCTGAGAACAAAGTTCAATTTGGTGATGATAGCTTCTAGACAGTATTTGCTTTGGGTCAAACGCAAGAAAAAGTCATATAGCAAAGGGGATAAAGCTACATATTTCGTACTCCGAGGAAATGTCCACACCTTTACAAATGTTGTGGATGTATTTTTTTTGTATTACATTCCAGTAAGGAGTAGCATCCTCACACATAAAACACAGCAACCATCTGAAATCACTCTGTGAGACAGAACTAGCTATACTACCCTTGGTAAAATCCATGCAACAGTTATTCTCAGATTTGTTTTCCCTTTTCCAGGACACCCTGATCTCACACAGCATACAAACCCCAGTGGAAGTTATTGTTAGATTTGAACTATGTTTACTCCCAGAGCACTGCCCGCAGGTAATTTTGGAGAAATTAAATACAATGTAAGACACGGGCATATTCAAGGAGCTGTAGAATATGGTGACATGAAGAATCCCATCATGCAAGTAACAAAGCCTGGTGGGTCTGTTAGTTTCTGTGCTGAAAATAGGAAAGTTAGTTAACATTGAAATTTGTTCCTTATGCACATTATCGATAAGTCATTTGATAAGCAAGTCTTATTCTAGATTGAACTAAAATTAAATTAGAAATAAGTTTGCAGGTCACTGACAAACTGCAGCACAGTCAAGAAGAAATTGTCTGATAGTAAATGATAGTAGATAATAAATGATTAAATCCTCACCCTCCAGTATTACTGCATGGGGAAGCATTTCGCCCCCTGTTTGGACTGACTTCTCATCTAATGACTAAGTTCCAATGCCCAAACCACACACCACAATCTGAACGTGTTTTATTGCTGAATTGTCCTCAAGTTAGAGGGAGACAGTCTGTCCTTAATGCCTCTTCTGAGGGAAGTTCAGCAGGTGACTGAGCTGTCAATAAAGGGTCGTGTGACTTTGTCCCCCCATATGATTCCTCTGGTCTCGCTTCCATTTATTCTGCCCCTGTTAGCCCAGATGTAAGGGAAGTGGGTCAGTCCCATTACTTCCTGCTGTGGCTTGTGTTCTCCTTTCTGCTTCTCCTCCTTTTTCCCTCTTCCTCAGTGTCCTTGGGGCTTTGTTTGTGTTCCCCATTTTTTCTTTTCATTCTGTCATTCAAGCTCACTCCCCCGACCTCCTCAAAATCCAGGTCCATCTACTCCCCTTTGCTGTGTTGATTGTTTCTCTCTCATTCAAGCATAGCCATACACATTCTCACAAATTTATTTCACATTATCCAGTGCAGAAGCTAATTGTGTGCCTAATGTCAGTAAATCCTGATCCACTTACGCTCAGGCTGATTCGGGGCTTTTTTCAGCACAGTAGGATAGGATACATCCTGGATGCGAGTTATTGAAGTTACTCAAGGGCAATTCTCAGTAAATCATTAATATGAGCAACAATTGAAGTTTTGGCAGGACACTGGAGTATCCAGGAAAACCTGAGCATTTTGGGGAGGTCTTGCACTCTCTGCTGGAGGCAGTTATCTACTCCGTATCCTGACATTAAGACGCAACAGTATGAGAATTGCAGCCCTTAGCTGTAAAAAAACAAAATCAAAAGATCCACCAACGCCGGAGGTATGAGGATACCGCGTCACCTACCTGTGTCTCACTCACTGTAACTCAATGTGCCATCTACATATATCTATAAATGAAACATTTCTAAATGGAAATTACAATTGCCACAGGTCTATGACTCTCAGCAGAGAATCAGCTTTGAACTCCTTGCCTTCGAATATGGTATCTTGCCCGAACTACATACAATGCCCCCTTTAGAAATTGTTAGATGTAGAAGGTGTCTTCATTAATCTGTCAGCACTATCCTTTATGCTACGTGACAGCTTTTGCCCACCACAACAGCGGAAAACAATGGAGGTGTGCTCCTTATCATGGTGCTTTATTAAGATGAAAGCATTCACGAGACATCATGTTTATATAAAACATCATAGCAGTTTGGAAAATCACCATACCACACATCATGTACAAACACCTTCGAATTTAGTGATTTTCTTTTTAAAACTTTAAAACACGTAAATAAAATACATTCCCTATAGGATGACTGCACTCTTAAGCCATTACTTCCACATAGAGCCACAGCAGTACAATACGGATTCATGCTATAAATCAGGATTCCCTAATTCCAGTCCTGGAGGGCCAGTTTGCAACACAGTTTGCAGGTTTCCCTGCTAAGACACACCTACTAAACCTGATAATTAGCTGTTTACCAAATGGTGCTGGATTCAGGTCCTCCAGGACTGTAACTGGGGAGCCGTAGTATAAATCATTTTATATTACCCTTTTGAAACTGTTCTAGAGGGTCTGCATATAATTATTTTACTTCCAGGTTAATTGTTGAATTCTGACATTGGGGAATGTATTTGGACTGTGTTTGGAGGTAAATAAGTGATTGTTGTATCTTAAATAAATGGGTTGCAAGTCAAGCATTCCAGAAACAACAGAAATGTGTGAATATTTTAGCTGGATCACTGATGGAGGGCGAAAAATAAAAATATCAATCAGAAGACTGAGGGCCCTGTTTTAACGATCTTGAAGTACACGGTCTGGAGTGAGCGGCACATGTTCTTTTAGGGTGTTAGCATGTGGCCAACCCACTTTTGCTAGTTTAACAGCAGAAAATTAGTCACTCCTCTAGGTACATGGTCCAAACGGGTTGTATGTAGTCTCATAATTGGTCATGGGTGTGTTTGAGGCGTAACATGCCATGAGTGTTACCTCCCAATCCCTTTAAGAACCAGGGGCACTTGCACCCTGGCGGATTTCTATTATAATGACGGATTTGTCATGTAGTAGAAAAGGACACTTCTGTGCAGAGGAAATGTATGAACTCAGGTGCAAAGTGAAAGCACATGAACAAATCATCTACAGCAATGGCAGGATTCTACCAACGCTCTCCGAGCTTTAGAATGATATAATAATAATCCATCCATCCAACCATTTTCCAAACCGCTTATCCTACTGGGTCGCGGGGGGTCCGGAGCCTATCCCGGAAGCAATGGGCACGAGGCGGGAAACATCCCAGGATAGGGGGGGCAGCCCATTGCAAAGCACACTCACACACCATTCACCCCTATGGGCAAGTTAGTAACTCCAGTTAGCCTCAGCATGCTTTTGAACTGTGGCGGAAAACCAGAGTACCCAGAGGAAACGTCACAACGACATGGGGAGAACATGCAAACTCCACACACATGGATATATCAGGCGGAGACTCAAACTCTGGCCCCAGAGGTGTGAGGCAACAGTGCTAACCACTGCACCACCATGCTGCCCCATGACTAACCTTTATGATATATATTTCTTTAAATAATCTTTCGGTAACACTTTACTTGATGGCACACATATAGTACGATAGGCCTGCTATTAGTTATGCATTAATTTAACACAAACTAAATCTTAGTCACATACTAATCTCATGTTAATGCATCATTAATGAATTGTGATGCATGTGTTGTCTCAAGCAGTTACTATATCTGTTATTTCTGCAAACCTTTGTAAACTACTGAAGAACTACTGAAGTAACTACTAAAGGAACAAATAATGAATAACACATGTGATCTCATGTTTTTTCATCATTAATTAATCATGACACATCTTTCTTCCCAAGCAGTTACTAAATTTGTCACCATATCTGTTAATTCTGTTAATCTTACTGAACTACTAACTACTGAAAGAACAAGTAATGATAAACACAAGTAAATTACTGATCTTGTGTTTGTTCATCATTAATGAATTGACTAATCTTTTATCTCAAGTAGCAACTATATCTGTTAATGATTTGCATGTCAGTAGTAACTAAGATATTATTAGGTATTTGTGCCCTGTCAAGTAAAGTGATACCACTCTTTCAAATTTGAATCTGTTTATTTTTAATATAATGCACATTTGTTAGTTGCTGTGCATCTTTTTGCATTTAGCATGCAGCGTATGTGCACTGTGCACACACCATTGTAGACATGTTACTATCTTGATGACACGCCCTTTAAATAACAGTGAAATTCTACACCATTGACTTTAGACCGTGACAGAAATTGCAGGCAATGACTGGCTGTGATTTGTAGGTTAAATGTTACCTCCTCTCAGCTGTTTCTCTCACAAATTTAGAGATTACCAGCTTTTAGCTCCAGCTTCATTTGTGATTCTTGCTCTGACCTGCAGATTCAGGGGGAAATTAATCATATAGCACATGCCGCAGCGGAGAAACTACTTTTGATGGTCACCTTATCCATTGCTCAGTTCGCTGACAGTTAATTAGCAGGTGGACCTTCACCTATATTGTGGAAATGCTTTTTCTTACCAAAAAAAAAAATATTTCATTATATTTTTTTGATTTAATTTACACTCCAGCATTTTTTTCAGCTCTTGACGATGACCGAATGTTTTCATTTCAGCACAGGTAACCCCCCACTTACGAATTCACAGGAAGAAGCTCACAAGACAAGATCACCATTTATTTCAATGGAAAAATAAATCCACAGCACTAAATTACTGGAAATGAGATGACAAGATCACACACAAGAATCACTTTGCACCCGCGGTGTAAAGATACATTGATGCATCGTCATGAATCAATTATATATAATGTGATCATGAATCTGTAACATCAAGATCAATTTCTGGGGGGAAAACAAAGACAGACCTACTTCCAGGTCGGGCCCTCACATGCTGCAAGTAGATGTACAAAGTATCAGGGCTGGCAGCAAACGTAGTATGGCTGGGGAAGGTTATGAATAGTCATTAAGGAAGAGCTACCTGATGATTTTTGCACATTTATCAACATCTCTGATGGTTGATACTTTTGGGAAATGTTTTGTAGTGCAAGAAACTTGCTCATTTTGCGAGGTACGGGAGCAATGGTCAAGGCCCTGATGTAGATAATTAGCTAGCTAAGTAAAAAGTGATTTTAGCCTTGAATATCCACAAAACATTGGTTAACCTATTGGTATGAGCTAGTATTCAGTAAAAACAAGATACTGACAATGTGTCCAATACTACCAGCTGGTATTTACACAATATCAAAGCAGCACCACAGTCGCTAAAATAATGAAGATGATTGCGTTGGACAATCAGCTGTTTTTCTTGTAGTTTTTTTGTAGTTGAGCTCATTCAAAACTTAGAAGAGGTTGCTAGTATTGGCCCTAACGAAGTTTATAATTTATTATTAAATCTGACCCTCAGATCGATGTTTTGTTTTTCCACAGAATAAAAAGTGATGTATTTGAATAACATAATGAGACTTCATTGAGCCCTCTGGAGAAAGTCTGTTCTTGTTCCTGATGACACAAATGTAGGTGAGACAAAGCTTGGCAGCAAAGGGCAACTACCTGCAGGGACACCCATGGAGTGGGGGGGGGGGCATCATGGGCACACAACTGTTGGGCTGGGCCTGGGCTCAAACCAGTGACCTTCTGATAAGGTGCACAAAGGCTTAGCCCACTGACCCACACACCACGCCCTTTTTAGAAATAATTTTACTAACCCCCCCCCTCCCAAAATTGGGTAGCGCTTCCTATAATGTGTTTGATTTTTCTCTGCACAGTTCAGTAGTTTGCCTTTTGACAATTCTACACTGATGCGTTCACCCTGTTTAATGATGATGATAGAAATTAATGTTCAGAGATTCTGCTTTCTTTGTATTCCATTAATAGTGTAAAATTAAGTTCCCATGGTGATTTGTGATTTTTTTTATTGAGGTTAAAAAAGATTTAAATCTAGGCTATTGCAATAATCAAATACTCAAATAATCCATTAATCGAATTGATAGAAATGAAATGCATCAAAACGTTCCCTCAGTAATTGTAATTGAATTAAATTGTCTTGGGGCCAACGATTTAGGCTCCTACATGGCACAGCTTCGGGCCAGATCAGGTGCTGGCATGACTAGTGAGCTGGATGTGGTTGCCATTACTGATTTCTTTCTCTGAATTCTTTTGTCATTTCAGTAGACTACAGCCACCATTACTTGCAGATGTATTTTCCAATTAGAGTAAAAAGATGCATTTCAAATGTTAAAAGCAGGCCAATGGGTGCAACAACAGACAACTCACACTAGAAATACTGTATAACCTCATATATTCTAGACAAATTACCCCATGGCCACAACTAAGAGTACAAATAGTTTGGACCTTTCATACCAACTGTAACAAGACCTCACAGAAACCAGGACCCCAAACAGGGAGCAGACAGAAAGAATTATACAGGAATCACAGGCAGGAGCAGAAGCCGGGATCAGATACAGTAGTCAGAGGGTCAGATCTGGGGGTGCAGGGAAAGGCAGTCACTCATGCAGACAAAGGGGACACATGTACGGGACAGGGCATCGGGAAGATCAGGCACACAGAACCACACAAGCAGAGACTCGGCCAATCATGAGAAAGCAAGGACATAGACCACTCAGAAATTGCTCATAGCAGAACCAATACCTTACACAGAGGATACTGGCTAGACTGGTTATATAGGTTAGCAAGGCTCTCAAGTCTCACGCATTTCAACCATTTCACACACTCACACCTTGTGTTTCTCACGCTAGGAAATAAAAGATAATAGCAGCAAGGTGTCCCTTTATATGGAATTAGTGGGCGAGGTACAGGTATACAGAGTTAATAGCCACCTACCGGCCAATCAGAAAATAGCATTTGCTGTTTCCGGGTAAATTACAAAATAAGTTACATGCGATCCTGCTGCAAGCACGTTATTACATGGATGTGCACACTGTTGGAGTGCAGAAAAGGTGTGAGAGCGAGATCCAATGAACGTGGCAGACAGGGATATGAAGTCTCATGCATTGACCGTGAGACACGTTTCGCCCCAATGTAATCTCACTCCAAACATCTGATGAAACTTGAGAGCCTTAGGTTAGTCAGTTAAAGAAAGCCTGAAACAGGAGTGAACACAGCTAAATTAATACTCTGGTGAGGAAGACCTGCCGAGGGGGGCGTGGCTGCGATGCACACTCAGAGTCAAGTTTATACGAGCATGGCTGAATCCACAGCAAACCTGAGCTATCTTCTTACTAAAAGTCCCTCTGTGAAAGCTAGTAATTACCTCCAAGTACTGGGACTTCTCGTCACCTGAAGAGTCACCCAACTTCATACAGATGAATGTAATTGCCCAATAGTTAATTTTAGTTTCAACTGACTGCATGAAGTGCCAGATTTGTTTCCTATTAAGGGTTATGGGTGACCTAAATGTGCCACTAGTTGAAAGGCAAGTTCCTGCTACGTTATGACAAATTATACACAAACCTGTCACCTATCACCTTTTAACAGCACAATTTTAAAAACAAGGGCTTCTGCATGAGATGCATTTTTTTTTACTAGAACACCTTTAAATTTAATAAATGTAGTAGAAACAGCACAACCTCAAGATTAAAATAAGTGCTTTAAATAAGTTATAACATAGACACAAGAAGACTGTGAAGTTAATGAGGTGACCAAAAGGTTTCATTAAAAATAGCAGCACTATTAACGAGGTCAAGGCCGTAAGATTCTTCGGCTATCACCAAGCTTTTTACATGCACTTATACAAACTACTGAATTTAGGCTGTAATAGCCATAATTGTTCATATGCTTCTAACAAACACATTGATACGCAAAAATGTGTCTTGCATTGTTACAGATCTAAGTGGAATTTTGAGTCTGAGCTTATATCCATGGTATCTGTAACATACTGAGTAATATATTATCTTTCTCATTTTCGGTCTCCAAATTCCTGTTACTTTTTTTCCCTCAGACAATCATCTACTTTGCTTGCTGAATCACAGCTTTATAAAGCATTGTAAAGAAAGGAAAGGGGGGGGGTTCGCACAAATGGTTTTCTCTCTCTTTGTCATGGAAAATACAGTACAATGCAATCATAATGTCAATGTAGCTGTCAGAAACAAGAAAAAAATCCAAATGCCATATTCCCCACAAAAGTTGAAGATAACCAAAATATTCTTGTCAATGTAATTTAATTAGTTTCCAGATGCAGTAGTGACTGTACTTGAGAGAATAACTTGATTTACGTGGCTTTTGAATAGATTTGGTTTTTAACACTAAGCAAAATGTCACACATTATTGCACAAAATAATTGTACATATTTTAATCAACATTATAACCATTAGGCATTGTTTTACTCACTTTTACTAGTATACTGGTAAAGTCTGGTAATCCTTTTGAGTTGTATCTGTTTCTGTATGGATGTCTCCTAAAATCTAACCTTCACTCAATAATTAGGAACTATGACAATAAATGAAAAAGTAGTATTTAACAAAAAACTTTAACAATATTTTACAAGTCAATTGAAGGTACACTACTGTGCAAAAGTCTTAGGCAGTCCAAAGAAATGTTTAAAGCTGTTTATCTGGGTAGCAAGTGTACTTTGGCTTAGAACAAAAAAACTATTTAACATTAGAACACGTGCAAATTAAGAGTAACACAATGAAAACTAGTAATAATTTCTTCTGTGTTCTAAAAAGTTACTGATATCTAGTTGGATGGCTAGATGAACACCGTTTCAGTTCCCAAACTTCTCCTCAGGGGCACCTAAGCCGTTCCATGATTTTGTTAAATTTCACCAACAGCTCAATTGAATAATTAAAAATATTGGTTTAAAAAGTCAGTGAGAGATTGACTAGGATTGACTAGCTGTATGAGGTGTGCTAGTGGCCAAGTCAAAAATACATGGCTGCACTGGACGGTCGCTGCAAATACTAGGATGATTTTAGCAGAGGTTCTGAAATGGCTAAGCTGACACACTTTGATAGGCATAATGTCATAGTTTTACAGCAACACAAGGATAATGTGATGCCCGGCTCGTCCGCTCCTCGTGTGTTCCACGCCCCCTGATTACCCACGTGTGCTTCCCTGATCGTCCGCTTCCTTTGATTAGTCTTTGTGTATTTAAGTCCTGGTCTGACCTGTTCCCCTTGTCCGTCATTGTGGATCTTGATGTTTGTCAATGCCTGTGTTCCGTCCTGCTCTACCCGCTCCGTTTTCCCCGATTAAAGACCCGTTTTCCCCGTATCCCGCTTGCCTGCCTGCTCCTTGCTCGCTTGCCTGCCCGACGATCGCCCGCTTTGCCCGCGATCGTGACAGATAATCTAAACATCATTTTCTTTGCCTGCCTAAGACTTTTGCACAGTACTGTATGTGAACCCCTACGATAACAGCCTCTTGAGGGTGACTGGAGTCAGATGTTCCAATAAATCCTGGTTGGGCTTGCTATGGAATATAAAAATACACATGACTGCATCAGGTAGCCTGATCAGAAGTGATTTTAGGGATTTAGGGATATTAGAGTTGAATCCATTAAAAACAAAAGCTCTTTTGTCACCCTTTTTAAAGAGTCGGGCCTCCATCTGGCCATGGCCATACCAATGAAAGCAATCCAGCACTGTTGCTACTCTCCCTAGGAGACGATGTCCTACAAAGATCAGTGAAAGGGTACGCTCTATAATCCTCAAACAAGTGACAAAGAACCTGGGGCTTGAGAGTTAAGGATCTGTAGGCATCGCTTACATTTGATGATATCTGAGTCTAACATAAAACACAAAACAAGTGTGGTGTTCATGGGAGGTTAGCACAGACGAAAACATTGTTCTCCAGATAACGTGCCTGTCTCAAGTTGCCAAAGGCTAGTTGGACATTCCACAGCACTACTGGGACAACATTCTGCTGAAAGATGAAAAAAACATTTTGGTCAATATAGGCAGTGCTATGTTTAGGGAACAAAAAATGCTGTACAGCAGCACTAAAACCCCTTTTTGGCTGTCGAGGGAGTGAAATGGTATGGGCCTGCTTTGCAGCATTTGTGCTTGGACTACTTACAATCACTGAGACTTTGTCATGGGGGCCAACAAATTCCGAGTTGTGTCAGGAAATTCTACAGATCAATGTTTAAAACTCAAAACACGATAATGAATATGAGAATGATACAAAACACTGGAGATGACTAACATTAAAATTATTTGAACAATAGAAATTCCATATATTAAAATGCTGAATTTAGTGTCCGGATCTTAATCCGATTGAAATGCTGTGGCGTGATCTAAAGCAGCACACCTAAGCAAGAGATCCCAAAAATATATAACTGAACTGAAACTGAAACTGGATACAGAGGACTGGGCCAAGACACCACCCACTTGCTGGATAGGACTGATCAACAGCTATAGAAGTCTTTGGATGGGTTTAATGAAAATAAAGGAGATTCCACTAGTTACTAAATGTTTTTGCATACAAAAATGTGTATATGTAATCTTCCTGGCAATGACTGTGATTATTCAAAACATCTGTGTTTTGTTTAAATTAGATTCTTCATATACAGGTGCTCCTCTACTTACAAACTTTAAACTTACGCACTTTCGTGCGTACAAAGAGGACTGTAAATCCAAATTGTGTTCACTAGGCTCCCGTTTCCTGTACGCAACATACACAAACTGTACGCAAAACTTTTTCTACGCACCAATTCCGTCTAGTACGAATTCTGGCAGCTATTTCCGCTGTGCAGCAGTATAGCGTGCATACTCCCAGCATCATAGTTCTTTGTACTTGCATATCGGTAAGACATGCTCTCTTAAGGTCAAAGTTTACTTTGTTTTTATTGTGAAATATTCTCTGTATCCATTATCCATCATTGGTGGTTAAAAGCATAACACTAGTGATGATAGATTTGAGTACCCTTAAAATGAATTACGAACATTTCAAGTTATGAACGGCTGTTCAGAACGTAACTTGTTCGTAAGTAAAGGAGTGTCTGTATATTATTATGACTTAGAGGAAAATAAAAATCATTCATACATGAATCTACAAACTTTTTTCTTGCAAGTATAATAAAGTCATTTATTTTAACTTTATCATACTAGAAATGTGACTTGTATGAGGATACCTGAGTTGATTTTTTGTTTTTGTGATTTTTGTTTCCTGTTTCATAACCAGTATAGTTTTCATGCAACTTTAAATTCTAACTTATATTTAATTCCATGTTCAGTCATGTATAAAAATCTAATTAAATTATATAATGAGCCATAAGCACCTCTGTTGCATATTCAGATCAATCCGGGAAGTTAGACTCAGTTAGACCTACCATTTCAGTCTTCTTCAAATCACTTCTCTGTGTTGAGAAGAGTGATTAATTTCCATATTTATGGCAATTTTGAGTTCATTAAAGAGTAAAAACTCATTTTATGTGCCTATTTGTTAAAAATGTCCTTTGATATTTAGGTTCAGGCACTTCTGCGACATGACTTTCTAATAATTAATAACCTTCATCGTTCCACTAAGGGTAATAGTATTTTTCTTCTTGTTTTGTCTTTCATTTTAACAGTTGAGTGGGAATGTGTGTACAAACATTAATTTATTTTGGTAATGCTTTATTTAAGGCCATATTTCTAGTAATTTATAAACACATTCATAACAAATAATAATGCATTCATAAAGCATTACGAACATTGGTATACATATTTATCATAAGACATAACACATTATATTCATGTGTATAGCGCATTATGAATGCTTTTTGAAGCTTTAATGCACTATAGATGCCTTCATAATACATTATACTGGTCAGTATAAGTATTAAGGATGCTTTATGCTGCATTATGCGGGTATTTATAGTGCATTATAGATGAGAACTTCATAAGGCAGTCATAATACATAACTATAATACATGGAATTTTATAAATATTTATAGTCATGTTTATAATGCTTTATGAATGCTTTATAAGGCATTATGAATGTGTTAATAAATTACTAAAACATGGCCTTTTTTTTAGATTACATATACAACCTAAGATGCTTCTTGCCTTCATTCATCTTGAGTATTGGGTGGCAAATGTAGGGTTGATGTCATCAAGTGGTACCCATCGTTCATTGGGTGTTTCGACCCTTATCCACAACACCCTCCTGATGGTGGGTCGGCAGTGGTGGCCAAGTCACTGCCCATCTTCCCCTCCTGGCTTCCAGCTTACCTTCTCTCTCCGGCTCCATAACCAGCAAGAGGCCCTTCCTGCCACCTCCCCCATTCTGCGAGCTGCTGCCTTTCTGTCCTTCCCTGTCATCCCTATGGCTGGAAGCATTCTCCATACTTACTGCGCAGGTTATCTTCTACAGCCGACCTCCACGGGGAGCAGCCATGCCTGCCATCCCTTGCCCCTGCAGTCCTGCAGAAAGTCTTGGTATTTGGCGCTCTTCCTTTCAAAGGCCTGTTCATACCCCTCTTCCCACGGGACCATATTCTATGAGGATGATCTTTTTTGCCTCTCCAGTCCACAGTACTACATCCGGCCTCAGGGTTGTCTGGACAATTTGGGGAACTGCATCTCTCCTCCCAGGTCTTCAGTTCCCATAATTGGTCCTTTTGTAGCAGACTAGTTCCTGTTGTCACTGTGGTTGGTGGCTTCTCCCCCTCCCTTTCAAACTGGATTGATGTTGTTTTCCGGAGTGGTTGGGGTTTCTTTCTTCTCTCATAGTCTAAGGTGTTAGCGAGTGTCATGAGCACCTTGTAGTGGTGCCACCTGTACCTTCCTTGAGTGAGTGCTGTTTTACACCCGGACAGGGTATGCGCCATGGTACCTCTCTCCCCACACAGCTTGCACAATGGGTCCTCTCTCATGCCCCACTTGTGCATATTTGTTGGGGTTGGGAGTGTGTCGTACACCGACCTCAGTAGGAAGGAGATGTGAAACGGCTCCAGTCTCCATAGGTCCGCCCAGGTGATTTTCCTCTTGGGAAGGTCCCATTTAGTCCAGGCTCCTTGGGAAGCTAGATCCACTGCCCTTGACCTTCGTCCCTCTTCTTCCAGGTTCTGTACCACCCCTTGAATCATGGCTCTTTTGTTACTGGTTCCTGCCTTCCCCCACTGTTGGAAATGGAAGGTTCCAAATCCCTGTCTTCCTGTGCATGGCGCTCCCATGATGTCACTGTCGTAGCAAATCCTTTTAACAAGAATGGACAAGACGTCAATAATGGAAAATGACGAGTCTTTATGTTAGACTTCAAAATTTGGTGTACAACACAAATTACAACAAAGTTAATGGCTTCTCAAAGTTCGCCTCTCCAGCCTTCCTTATTTTGCGTGAGCTGAGATCCCGCTCTTCGTCTTCTCAAAGAATCATGGGAAATGCAGTTTTCTAGCAGCAACATAATACACTGACTTAAACATACTCTCAATAACTGTATTTCTTACAAATCAATGAAATATAATTGTATAACTGTCAGTCAATCAAGTATGCATAACAATAAATCCATTTAACAGCAATAAAGTTACAACATTCTCCCCCCCGATGAACTATTTGTTCATCTAAATCTCTAAATTATACAACAACTGAATCGGCCTTCTCAACAAAGTTCCTGTAGTAGTACGAACTAAACAAGACCTAACAAGACCATCTCGGCCAGGAAACAGCTCTTCAATTCTTCCAAGTTTCCAGACTTGTCTGGGCAGGTTGTCTTGTTCAATGAGCACAACATCACCCAGTTTCAGAGGGGTGGACCTTGATGGACCACAGTGATGCGCTGACTTCAGTTCCATTAAATAGTCCTTGCGCCAGGTGTTCCAGAAGTTAGTCATAAGCCTCTGCCTGTACTTCCATCTTCGAGTGATGTCATCCCTTTTAAGCGTTTGATGATGAATGTCGCCTGGAAATGTCTTAGGCGGTAGAGACGTCAGTCGTTTGCCAACCAGGAAATTGGCTGGTGTCAGTGGTTGTGGCTCATCTACCTCATTGTGTACAAAGGTCAAAGGTCTAGAATTCAGGGTAGCCTCAACCTCCGTTAGTACAGTGCACAGTTCTTCAAAGTTGAGGGACGCCTTGCCTAGAACCCTTTTGAGACAAGTTTTCACTGATCGGACAAGTCGCTCCCAGAATCCTCCCCACCAGGCTGCTCGCTCTGCGATGAACTTCCAAGTGATCCCTCTCTGTGTGAAGAACTGCAATAACTGCGGATCTTTGATGTTCTTCCAAAGCTCTTTCAAGTCTTGGTCTGCTCTCTTAAATGTTTTAGCATTGTCAGAATAGATGACTCGGCATAATCCTCTCCTAGCAATGAATCTTTTCAATGCTAACAGAAATGCCTCTGTTGACTGATCTGAAACCAACTCTAAATGTACAGCTCTGGTAACAGCACAAGTAAACAAAGCAATGTATGATCTTTTTACAGAGCCATCCGCCTTCACATAAAGTGGCCCAGCAAAATCCACGCCTGTGACTTCAAATGGTGGTGATTCAGATATTCGGTCCTTAGGCAAAGGTGCAGTGGGTTGTTGTCCAGCTTTCGCCTTGAATTTCTTACACACTGTGCATCTGGCCACAATGCTCTTGACCATCTGCCTAGCACGGATGATCCAGTATCTCTCTCTCACTTGTACGAGAGTGTCTCTTACTCCTGAGTGCATCACACTTTCGTGACAGTCCTGTATCAGTAGTTCTGATAATCTATGTTTGTTAGGCAGAATCCAAGGATGTTGCTCTCTGAATGTAAAGTTGGACTGCTGCAGCCTTCCTCCAACACTTAGCAGCTCATGTTCATCAAAGAATGGCTTAAGCTTTTGGATCTTACTGCCGTGCCTTGCAGTTTTTCCTGCCTTCAGTAGCTGGACCTCCTGACTGAAACCCTGATGTTGAGCAACCTTAATCCAGTACCTTTCAGCTTCAAGAAGCTCATCTGCAGTCAGATCACCATGTAAATTTGATGTTGTTGGTTTAGCATTGTTTATGAATCTTCTGATCCATGCTGTCACTCTAAGAACCCTTTTCAGTTTGCTATACCTTTCAACCTCCAGTACTGGTTCATAAACACGGGTATCATTGACAGTAAGCTGTACAGTGACTTTATAACTGGATTTAAGTTCTACATTCACTTCATCTGAAATGTCTCCACCACCAGTCTGTGGTGTCTGCTCGGTTGATGGAGGAACACTGGGACCATTCCACCATAGCTGGTTCTGTATCAATGTCTCAACTGTTTGTCCCCTTGTCGGAAAATCAGCTGGATTTATCTTTCCTGAGATGTGTGACCACGAAGCTGGATTGGTAAGTGTCTGGATCTCAATCACTCTGTTCGCAACAAATGGTTTCCACCTTTGAGCAGAGCTGCAAATCCAGTGCAGCACGATCATGGAGTCAGTCCACATTTTTATTTGAGTCTGTTCCATTTTCAAGGAGGTGCTTAAGTTGTCTGCCAGCCTCGCTCCAATCGCAGCTCCCATGAGCTCCAGACGTGGCAGAGTCATTCTTTTTAGAGGAGCCACCCTGGATTTGGAAGCGACAAGGCTCATTGTTGCTTCTCCGTCTTGTGTTTTGCCTTGCAGATAAGCCACAGCACTGTAAGCCTTCTCGCTAGCATCACAGAATATATGCAGTTTCAACTCATGCTTGTTTTCTTGCTGCATGTCTATTTTGTACCACCTTGGTATGGCAAGCTTGTGTAACTGGGTCAGTTCTGAACACCACTGTTGCCATTCTTGGTTTAGATCTGGTGGCAGTTTCTCGTCCCATGAGAGTCCTCTTTCCCACATCTCTTGGAACATGCACTTAACTCTGATGGTAAAGGGATTCAAGAAGCCCAGTGGATCATAAACACGTGCTGATGACTGTAACACGCTTCTTTTCGTGCCTTTCGTTTCTGTTAGAAGGCTCACTAGTGATTTGAGGTCAAAGGTGAAATCGTCGGTCGCCGGCCTCCACACTAGCCCAAGTACTTTCAGCACTGTTCCATTTGTTTCAGGCGCCATCATGTAGTTCACTGAACTCTCCTCCCATTTTTTCTTCAGTTCGTCTGAGTTCGTCATCCATTTGCAGAGCTCCATACCCGCAGTAGCCAGCATTTGTTTGGCAGCTGTTGTTACATGGTATGCCTCTTCAACGGTATGCTCGCTTGAAATAAAATCATCCACGTAAAGTGACTCCTTTATTGTATTTATAACTTGTGGTTGTTCGGTTTCATATTGTTTCAGGTGTCTTTGGATTGTAGCGGCAAGCAGAAATGGGCTTGGTGTTGCCCCAAACACCACTCTTGTCATCCGCAAAATGCGCAGCTGATCATTCTCTTCCCATATTGGTGGACCTGAGAACCACAAGAATCTGACTGCATCTCTGTCCTTTTCTGTTAGGCGTATTTGCAGGAAGGCCTGTTTTATGTCTGCTAGGAATGCGATTTTGTGTCGTCTAAATCTGATGAGAACACTGAGCAGATCTGGATTCAGGTTTGGCCCTTTAAGTAAGCAGTCATTCAGAGACGGACAGCCATCTTCATGGGACGATGCATCAAAAACTACTCTTAATTTGGTTGTCGCCTTGTCTTCTCTGAGCACTGCATGGTGTGGCATATAATATTTTACAGTGTCTGCACCTTCACTGCCTTGTGGCACATCCTCTGCAATGTCCTGCTCTAAATAGTCTTCCACCACATGATTATATCTGCTAAACAAAGTCACATCCCTCTTGAATCTTTTCTTTAGACCTTCAAACCGTTTTTTGGCAATTCTGTAGTTGTCGGGAAGCTCCGCTGCTTCTGGTTTCCATGGCAACTGTACTTGGTACCTTCTGTCCTGATAAGTTGCCGTTCTCTCAAACATCTGTAGAGTCTCATTTTCTATTGGGTCCTGTGCTATCTCATTTGTGATACCCAAAGACTCAATTTCCCAGAATGCCTTCAGCTGTTTAGAGAGGACTACATCTTCTCCCAAGGGATTGAACATGCAAGTTGCCTCAGTAATGCTTGATGCAGACACTGGTCCCTGTACAGACCAACCAAAGGTACTTTCCAATGCCACCAATGCTTCTGTTAGTCTCTCAAACTTCCCTGTCACTATCTGCCAATAGTAGTCAGCTCCGATGAGGACAGCGAGCTCGGGTTCTCCATCACTTCCTAGGAAGTCTGCTAGTTGGAGTCCTCTTTTCTTGAGTTCATGCTGAATCTGTTCACCAGGGACCTTCATTACCGCTGAGCACACTTGTGGGGTTTCCACAGCTTCTATTTCGATTTTCTGATTAGGATCCCAGATGTTCTGCAGCATGACCCTAACTGTATTGCGTTGTGACCTTGTGGGAACAGAAGAGCCAAATGTATGTAGTGTGAGTGTCTCTTGTCTTATTATTGGCAATTTTAAGCGCTTCACCAAGCTTTCATGGATGAAACTTCTCTGACTGCCTCCATCCAGTAAGCAACGAGCTATTTCCTTGTCTGATGGGCCTCCAACCCATGCCTTCACAGTCTGTAGCAACACAGCTTTCTGTTCACCTGATTTACTTTTCACTGGATAGGGAAGGACTGAGGAAACTACTGTCTCCTTTGATTCAGATCCAGATAGGGACTGCACAGCAACCCTTTCACCAGTGCACACAGCAACGTGATGTCTCTTTCCACATTTCTCACAGGACACATTCTTCATCCTACAGAATTTTGCAATGTGCTTCTGGCCTAGACACACAAAACATCTTCCCATTCCCTTTAACTTGTCCTTTCTTTCAACAATGTCATAGTTTGGGCAGTTTTCTGATTTGTGTTCAGCCCCATCACAGAATAAACAGTTGACTTGTTTCTGGCTAGCTGTGTGCAGTGCAGCAGCAGATTGCATGCTAGGTCTTTTAAACCTTTCATTGAACGATAACTTGTATTGCTTGTTCTCCGTCTTCTGTGGAGTGTATGATTTCGTCATTTGAAGTGCTCTTTCCCTACTTTGAACTTCCTTCTGTAAAAAGGTGACTATTTCAGACACCTTCCATTCCTCATCCTCTTTTCTCTGACGGCTATATTCAAGTGCAATGTCATCTGGAATCATTTTCAGGAGTATTGGGCATAGTAGGCCTCCATATCTTTCTGACACTACGCCTAGTGATTCCAAACTTCTAATTTGAACTTCACATTCATCATATAGCTGTCTCAAAGCGTGTACATCATAGGATTTTTTAACAGGTGTTAGGTTAAGTAGTTTTGACATGTGAGCACTAATCACCATATCCTTTCTTCCAAATCTGTTTTGCAGTAACTCAACTGCATTGTCATAATTCTCATCTGTCAATGTTAGCCCTGCTACTGCCTTTGCTGCCTGTCCAGTAAGATATGTTTTCAGATATGTAAACTTTTCTGCTTTACACAGTGCTTCGTTCTGGTGAATAGCAGCTTCATATTGGCTCCAAAACTCTTGCCACAAGCTGACATCGCCATCATATTTGTGAATTATCAGCTTGGGTAGATTTACTGTTGCTCTCTGCGTTGATGAGCTAGCGTCACTCACCCTTTGATGTGACGCTCCACGGAGCGAGTCCTCCTTTTGCCTAATCATGCGCTGTGCGCGGCTCTTGGACAACATGATACGCTCCTTATATTCTTCTGAGGTTTCAACCTCCATCTCCAAGTCATCCAGTGCAGTTTGGCGTTCTATTTCACCATCTAAATCAAGCAAACTGTGCTCCTTTGCAGCTAGCATTTCCAGCAAAGTGCTCAAATGTTCAATATCCGGATCTGGTTTAGCCATTTCTGAGTCAATTTGATGTACAAGTCGTGTAGTAGCACCTCTAATTGTTCCCCGTTTTCGTTTCATTCGTTCCATTATCCTTTGACGATCCTCCTCTGCTGCTCCCGCAGCTCCGGCTGCATCTTTACGTGTGTCCCGTTCACTCATTATTAATCCCGGGTTCTGGCACCAAAAATATGTCGTAGCAAATCCTTTTAACAAGAATGGACAAGACGTCAATAATGGAAAATGACGAGTCTTTATGTTAGACTTCAAAATTTGGTGTACAACACAAATTACAACAAAGTTAATGGCTTCTCAAAGTTCGCCTCTCCAGCCTTCCTTATTTTGCGTGAGCTGAGATCCCGCTCTTCGTCTTCTCAAAGAATCATGGGAAATGCAGTTTTCTAGCAGCAACATAATACACTGACTTAAACATACTCTCAATAACTGTATTTCTTACAAATCAATGAAATATAATTGTATAACTGTCAGTCAATCAAGTATGCATAACAATAAATCCATTTAACAGCAATAAAGTTACAACAGTCACGTAGCTTGAGCATGCTCTCAGTTTGATGAATCAGAAGAATCAGCTGCACATTTGCATCCTGATCTTGTGATGATACCTGCATGTCTGACTTGTTCATCTTGGGAGTCTCTGTATGTCATTACGACTCTGCACTTTACAACTTTGAATTCCTCCACCACAGATGACAGAGGAAGTTGGAGCTGCCCTAATCTTATGTAAAGGCCAACTGCAGTGAAGCTTAGAGAGATTCCCAACTACTTACAGAGATGCTTATTGATCTTCCTCTTCAACGCATGTCATTGGGACTTCATACACAGTAAGCAGCCACATGAGTCTTGGCAATAGTCCCTGTTGATAGAGCCATGATTTAAATTTCCCCAGGAGCCCTGATTTTTCGATTCTCCTCAGCCATTCCTCCATCTGCTTCTCTGTACTGGCAATGTTATTCCTGTCAATAAATGAGTCATCAAACCACTTTCTGAGGCACTTGATTGGATTATCCTCTATCACTGGAATCACTTCCTCTTGCACATGCAGCTTGAACAGTTAGCACCCACCTCGTCTCCACATGGGTTCTGGTCGTCAGGGTAAGGTCGTCCATGTAACCTCTTATTGGGAGTTGTCGGATGCCTGACTCCATTTTTGAATCCCAAACTTCCTTCTCCACAGCTGTTATTAGGAGGTTCATTCCCATGATGAAGAGGATGGGGGAGATTCTTCAGCCAGTTACAATACCCTTTTTCAGTCTTTGCCACCAAGTTAAATGGGCTGTCTTGAAGCATAGCTGTATTCCTCCAATGTAGCTGGTGATCATTCCTTTGATGTGCTGAGGGATGTGGTAGTGCTCTAATGCTGCATTGATAAAGGTATGAAGGATTGATCCATAGGCATTGGCCAAATCCAGCCTTTGCTGGCTGTAGCCTCACAGATCATCTGACAGAGAACTCCGGTGTGTTCCAGGCATCCAGAGAAGCCTGGAATTCCACCTTTCTGGATAGCAGTGTTGATGTATCTATTCACTGTCAAATAAGAGGTCATCCTCTTGGTCAGTACAGAAAAGAAGATCTTGCCTTCTACACTTAGCAGTGAGATTGTTCAGCACGAAACAACCCTCTGCCTTCTTCCAGCTTCATGGAATGGTACCCTTTCTCCAGATTCTCCGGAACAGCTTCCAAAGCCTCCAAAGGATCATTAGGCATTTCTTATGTGCCTTGTAGGGTATACAGCTTGGACCGGGGGCAGATCATGTTCTGACCATCTTCACCACCTCTTGGACTTCCTTCCAAGATGGTTTACTGATGTTGCGCTCTTCGGAGTCTGCAGAGGTGCTCCCGGAGTTGACTTGTCAGATCCTTGATGCCTTCCCTTTCATCAGCAGGCCCTCTTTTGAACTGTTTGTTGAGAGTCTTGATTTCACCCCTCAGCTGGTGGATTTCCCTCTCTCTTCTGCTTAGCTAGTGTGCAGACTTGATGTTGACTTTTTCTCCTCAAATCCAAAACGCTCTCTTGCCAGGTTGTAGGTTATTGTTGTGAAAGTATTGACTTTCTGCTCAGCGGTCCCTGCTAGTGTGGCTTCCAGCACTTTGTCGAGATCTTGGCCTAGTTGGTACCACTCTTTGTTGTCGCTCACTTTTGGCCATTTAATTCGTTCCCTTGCAGGGTGGGAATGGCTCCCTAGGGTGGCATCAGGTGGGTCCCTTCTGAGGGCTTGAGGTGACACAGGTGCTGAGAGATCTCCAGTGCTGTGGGGTGCTTCCTGCCTGGAGTTCTCCTGTGTCTCACCAGGTGCACCCGTGACACCTCTTTTCCACAGTTGGATCGGCTTCGATGTATCTTAAGCTCTCTTTTGTTCTTGCAGATCTTTCCGCAATGACACTGTACTTCCAATACCTTCCCAGTTAATGTTGTTTGGGTGAGTCGTCTCTGTGTCCATAAGTAAAGTGTTGCCCTTATTTTCAATCTTGTCTCGTTTATAACCCCGTATCCATATAAGTTAGGACATTGTGTAAAATGTAAATGAAAACATAATGCAGTGATTTACAAATCATATAAACCCATATTTTATTGAGAACAGAACAAAGAGAACATGTGAAATGTTGAAACTGAGAAATTTTGTTTTATGACAAATATATGCTCAATTTGAATTTGATGCCAGCAGCACATATCAAAGAAGTTGGGACAGGGGCGTGTTTACCACTGAGTTGCATCACCTCTTCTTTTAACAACATTCTGTAAACATTTGGGAACTGAGGAGACCAGTAGCTGGAGTGTTGGAAGTGAAATGTTGTACCATTCTTGCCTGATATAGCATTTCAGCTGCTCAACAGTTCAGGGTCTCCTTTTTCATATTTTTCGTTTCATGATGTGCCAAATGTTTTTAATAAGTGACAGATCTGGATTGCAGGCAGGCCAGCCTAGCACCTGGAATTACTGCAGAGCCATGCTGTTGTAATATGCCCAGTATGCAGTTTGCCATTGTCTTGCTGAAATATATCACACCTTTTCTAAAAAAGACATTGTCTGGATGGCAGCATATGTTGCTCCAAACCCTGTATATATCGTTCAGCATTAATGCTGCCTTCCCAGATGTGCAAGCTACACAAGCCATAGGCACTAATGCGCCCCCATACCATCACGGATGCTGGCTTTTGAACTGTCCGCTGATAAGCTGGATGATCCTTCTCCTCTTTGGCCCAGAAGACGTGGCATCCGTGATTTTGAAAAAGAATCTGAAATTTTTATTTGTGAGACCACAGGACAGATTTCCATTTTGCCTCAGTCCATCTTAAATGAGCTTGTTTAAATGAGGTGGCGTTTCTGGATCATGTTTAGATATGGTTTCTTCTTTGCATGGTACTGTACAGTTTCACCCTGCGTTTGTAAATGCAGCGACGAACTGTGTTCACAGTCAGTGGTTTTATGAAGTGTTTCTGGGCCCATGCAGTGATTTCCACTATACAATTGTGTCTGTTTTTAATGCAGTGCCGCCTAAAGACCTGAAGATCACGGCTACCCAATACTGGTTTTCAGCCTGGTCCCTTGAGTGCAGAGATTTCTACAGACTCCCTGAATCTTTTAATGATGTTATGTACCATAGATGATGCAATTCCCAAATTCTTTGCAATATAATGTTGAGGAACTCATAAATTGTTGCACTATTTGCCCACGCACTCTTTCACAGAGTGGTGAAGCTCTCCCCATCTCTACTGCACAGAGATTCTGCCTCTCTGGGAGGCTCTTTTTATACCCAGTCATTTTACTGACCTGCTGCCAATTAACCTAATTAGCTGTGAGATATTTAACCCGGTGTTTTGGTTACACAACTTTTGCAGCCTTTTGTTGCCCTGTCCCAACTTTTCTGAAACGTCTTGTTGGCATCAAATTCAAATTGAGCATATATTTCTAATAAAACAATAAAGTTTATCAGTTTCAACATTTGATTTGCTGTCTTTGTTATATTTTCAACTAAATGTGGCTTTATATGATTTGCAAATCATTGCATTCTGTTTATATTTACATTTTAAACAGCCTCCTGACTTTTTTGGAAACGGGGTTGTAGGTAAGGCTCCTACTGTGTGCTTTGTGGTAAATTTAGTAATAAAACTAATGAGGCTTTGAAACACCAAATGGCTGTGATCGTCATGGTTCCACTATGGGTTTAACTAGCAGGTTAATCCTGCCAGTTGTGCTCCCAAAGCTTCATTTTTCCCATCACTAGTTCAATTCCTCTGTTAATAACTACTTGCCAGCTAAGAAATTGCACTACCAGATTGCCATTGTCTGCATCCATATATGAAAAATATGCAGCTAAGCAGGAATACACTGTGAAAACTGCAGCTGTCGCCATGCTTCCCTTTATCTTGGGGGTTTTATGAATCGTTTAGGCCAGTGTTTCCCAACCCAGCCCTCAGGGACCCACAGATAGTCCTCCCAGCTCCATGCCAGACAGTTTATGTTTCTGCTCCCTCCCAGTGTCCAATAGGGCAAAAGGGTTAGGATTTGCAAAAGCTTGGACTGTCTAGGGATCCCCAAGGATTGGAGCGGGAAACACTGGTTTAGACACCAGGCTGTTATTTATATCCCCCCCTTTATACCTTATAGTACGTTCTATGAATCCAGCTATTGACTTTACTTTGTCCTGTATGATGATGTGACCTTGCACCAGGTCAGCCATCCCTGACATCATAAATAGTGCCTTCTTTCATTTGTTCTTTCAAGTGCTTAAAACTCAGAACACAAGCTGTAGATTTGCTTCTACAAAACTATATTTTCAGAAGCCAAATATTAATGGGCCCAAGACCCTGCACTGGATTAGAGGGTTGGAGGACGGATGGATGGATGGATGGATGGATGGAGTTGGAGTCTACAGTTCACATGTTCTTGCCATGCTTGTATGAGGCTGTGGCAGTAGTGCAGCTAAGCATTAGAACAGCTTAGACGTGTGATCTTAGTGATTTTAAAAGTGATATGACCATTGGTGTCAGACGTGGCAGTTCCAGCATCCCAGAAACGGCCACCCTGCTGGGATTTTCACACATTGCAGTGTCTAGAATTTACCAAGAATGGTGTGATGAACAAAAAACAAAAAAGATCCAGCCTGGGGTATTTCTGTGGCTGAAAACACCTTCTTTATGAGAGAGGTCAGAGGAGAGTGGCCAGCCTCATTAAAGCTAACAGGAAGACCACAAGTGCAAAAATAACAGCCCAGTACAACAGTGGTGTGCAGAATGACTTCTCTGAACAGACACCTTGCCAAACCTTGAAGTGCTTGTGGAGATAGAAGTTGCTTGTGTATATATTTGTGTTTGTGTAAAGTCTGGTCTGTGACATATACCGTAAAACCTTGGATTGCGAGTAACTTAGTCTGTGAATGTTTTGCAAGACGAGCAAAATTTTTTAAAAGAATTTAACTTCATAAACGAGCGAGGTCTTGCAATACGAGTATTACATATCTGCATTGTCTGCCTAGCGTCACATAATCGGTCCCAGTTGGCGTGCCTCACTCCATCCATCCATTTTCCAAACCGCTTATCCTACTGGGTCACGGGGGATCCGGAGCCTCTCCCAGAAGCAATGGGCACGAGGCAGGGAACAACCCAGGATAGGTGGCCAGCCCATCACAGGGCACACTCACACACCATTCACTCACACATGCACACCTATGGGCAATTTAGTAACTCCAATTAGCCTCTGCATGTTTTTGGACTGTGGGGGGAAACCCCATGGGAAAACATGCTAACTCCATACACATGTGACCCAGGCGGAGACTCCCAGAGGTGTGAGGCAACAGTGCTAACCACTGCACCACCATGCCACCCCGCGTGCCTCACTCGTATAGTCAAAATTTAGTATAAAAGCACCACCCGAATAAGGGCGTAGCAGTGCGAATGATGAATCTGTTTAACGAAAATGCAATGTCCACATTTCCACGAAATCGAAAAGGAGGCAAAAGCGGCTGTCATTGGATAGGTTCCTTGTTAGTCACACAAAAAGAAAAATATTCCAGTGAGCCAACAAATAACAGTGATTCCGTTAGTTATAGTGAAAGTCGTCCTACAAAATAACCTTCATCTTCTCCTCTCTCACACCATCCACGATTCTTTTCAAAGGTAAAGTGCAGGTTAATTTGATTTACGTATTTTAACGTTATATTTTGTATTAATCATTTTTATATAAATATTTTTTATTTGTGGAATGAATCCTCTGTGTTTCCATTATTTCTAATGGGAAAATTCGCTTTGATATACGAGTGCTTTGGATTACAAGCGTGTGGATTACACAAACCAAGGTACCACTGTAATTATATAAAGGCTTAATGATCTCAAAGCAAAACATGGACACACAAGAAAAAAAAAATCACCCATGAAGGAAAATTTAGAGGATGTCAAGTCAACAGTATATGTCCTTGGACTGTGAAAAGACATCAAAGTTCCTTAAGGACACATACAGAATGTGAACATGCAGATTAAACGCAGGGCAAGAGCCAAATTCCTGGAGTCGACAAGGCTTCCCTCAGAGCCCCTGTCCCTGTATTTGGTGAGCTCTGTGGCCTGGAGAGTGCATTAATATGCACCCTTTGAAAGCCCCCATCGCTGTTTTCACGGTGAACACGTGTTTGCTGCTTCTTCTGTACTGCGTAGCTAATTATACACATCAAGGGTAACTTGCAATTTGCAGGGGTCCCAGATTCTTATAGTATGTACATGTACTCTGCTCTTTCTGCTAAATGGCTATTTGCTGGTATTAAATCATCAGGATAAATTCAATGTTACTGCTCCTTTAGCTGGCTAATGTGCAGTTTTTGCCCTTATCTTATACGGGTGTGTGTTGCCAGCATTCTTTGCACAGGAGCTGTTTCCTCCTCCTTCACCTTGTGCTCCACGGTCTGAACTCTTAAAATGCACCAGGCGAGCTGTAAACATTAAACGGTGATTTATCTGATTCACTTTGCAAACATGGAGATTTTACTGCAGCTTGAGAAGGCAGACGATTTGATAATGGCTAATTTTGCTGTCATAAATAAACGAAATTTCACAGACCTCACACTAATGTCACTCTTGTAAAGTAGCTAAAATACCAGGCAAAGCTTAATGTGAACAATGTGTTATTTATACTGTAGGTACTTGTAGTTTGTAATCTTCATTAAGCTTGAATAAACAATGTGGAAAGTCTGAAAAATGCAAGATAAAAGACATCGTTCTTGCAACGGCTCATCATGTCATCATGTTTCATGTTTCAGCTCACCTCTTGCTATACACTTTGGTGGTGTGTCTGTGCTATCCTGCACTGGAAGACTTCATCATTCACCCTCAGAGAATGAACCCAGTGGGTGTATTTTTTTAAGGTCTGCAGGGCAGCCATTTAGCATTTAACATCTAGCTGCAATTGACAGCCACTAGCTGGGGTCATTACTTTGTAATAGGACATCAGCACAATTACATCGTGTCAGAAACGAAAAGTTCTTACTGACTTATTTCTGTCGCACTTTAATTAATCTGAAACCAAAGGAAAACACCATTTAAGGGAGGAGACTCAGCCATTTGCTGTTTCAGGAATTGATGATGAGAGGGACGTTGAAATTAATAAAAACGTCATTAGGTCCCGAAAATGTGTTATGTGCTTGGATTACTTGGAAGCAGGTTCAGATGATTAACAAGGCCATTTGGACAAGATTCAGTACACGGTGCAATCGGGGAAACAAAAGACTCCATGGAAACCATCCCAGAAACACTTGCAGAAATACTTGCGATCTGAAACAAAAAAGAAAAAAAAACATTGTTGTACCATTTCATTAAACTGACAATTGAACTAAAAAAAGGGATTTAAAATATACCACAAAAATATTAACATACAAAACAATGTAATCAGATATACTAACTCTGAAGGCTTAGGTAAATTCTGTGACATTTTTATTTTTAAGGGAAAGGGATATAGGTCAGGTTAGCTTGCTAAGAAACTATAGATAATATTTAGGATATATTTTTCAGAAGAACCGACTTGCTTGCAGCACAAGCCTGGCTGACTAGCAAGATGTATGAGATATGCCTCTTGTCATTTTAAGTCCTTTTGTAAAATGTGACAATGGCAGCCTTTCACGGAGGGTCGTACCTGAAGAAGACGAAAGGACTGACAGACCGTCCAGTTATAAAAGGCAACAATAGTTATCTGTTTCCTAAATGATTCAATAGAAAGGTACACCTCACACTGGTACTCGCACAGTAACCACGGTTCATGCATGTAAATACATGGAGGCAATAATTTTGACAGATACCCTTTAATGATAAACATAAATACTGCTTAGTATTCATTGACTTGTCCAGTCATTGTCTGAAATGAATTGAAAAATTTAAACAAATGACATTTTTCTCTCCCTATCATATTATCGTCCATTGTGTTTTCAAGCATCTGCCTGATTTACAAGGGCTATTGCTTGTAAATTAGTGATGGTACTTCATGTAAACAGTACCAGTCCTAGGTATATGGTGGCCTAGGTGAGCATCAATGCCAGCACAATCCCCCCCCCCCCCCGTTCCCCCTTAGAAGTTGGAGCCCTAAGCAGCTGCCTATGTCACCTATAGGATTAACCGGCTCTGCTTGTACTTATTCATATTTCAATAAATTCTGTAGAAGCTTTTACAGAACATCCAGCACAAAATCATGTGCAATTTGTGCATGATGTGTATTAGAATACCATAACACATATATTAAACAAATATGCACCCTAATTCCGGGTCTTTCTTCCATGCCTGGATGGAATTCTGAAGTCTAGGGAAGCCTGGAACCGATCCCAGGAAGCACAGGATCCAAGGCAGTGCTCATCCGGGATGGAATGCCAATCTGTCACACATACACAAACATGCGCTAATGGGCAATTTGGAGATGTGTGTCTGTCAGTGGTTGAAGGATATTGTGCACCTGGGAGTAAACCCACGTAGAAGCAGGGAAATTGTGTAACTGACACACACAAACACACACACACAACACGCACACACACAGCCTGGGTAGCAATCAAAGCCACAGCACTGGAGGTGTGAGGCCCCAGAGCCACCCACTAAGACACCACACCAGAAGACGGGTTCCTTTCTTTATTTTCTTCATTTAGGAGAATGACAACTAGGTCAGTTGATTTGCATGCAAAACACAACTGTATTGTGTGTAGTTTCTGTGCAACGGTGGTGAAGTTTCTCAGAAGTGATGATGCTCTTCTAACCCTGACCTCGTCACCATTATCTGAACTGCAGATATTTATGGTCACTGGAGTCGGTAATATCTATGCCAGTGAAAACAGCACGCCCAATGGGAGTGAGATTAACAAGAATGCTCAGCTCAAGAAAAAAAAAAAATAAAAATATAGAGCTAAAGGAGAATAACATCTGGTGGGATTGTCCATGCCTTTGAATGTGCAACCCGATAAGGATAAGCAACAGGGAAAGACAAGTTATCTGAAAAAGATAACGTCAGTGGCTTTATTTCCATGTTGGGCTTCAGAGTTGGGCACTCTAAAGGTCATGTTAGTCTATGCTGATCATCACGTCAGGCTGAGGTAGACGTGGATGGGTTTGCACAGAGCCAGTTTCAAAACAAAGAAAAGGATGACAGTCTGCAGGAGTTAGGATGGGGATGCATCAGTGTTTCCAGTATAGTTATGCTCTTTTGTAAACAAAACGGCTCAGGTCATCCTGTAAATCTGCTGAATACTGTCTAACAAAAAATGTTGAACCCTACGCTCCTAGGAACTGTCCAATGAAATCAGTCTGGACGTGTCCTCACAGACCCCATGGCTTAGGTGCCTTTGTGAAAGGCAAGCTGAAGTGGATTCCTAGAGCTGTGCTGAGCATAAACTTTGCAACCTATATCTAGAACTGTGCCATCCCTGACCTGGTTTTTTGGACACGTCTTATCTTCTATTTGTAGACCCAACAGCTGAGCATGACTTTCCCCATGCCCGTATATATTCTCACTCATTTTGTGCTGATATTAATCCCCCTATTTCCATAAATACAATAACATGAGCTGATCATTTGAAGAATGTGAATGTAATGTCTTAAGATGACCTTTTTTGGTGACCTATGTTGAAGATGCTGCTTTTCAATAATAGCCCAACTTAATGATAAGATAATGAACTGAAGAATTGCATTGGAAATGAAGTTGCAGTTTTCGTCAGATATCCAAGTCTGTTTAAAGATATGATTGATAGTGGGTATTATTGGTAAAAGCTGAGGATGGCATGGTGGCTCAGTGGTCAGTGTTGTCGCTTTGCACCTCTGGGACCTAGGTTCAAGATACCATCTGAGTTCTGTGTGTGTGGTGTTCGCATGTTCTCCCCATGTTGGAGTATCCTCTGGGTACACTGGTCTCCCCCAAAAGCATGCTAAGGCTAACTGGAGTTGCCCAATTGCCCATCGGTGTGCCTGTGTGAGTGTACGGTGTGTGAGTGTGCCCTTTGATGGGTTGGTGTCCCATCCTGGGTTGTTCCCTGCCTTACTCCCATAGGCTTCAGACCCCCCATAACCCTAAATAGGGTAAGTCGTTTCCGAAAATGCAAGGATGGTAAATGCTGTTGTTATATAAACCCAATGGACAGTTTATTAGGTACATCTGCTAGTTAATGCAAGCAGCCTCGTCCTACAAACACAGAATCATGTGGCTGAAACTGAATACACACAAAATGCAGACAGGGTCACCAGGCTCGCTCACTAAACGTCAAGCTTTTCAATGGGCAAAACACATTACGATTATTAGTGCCACACATGCTGGTTGTAGCATCTTGTTAATAGCCACCCTCCAGGGATTTTCACACTACAGTGTCTAGAGTTCTCAGACGATGGCACAGTAAGCAAGAAAACATACAATCAGTTGCGGTTCTGAGGGAGGAAACACCTCACTAATTAAGGGTCAGCGAAGAATGGCCAACTGGAAGACTACAAATGTAAAGATATATGGAAAGTTTATAGGGTCATGTATAATTCTCCCCTCAAAAAAGCAGGCAAAAGGTAGTCCTACTTAGTATTAGTCAGGATTATTCAGTTGTACCTAATAAAGGGGCCACTGAGTTTATACTCATTGCACACTATGTACTGAAATAAATTGGAACTTATCTCTAGTTGTTGCTAGTTCTCAGCAGATTACTTGATTTATAGTTTTTAACTTTAAGTATCTGTAAAATAGTGATTTGTGGTACATTTTTGTTCTTTTTTTTAACGATTATGGTTGACATATAATTTAAAAATATGTTCCACCTAACTAGATCAGCTTCTGCTGCCTCTTAAAGAATATTATATAATGTAGTTTTTCTTTTCAAAGTCTTGTATTTCTTCATTAAATTTTAGGCCTCATGATAATGATATGATACAAGTTCTGGAACAGGAACGTTCATGCCATTGTCAGCGTTCATTGACATTTGTAGGAATTTTTTAGGCTTTACCTCTTGCCATTGCCTGTATGGATTTTGCAATAAGTGATTAAGACCCTGATAAACAAATTCTAGATAAATCGTAGCTATCTGAGTTTGCCTTTGACCTCAGCTATTCTTCATTGACACACAGGGCACACCTTTAGTGGAGTGCTGATTCAATTATGATTGTTTATCCTTATATAAGGCATTGACAAAACCTGCAGAACACCTTTGTCATGTGTTAAAAGTAAGATTAACCTGGGTCATAGTGTCTTTTACTGATGATAATCAACCACCAATTGCAGGCTACCACATGACTTTCTCCTCCCCTTAATGCTTTGTGTTGCTAATAAGGGGCCATTCCTGTATTGACGTCTTTCCTCACCGGTAACCTTCTTTACCTCGTTCATTAACAGGACTATCTCAGAATTTGGTGATATACTTTGCCTCATGTTTATTGATTGTATAGGCTTCATGGTTTGTTGGACCTTGCAGTTTACAGTCCTACAATTTAGTTTTGCGATATCTGAATTGCTGACCTTTGTACCATCACTGAATTTGAGTAAACTGAAATCTCTTATCTGATGGAGTCAGTCTCTGACGTCATTGTGTCTGATGATTTATCTTTAGGTTATTTTTTCTAATCTACATGTCTGTCTTTCTTTACAGCAATATACAGTATAGACTGATTTGGTCAATAAGCTGTATCTTTTCTATGTTGTTCTTCAGCTTAGGTGTTAGCATTAGAATGGTATGTAGAGATATTCTTATGGCGTATCCCTTTGGCTTCTGGAGGTAATTATGCCTCGGTAGACGCCTACACATCTCGTGCAGTGAGCGAGTGTGCATGCTGGTTTGTGCATGTAAATAACTGCTGCATTCAGGCACATTTTCAGCTATGTTAAAGTTTGTGGCAGGCCTACACAGGGGCTTCATAGTGACGGTCTACGATATTACTATGTTTCACAACACAGCAATACGGGGCCTCTCTTTGATTTACTTTATTACCTACAAAAAAAAAAACATTTGTTTACATCTTGTGTATATCCATCCATTTTATATAGCTGCTTGTCCTATATGCAGGACACACAGACACACATGGACATATCTAAACAGCAAAAATTTTTGCATCCCAATACCTAGAAGCACTTATACTTTGGAAATAACTGTTGTCTTCTTTGGAAAACCAACAAAATGAACCTTTGTCCCATTTACTTTTTCTTACCACTTCCATGCTCAGTTCATCTTCTAATAATTATTATACCTAAATTACAGTAGGAGAGCTAACAAGCAATAATCCATTTTCTGAAACCGCTTGTTCTATGTAGGGTTGCAGGGGACCCAGAGTCTGTCCTGGATGCTACAGGTACAAGGCAGGAAACAACCCAGGATGGGCAACCAACCCATTGCAGAGTACACTCACACACACACAACTACGGGCAATTTGGCAATTCCAATTAGCCTCAGTATGTATTTGGACTATGGGGTGGGGGGGGGAGGGGGGGGGGGTTAGGGTTAGGGTTAGGGGGGGGGCTGGAGTACCCAGAGGAAACCCCATGACAACACAGGGAGGACATGCAAACCCTGGTAGAAACTCGAACCCTGGTCCTAGAGATGTGATGTAATAGTGCAATTCAAGGCACCACCGTGCAACCCCACAACCAGTAATATGAGGCTGTTAAAACTCCATAGTATTATGATTGTGATGTTTTAGGTATGTCTTTATAGTTATTGCTTAGCGTGGTGGCTAAGTGGTTTGTGGTGTTACCTCACGCTTCCAGGGTTGAAGATTTCCATCCTATCTCTGCTTTGTGTGTAGCATGTACTTCTTGGTAACCTGCCTAGGAGGTACCCCTACCTTGTGCCCTGTGACCTCAACTAGGATAAGTGATTAGAAGACAAATGAATCATGGATTACAGTTATGGCACCAAAACTTTGTACAGGATATGCAGGTGGAAACTGAATAGATGGATAGTTCAGGTTTGTGTGGCTGCTGGTAATATTGCATTTTCACAGCTTTGTTAATGCCATCGTTTAAATTTAATTAAACTTTTTGTGCAAGGCTATACAAGCATTGATCTGAAGTGCTAATTTCTCAGTCAAAGCATAATTAGCAATAGAATCAGCTGATTTTTGGTTTGTAATATAATAAAAGTTCCTACAGGCCTATTGTTAATAGACAGCTCCTTACTCAAATATAGAAAATAAAATGTATACCAGTCTAGACAGCGATGGTGCAGATTCCACACTATCTAGATATTCATATACAGGATGATCTATACTCAGTGTAAAATTTCTGTGCAGGCAGCTTTTTAAAACTCATATGCTAGTAGCTGTCTAACTTGCACTGTGCATTAATATATCTAGCTGCCTCCTACTCATCGCCCTGCTCTCTTATTGCCACCTTCCGTTGCTCTTTTTGATCAGCCGGGATTCCGTGCGTAAATTTCTGTGTGTGTGTTCTTAGAGGACCAAATTCTCTTCCATTTCATCATATAGCTGCTAGATCTAGGTGCTGTGCTCGTCTGACTTTAGCTGTGAATGCTTTAATCATAGCAGAACACGCAACCTTATTATTCAGCTATTTTAACGGAGTGAATTTATTCGCTCACTTGCAAAAGCAATAATTTTAGTTTATGTGCAGAATGCATTTGGTGGCATGGTAGCTCAGTGGGGAGCACTGATGTGTCACAGCTCCTGCTTTGGGAGTTAGAATCCTGCCTCTGGTGCGTGTGTGTGCGCGTGTGTATGTATTTGCAGTTATTACATTGTAAGGACCAGACCTCTGCACAATGTGATAAAAACCTGTGACTTTTTACCTTGTGGGGATATTTTTCAAGGATACCATATTTTTTCAAGGAGAACCTCAGTTTTATAAAAGCAATTGAATGCAATCAACAATCTGAAATAGCCACAAATCTTGTATTTTGTTTGGTTACTTATGGTTAAGGTTAGGGCATGGTAAGGGTTAGGGTTGTTATTGTTGGGATCAGAGATTTTCCCCAAAGAAATTCATGGAAAGTCCCTGTGTGTGTGTGTGTGTGTGTATGTGTGTGTGTGTGTGTGCATGTGGAGTTTGCATGTTCTTCTCTTGTTGCATGGGTCTCCAAAGACATGCAGTTAAACGATTGGGCATCTCCAAATTGGCTTGGTGTTTTTGTGACATCTAATTGCATGACATCCCATGTAGGATGTTCCCCAGCCTTGTGTCCTGTGCTGCCTATGATAGGCTCCTGGGCCTCTCAGCCCTGACCTGGATAAGTTGGTGTAAGGTACTTTGATGGATAAATGTAGAGTGCTGTTGCCTTCTTTTTTAACCTTTTTATGATTCTCAGATCTTATATATTATTTAGGATTCTTAACTCAGGATAGTGTGGACAGGCCTGCCAAGTATGGAAGGGAGTTAATAATGCAATATCTCTTAAATTCTATTTCAGGCCATTAAATATCACACAGAATTTGTATGAAATATTACAGGAGAGAACATTTGTTTTGGGTCTCCGGTATCTCCAGGCGAACCTGGATTGGCTGCCAAGAATACACCAGAAACAATGGAATCCTATGCAGTAATGTGTTTTAACAGCTCATTATATTATTTACACACTCACCGGCCGGATGATTGAATGGCTACTTCTGTGGGCGCTCAAGTCATGCGATTAATGTTCAGAAAAGAGGGCATTGGGGATTGGATAATACTCCTATAAATATTGTATAAAATACATTCTTAGAAAAGCTTCAGTTCAGAACACTAGCACGATATAATTTTTCTTTGGAATAGGGCTTCAGTAAATTGGTTAATGAATATGTCTATATTTATGAAATGCTTCTGCAGCCTTATATATAAAGTGTTATATGAATATATGCATGTATAAATATATATGTTTGTGTGTGCATGGTTTGCAGTGTCATTTAGTTTCTTGATGCCTGCTTAAATTTGTTGTAGATGTAGCACATTCAGGTACTTCTGTGACATAGCATATATGTAACATGTTCAGTGCTAACTGACACCATTCATCTTGATACTAGGTGCCTCACTAGTAAGTCTTGCATCGATATCATTCTGTTACCACTCTTATGTAACATTTCGTGAAATGGCAACCTGCAGAGTGATTCAGTGGCTCATGAAAGAAGTCCACCACGCTCTGATATTCAACACAAAGCCCACAGTTTTAGTGAAACACAACACTTAGAATTATGTTTTGTAATATTTGTGCCATTGTTCAGCAATACCTGCAGGCAAGGTTATTCTTTGCTCTGATTTGTGAGGGTAGGTCATCTCCTCCTCTCTCTGCAAATTCGACACTCGTTTCACTCTTTAGTCTTTGCCGTTCCGCTGGGCTGCTTATGCAACCACTGGCAAACAGATTCATGTAAAATTTGCTTCGAGCACTTTAATAAGCCTCAGTAGGTCAAATTGCTCTCTTATGGCCTATTCTTTCAACTCTGACAGAAGCTGACGAAAGAGAAGGGGAATGCAAAAGCACGTACGTGGCAAGCTAAGCAGGCTCTAGCATAACAGCATTGATATGTTATGCGTACTGCTTCTGCATCTCCTTCTCCATACCTTCCTTCCTATCAGAGTACTGTGCCCGCCACTACAATCAGAGATGAAAGGCAGGCTGAGTGCAGAAATAATTCATAACATTCTGAGCAGATTTTTTCTCCGTTTCTCGTTATCAAAAAGCTTATTCGTGTCCGGTGTCAGAAGTCTTTTTTGTCCTTTTTAATCTCTCACCCTCAGAGGGACTATGGAATCCCGTGCAGTTCCCATGTTACCATCACTGGCCCTGTTTTTCTGAGATATGAGTAACTTATTTATATATAACTTTGAAAAGAAAAAAAAAACATCTCGGCTTTGTCTTACAACAAGCTATAATTAGCCCTATGCTCCTTTTTTGCACTTTGCATAAATGCTGTATGAGGCCAAGCTTTCACGTAAATTGGTCTGCGGATTGCTAATTGCCATAGATGGGAGACATGCAGCTCCTCCTTCTCAGGATCTAAATTACATTAAGTAGAGCCTTTTATCCAAAGCGACATACATTTTTGGGAAAGTGGGGTCAGACAGTCCCCGGGGCAGTTTGACGTTGAAGGCCCAATAGTGAAATGACTCTGGCAGCCATAAAATCTGAACCCGCAACCTTCCAATCACGGACACAGCGTCCTAAGCCGCTGACCCACTCACTACCCTCTAGCTTCTGATGTGTGAAGCTAAAGTGTGTGAAGCAAAGTCAAGTTAACCAGCAAGGATACATAGGAGGGGTGTATCTGTAGCATGGAGGAGCTCACAGAGCCCTGGGCAGCCAGCTAGTTAATACCACTGGAAATGCATTTCATCAGTGTGGAGACAAAACAGTGGCGGTGGAAGGGACCTCGACGAGAGAGGGGAGGAAGCTCTGAATTCTGAAGCCTGCAGTGTGCATCCTTGTGGTCGCATATTGCTCTCCGCAGGGCTACTCTCACCATTGTCAATGTCAGTCAGAGAGCGCCTTGGTACCACTGGCTGTAGCGAGTAAAAAATACCCAGAGCAGCAGTTATACAGCTCCATTCTACTTACAACTGGCTACTCGATGCAAAATCTCTGTAAGCGGTCTGAAAATGTGCTAACAAGCAACAACTGCACATTGTTGGGGCAGCTCCTGGCCAACTCCAACTTGCCCGACTGGGAGAGTGAGCCAGATTGACCGCTGATGCTGCTCTGTATGCTTCAATGTGCACCCAACAGCAAGTCTTCATGCTCTTGCTATTAGAATGGACTATGTTGTTATAGTTTGTTCTACAGAAATACAAAATTTTATCATAATACAGTAAAACCTCGAATTGCGAGTAACTTGGTTTGTGAGTGTTTTGCAAGACGAGCAATTTTTTAAAATAAATTTTAACTTGATAAATGAACGAGGTCTTGCAATATTATGTATACATAATCACAACTGAGCCGATGGTTCTTCTCTCGCTCTCTCTCTCACTGTGGGATTGTGGGTATTCGTCTCCCATGCTCGGTCTCAGTCGGCGTGTCTCACTCGTATAGTCAAAATTTAGTAGAAAAGCACCAACTGAATAAGGCAGTAGCAGTGCGAGCGATGAATCTGTTTAACGATAATGCAATTCCCACATTTCCACAAAATGTAAAAGGAGGCAAAAGCGGCTGTCATTGGATAGGTTCCTTGTTAAAGTCGCACAAAAAGAAAAATATTCCAGTGAGCCAACAGATAACAGTGATTCCGTTAGTTATAGTGAAAGTCGTCCTACAACATAACCCTCCCTTTCTCTCTCTCTCATCTCCCTCACATCATCCACTATTCTTGTCAAAGGTAAAGTGCAGGTTAATTTGTTTTATGTATTTTTACTTTATATTTTGTATTGATAATTTTTATATGAATATTTTTTGGGTTGTGGAACGAATCATCTGAGTTTCCATTATTTCTACTGGGAAAATTTGCTTTGATATACGAGTGCTTTGAATTACGAGCATGTTTCCAGAACAAATTATGCTCGCAGTCCGAGGTTTTACTGTATCTTGCCATAAATATTCACTAATCAGAATCTCTGCAGTGTAGATTAGATGACTTATGAATTTGGACCAGACTAAATTATTATAATTATCTTCAAACTGTAAAGTCAAACACAACATGGTTTCTGAAAACGACATATTTACACTTGCAGTGTAGGGAGCTGCCTACTCGCCCAATGATAGAATCCTGACTCTGAATGCATGTAGGTCCTTCTGAGCTCTCGGGAAAAGTTATATAACTCTTTTAGGCTAAACCTAATTAAATCCGACTCCGATTTATTTACAGATTGTTTGAGAAACTTTTATGATCCCTGGACAGTGTTTGGTTATTCAGCTTACTTCTGGGCTTTCCTTACTATTACTTGCTCTGGGTTGTGGTGCTACACAAGATTTGCTTTAACTGATGAAACAAATCCACAAACCCAATCTCGTTTGGTCTCAGTTCAGTAATTAAAGACTTGCTACAAACTAAGACAATGTCACCTTAGTCGACTAGTCGGGTGAAATGGTTCAGTCTAACCAAGTGAATCGCCTCAGAAACTCAGCCCAAATTCTCTATGGCTCACCTTGGGCAGTCACTCATGATAATGGATCATAGGGGTGGTTACTGATGAGGCTGAGAGCCCGCATATTACTGTTACTACTAGGGCTTCAAGTTACCCAAGCCAAATGGTGGTCAGAACATCCAGAGTCGTTCGGTGGTAATGTTCTATGGCCTTATTCCCTTATCTAGCATATACTGTGTCCTGGCCAGGACAGTGCAACCGCATCTACATAGAATATAATGGAGTTAGCAGTTTCAGACAACCAAGATGCAATCGAAACAAGATTTATTTCCAAATTATACAAGATGTACATCAATCATAATACAACAAAGCATAGAGACCAATCTAATCAAAATTCAATATAAGTAGTCACACTGTTCTATAACTACATGATGTTGGTCACAAGTCTTACAGAGTAAAATACATACCTTAGTAGAGTGATTACAAAGTGCCACATGGTTACACATGGTGAGTGCGCTAGTCACATCTACCATGTGGGGGTTCAGTCTACAGAATGTTCTCCTGACTGTTTTGTGGACCCTTCCTTAAGTACCAAACCAAGGAATGGGTTTCCTTGAAGATGGTGATAAACCAGTCTCTAATCAGATATTGTGGTTATTGTTTTACTTAGCTATATTGGTTTACTTAGATATATTGGTTCCTAATAATCTCCTTCAAGGTATACCAGTAAGTCATTGGACAGTCAGGTCCCCGAAATAATGGTCAATCAGAAAGTTAATGGTGTGGTTGTTAGGACTTTTTGTTCACTCAGGGGACAGACACTTCTAACAAGACAAGATTTCTCTAAGTCCCTGTATCATTATAATATTACAACATATTGATGTAAGACTTAGACCATTCAAATGAGACACTGAAATCAGTGTTTCTGAAACAGTGACTTTGATTTATGGAAAACAGATTAGGCACATTAATGAAATATGCTTTGTATGATGGATGATGACCAACTCAGTTTAAACTCTTCAAATTGTCCTTTTTTTCTTGCAAAGATCTGCGGTACTCCACCTGTCAGTTTCTGTAATATTGTCTAAAATGAATCTGGATAACCTTTTCCAGAATGTTCCCTGACCAAGGCACATTTAGACATATGTCTATGATGAAAAATTGTTTGTTTTTCTTTTTTGTTGGAAAGGTAATGAGAATGTGCTCCTCTATTGCTCCAAAGTGGCACTGGAGAACGACCTTTGGCTAGTAACTTCTCTGAGTTGGACAAGCTATTATTGCTGCTGCAGTCGTCCTCTGCAACCCTGACACTGCTAGTGATGATATGCACTGTCAGGGGCTCACCTATGGACCAGTTACTCCTACCTCCTTCAACATGTCATTCACAACCTTCTGGGGACAATTTTGGTGAAAATGAATTCTCAAAAGTGTCTTCTGTACAATGTATCTATTTTTATAACTCAAATACATAATATATGCAACCTTCACAGTATAAGAAAAATGCTTGGCTATACCACCAAATTACTCCGTTCCTTTTAATGATATAATAATGATGGACCATCCATCGATTTGTTGGGAAGATCCATTTGGGACGTACAATCCCTCTAGCAGGTCCTGGGTTAGCCCTGTGGCCGTTTTCCAGTAAGAGAATTTCTGGATCAGCTCCAGTGGGAGAAAGCCAGGGGCATCCTTAACAGATACCTAAGCCAGTATCGCTGTCTTCTCATGAAGGAGCAGCAAGCCTGCTCCCCCGGATAGCCAAACTCCACTCTCCATTCCGGCCACTTCTAAATGCAACCTGATCATTGTCTTACATACAGCTCAACAACCAGAGAGAAGGATAAATACGAGGTAAATCTGAAAAATATATCTATTCATCCATCTTCCAATGGAAGATATGATATTAAAATACTTAAAAGGCCTTTAGTTTGAGTCTTGTCATGATGATAAATGTACTTAATCATAGAAAAATTATGAGTACATCCCAAGGGATACTGTCTCAAATTTGATTTTTCATGTATTCTTGGGGACAATTATAATCATATTAAATGACCAGTTCTTGTAATTTCAGTGATTTCTTGAACTAATAATGTAGAGTTTTGGTGTAGTGTTGTGTCATCTCAAAATTGATCACACACATTTAAAGGGGAATACAGTAACTTTCAGTGACATTTTAGTGTTTCCGTAAAGTTGTGTATTAATATTTAGACTAATATTAACCGATTGAAGCCAAGTGTAAAATCACAGAGATTAAATGCTTTATTAATCTCCACTCTGAGGGTTGATTATCTGCTATATTGACTTTGTCTTGTGAGAAATCAAAGTGAGTATAACTTGACTTATTACGATTTAATTGGACAGAAGCAGAATTTACATATGCATTTAATGTTTATGTTCCATCCTAGATAAAACCTTTAACTTAAATTAAGTTAAATTAAATTAGCTTTTAAATTAATTATATGAGCAGACTTAAAGGATGATTTTTATCTTCCAGTCTCCTGGACAGAAGGAAGTTTAATTTGCATTAATATTTTACCTTTAACTTCTTATCTTTTTGCCCCTGAAAATGTCCCTAAGGGAATCTTCTGGAAGGCTCTGCTGGAATTTCAGAGGTACTTACATAACTTTACTTAGCATAATAAAAAACAGATTAAATCTGAAGACTATGCAACTGGTAAATAAAAGTCTAGATTAAAAATTACAGTTTGCAAAGGGATTACCGATGTGTAGCAAATATTTTGTTTCCAATTACATTTCCTTACACCTAGGTCATTTCTAACTGGATTCAAATTTTCAATTATTTCTTCGTGCAGATAACATAATGTGTCGTTACAATGTTCACACTGCTCTGTTTTACCTGATTAAAATTTGTCAATATACCAGGAAGTATAAAAGTAATGTGATTATTTCAGATTTTGACAGAGCACACCAAATAAATTCACTTCCTCCTGGCATTAAAACTATGCTTTTGAGCTAATTGTCATTATAAAGAAATCAGGGTTGTAGCTATTTGCAACTGATTGAATGTATAGCAGTACACAGTGGTTTTATTCTAAAAGCAGAGCAGGACATTCAATCTCCAATTTCTATGTTTCACACAATTCCCCAGGTATATGTAGTATTGGCAAGACAATTAGACAACCGGAGAGGGACTAAGGGGTTTTATTATCCGATTGGAAGAAGTGCATGTCTTCTGATAACACTACATTCTCCTGTGGCAGAGTGACAGTGGCCCAGTAATAAAAACATATACTGCATATAAATGTATCCATCCATCTTCCATAATCGCTTATCCATTTCTCAGCACGCCAGGCAGCATAAGGCAGAGTACAGGGCAGGGGATAGTTTGGACAGCATGCCAGGCAGCATGAGGCGGATTACAGGGCAGGGGATAGTCTGAATAGCATGCCAGTGAGCACGAGGCAGATTACAAGGCAGGGGATAGTCTGCACAGCACACTAGGCAGCGAGAGGTAGATTACGGGGCAGGGGATAGTCTAGACAGTACGCCAGGCAGCACAAGGCAGATTACGGGGCAGGGGATAGTCTGGACAGCATACCAGTCCATTGCAGGGCACCTGCTATGGGAAATTTCAAAGACATCAAGCTGCAGAAACCTAGGGCATTACACTCTGCACCTGCAGCTTATGGGACAGAATGACCACGCTGGGGGTGATTGCCATCTCACCTGCTGCTAGTGTGAGGCTTCTGCTCTTCATGCCTCGTGCCAGTATTGAGCAAAACGTGGAGTCACCTCCAGCGAGTGGCTGCTGTTTTATATACTGATTTCCAGCATGACCCCTTCAGTCATGGATCACCTTCATTTAAGTGAGTTCCTGCATAGATCGCTATGCATCCTTTGGTAGCAATGGCAGGTCCCTATGCTTACCTATGCACTTGTAATGAGTGGTTATTTGAGTTACTCTTGCCTTTCTATCAGCTTAAACCAGTCTGTCCATTCTTCACTGTCCTATGCCATCATAGGGCATTGTTTTTTATTTTTTGGCAAATTCTCTGTAAACCCTAGAGGTGGTTGTGCATGAAAATCCCAGTAGATCAGCAGTTTCTGAATTACAGGCAATCCCCAGGTTATGAATGAGATCCGTTCCCAAATTTTTTTTCAAAGTCGAATTTGGTAAGCTGGAAAAGTAATGATACAGTACATAATAAAAATCATAATAGTACAATAATAATAAAAGTAACTACATACAATACTCTACTGTACCTTGAGCCAGTGAACCACTGAAGCCGCACAATGTTTTCATGAGCGTTACAAGGTAGTGAGTCTGTAACTTATTGTGAACTACTGATTTAACTCAAATTTTTAATATAATCAGATTTATAGCAGTCTTCTCATAAGTACTGGCTGTCTGCAAGTGGGATGTTCTTCACCCGGGGACTGCCTGTACTCATAACAGACTGTCTGGCACCAACAAGCATGCCACATTCAAAGCGGCTTACATTACCGTTCTTCCGCATTCCGGTGTTTGATGTGAACATTAACCGAAGCTTCTGATGTGACGCCCTGCTTCCGCCTCTTGTTTGCTCCCTCGTCAGTGGCGTTATAAAGCCTTGTCCTCCCCAGTCCCATTATTGATGTCATCCCTGGCATGTTTGCTAATGTTGCTCCTGCCTGTTACCAGCGTCCTTTGTGTTTCCCGTCGCTTTGTTTGGGTCCCTCTTGATCCTTTTGTTTTGCTCCCACTCCTGAATAAAGCCCCCAAATCTTGTTCCCATGTCCTTTCACCAGCTATGTCTTGTCACACCTTACCTGTATCTGCATGATTTTATTCACTGTGCTGCTGACATATAACTGAATGATTAGGTACAAGCAGTTGTACCTACTAAAGTGGCCAGTCAGTGAACTTCTGGACATATAGTGTACATATTTGGAACATTGGTTGTAAAACTACAAAATATCTTACAATAACCACTCTTGCAGTAATGGTAATTTTCGATTTTGGGAGGATGCATAAAACACTGCATTTAATGGATAATAAATAATATAAAAATGACCATAAAGAGATAAAGAGATACCATTGTAATATTGTCACTGTTAAATTAGCATTTTACAAATATACTCCTCCCCCCCCCCCCCCCCCCCGACAGCATGGTTTAATTGACAGCAGGGGACCATTGCTGAACCTTTATAACAATAAAACAGATAATGTCATATAATGCATACTGTAGATGGAATTAAAATCCTGTAAAAAGATGTAAAGTTTTGTTCTTTTGTGTTGCTTATATAAACACAACTTCTTTTACCAAAGTTTTGAGTTTATTATTTTTAGATTTCTTTAAGCTCTATGGGGTGATTTGTGCTTTATAACTTTGCCTGGTTTTGACAGCCGTCTTGAGGACATCATCTGCTCCTCTGAGCAGCTATTCCTCCAACATGGAGTGATCTGTCCAGATAAACATCAGCATACGAATGATTTCGTACCATAGCTACCAGTGCAATGTAGGCAATACTTCTGTTTAGTCGCTACCAAAGAAGAAGACAGCATTCGTTGCTTTTCGAGATACTGAGCGTCACAGACACCTTGCATTTCAGTTGTCGGCTAACATATCTGAATATAATTGAAAGCTTCATCTGCCACAGTTTCTAACTTTGCATTGGGGCGGCACATACTTACATGGGTGAGTCATCCGTAAGCAGTTTAACTAGTGCGGAAATGAGTAATATTGATCATACACACCCACATATGGTGGTCCCTCCAACGACAAGGAAACAAACCTTCTTATCTGTGGGGAAAATGCATGTTGTCCCAACCTAAATTGTGATCAATTTAGTGTGGTTGGATATGTTATAACAGTTAGGGCATTGTTTTTATTTTGATGCTGTTGAGTTGCAATGCAGAAAATTAGCAGAATGCTCCAGATTTTGGCATTGTGCATAAACCAACAATACATTTCAGTTTTTTTTTTTCTTCATAATCTGGAAATGCAATCTAACGCATCTTATTTTCACTTAAGTCTTCCTGGGAGTTACTTCTCTGCAGATTCCTCATTCAGCTTGTAAATTAAGCATATTTTGCATCATTGTAGGAAGAGAGGAGAATAAGGAGGATCGTAGTACTTTACTGGAACACTATTGGCTTAAAGTCTAGGTGGCGCAGGGTTTGGGTGGACAGCACTGTCGCCTCACACCGCCGGGGCTAAGGGTCTGAATCCTGCCTCCGCTCTGAGAGTATGGATGTCCTGCCATCTCGTGAGCAGTCCAATGACATGCAGTTAGCTGAACTGCTGTTTCTAATATCCTCGGGTGTGTGGTTTTGCATGTGCCCTGCAATGGACTGTCATCCTGTCCAGCCCCCCCACCCTGACTGCCACAAATGCCTGACAGAAAGCAGGTACCTGGCCATCGCTGTGGGCCCCCCCGAGTACTAATATTCAGACCCATTAGTTGGATAACCGACTGTAAACATCTCCCAAGTTCAGTTTGTGGCGAAAAAAACATACTCATATTTATTTTGATACTTGCTGGTCAGGCTATTACTGCAAGATGTCCGGAACTTGACCTTACTGCTTATTTGCTATCTAGTATGGCTCTGGGTTTAACGAAATCACGACTCTAATTTCAGAATTCTATGCTGTCCTCGTCTCATGGTGCCTCGCTGCAGCGGGCAAATTAAGCTAGCGAACAAGCTGAGCTGTCACAGCTGACAGTGATTCCCTAATCACTGCCGCTCCTATTTAACTGTAGCTACTGCACACACACATATCGTCACTGTCCGTTGCTCCCACACACAGTGAGTCACCCACAGCCTATTTTTTCTCTCTTCCAAGAGACAAACTTAAATGACTGACTTGTTCCAGACGCCTACTTTTAACCTGAGTGGTAGAACACTTTCAGAGCTGCCAGCTCCCCGTGTTGTGTTTTCTGTGAATTTCTGTTTGAACCATATAATGTCCAGGTTGAGCTGGATTATTGCTGGAAGCGGCCTGTTTTTCTCCTCTACCCTACTTTGTCCACTTGTGGTTCTGTCCTGTAATGTTTGACAGTGTGGATGGCGTGAAGGACTGCTATACTCTGCATCTTATAAACAGGAAATGGAACAGAAAAAGGACTCAAAATGAAGTTCGGAATCAGCAATCAAAACATCATATAAGTAATAAAAATATGACATTCATGTAAACAGCATAATGACTGCGATTTTGTTCAGATGGAATCATGGTTAGAGTTAAATAGTAAAGCTTCACGTCATTTAAAAGAAAGGGGGATTTGGGTTTGGCAATTTGTATTGTGGGTAGTGCTGATTCGATGTCAATTCTTTGTTAAGAATAGCTGTACAAAGACTGCGTACTTATGTTTGGTTGTTTGTTTATTGCCAATTATTTTAGTTTAGCTCATGACGCACTAGCTGAAAGAGTCATTGGGTGAGATGGTCCATGTCGTCTTCAGGGCTTCACAGCTGTGTGCCAGTCATTAGGCTGCGAATGATCGGCGTTTCTGCCTTAAGCTACCGCAGAAAGCATCTGTATCTTAAGTCACTCTTTACAGAGCGTATTACAAAGACATTGTCATTTAATGTCAAATTCATACCAGGTTTAACAGAATTAACAACCAAGCACACAAGCAAATAAATAAATACATGAATTCAATCATTTATTAAGTAACAATTAGCTACCAATCCCCTAAAATACTTGACTGTAAAATGCATATATTTACCCTGTAGTCAAGCTTCACACAGTTAAGCAGGTACAAATGAGAACTATATGTTTAGCTTGGCTCTGCACATATGCATGTTTTCTAACTGAGGCATCAGAACCCTAGAAACCTCTGTTAACTTCTCCCCAGGAATACATACAGTGATTTATGACTTGTGCTTATGTTGCATAGTAAAATCAGTTACCATAGAACTCCAAGAATTTCATTTTCCCCTAATTGTTTTTTTGTTGCTCTAAACTGCCTCAGTCTTATATTTTAATTGCTATTATGTCAGCCATGATGCTTTCCTTGTTTAATTGCTCTGAAGCAACTATTTTGTAGAGGACACTATATAAATTGAATCTAATGCAATGCTTTCGCATTCTTCATAACGATAAATCCATGAAAAGGTGTTCACAGTCATCAAGTAGGAAAACGGACTTTTATCACGACGAAGTTTACCATTTACAGGTGCCACTGTCCTCTAACAAGTAGCAAATTAGATAGAGAATACTAGACTAAACTGTAGGTATTCTAAACATTAAATTCTAAAATATAATTCTATTGATTGATTCATCCCACATCACTCAAGTTCTGTAGCTAGCTAATGGTTGCGCAGATCCAATATGTTCTTTTAATAATCATGTCTTCATTTGAAGTGTTGCTGCAGTAAAATAACAGTCAGGCTGTAAAATAATTTTCCATGGCTACTTCTGGTCTGGAAACGTAACGTTATAATATAGTAAAGCTTGCTTATCATGAAAATAAAAATATATACTACTATTCGTAAAACATGTTAAAATGTATCTATCTATGTGTATGCTTTACATGTAAACTTAACTAAGAACGAACTCACCATGACTGTCATTGGTCATTCCATGAAAACTAGGGATTGGATGGCCAGTTCACCGGTGGACAGAGGTGAACAATGCTTGTGAGCATACAGGCCACTGATGGACTCATCTTCTGAAACTGCACATAGATAGGCAGTTGAAATCCAATGCAGCTGCATGAACTAAAACTTTTGGTCTGCATTTGCTGCGGTGTTTCACGTGCAATGGCTTGCCGGACTTCACGACTGCATCCTACGCTGCAATAATTTCATTTTAATTTTTTTTACTGCAATTCCCTTAATCACTGCCAGGTGGTGCAAAGTGCAAGTACAGTTATACAATTCTCAATTGTACTACGTTAATTATGGTACTAAGCAACTAATTAAAAAAAAAAATGCCTGAGAGAAATTGCAGTTTGAAAGTTTCAATTTTATCCTTGTAACCCATGCTGAAAACAGTTTTTCATGAGTATTTTTTTTAATTTTACACTGAAAATGGCAAGTTTAATTAAACAATAAATAATTTAAGATATTATGTAACTATGGAAAATCACTTGAAATTGAGGCTGCGTGTATATATATATATATATATATATATATATATATATATATATATATATATATACAGTACAGGCCAAAAATTTGGACACATTTTCTCATTCAATGTGTTGTCTTTATTTTCATGACCATTTACATTGGTAGATTCTCACTGAAGGCATCAAAACTATGAATGAACACGTGGAGTTATGTACTTAACAAAAAAAGGTGACATAACTGAAAACATGTTTTATATTCTAGTTTCTTCAAAATAGCCACCCTTTGCTCTGATTACTGCTTTGCACACTCTTGGCATTCTCTCGATGAGCTTCAAGAGGTAGTCACCTGAAATGGTTTTCCAACAGTCTTGAAGGAGTTCCCAGAGGTGTTTAGCAAGGGTGCAAAGCACACACACACACACACACACACATATTCTTCTCTCAAACTGGGGTCCCGCAGCCTCAATTTCAAGACTAATTTCAATTATTCTACATGCCCTGTATGTTCAGACGGAATAGACTGTAATATCGACGCCCAGTAATGTAGTCACATAGACAATTCAGTAACAGAAGAAGAGATGGGATGGGGAGAAGAACAATAAACCGCAGTTCAACATATTTTATAGCATTCTTCCATAATTGGATTACACGTGTAAAGAGTGTGGAGAATTATACATTCATTAATTGAGAAAAAAAGAAAGTTGATTGAAAATGAGTTATTGGTTATGTATTCACTGTATGTAGTGCAGCTTGCTTCTGGCCATGTTTGGCCTGCTGCCTGTCGCTGGACTGATTGGACCAGAATAGCCAACATGGCTGATAGCTGTGGAGCGAACAAGCATGGAATAGGAGCGGTGAACAAACGTTTGGCACAAACTTAGTATTGTTATTTATACTCAGGCTGGTTTGTTTTTATTCCTACCAAATCGCTTGTTAAATGCTGAGTGCTTTCGACTCGTTTTGAAGGGCCTTGTCCTGTGGTATGTTTTGGAGTCACCTCACAACAGGCCAATTAAGCAACATGTCTCTGACAAGCAGGAACTATGAAAACATTTACATAGCCTGACTCTTATCCTCAAGAACAACAGTTCACTTCACAGCACTGGAAAAGCTCAAAGCTACTGTTATAGGAAGAGCAAAATTCCTTACCTCACTGTTATTCTGAATTTAAATAATGTGCAGCTGGACTTTCTATCTTCACAGAGGTTGTTAGTAAGATGAAAGCCATCTCAAATTCAAACAACACGGCAATTCGCTTGCCCCGAGCAGCCAGTGGTTTGAATCCAGTTCCATATACGGGATTATGTTCAAGCGGCTGAGAAAGGGCTTGGTCATATAACAGTTGCAAAAAAAACGCTTGAAAAAAAAAACTCTTGTATCGTTCCGGATGTTATTTCAAACAGCCAATAATGTAGCACGATGCATATTTCATAACTGTTATTAATCAAATATGCAAGCAGAAATTATAAGTGAGATGCCGTTTAAATCCCCAGTTTGCATTGTGTAGGGTTTGAAGTCTGTCAGAATTGAAGGAGTGGTCAAAGAATCGGGCACTTTATGCTCAGTTAATTTCAATAACAAGTCGGATATACCTGAAGAAATGATATATAGCCATACCTGCTGGTCATTTGATTACAGGACAGAATTAATATATTCACAGAGAATCCTTCTGCACTCAAAGCACTTACTCTTGGTGGCTGTGATTGGTTAGTCTGCTTATTGAAATGTGCAGTTCAAAGCAGCAGATGGTTAATGACCCTGAAGCAGTCCATTGACTACAAGTTTTGTAACAGTTGACAGATTTATGCAATTCAGCTGTCGTTTTTGCTCATTGTATTCTGCTAAAAATATACAATAAATGTGACCTAAATGCATTAGCAGGTATTTTCTATTATATGCTATATTCTTCAAAATGCTTACTCTGTATTATTACTACTTGTGCTTGCGTTGGTCAGGGTGGTAAACAGGTATGTGGCATAGGGGAATTGAACAGGGGACCTATTAGCAATATGGGGAGTATCAAACGGCACACAGAGGCAGTGCTTTTGGCCTTAGGTAACAGGCAGGCAAATCAGAATGGGGGGATCAGCTCTAGGAATCTGCAAAGGATGGATGTGTTTTCTGGTCTGTCTTGAGCTGAGAGGAAAACAGATGTCTATTGTACATCATCAACACCTGCTCGTCAGCTGACTCAAAAGATCCATGCGCTTCCCCCTTATGTATACATATCTCTTATACAAATGTTCAGTTGTTTTCTGTAACCGATGTACATAATAAAACGTAATCTAATAAAAAAGGTGCTTCATAAGTTTGCAGTTCATACTGTGCTGACAAAGATCCCCATTGCATTTGCATAATTATTACATTAAGTACAGCAAGCTAAGCATTTATGATTTTTTTTTAATAAACATGCTTTTTTATTTTTGAGATATAAAGTGATAAATCGAGCTGTCACACGTAGTTGCTATTGTTGTTCACACCCTGAGAAGCCCCGAGGTTCTCAGATGCCATCGTCTGCTTGCTTCAAAGAACCTACAGCCAGGCGAGAAGTTCAAGGGGATGCAAGGTGGAGGACACCACGGTGGCCTGGATTACAGATTACCTCACCAACTAGGGCAAGAAGCCACTGTCACTATCCCGGGAGAGAATGTAGAAACAGTTCAGTGCTCTCAGAACCTTTGGCCTTTACATCACTGACAGGCTGGACTGGTCTGGCGACACGAAGGGAGTCTATAAGAAAGTGAAGAGCTGGGCTGTTTTTCTTGAGTAAACTGAAATCCTTCAGTTCATGAAGCTGCCTGTGCTTTAGCAGTCCATCATAGCCAGTGTCATGTTTTTCTCTGCTGTTTGCTTGGGGGTGGGTTCCAGGTGAAGGAGGCTGGTAGGCTGAACATACTTTAGAGGAAAGCTGCCTTTGTTGCAGGACTGAGTCTGAGCTCCTTTGAAGCAGTGGAGGGGGGAAGAATGGGGTCCAAACTGTGCTCCATTCTGAATAATGAGGCCCATCGTCTCAACAGAGACCTGGCCCAGCTAAGGACCCTTTCCCTGAGAGGCATGACCGAACACCTTGCACATTGTTTTGTTCAGTGCTTCCAGTCTCTATGAACCATGGAGGACACTAAACCAACTCTGTTTGTACCATATCTGGATCTTCCATCTAGAACAAATAATGTATCTTCCATATTTATAACACATTTGTTTTTGTGTTTATCATCTAAACTGCCTATACCATTCTTCCATCCATCCATCCATTTTCCAAACCGCTTATCCTATTGGGTCGCGGGGCCTATACCATTCTTCTGGTCCATAAATGTCCAGGAGATGTTCGAAGGGCTAGGCATATGAATGCTTTTTTGTTTTTAAGGTATATGCCAGTTCTCAATAATGTGCTTAAAATTGTTATTCTGCTAATTTTGCGTTTTAGTACCACACTGTCACGGCCCAGCCTATTCTTCCCCCGGTATGACCAGCAGGGGTTGCTGCTGGTCCTCCAGATCCCTTCTGATTCTTCCCAGGTGTGTCTTTTTCATTATCCCCAACCCTATTGTGCTAACCATCCTCACCTGAATCATGTCAGTCGTTCGTTAGTCCTGTACATAAGTGCCACTCAGTCCTGTGTTCCCCAGTCTGCTCATTGATGTCAGTCTGCTTGCTGCCTGTACCCTTCCAGATACTTGCTTTCCTGTTTTGACCCCTCGCTGTCCTGTTTATTTCCCTGCTCTGGTTTTTGACCCCAATAAAACCCCCTTTGGTTCTCCTAACAACTGACCTCTAGTCCTTCATTTTGCAAGTCACGACACAAAATACTTAAAAAAAACGAGTCAAAAAATGTTTAAATTCAGGGTAAATACAGCTCTAAAACTGCACGTCTCTTAGTCAGCCTATTTTTCTAAGTTAATGGGCAATAGCTAAAAGGAATCCCCTGCTCCTTTTTAACGTCAGGGATACCCTTACCAACAAGATCATCAACTATATTTTCATTATTCATATTTTAATTTTAGGACATGTAAATGTCTCCTAGTCTTAAATTGTATGGATTTTTTTTCTTACTTGACTAGTCTAAGGTTCTCATAATCCATCCATCCGTCTTCCAGCCTCTTATCCTGGACAGGGTCACAGCAGGGGCGAGAGCCGATTCTAGGCAGCCTAGGGCACAAGGCCAGTGTTTCTCACATTTCAGAAGATGTATGTTTTGGTTATTCTCCCTAAAGCAAAGAGTAGGACCCAAATACAACCATGTGCATTATTCAGGAGTTTGAAATTCATCCAGATTCGCTTGACACTTTATGACTTTGCCCTGTAAATGTTAGAAATGAGTATAATGGCTCCAACATTTCATAACTTCTTATCCAGTACACCTTGGTATTTAATAATTCAAAGAAAATATTTAAATTATTTTATGAGAATGGGAAAATAATCCCCATAAGGCTCTATGCCAAACTCTGTAGCATGCAACAAACCAATGCTAGAGGTCATCTATCAGAATCTCTAAGATCTGACTCAAATCTCAAAAAGTGTCAAAATGATCCAAGTCCACTCTTGATCTATTGATCTATGATAATACTATACTTTGACTTTTATTGAAAGCATACAGATAACTGGCAGCAAATGTTTTCCTCGATAAATGAGAGATTAACATTGTCTTTATGATGCAGTGATAAAGAACCCCGTCCAAAAGTCCATAGGCCATCCTTGTAGCTACAGCCATCGGAAATAGACAGCAAACATTGTCTTTTGCAGCAGAGCTCAGAATTCAAAGCTGTTTATATCACTGCTGTGCAAGAAAAACAGTTCATAGGAGTCAAGTAGTTAAGACAGGAATTTTGTTAAATATAAAATGAATATGTGTGGCATGTTGGAGCCATTTGATGTGATCTGGAGATCAAATGAGCATTATCTCTCTTTGAATCAACAGTTTTTCATTCCTTCCTGCTTTAATCTAATAAACAGATCAATAAGGATGTAAAGCTGCTAATACCATTGTGTCAGATTTCTGCCACCGGGAGCAGGACATGCCTTTAGTCTCCCTGCTGCTATCTGAGAGCAAATCAAAGATAATCAAGAAAGTCTCACCTCAGTAGCAGCCAGAAGGTACTTGACATGCGCACCGCACCGTCAGCATTAGGTGTGGCAGCTTTTGATGGACAGCTCATTGTTAGTGAGCACGGTGAGGGCGGGCCATCCTTTGGAGAAAGTATTGTTAGCAGATCCTGCTTTTTTAACACAATAAATGTAAAAACAAATGGTTAAAACTTTTATTAACATTTGAGGAGTAGTAGGTAGACAAAACCTTGGATGGTTCTCAAGAGGTAAGGGGCAGGTTAGTATTTCATTTGCCGCTTTAAACAAAATGCTAATAGCTAACAGAAATCGTGTGTCCTTGATGGAATTTGATTGAAAAAATTGTTGTGGGGGACGCTGCAAAGGGTTATTGTCGTTATCCCCTGTGAGGGGGACGCTGCAAAGGGTTTTTCCTGCCAACCCCCTTCAAATGACAGTCAGTGCCCTTACTTGAGGGCAAGTCTGAGCCCTTCTATCATAAACACTATGAGATGTCACTATGACATCCATTAATGTAACATCCATGTGACATTTTAAAACAATAACAATAAAGCAAGTTTTTCATTGTATATATTGGGGTGTTACATGAAAGGTCTTTTTGGTTTGATCATCGTTAGTACTTCAATATTTTATACACCCTGAAGTTATTACCTGTAGAAGTTTCGAAATACATCCGTTAAATGTCTTTGCATTTTATCATTTTATTTTATTGAAACCCATAATGTGACTTTGGTGTTGGGCTACGGGGGCCTGCGTGGGCGCACATCTTCAGGGCTATGGGATTGATCCCTGGTGGCTGCAGAGTTTCCTCTCACAGACCAGTGAGATGCAGTTAGTTGAAGGCTTGTCTCTAAAATAAGAGTGTGTGTGTGCCTCGCCCTTCCAGGCTTGGATAAGTGGTTCTGGAAGATGGATAATGTTGACACATTTATGAAGCTTTATGAATACGTTCAGTTCATTTTGCTAAACCAAATTTTTATCATCAAAAAGACACAGTAAATAAGATTCTGTCACTATGATGTCAGTTTTTTTTTTAATACGTTTAGGAAATTTAAAAACAAAAAAGATCTGAAATAGCCCTCAAATGGGAAGGTAGACCCTCATTTTCACCATTTACCTAGTGCTGCCAAAACATTACCAAATAAAAACACTGCAGATCAGAGAAGACAACTCAGTTTGTCATACCCTAATGAATATGTACTCTTCAGGAGAACTTTATCCAATATTGGCCTGAACACTACCAGGAATATGTTATGCAACAGAATGGTTGTTCAGCTGAGCTCACAACTACTGAGATCTAAAATCCACCATATTGAAGCAGATTTAAGTTTTATCCCCATCTCTATCCCTTTTGCGTTTCCTTGAAGCTACAGATATAATAAATAAGAATCAGCTTTATTTAGCCAAGTACAAGTATGCACAAAGATTTTATTCTGGTGTGCCTGGCCATACATATTGGACATAATAAAACACATATTAATAAATCCATACCAACATATGCAGTAATGCAGCTAGCAGTACTGGTTTGTGAAGCATGGTAAAATGCTGAAAAATACAAATAATTGATTGCAATTTTCAATCCTTATTACCCAAACATCACACGTTTTAACAAATTTAACAAACCACAACAAATCACATGGTAACAGTGTATGGTTTAATTACCTGCTAAAAGTAGTAGGCCTATTCATGGCTGGAGTTGTATCTCTGAGCAGTCAGTAAATGAAGGACTCTGTAAAGGTGCCATCTCTCGATTATGTCATAGTTACAAGTTCAGAATTGTTCGAATAGTGGCAGGATTCAAGAGCGATTATAGCACAAGACTTGCATAATAACTAGCAACTTGTCTGAAAGCATCGGTGGCATTAGCAGCTAGCGTTTGTGCAAGTTAAGGAGGCCTGCAGCCTACATCAATGTCTCCAGAATCAATGTGTCCACAGATACAGGTCTTTAGGGGGCACAGACCTTGGGCACCCGTCACTCTCTGCAGCATTTATTGAATATGTCAGCCCAATTATCTGTATGCTGTAGCTTTAGCGTTTTGTTATCACCAGTGAGTTTCAGAGCAGGATTGGATGTCTTTCACAGAAACCAGTTTCATTGGGAGATCCAAAAATTGCCCTGTGAGGTCAGCCTGTGACAGACGAAGGAACAAAGTAGAGCTAAGCAGGTAATTATATTCTTGCAGAGAAACATGGACCTGAATAGCTACGGAGAATGACAATAAACCATCCTATGTGCCATAAATTTCTGAATCCACATCAAATGTAGATACCCATCATAGGCAGTACAACATCAGAGGAAAGCAGGAAAAAGATGAATAAATCTGTATCTGAGTGATGTGTTATGGTGACTTACCGGACAGCACTGATGCGTCACACCTCCAGGGTGGGGATCCAAATCCTGACTCCTCACGGTGTGTGTGGAGTTTGCAAAAAGCATACTTCCCCATGAAATTACGTTCCATAAATGATGAATGTAATTCATATATTTCTTAAAAATTTCACTGTATATTATATTGGCATTATTATGGCATTCATCAGATATTGATGAAGGATTCCAGCCACTGATGTCTACCAAGTTTGGCTCTTATTGGTCTCATTCAGCCTTTTAGATCATGGAAGCCTATGGAATCAGGAGTCGAACATGAGGCAGAGGACACATGGGAAGGAATGCAACTAAAACATAGCTGAAATTAGTTATCTGAAATAATTTCATAAACACTGTGATGGGCTGGCCCCCCATCCTGGGTTGTTCCATTCCTCATGCCCATTGCTCCCAGGATGGACTCCAGACCCCTCGCGACCCAGTAGAATAAGCGGTTTGGAAAATGGATGGATGGATGGAATTTCATAAACAAAATCTGTTAAATAGAAATAGAAGCAGAAGAAGATGGAATAAAATAACACATTCTTTACAAATATCCAATATATGAAGACAAATCAAGCTACATCAAACGTCATGCAGGATATACATGGTGGAAGTTCACTTAATTTCAAAGTCTTCATGAGTTGAAGAATACTTTTTTCTTCTGTTTCGGCAAAAAATGAGAGGGTTCTCTCTGAAAATATGCAAACTCAGTGCTAATTCACTGAAACTGCACTAATTCAAAATGCCACTAATTCATTGAAACTTTGACTAATATATGTGAATGTACCTGAAATGTCGACCCAAACTGGATTTTTGTATGTTGCACTAACAAATTAATTAAAGCAGTATCTTTTGTTTGTCGGTTTGCACATAGGTGTCAATATCGGTCCCTGTCCTGCACTCTTCTGTATGTCAGTTCCCCTTTTGGCCAGCAGGCATCACTGGCCATCCCATTCGGAGTTAGTTCCTTATGTGTTCCTTATCTTCTGTTCCCCAGGTTGCCACATGGCTTACAGTAATGGGCTGAGCAGGCGGTTATGTCATCTGGGCTTCCCTTTCTGTTGTGAGTATTTACAGTATAACATTTATGTTTCTCTTTATATATTTGTATATTCTTGGTTACTTATGTATTCCTGTTATTCCCCATTTGTACTATTGTTGATTTACTTTCTAGTCTCTCCTGGTGATTGATCCTTTTATCTGTTGATTGTCCTCACATATACTTGTTCCTTGTGCTTGTTACTGCCCATACCTGTCTCTTGTTTATCCTTGTCATTCTGTATTTATGTTTCTGTCCTTGCTTTAGCCTTGAGTTGGTCACTGTAATTGTTCCAGTGTGGTTCTTCTACGGTTCTTGTTCATTGTTTGCCCCTGTGCTCCTGTGTTTGTTCCTGTGTTGCTCCCTGCTTTAGTTCATTGTTTTCTACCTACCTGCCTGTGTTTTACACCCATTGTGATTCCTTTCTTTTCTTGTTTTTTGTTTTATTTGGAATAAAGTCCCTTGTTTTATTTGAACCACAAAGTGGATTGTCACCTCATCCTCCACCATGCCGGTCCATAACAACAGACTAACATTAAACAGGTAAACATACATAGCTTATAACTTATTAATGAAATAATTAATTAAATGTTTCCTTAATAAACAGAAAAAAAGCCTGCATTGTTCAGGAAAAAAATCTACAGTGAAGTTTTTGGACACAAGACGATAGCAGCATGATAAAGATCCTGTACAAAATTAAAAATTTGAGACATACATTTTCAGGTGATGCACTGACATGCTTATCACACAGCTATGGTGTTTGGATATACACTGCCAGTGAAAAGTTTTTGCACATCACAGGTTTTTACCACTTTTCCATTTATTTCATAGACTGCAGATTTGTTATTTTTCCTAAGCATTGGAAAGTTGAGTAAACAAGTATAAATGAAAATATAAGTCAAATGACACAGGTTTCTTAACATGGAAAGAGTATGTAACAGTGCATGTCTGACATCCTATTTACTGGTTGTGTGGTGATGGCATACACAAACTCTAGGCTGTCGTTCACCTTTAAACACATTAGTTAACTATTTCATCTCAAGGAACAGAGCAGAATTCAGTGTCCCTTAGTGAGAATGCCTCAAATTTTCTCTATTGTTATAACTGCTAGAGGAGGTTACTTTGATGAATCAAAGACATCACATTTCCTTGCTAATAAAAGTACTCAAATGGTGAACATAATGTAAATTTACTTATTAGCAAAGAATATTGAGTATATTTTTAGTAAACGTTAAGTACATAACACGCAAATACAGAAACCTTTGACTGGTAGTGTAGCTTGGTAACATTTGGATTGAATCGTAAGCTGGAAGCGTTTTCTCTTGCAGAGTCTGTAGTGGACAGCTGGAAAAGTCGTCCTCCTCTTAAGAGCAAAGTGCTGACTGAGTTGAATCCAAAATAATCTTATTATATTATTACCCAATAGTGATGCTTCATCAGTCAGTATAAGTAGCTTTCCATGCCATCAATGAAAATCGACACTAAAGGAATAATGTACGGTAGGTTGAGTGATGTAAGTCCAACAAGTGCTCTCCGCCAAGAATATCATTTTGAAATGACCACAAGAGAACCATCAGCAGTTTGTAGGCTATTGATCATTTGGAGGACATACTGAAGCATGAATAAATTTAATTTTCACATGAACTGGTGCCCTTTCTACATCTGTGTGTCGAGGTGCCCCTTTGAACCTGCCCACTCTGTGTAGAACTGAAGTTATATTGCCATCCCTCTCTTTAAATAAATGAAACAATCAATCCCATTTTCCTTGCTGAAGTATGAAGGAATTTTTACTATTTAAATCCAGCGAACTAGTAAACTAGATTTAAACACCTACACATTTTTTCCCAGTGGATATTTAGCTAGGTGAAGTGATGAAGAGGTAGATTTCAGCCCAGTCTCAATAAAGAAGCCAGTTGTCATCAAGTGATTATCCTAAGTACCACTCTGATGTAATGTACAGCCTTATTCATTTACAGAGTACAGTCCTTACCCTCAGAAAATGAAGAGGGTTACAGTTACATCCCATGTGTAAACTTTAAAAGGCATACAAAATAGAACAGCATCAATTATTGCAGGGATAGCATGTTAGCTCTGTTGTCTCACACTGCCATGGCTGTGGGTTTGAGGCTCTGTTTTGGGAATTTGTGTGTTATTCCGTATGTTGCCATGGTTTCCTGTCACATGCTTTTAGGATAACTGGCATCTCCAAATTGCCCATAGTTTGTGATAGCCATGTGCCCTGCAATGGATATGCATCCTGTCCAGACTGTCTTCTGCCTATGCATTGTGCTGTGCTGCCTGAAATCCAGGCTTCTTTTGTAACACTGGCTAGTATAATCATTTGGAAAATGTATGGATAAATAACTAGTTTATTCAGTCATTAATAACCATCTTTGTTAAGGTGCAGATTTGATTTCTCTTTGATATACTGCCTGGAAAAAAAGAAAGTCGCCATTTGAATTTTCATTGGACGGCCTTTAGCTTTTATTATGGCACATATTTGTGATAGCATTGAATAGCTTATGCAACATCTCACCCTTTATTTTCATCCAGATTTGCATTCATTTCTCACCGGGATCCTGTACTGACAAGCGAGTTGAACCTCCATAAAGCCTCCTTCAGCACATGCCAAAGACCTTCAGTGAGGTTAAGGTCACAACTCTGTGGTGACCAGGTCGTACGTGAAAATGATTCCTCACGCTCCCTGAACCACTCTCTGACAATTGGAACACAATGAATCTTGGCATTATTGTCCTGGAATATGCCCATTCCAACAGGGAAGAAAAAAAACAACTGATGATGGATGGAGGTGTAACCTGGCCATTCAGTAGATTCATGTACTCAGGCCGATTTTACTTTACTGCTGCATAACGTTGCTGAGCTGTAATAATGATCCAGCCATTGGCTCTTAAGTATTTGCTGATATAAATTCAAATGGAGATGTTCTTTGGCCAGGCAGTGTATTCCGCAGCTTATTTTATGAAAGTAATATGTTATTTGTGCTTAAGGCAGAGTCAAGAGACTGAGCATATTCGTCTTGATTTACTGAATTCTTATGTCTTCTGGTATCATTCAGTTCTTTCTAGTGTGACCAGATAACCCATTTCAGAGAGGACACTTTGGACTACTTCAGGTTTTACAAATTACTTTAAAACTGAAAGGTTCCTGTGCTTGGCTAAATAGTTCACTTCTTGTGCTTTGACTGGTTTGTTTCCTTGATTGAAGTGGCACATGCATAATTATAGGAGACCAACCAATCAGCACACAGCAAGAAGAAAGTGAAATTCAGGTCTTTCTAATTAACATGGTAATTTACAAATCCTGTGCTAGCTTGACATGTCCTCTCAGAAATGGATTATCTAGTCACCCTAGTTCTTTCTCACCCAGTGAAACTGTCTAGATCCCAGAACCCATACTTTCTCCTGTTACAGTGTATTACTGCCTAATTCACACATTCAGATGCTTGTGTAATTCTTATTTTTCTCACTATCATGCAAATGTATTTCTAAATATTTTCCATATTATGAAATTAAATTTGTGGATCTCTTAATAAACTGCAATTTTCGACAAGCAGTATCAAACAACTTCTCTGCCAAGGACTCACACACATTGTTAGCCAGTGATTTGTGAATCATTGATTCTTTGGAAACATTGTTTTGATGGTGTCGTTTCCCCCTTTGATTCTACTTTGATTCTATTTCTTTTCTTCATGAGACATGTATGACGCATGACAAAAGGGAACGCAACACAACAAGTAGAGAAGTGGTTAAAATATACATGGCAATCGAGTGACCCACTTGAGTTGTTAAGTTACTCAAGTGTGCCTAGATTGGTTTTTTAACATCACACGACCATCAATGGAACTGCATTTTGGGCACATCTAAAAATCGTTCAAAATTCATAGTAAACAACAACAACAAAGTGAACCTCCATATAATACGCTAGTTCAAAGTATGGATTGGACACAATAAAACTTTTTATTTAGGAACTGACTGCTAGGTTAGTGACAATGAAATATCTTCCTCATCAAGATGATCTTTTGGTAAGGTGAAGGGCACTCACCCCCATCATCATGAAGTGCTTCAAGAGGCTCGTCATGAGGCACATCAAGTCCCAACTGCCACCCTCACTGTACCCCCTGCAGTTTGCATACCTTCCCTACCGCTCTACGGACGATGTCATCAACACCACCCTTCAGCTGGCCCTCACCCATCTGGACAAAAAGGACACTTATGTGAGAATGCTGTTCATAGACTTCAGCTCGGCATTCAACACCATGGTTCCTCAGCATCTGATCGGGAAGCTGAGACTGCTGGGCTTAAACACCTTTCTCTGTAACTGGGTCCTGGACTTCCTGACTGGGAGACCTCAGTCAGTCAGGATCGGGAGCAACATCTCCAGCACCATCACGCTGAACACGGGAGCCCCCCAGGGCTGTGTGCTCAGCCCTCTACTTTTCACGCTGCTGTCCCACGACTGTGCAACAATGCACAGCTCAAACCACATAATAAAGTTCGCCAATGACACAACTGTGGTGGGTTTGATCAGCGGGAAAGATGAGGCAGCATACAGAGAGGAGGTGCGATGACTGACGGACTGGTGCAGAGCCAACAATCTTTCCCTAAATGTGGACAAAACAAAGGAGGTGGTTGTCGACTTCAGGAGGGCACAGAGAGATCACTCCACGCTGAGCATCGGCGGCTCTTCGGTGGAGATCGTCCACAGCACTAAGTTCCTTGGTGTCCACATCACGGAGAACCTCATGTGGACCCTCAACACCAGCTCCAATGCCAAGAAGGCCCAGCAATGTCTCTACTTCCTGTGGAGACTGAGGAGAGCGCACCTTCCACCCCCAATCCTCACCATGTTTTATAGAGGGACCATAGAGAGCATTCTCTGTGGCTGCATCACAGCCTGGTACGGGAATTGCAACGTCTTGGACCGCAAGACCCTACAGAGGATTGTGAAGACGGCCGAGAAGATCATTGGGGTCTCTCTCCCCTCTATTACAGACATCTACACCACACGCAGCATCCGCAAAGCCACCAGCATTGTGGATGACCTGACACACCCCTCACACACACACTTCTCCCTCTTCCCGTCTGGCAAAAGGTTCCATAGCATACGGGCCTCCACTGCCAGAATGGGGAACAGTTTCTTCCCTCAGGCCATCAGATTCCTCAACCAGAACTGAACACAATCCCCCCCCCCCCCCCCCCCCACGCACACACATCTGTACATCTGTATATACTATTTATTGTTATTTATTGCCTTTCAACTTTTTACTCTTTTATACCACAGCATTTTTGCACAAATAACCCTTGCTGCTACCTTACAGTAACTCCACTGTTAATTTGCACTGTATGTTATCTTGTCTTGTCAATTTGTACTGTTATGCTTGTGTCCTGTCTGCACTTATGATGCACTTATGCTCTGTTTTGTCCTGCTCTGTTGCACCATGGTCCTAGAGGAACGTTATCTCATTTCACTATATACTGTGTATATGGTTGAAATGACAATAAAACCTACTTGACTTGACTTCTCCAAGACGGACATCATCACGTGACATGCTCCTGACTCTATGTGATCAGGGCATACAGTTTAGTCAGTGCTATCCTTTCTGAAAAGTTCTTAATTCCTGGATTGTGATGCTTCCTCGGAAACTTATAATTGAAACTAGAGATCATTTGGGATTTGCATTCATATTTGCTTACTGTCATACCGAGATAGAACTATGTTTCATCCAAGGGTGGAGCTAAAGGATGGCTAGAGGTGGCCTCTGCCACCGTACCATGAAGCATGGCTACCCCGTTGACCAACCCAATATTATTATTGGTACATCATAATAAGTTGGGTTAAAACCTTGTCATAGGAAATAAAACTTAGCAAGCTGTCTAATTTTAATGAGTGTGCCTTTTTTTAAATTTTCTTATATATGTTAACAAAAAAAATCTGTGAAAAGTTGTACAATTCAATTCAATTGTCAATGTCATGCTCCCTCCGTGGATATCGTCGACCAAGGAGCTTAAGCTATGTTCCAGACTGGCAGAGCTATAGTCAAGACCACCAATGCTGAGTCCAAGACAAGTCCAAGACCAGGACTACTTGAGACTGAGTCAAGACAGAGTCCAAAGAGGTTGGAGTGCAAGTCAAGACCAAATGAGAATCCTAGTTGAGACCACTTACTTAAAAAATGTTTTATGGGATGTAACAAAATGAGACCTTGATAAGTAATTTCAAACCTTTTGCCACCTATAATGTGACCTATAATGTGTACAATTAAATTGAAAAACAAACAAATCTGTTAAAAATAAAAAATATACAATAATTGTTGTTGAAACATATTTTTATTTAATTACATCAATCTGTCTTTTTGGATATAAGTCTATCAGCATGTCACATCTTGACTTATGGAAATATTAGCCCACTCTTCTTTGCCAAAGCGCTCCACATCTGTCAAATTGCAAGGACATCTCTTGTGCAGAGCCCTCTTCAGGTCACCTCACAGATTTTCAATTGGATTTAGGTGCGGCCTCTGGCTGGGCCATTCCAAAACTTTAATTTTCTTCTGGTTAAGCCTTCCTTTTTTGATTTAGATGTTTGCTTGAGGTCATTACCATGTTGAAAGGTGAAATTCCTCTTCATCTTCAGTTTTCTAGCAGAACATGTGAAGGTTTTGGGCCAAAGTTGACTGTTCATAAGTCCTTCCTCCTTGACTAAAGGCCCCATTCCAGTAATAAAAACAACCCCAAAGCCTGATGCTGCCCCCACCTTGCTTCACCGCAGTCATAGTGTTTTCTTTTTTTTTTTTTTTTGGTGATGCCCAGTGTTGTTTTTGCCCCAAAATGTACTTCTTGGAATTGTGGCCAAGAAGTTCAACCTTGGTTTCATCAGAACATGACACATTTTCCCACATGCTTTTAAGAGACTTGCTGTATTTTTCTGCTAAATGTTTTTCTTTGTAAGAAAAAGATTCCATCTTGCAACCCTACCCCATAGTCAAGACATATGGAGAATACTGGAGATTGTTGTTACATGTAGGTCACAACCAGTACTTACCAGAAATTCCTGCAGCTCCTTCAGTTTTGCTGTAGGCCTCTTGGCAGCCTTCCTGACCTGTTTTATTCTTGTTCTTCATCAATTTTGGAGGGACGTCCAGGTCTCAGTAATGTCGTTGTTGTCTCATATTTTCTCCACTTCTTGATGACTGTCTTCACTGCCATGGACATTTTTTGTACCATGCTCCTGACTGACACCGTTCGACAATGAGATCTCTTTGATGCTTGTAATCTCTCCGTGAACCATGACTTTTGCTGTAGGATACAACTGAGCAAATGTCAGGAAAATCCTGCTAGGACAATTGAACTTTATTTAGGGTTAATCAGAATCACTTTAATTGCTGGCAAATGTGCACCAAAAAAGACTGAATGCTACAATTAAATGAAAAAGTGATTCAACAAAAGTATTAGTTTAAGGGTGTTGAATATTGTTCCAGTAATGTTAGTATGCCCTGGGGGGTGGGCAGCCAGTTGACCTTGGACCCCCAGAGGTTTTTTCTCCCTACTTGGGAGTTTTTGGTTCTTCTCCTCCATTGTCCTCTGGCTCTCCTTATTTAATTTCTTTCCTTTCTTTTCTCGATTCTTTATTACTCTCTCTGATGATGTTGTGATGTATCACAACACATAGATGTAAAGCGCCTTGGGATGACTCTGTCATGAAAGATGCTATATAAAAATAAATTGAATTAAGCCAAGTTATTGTATGTTTCTTATTTTCCCCCCTAACAGATTTATTTGTTTTCAGTTGAATTGTACAAGTTATAGGTCACATTAAAGGTGGGAAATTATTTTTCATGGTCTCTTTCTTACAATACATCAGAAACGCCTGGCATTTCAAGAGGGTGTGTACACTTTTTATATCCTCTGTATTTGTTACGATCAAAAAGCAACTGCATTGTAACAGCACTGGTCAAATTAAGCCACATTATTTACTTCAAGTATAACCATTTCGCTTGATATCATACTCAAAGCTCTCCCAAGACAAAACAGCTTTAACTGTTTATTAACTTCCACCCAGAGAAGGGTGATATATTTGTGCTGATCATTCACAGACCAAAGATTATGAAGTATATACTCTACCAGTCAAAAGTTTTTTTCATACACTGAGATTTTCTACATTTTCATGTCATTCACCTAACATTTACCAAAAATTCTCTCAATATTCTTCGCTAATAAGTAAATTTACAGTATATTCACCATTTGAGTACCTCCATTAGCAAGAAAACGTCATATCTTTGATTCATCAAAGTAACCTCCTCTAACTGTTATAACAGCAGAGAAAATCCAAGGCATTCTTTTCTACAAGGGAAATTACATTTTCCTCTGTTTCATGGGATGAAACAGTTAACTAGTGCATTTAAGGACAACCTAGAATTTGACTACGCCATCACCACACAACCAGGAATTAGATGTCAGACATGCACTGTTACATACAATTTATGCTGTTCTCTTTGACTTATATTTTCATTTATAGTTGCTCACTTAACTTTCCAATCCTTAATAATAAAAAATCTGCAGTTTATGAAATAAATTGAAAAGTGGTAAAAACTTGTGATGTGCAAAAACTTTTGACTGGTATTAAATAAGAAATATACTGAATAGCAATCTTTAAATAAACATAAAAAGAGACCTTACTACTTGTTAAAACCTTTTTGTTTAGAACAGTCATGAACAATAAAGTAAATTACTAATCATGACTTCACCTGGAGCCAAAACCTTATCATAGTGGAGGGGTTTGCGTGTTACAATGATCCCAGGAGCTAAGTTGCCCGGAGCCTTATGCCCCTGGTAGGGTCACCCAAGGCAAACGGGTCCTCGGTGAGGAACCAGCCAAAGTGCAGCTCATTAGACCGCTTATGATGACAAAAGACATAGAGTCACATTTTCCCTTGCCAGGATGCGGGTCACCAGGCCCCCCCCCTGAAGCCAGGCCTGGGGGTGGGGCTCGATGGTGAATGCCTGGTGGCTAGCCCTGCACCCATGGGGCCTGGCCAGGCACAGCTCGAAAGAAGGAATGTGGGTCCCCCCTCCAATGGGCTCACCTACTATAGGAGGGGCCAAAGGGGTCAGATGCAGTGTGAGTTAGGCAGTGACCAATGGCGGGGACCTTGGCGGTCCGATCCCCAGCTGCAGAAGCTGGCTCTAGGGACATGGAATGTTACCTCTCTGGCGGGGAAGGAGCCTGAGCTGGCGTGCGAGGTTGTGAGGTTCCGACTTGATGTAGGCATCAAGCAGGGGTGGGCATACTAAGTGGACGAGAGGGTAGCCTCCCCTCGCTTTTGGGTGGGGGGACGGGTCCTGACTGAACTATGAATTCAATGAAGTAAAAAAACTCTTCAGTGGTAAGACTCCATTGTTGGATGAGATTCACCTTGAGTTCTTGAAAGCTCTTGATGTTGCTGGGCTATCTTGGCTGACATGACTCTTCAACATTGGGTGGATCTTGGGAACCAGCAGCCACTCCAAGGCGCTACTCTCACAACACAGTAGCTAAGGTGGTGAAGTGGCAAGAGTGAATTCACCAATTAGATATACTGTAGGGGATGATTTGAAAGGGCTATAGTGGTTAAATTTAGTTAGGGTATTGGGGTACCAACCCTACTCTTTCAAGAGATGCCCAGGGATATTTTATGACCTCAGACATGGTATTACATGTCAACTGCACTGTGCCATTTTTACAGCATTTGGGCATTTTGATCCACACAGACCACAGGATGGGCTCGCCTGTTGGCCACACCAACTCCTCTTCCAGCAGCAACCCAGCTTTCCTGATTGGTCTTCTGTGTAAGTACTGGCCAGGCTCAAACCTGCTTGGAATGGCTGCTGTCACACACACACACCTGACCATCCGCACGATGTAACATCCACATTGACTCATGAGACCTAGCAACCTTCCTCAACCTGCTCCATTCGAGTTGTGATGCTCATGTGCCCGTTTTAGGTGCTGCTGGTGGTTGACAGAGTCCAGCATGGGAACTCTGGCTGGTCTGTGGCTACACAGCCCTACACACAGCAAGCTATGATGTATTGTGTGTTCTGACACCTTTCTATCATAGCCAGCATTAACGTCTATCATAGCCAGCTCTCCTATGGGATTGGACCAGACATGCTATCCATGACCCCATTGCTGGTTCATCGGCGAGTCTTCATTGAAGCACTTTTGGTAAGTACTGAGCACTGCATGCTGGAAACAATTGTACCATTTTGGAGATTCTCTGACCTAGCCATCTAGCTATCACAATTTAGCCCTTGTCAAAGTTGCTCAGATTATGCTTTCCTGCTTCCAACACATCAACATCAAGAACTGACTGTTCAATTGCCTAATATATAATGATAGTCTTGACAGGAACCATTGAAATGTTATTCACTTCATCTGAAAGTGGTTTTAATATTACAGCTGATTGTTAATGGTTCTTATCAGTTTTGGGAGTTTGGGGAAATAAAAAAAAAAAACCAGTGCATCATGTGTAACATGCTGTGAGCAAGTCAAATTTCTTTTCATTATTTGCGAATTTATTATAATTGTAGACAAGTCACTGTTCTCATGTTAGTGATTGTTGTCCTAATGTGTGTACCGTACTTTGGTGGAGCGGTCTACACACATGCGCACTAGAGTGAGCGTGGTGGCACGTGTAAAAATAATATATGCAGGCAGCACGTTTGTTATGTTATGTGTCTCTCGCAGTTAAAACTATATTACAAGGTTAGGCGACTTGTTTTATTTACCATCATGGTGAACAAACAACATGGTGTCAGAAGTGGCGCCTACGATGTTCTGTAGCTATTTTTTTCTCAACGTTCTTTAACTTGTGGAAGTTGTTTTGCCGGCTAAATGACCGTGACCATAGCGAATGGATTCTGGAGACCCGACCCGCTCGTTTTTTATGGTAATATCGCCAAGAACTGGCGCATCTTTGAGCAAGAATATGACATTTTCATTGCAGCGGCACACTCTGACAAGCCTCTGCGAACACAGGCTTACATCCTTCTCTACTTGCCGGGACCAGAGGCTATTGAACGTGAATGATCGTTTGTATATGCGCCAGAAGTGAGAGAGCCCGGTGACAGAGGACAAGTGCTCTTCCCGGAGGAATCGAATTGAGGATTCCGAGTGCCTTTAGAGGAAGTTCAGAGAGATATGTAGTCCTCAAACTAACGTTACGATGGAAAGACACAAGTTCAATACGTGGAATCAAAAGGCTGGTGAGTCAACTGAATCATATGTTAGTGATCTGAGGATTAAAGCAAAGAGCTGCAGGTTTGGTGATCTGAGTGAAGGACTCATTAGAGACAGGCTAGTTTGTGGCATTAACAATGATAATTTGAGAAAGGTATTGCTGCGTGACAGTGATTTAACACTAGCAAAAGCAATCTCCATTTTTCAAATTCACAATAAAACTCTTGCTACTCCCCAGCATCCTGCTGCAGATGTTGATGAGGTTGTGCCTAAATTCATGAAAAAACACATAGATGCTAACAAAATGAAATTCCAATCTGATAAATCGGGACCACAAAAACTGTGGTGGTGCTCGTGTAGCTATGCGAAATAAATGCCCACCATTTGGTCAACAGTGTCATGCTTGCAAAAAGTGGAATCATTTTAAGAAATGCTGCAAGTCCGAACAATCTGCTCAGAGTAAACAGAGATTTAGAAGGACTGTCCATCAGATAGACCCTGATCCTGTTGACAGTGCTGATGAAACATTTTATGTTGATGGCATTACACTCCAAAAGTCTGTCCATTCAACTGATGTAAATATGAAAGACAAGGATGAGGCTTTCGTCACACTACAAGTTAATGACATTTCGGTAGAGATGAAAGTAGACACAGGTGCCAAGTGCAATATGATCTCAAAATAGACATTTGACTCCATAATGATTGATAAACAAATAAGACTGTGTGTTCCGACTGTGAGCCTTGTTGCTTATGGTGGGAGCAGAATCAATACTCTGAATACTCGTATGCATTGTCATTTTTTGTTGTTATTGAAAATGCTCTGCCATTGTTAGGGGTAAGTGATTGTACGAAAATGGGACTTGTACCATTAACAAGGATGTTCACCAGTTAGGCATTACTGTGGATGATCTGCCACAGCAGATTCTACAAGAATATAGTGACCTTTTCTCTGATGAGCTTGGGAAGCTGCCTGTAACATATCATATGACGCTTGACCCTGCCATCAGCCCAGTTGTGCGTCCAGAACATCGCATTCCTCTGACTGTGAAGGACAGAGTCAAAGCTGAGCTGGACTGGATGTTATCACTCCAGGTCTCTGAGCCAACTGATTGGGTGTCATCTATGGTAGCAACTAATAAAAAGGAGTCTGGTGAGATCAGAATATGTATTAATCCAAGAGATTTGAACACTGCTCTGAAAAGGCCACACCACCCCATGCGAACTGTAGAGGAAGTAGCTACACTCGTGTCAAATGCTACTGTATTCTCTGTTTTGGATGCCAAGAACTCCTTTTGGCAGGTTGCACTTAATCATAAGTCTTCAGTGCTAACTACGTTCAGCACATGTTTTGGTTGATATAGGTTTCTTCGCATGCCGTTTGGCTTCAACTCGGCTAGTGAGGTCTTTCAGCGTTTAGTGGAACAGATTTTTGCAGGATTTCCCAGCACTATTATCATTGATGACATACTTATTGGTGGTAGAACTGTGGCAGAGCATGATGACAACTTGAGGAAAGTACTCAATCGTGCCAGGGAAGATAACCCGCAACTCAATCCCCTGAAGTGTAGATTCAGACTGAACCAAGTCAGTTATGTTGGCCATGTTTTCACAAGTGAAGGGCTTAAAGCCGATCCTTCCAAAACTAAAGCGATCAGTGAAATGCCAGCACCAGCAGATGTTCCAGCTCTGCAAAGGTTTTTAGGAATGATTAATTACCTTGGAAAATTTATTCCAAACTTTAATCAACTGACAGCTCCCCTGCGACAGCTAATGCACAAGAACACAGAGTAGATTTGGGACACACAGCATCAGAATTCTTTCGAAGCACTAAAGCAACATTTGTCCAATCCTCCTGTTCTGTCCTACTTTGATGTCAGCAAGCCGGTGACATTGATATGTGATGCATCACAGTATGGTGTGCGCAGATAGAGAAGGAGCTGTTGCCGGTTGTTTTTGCATGCTCAAAATTTAATGATTACATCTATGGCAAACCTGTGACCAGAGAAACAGACCATCAGCTGTTGGGCTCCATTTTGAAGAAGCCCATTCATGCAGCACCTACAAGGCTTCAAAGAATGTTGGTGAGACTTCAGAAATATAACATCACACTCACATACAAAAGCGGAAAACAAATGCATTTGGCTGACACTTTGTCTCGAGCTCCCAGCAGTTCCACAATCCGACAGCCTGAGGAGGACAACAGTTTGGAAGCGTTGACCATGAACTGCATATCTTCCTCACGTTTAGAGGAGTTAAGGAAACACATGGCCAACGATGAGACTCTACAGACTCTCAATGCTTTCATTAATCACAGATGGCCGCGCAAGCCGCATAGCCTTCCTAATGCCGACATGGGGGAGAACATGCAAACTCCGCACACATGCGACCCAGGTGGAGACTCGAACCCGGGTCCCAGAGGTGTGAGGCAACAGTGCGACCCACTGCACCACCATGTCGCCCCTCAAAAGCTGTCATCCCAGATTCAGTTCAAAAAGAATACATCAACATCATGCACAGAGAGCATCCTGGCATAGATGCCACTAAAAGACGAGCACGAGGTATAGTTTTCTGGCCTTCTCTGTCACAGGACATTGAAAACGAGATCAGTTCCTGCTTTGTGTGCAACAGCACAAAACCACATCAGCAGAAGGAGCCACTCCAACTGCATCAAATTCCAGACACCCTGGTCAACTGTTGCTGCTGATATATTTGAATGGCGCAGTCAGCAGTATCTAGTGTTAGTGGACTCATATTCAGGCTGAGGTATGAGATAGACCTGCTTCAGGGTGCCACCTCAGCAACAGTCATCACCAAGCTGAAGAGACACTTTTCAGTTCACGGTGCTCCACACACTCTCACATCAGACAATGGCAGACAGTTCACAAGTCAGCGCTTTAAAGACTTTGCTTCACAGTGGGACTTCACTTACATCACCAGCAGTCCGGAGTATCCTCAGTCCAACGGACTGGCTGAGAGAGCCGTACGTAGTGCTAAACAGCTTATGGAGAAATCCTTAGGGATGGCACTGATGTCTTTCTAAACCTGTTAAATCTCAGGAATGTGCCTCGTGATGCAAAATTAGGCTCACCTGCGGAAAGGCTATTCTCCAGGCAAACTCGCACCATACTACCAATCACAAAGAAGCTGCTTGAACCATGCTTGTGGGACCCAAAGGATGTAAAAGCCCAGATTTTCAACAAAAGACTGTCACGGAAGGCCTGCTATGATCGATCAAGCCGACCACTTCCACCTCTGAAGGAAGGACAGGTAACCTCACAAGGCTACCCGAACAGGTGTAGTGACAGAGTTGTGTAAAGAGCCCAGATCCTATATCATCCATTCAGAAGGGAAGACCTACAGGGGAAATCGCAGCCACATTTTGCCTGTAGCTGAGCCTGTTCCTTCTCAAAAAGACCCTGGTCTGCAGGACAGCCTATATATGTTAGTCAGCTAAATACATGCATAGTTTCGTTTTTAGGTGTGTTAGTTATCCTGGCTGTAGCTGATATTGATAGATAGTTGGTATGTAATATACAGTATATCTATCCATTTTCCAAACCGCTTATCCTACTGGGTCGCGGGGGGTCCGGAGCCTATCCCGGAAGCAATGGGCACGAGACAGGGAACAACCCAGGATGGGGGGCCAGCCCATCGCAGGGCACACTCACACACCATTCACTCACACATACACACCTATGGGCAATTTATCAAGTCCAATCAGCCTCATCATATTTTTGGACTGTGGGGGGAAACCGGAGTACCCGGAGGAAACCCCACGACGACATGGGGAGAACATGCAAACTCCGCACACATGTAACCCAGGCGGAGACTCGAACCCGGGTCCCAGAGGTGTGAGGCAACAGTGCTAACCATTGCACCATCATGCCGCCCATATACACTATATATGTATTTAAAAAAAAAAAGAAAAAAGTATGTTAATTACATTGTAATTTCAGTTTATTGGTATTTGCCTAATGGTCCCATGTAACGTTTGTTGTGTATTTTTTGGTCATATGTAATTTCAGGTGATATTAAGACTTGCCGACTTCTAATTCACATGCAGTGTTTGTGTTCTAACCAGTGTCCACCTATTTTGTCTTTATGCAGAGTATAAGCTAAGGAAAGGGGATGTAGACAAGTCACCGTTCTCATGTTAGTGATTGTTGTCCTTATGTGTGTACAGTACTTTGGTGGGGCGGTCTATACACATGCGCACTAGAGTGAGCGTCGTGCCACGTGTAAAAATAATATATGCAGGAAGCATGTTTGTTATGTTATGTGTCTCTCCCAGTTAATAAAACTGTATTTCAAGGATAGGCGCCTTGTTTTATTTACCATCATGGTGAACGAACAACAATAATGATAGGCTTGATATGAAATATCAAGGTATTCCAATAGATGTTAGTTCGTTCTAATTTTACACCCTGGCATTGTCACGTTGTGTCATCCACACTCCTAAAAAAACAATTTGTTAATTATATTATGCATATTGTGATATTTGTCAGTTTCACCATTGTGTCAGTTTTTCTGCATATTGTGTTTATGTTTTTCATCATTGCCACCCCAGTAAAATTATCTGGTCTAGTCTTGCCGCCCCATTGTAAAAGGTTTGGCTACACCCTTAATTTTATCGAAATACTATCATGTTTCCTGTCCTGCCTGCTGCATCTCTGACATTAACACTGTTGATTATATTAGCAGTTTTGACATACAGTGGGGCAAAAAAGTATTTGGTCAGCCACCGATTGTGCAAGTTCTCCCACTGAAAATGATGGCAGAGGTCAGTAATTTTCATCATAGGTACACTTCAACTGTGAGAGACAGAATGTGAAAAAAAAATCCATGAATTCACATGGTAAGATTTTTAAAGAATTTATTTGTAAATTAGGGTGGAAAATAAGTATTTGGTCAATAACAAAAATTCAACTCAATACTTTGTAACATAACCTTTGTTGGCAATAACAGAGGTCAAACGATTACTATAGGTCTTTACCAGGTTTGCACACACAGTAGCTGGTATTTTGGCCCATTCCTCCATGCAGATCTTCTCGAGAGCAGTGATGTTTTGGGGCTGTCGCCGAGCAACACGGACTTTCAACTCCCTCCACAGATTTTCTATGGGGTTGAGGTCTGGAGACTGGCTAGGCCACTCCAGGACTTTCAAATGCTTCTTACGGAGCCACTCCTTTGTTGCCCGGGCAGTGTGTTTGGGATCATTGTCATGTTGGAAGACCCAGCCACGTTTCATCTTCAAAGCTCTCACTGATGGAAGGAGGTTTTGGCTCAAGATCTCACGATACATGGCCCCATTCATTCTGTCCTTAACACGGATCAGTCGTCCTGTCCCCTTAGCAGAAAAACAGCCCCAAAGCATGATGTTTCCCCCCCCATGCTTCACAGTAGGTATGGTGTTCTTGGGATGCAACTCAGTATTCTTCTTCCTCCAAACACGACGAGTTGAGTTTAGACCAAAAAGTTCTACTTTGGTTTCATCTGACCACATGACATTCTCCCAATCCTCTGCTGTATCATCCATGTGCTCTCTGGCAAACTTCAGACGGGCCTGGACATGCACTGGCTTCAGCAGCGGAACACGTCTGGCACTGCAGGATTTGATTCCCTGCCGTTGTAGTGTGTTACTGATGGTGACCTTTGTTACTTTGGTCCCAGCTCTCTGCAGGTCATTCACCAGGTCCCCCCGTGTGGTTCTGGGATTTTTGCTCACCGTTCTCATGATCATTTTGACCCCACGGGATGAGATCTTGCGTGGAGCCCCAGATCGAGGGAGATTATCAGTGGTCTTGTATGTCTTCCATTTTCTGATAATTGCTCCCACAGTTGATTTTTTCACACCAAGCTGCTTGCCTATTGTAGATTCACTCTTCCCAGTCTGGTGCAGGTCTACAATTCTTTTCCTGGTGTCCTTCGAAAGCTCTTTGGTCTTGGCCATAGTGGAGTTTGGAGTCTGACTGTTTGAGGCTGTGGACAGGTGTCTTTTATACAGATAATGAGTTCGAACAGGTGCCATTAAGACAGGTAACGAGTGGAGGACAGAAAAGCTTCTTAAAGAAGACGTTACAGGTCTGTGAGAGCCAGAGATTTTCCTTGTTTGAATTGACCAAATACTTATTTTCCACCCTAATTTACAAATAAATTCTTTAAAAATCCTACCATGTGAATTCATGGATTTTTTTTTCACATTCTGTCTCTCACAGTTGAAGTGTACCTATGATGAAAATTACTGACCTCTGCCATCATTTTCAGTGGGAGAACTTGCACAATCGGTGGCTGACCAAATACTTTTTTGCCCCACTGTATGTCGTACTATCGATAAAATAGCTATCCTAAAGCTTAATGATAACCAAAGCAACTGTGAAAAACTTTTTATAGCTTTACAACTAGCTCAGTTGACATCAAAAAGAAAGGCTAGTTCTGATCCATTGCAATGCTTCTTAACAGAAAAGCCTGTGAGGAAATGTCAAGTGCCCCATCAAGGTAATTTAGGGAGCACAGACTCTCGCAAACCTTCCACTAGTCAATCCAACAGCTTTTGCCTTGGGCGTGACCTTTTCTTATTGACTCGGCATGCTACATGAAAGCGAGGAGGGTGTTGTCACTTAAGAAGATATTGTTGGAAATCTTGTGTTGAGCTAATCCACTTCTTATCCTACCACATGAAAGCCTTTTCCAAATAAAAGGATATTAAACAAATGTCCATTGACAGATGAGAACACTTATTTATTTTTTTTATCATATTGGGATGATGTGCTACTGGAAGCTTAAGCATCGGAACAATCTTCTATGTGGACATTTTTCTCAATATAATGCAGCTCCATCCAGATGAACAATGATAAGAAAAAATGGATATGCCATAGGAGAGAAACAATATGACTCGCAACAGCATTCAATTTCACTAGAACATTCTGGAACAAATGGGAAAATAACAATGGCCTGATATTTCTCAACAATGTCTTGACATTTATGCTTGTATGGGAATTTCAATAGGTGAGATGGTATTGTCACAATGCCTTCTTATGTATCACATAAATGCAAAATAAAAGGTCAGGGTGATAACCTAAAAGTAATTTCTGACAATGCCAGAGCATCATGTTGTGATGGCTTCTTGTCTGTTCTCATGTCAGTGCTCTGTATTTCATACCATAAACACAGATTTCTAGGTAGTATATGGGATTGATCTGTGATCATTAAAAATATCAAAATCAGGAATTAATTTCTAATGCTGTTTTTATTTATTGAAATGCATTATTCCTGTGTAGCGTTTTTCTGTATTTAATGGAAAACCTCAATCGTGTAAAAAAATATATATATAAACACTCACACACACACACACACAGCACACACACAATCTGCCGAGATGGGCACAAATATATCAAAAAGTGTTACAAATCCTTGCTCATCAAACTAAATAAAATGTAAAATACTGGTGTGATCAAATGTATTTGATTAAACTACAAGTAATTGTACAGTAAATGTAATTTGAAAATGCAATAAAATAAAATAACAAAAGTACATGATGAATGCATGTACGGTTACAGCCGTATTTTTACAAAATATACAGCTTATCCTAACTTTAAGCAGAATAATAATTTTGTGATTTACATGAGTTACAGTGTTCATTGTAAAATGAAAAATGACTTTTGTAACATTAGTAATGTAATGAGCAGCAGGTTGAGGTTGCGGGGTTTTGTCTTCCAGAACAGCAATTGCAGTTTTGGTCTCGGTTACAGAACCACTCCCTTCATTTATAGCCGTTTCCCACAGAATTAGTGGCAGTGGCTGACAGGGGTGCCAGTGTGTGTATGCTCACGTACAATAAGGCACAACAACACTGTCTTAAGCTAATTATCATGATGCATGAATTCCCCACTTTGTTTTTCAGTAGGGTGTCGAACGTGCGCAAACTCAAAGAAGAAACTATTTAGACATACACTGAAAAAAAGGAACAATGCAACGTCATGATCACCAGTCAGTTCTCCTTAAAACACCGGCTCAGTCGCTATAAAAACGCCTGCGTTTAGCGGATAGAAATTAATTTTGTCCTTAGGGATAAAAGTAGCTAGCCTGATTTATTGCTAATGAAGGCTTCCATATGAGACAAACCGCAAGATGCCACTGCCTGAACATGCCTGTCTGCATTAAGTAGAATACCACTAGCAGGCTAGCAAGTTAATTCACAAGTTCTAGAGCACAGCACTGCTGTTTTCTAGTTCCTCTATTTTTCTGTCCTAGAATGACATTCAGTGAGTAATATCTGATAGTAAATTTTACTGCATACTTTACCTTAAGGCAATTTGCGCCAAGCACCGAAGCAGCTTCTTTCCTTGGATTACTGTTCATGGAAAAATGACGTTCAAACTGGGCAAGTTGAGCCCAACAGGATGTGTCACATGATTTACTTGCATCTAGCCAAAGACGACGACAGGATATTTAAAAGACTGTAAGCCTGGTGATGAAGGTTTTTAAAATGACAGAAAATAAATAAAATTATATATTGAAGTATGAAGTATTTTAAATATTATTTAAATGTATAAAATACAAGCTCTCAAAGCGTTTTATTACAAAATACATCTTGTTTTTTTCTGCCCAGCAAAATATAAATTACTCAGAACTAAGGAAACACAGGGAAATAGGAGAAAAATCTAGAAACAAGTAAAACAGAAAATAAGCAATGCAGGGGCAGAGAACCATAAACAGAACAAATTAAACAGAGGGATAAGAAATATCAAAATGAAAGTGAATGCGAAAGTTCAGACAAAAGCAATGCAGGGGCAGAGAACCATAAACAGAACAAATTAAACAGAGAGATAAGCAATATCAAAATGAAAGTGAATACGAAAGTTCAGACAAAGAGACCTAATGAAGGCAAGTGTGTCCAATCACTTCAGCCCAGGTCTTATATAAAGAGTAAGTCTATTCCACTTCTTTGGCATTACAGCTATTCCGTTCACCTGTCTCCTCCCCTCCACCACCATCGGCTCCCCATCTTGGTCCGGGGTCGGCTCCTTCGCCTCCTTCCTGGTCGCCCAGCCAGATCTGTCGGATCTGTTGATGGAACCGACGACCAAGAGATGGGCTTCGCCAAATCACTGTTCACATGCTCATTTAAACTCGAGTGTTTGAACTAAGGGACCAAGCCTAACACCTGAAACACAGCCCCATACCATTATCCCTCCTGCACCAAACTTTACAGTTGGCACAATGGAGTCAGGCAGGCAACGTTCTCCTGGCATCTGCCAAACCCTGAGTTGACCATCAGACTGCCCGACAGAGAAGCCTGATTCTTCACTTCACAGAACACATCTCCACTTCTCTGCAGTCCAGTGGTGGCATACTTCACAGCACTCCATCCGACTCTTGGCATTGCGCTTGGTGATGTGAGGCTTGCATGCAGCTGCTCGGCCATGGAAGCCCATTCTATGAAGCTCCCACCGCACCGTTTATGTGCTGAGGTTAATGCCAGAGGAAGTTTGGAACTCTGCAGTTATTGAGTCAACAGAGCGTTGGTGACTTTTATGTACCATGTGCCTCAGCACTCGGCGACCCCACTCTGTTACTGTACATGATCTGCCACTTCATGGCTGAGTTTCTATTGTTCCTAAATGCTTCCATTTTACAGTAATACCACTTACAGTTGAGTGTGGAATAGCTGCTAGGGAAGAAATTTCACGAACTGACTTATTGCAAAGGTGGCATCCTATGACAGAACCACACTTGAATTTACTGAGCTTGTTGTAACTTTATTATTTTGATTAATATTGATTCATATTGTATTGAACTGATGGGAATTTGATTTAATGTAAAATAAGAGTGAATTGATAAAGAAAAGAAATTTAATTTAGTATTAAATTTAGTTAATGAATAATTAATATAGCAATTTTAACTTGTTTAATTTGGGACAATTTCTAGAAAAAAATATAGAAATCAGTGGGTGGCCCTATCAGTAATATTCTGTGTAAAAAAAATGTAAGAGAAGAAGAAAAGTTTTCTGTCACTGTTGATGTGCGTAAGATGAAAGCAACAGACATTTATGTTTATTGTAATTATCTTTGGTATAATCCTTGATAAAGTATTGAAAACCAGAAATGTGTCTGTGTGGATTATGCTTATATTACATTGTGGGGACCAAATGTACTCTACATTGTAGTAAAAAACAGCTATTTTTCCAGGTCCCCACAAAGATTTGTGAAAGCAATTAAAAAATGATTTATGCTTAAAGTTAGGACTGGGTAGGGGTTAAGGTCATCATGCTGGAAATAGAGTTTTCCCCATAGAAATGAATGTGTGTGTGTGTGTGTATCAAACATGAACATGACAAACTGAGCAAAGTGATATATACTGTACACCAAAACAGAAGGCAGTTATACTATACAATTTTTATTTGTTTAATAAAAATTACAGAAGGGTGATGCTGCACTATCATGGCTGATACAGCAATAGCATCTTCAGAGGCTTGTTAGCAAGATGAGCGGTTTTAACTTATAATGCTCACACAGTGGACCTAACAAGTATTAGATAGTCTGGTGTCTCCATCTGCTTTGGCAAGCATGTCCTGCCTGTTTCAGCAAGTGAAATACTCACTCATGGGCAAAGGCTGCATGTGGGCTTTGGCAAGAAGCATCACTCACAGACCATCAATTTTCTCCTACACCATTTGACAAGTGAATTTACTTGCAATTTGGCAAGCACCCTCTCGTGTCCATTCCAGACTTTGCACTTATTAGTTTGCTTCTTTACTTCTGTGACCTGCGGCTGTTTAGCTGGGGCAGCAGCCCGGACCACACTGCTGTATCACCATTCCATGGTTTGGCAGCCAAATGCTCCTCTGCTCTTTGTGTGCCGGGAGTTTGCATCTTCTCTCTATATCATGTAAGTTTCTTCCAGGTACTCCAGTTTCCTCCTGCAGTTCAAAGAAATACATTTCGGTTAACTGATCTCTCTAAATTACCCATACTGTGTGTGCCACGTGGTGGACTGGCTTCCCATCCAAGATGTTCCCCTACCTAATTCCCAGTGTTGCCTGGCATTGGTTCCCAGGCCCCCTGCAACCCTAACCAGTATAAGTGGTCAGGAAATGGATTATTTAGTTGGCACAAATATGTTCAAATCCTTCTTCTGGTTTGGTTAAAGGGATAGTGCCACACAATCCTTGTCTTTTACCAATCTATTTGCGTCTTATTTATTTATTAATGTACAATTAAAAGTATGAAATCCTTTATTGTGTCATTTGGCACTCATTCATGCCACTCCCCTGTCTTTCCACTGCTAGGTAAATTAAGCCCTCCCTTAGTGTGAGGGAAAACAGTCCATGTGCAAGGTGTGCATACTCAAACTGGAACACTTCTTTTCCCTGCAAGCGGTGCGTTTAAATGCCTCGGGTCAGGTCCCTATTTCTGCAGTACAAACAGCTCCCTGTTTCCATAAGCGCTTGGCCTGATGAACCCATTGATTTGAGAGTTGCCTAGACAACACAAAGGAATTCACTTGAACGCGCCTAAACAATTTCACTTTTTTTTCTGCTCAGAATTCACTTTGTCTTTGCAAGGACTGTCAGAATAAATCACAATCGATATCTGACTAAATAAATGACTTTAAAAATGAGTTATCAAGGTGTTTATATATTTACATGTACAAATTACACTTTATTGTAACACATTATATACTCTCTGAGTTGCACAAAAAGTCTTGATTATATTAATATGACTCATCTATAATTTAAAATGTAAATGTGGAAGAATCAAGTATGACATGAGATTTGAAAAAAAAAAACCAAGTAGACAATCGAATAAACAAACATGAACATAAGCATCAAATCTGAGACAGATACATAAATTTAGCAGCTGTGAGATTAGATTTTGCTAAATATAAACTTCTAGCTGTCTAAATTTTTAAGTAGGCTAACACTGTAGTCATCACTTTTTTTCAACACCCTGGTCCAGTTCCAAACAGTAAGGACACATAAATCCAGCATTGTTGTCCTCACTTCTTGCATGGCACAGTAGCAGATAAAATGTGTGATATTTACCTATGTTCATGACCCTGCACCTGACCAAAAAAGATCATTTTCTGCCATTATTGTCAGAAAATGTAGGTGGTTCCCTTGTCGACATCTCCCGGAAAAAAAGACACAGAGCTCCTTGCTGAGATGGGTTAACTCCTGTGTGTAGTAGCAGGCAGGTATCACCCTGATGCTTCCACATGCCCTGACTGAGTGCTTAGTGAAGATACGACCCCTGCATAAACCTCTGTTTCTACAGAGTCTTACACAGGTGACATTAAACTGTGCTAATTCACCAGCTTCTTCAGTTCTTCTGTGATGTCAGTATTATCTGCTGAATTGTGACATATTTTATATGTGATTCTGTCTATTTAAGCCTTTAGATACAAATGTAAAGTAAAGATTTTACTGTTTGACACATATATGAGACATTGTATGTTACATATATATGTATGGCATACCTATATTATCACTAAAGTACACATGTTTCTGAATAAAATGCATTTGTACTACATGAGTTGTCTGAAAGATTCTAGATTTTGTATGCATCTTGGTTGAATCTCATACACTATACACACTATAGCATGTAGACATTTTATCACACAAAGCTATGGTGAGTAAATTGCTTCAGTTTTAACAATGAGGTACCAATTTAAACCATGAAATTATATAGTTTGCAGCTAAGGTAACAGGCGAATGCCAGGAAACTCAAAACATTTGTATTTCAAGAGGATGTTTAAGTCACCCTGGGTATCTCAGCTGGCTGCTGCCAAGGTACCGCCCACAGACCTGTCTAAGTGTCTTCAGCTTGCCAGCTGTCAGCTGTGACAGAGATATCACTATTCATCCAATATGTACCATATATCTTAATAATATCCAGTATAGCGGCAATGATGTGTGTGAGTGTGTGTGTGTGTGTGTGTGCATGTGGAGTTTGCATGTTCTTCTCTTGTTGCATGGGTCTCCAAAGAAACACACGCACACTATATGAACAAAAGTATTAGGGCACACCTATTACTCAGTTGTTTCATTCAGACACATTGCCGCAGGTGTATAAAATCAAGCACTTAGCCATGCAGTCAGCTTTACAAACATTTGTGAAAAAATTGGTCGTTCTGAAGTGCTGAGTGAATTGAAGCGCAGTGTCATAGGGTGCCACTTTTGCAATAAGTCTATTCATGAAATTTCTTCCCTGCTAGATAGTCCATGGTCAATTGTAAATGATATTATTGCACAGTGAAAGAGTTTAGAAACAACAGAAACTCAGCCACAAAGCGGCAGACCAGATAAAGTCACAGAGTGGGGTAGTCAGGTGCTGAGGCACACAGTGTGTATAAGTCACCAATGCTCTGTAGACTCAGTAACTGCAGAGTTTCAAACTTTCTCTGACATTAACTCCAGCACAAAAACTGTGCACCAGGAGTTTCATGGAATGGCTTCCATGGCCAAGCAGCTACATTCAAGCCTCACACCCCCAAGCACAAGGGCTCTAGAGCAATGGAGACAAGTTCTGTGGAGTGAGAAATCAGGCTTCTGTCTGGCAGTCAGATGGACCAGTCTGGGCATGGCAGATCCCAAGAAAACGTTACCTGCCTGACTGCATTTTGCCAACTGTAAAGTTTGGTGGAGGAGGGATAATGGTATGGGGTTGTTTTTCAGAGTGAAGGTCCTTTAGTTCCAAAGAAGGGAACCCTTTATGCATCAGCCTACCAAGACATTTTGGACAATTCTATGCTTTCCACTTCATAGAAACATTTTGGGAAAGACCCTTTTTGTTTTAGCATGACCGCGCCCCAGTGCACAAAGCAAGTTCCACAAAGATATGGTGGGGCGAGTTTGGTGTGGAAGAACGTAACTGTCCCACATAGAGCCCTGACATCACCCCCATGAAGCACCTTTGGGATAAACTAGAATAGAGATTGCGAACCAGACCTTCATGTCCAACATCAGAGTCTGACCTCACAAATGTTCTTCTGGATGAATGGACAAAAATTCCCACAGACACTCTAAAATCATCCCAGTAGAGTGGCATCTGTTACAGCTGCAAAGGGGGGACCAGCTCCATATTGATGCCAATGGATTTATAAAGAGGTGTCAGAAAAATTCCTGTTGGTGTAATAGCCAGGTGTCCCAATACTTTTTCCGAATAGTATGTGTGTAATATGTCAGCTGAGTACAGTATCTGTCCAAATGTTTCTCACTATGGAAACACGCATTAGGGGTTTATACCACATTTCCTTTCAGATATATTGGCCGTTTTCATTTTTGTTGGCCTTGTGAAGTGTCACCTTTGTATAAACTATCTTATATCCTGTGTTACCGAGGGTTTATGAAGCCATGAGCAACAGAAAAAAAACAAATTGCACAAATCCTCTTACACAACAATGTGAGCCCACGATATGGTCTTTGTTCCCACGATCTAGTCTTTGTTCCCAGGACTGCTGGCCTAGAATATTTAATGCAGTTTGTTATGGCCACAGAATGATCTCATTGTGTCAAAGTCTTGGCTTTGAGTAATCCCTCTAAAATAAAGGATGCATGGGCTCAAAGTGTGGCACTATTCTATTTTGAGCTCACGCTTTGTATTTTTCTGGCCTATGGCTGTTAAAAACTGTTAACTTTGGTGCTAAAGAGAGCAAGCATTCTTTTTAGACTTTCAATGGATGGACATTCATTTGGTTAGAAGACGATCTGGATTCATATTGACGCCAACCATTGTGAGTTATCCTTGCAAGAATTCATGAAGAAATCATGTAATGCTCTTAGACTGAGCTGTTGGTTTGGTCATCGTCTGTTAACATAGTGGGGAAGGCAGAAGTAAATGTGTGATCTTATAGATGTCACAGATCATTACAGGATTTTAATGAGGTGTTCCAATATGCTCAATAACTGCAAAACTCATTTAGCTAGATTAAACCCCCATTCCCCCAATCAGTGTGGCTTGAAGCTTATTCTGAAATGCACTTAGATCTGATCCCCCCTGTGTATGTTAATGAAGAAAATAATGTTCATTTTTTCATTAACGGATGATATGAAGAATCATAGCTGTTAACAAGCATTAAAAGAAGCTTGACAAACTGACTGGTAACACTTTACTTAAGGGTGCTCTTCAAAAGGCTATATGATACCAATATAAGCCTTTCATGATAGGTAACATAACTTGCTTGAATTTCGCTGCATGTTATGAAAAGGCAAAGGTTGACTGATGCTGATGTCATTTGTGCTTTAAAATGGTCGCAATAATGTGATTTTCCTCCGTTTCCCTAAAAATATTTGAATCGCTTTTCATTTTAGTTTTGGGTACAGTTAAGTTTGGTTATTTGGTAATACCTCACTTAAAGCACAAATGCTATCTCCATTAGTCAGCCCATTCCCTTTTCATATCATACAGGGACACTTAGGCATGTTTAACACTTCCATGAAGACTGCTCATGCGTAATGACTACAGATTAAGTTAAATGATACAAAGATTATATGTTGACATTTACCTCACAGCTCAAGCATTAATCTCAGTCAAATGCCTGTGGATGCTTGTGTGGCTGTGTCAGGTGACTATCCCCGTCTGAGCTTAGTGCATCCCGCCTACACAAAGCTGTACATCTCGATATAAACAAGAATGCAAAAATCCTTGAATTAGCAATGTGTACACCAGTCCAGATTAGCCTTGTTGAAAGTCTCATTGCCACTGAAATGGCTTCTATTTAAGTCTGGTCTTAAACGGCACTGAACTGACTTATGGTTGTTTCAGATTGTTTTTCTCTGTTTGAGGTACACATTTACTCTTCTTCCCTTCTCTGATTCAGCCTAAAAATGGAAAATACTGAAAATAAAGCTTGAATCCCCCCCACACACACACACACGCACAAACACACACACACTGAATTATGTGGTTCTGTCCTTGAGCTGAACTGACTTTTCTAAAATCTTAGTTCTCTGAATCCTTCAGTATCCCAGCTGATTTTTAACTAAGTCTGAGACTCTTTCTAGTTTAAAAACATGTAGCCAGATGCCAAGAGATAGTTTTTCTCTTGCTCTACAGCTGCTGTTTCGATATTCTACTGTACTTTCAAACAAGCAGGTGTGCCTGATGAACCCAGTGTAAGAATTGGTTCCAATCTTGATGCTGTTCAGTCAGTCATCTCCCTGTTTGTCCAGCAGGTGTCACTGGTGATCCTGTCTCCCATTGTTTCCTAGGTCTGTTCTGTCCCTAGTATGTTCCCAGCTCCCTAGGCTGCTGATGGACTGAATGGACTAAACAGCTAGCTGAGAACCTAGCTACCTTAACATGCCCTAGCCAAAAACACAATTTGTTTGGATATTTTGAGTGTTAAGTTTTTTCCCTTGTTCCTGTATTCATGTTATTTCTGTAATGGTCCTTGTTTTTGCATATGTTTCTGGTTATCCTAGTGTATACCTAGTTTTGTAATTATTTCATTTATGTTCCCTGTATCCCATTTGTTTTCCTAGTCATTAGTGTTTGATTGTGATTACCCTCATCTCTTCCTCATTGCCCCTAGTCTGTCTGTACAGTAGTTAGTTATAGTCCACATCTGTCCCTTGTTTAAGCTCTCATTGTAACGTGTATCTAAGTGTCTGCCCTTACGCAGTTCCCTAGTCGCTCATTGTGTGTATGTGCTTGTTCCTGTACTGCTGCTATATTTGTTCTTGTGTTGTTTCCTGCTTTAGCTCTTGTGTTCTACCTATCTGCATTTGTTAGACCTTACTTGGTTCCTTTTTTTTTCTTGTTTTGTTGAGTTCAAAAGTCCCTTGTTTTGTAAGATGCAATGTGGATTGTCTATGCCTATGTCTATGAAGACCCAAGTAGCATGACAGAACATACAAGTTAATCCAAAGTATTTATGGCCTGTAGAACCACATTGTTTCACAGAGTACGATTACCAGTTACCATTACACAATATTAATGTCACCTAAAATAATTCTCTTTCACACATATAGGGATATGTTTCTTATTCTCTTGTATAACACCTTTTTATCATATGCAGTTAAATAAAATGCATGCATTCATTGGGAGGGTAACAAATGAAAAAGGTTTGGAAACATTTAGAAAGTGTAATATAAAGACTATTAATCAAGGACTGTAATCAAATCGTCATTTGCTTCTGTAAAAGATGCATAGATTCATGTGGAGTAATTGGATTTCCCAAAGACCTCCACCGCATAGTCACTGCTGGACATGATAAATATTTGAAAGCCAACTGTGACAAAGTAAGCCAGAATTTTGTGAGCAATGGTGCATTAGTCATCAATTAGCAGTTTGGGACTGTTGGAGAGCTTTACCTCATTGCACAGCGTGGCAGCCATACTGAATATCTTCTTTGTGCAAGCTCATATGTTGTTTTGTGCATTCCTTTGCTGACTGCTAGCTAATTTGTAGTAGAGAACTTATAGAGGTATTGATATGTATGGTGGTTGATTCTCACACTTTGGCAGGTTCTGCGTCCACTATGTGGGTAAAACTCCATTTTACTGTATATGTTTGTACTGTGTCTTTGTCATAGCAGAGAAGATATAGGGAGAATTACCGTATTTTATCTCATTAGACATACTAAAGACACTTTCATTCTCAGCATAACCAGAGTCAGGAGAAAATGACAATGGAGCATTTAGGTCTCATGAAAGTACGATACAGTACGATACAGCTATTGCTGTGCAATAGCAGATAATGTAGGCTTTCTTTGTTCATCCATCCATCCATTCATCCTTTTTCCACATAACATAGAAAGATTAAAAACAGGAAAAGGAAACACCACGGCATATTTTCATGCATCTCCCGTAATACTGCTAATCCTTATATCGACTGTAAACTTGGCTATTATTGCATGTGCACACTGACATGTTTGCCTATTATAAATCACCGTTTTTTGCACATATATTGCAAGTAGTGCCTTAAATATAATTTTTTGCATAAAAGCATAGTCTTACTTAACTTTTATAGTCCATCTTGCCACCCTTCCCCACTTGAACTATTTAATGTATTTTTTTTAAATGTAACTCATCTTATGCTTCACAGTCTGAGTAACCAAATCTGCATTTCACTGCAAGTTGTACCTGCATAACTGTGCACGTGACAAATAAATCTTGAATCATTCATCAAAATCTGGCCAAAAAAGTTTCTGTGAGTTACAAAGGGATGGCAACCATATTTTTCTGGAAACACCAACAAGAGTAACCGCCGAGCGAGGCTTGCTGCCTGCATCATATAGCCCAAGATCTCAGTACGTCCATGCTGGGTCATGCTTAAGAGGACCATCATAATTATCTCCAAGTGGATGAGGTATTAGAATCTGTCATGATATGGTCAGAGGCGTAACACGATCTGGGTTCTTCAAACTGTTAATTCACTGTTAGCTGCCCTTGGGGTCAGGAAATTAAACTAGGATTCAGGCTGAAATTCAGGGAAAGTGAAAGCTATATTATTCACAGATCACATTCATAATGGTTTGTAGTTATAACGTGATTACCCAACATACATTGACTTCATTTTAGCCTCACCACCCATACTCTCTCTGCAATGGCAAATGAGAAAGGTTCTTACTGTGCTTATTTAATTATTTACTATCATTTGTATTAATCATTTAATCAAAATAATGCATGAAATATAAATTAAAATATAAGCCTTAGAACTGAATTGCTCTTTCACCAGCTAATACAGCCCAGGGGAAAATCGTTTGCTATCCCACTGCCTATTTTGGATTTCTTTTTTGAAAAAAAAAAATGCCACTCACGCCTAACATAGCAAATTATTCTTACTATAAGAGCTCATTAGGTGCTTTCTGTCTATTACTGTAATTTTGCTTTGAGGTCTGCAATTTGGTGCTGCTAATCTCAGTTTATATAAAGACTAATAATATAATTCAGTTGCTCATAATAAGAATTTATAATAGTATTATTTATATTCCATGATTCCTATTAATATTGGACTATAAAAATCTTGACTGAGCCAGTCACTCGCCATTCAGTATTTAAGTGTTTTGATTGCTCTGCTAAGTGGAGTGGAGATTCTTTCATAGAATAATCATGGCCTTTGAGGTCACTTTCATATATAGTTGCATAAAATAAAACAAAAGAATGCTTTTTAAGATCTAAAGGAGACTTCATATTAGTGCTCTTCAAAATCTATACAGTGGAACATATAAATTTGAAAACACAGCTTAGATATGATGGCTGAAATTTAGTCACAGCTGCTTAAAAAATCGTAATACTTGGGTAAATGGCATATTTTCTAACACTGCTAGCAGCTTTCTGTAAATATGTCATTTCAAATTCCCTTTCGTTGCATTAAAGTAATCAATTTCTCAATTGAAATTACTGAAACATGAATTCCGCTTCATTCTAATTATAATAGGTGTAACAGATAAATCCACGTTTGGTAAGCTATCTGGAGAACCAAAATACCTTTACAATTAAGCAGTTAAACCTGTACTTCAACCAAATTTCATGACTGATGCAATGGTCTTAGTCCTTTAAAAGGAATTTAACTGTGTTGAAGCATTTTCACGTTTTCTACAACTCTCCAGTATTCTCTTAAGTAATAGGACAGCCCAGAGTGTCACGATCGCCGGGTGAGCGGGTAATGCGCACGGGCGGGCAGGCAGGCGAGCAGGAAGCAGGCAAGGAGCCGCGAGTCGGGGGAAACTGGGGGTTTATTAAGGAGCAGGACAAAAGGAGCAAAACGCAGGCACTGACATCGACCAACATCAATGACGGACAAAGAACTAAGGCAAGACATGGACTAAAATAGGCAAGACAACAGGGTATAGCTGGGGACAATCAGGGAAGCACATGTGGATAATCAGGGGGGGCGTGGCACACACGAAGATCGTACGAGCCAGGCATGACACAGAGCAGTGCTTCAGTGGAATTTTCTCTTAAACTCTCGGAACCATTGATATTTATCAGTCTTGAAGTTATCTATTTTCCCCTCTCCGTACTCTTTAATAGGCTATAAATGCTGCTCACCCCTTCCGGTACGCATGACTATTAAATTAAAGGATTTTTTTTTACAATGTCCATTAAACAGACCTTAGCTTACATCATTTATGCATACTTTATACTACTCAGTTCAAAACTAATGATGAAACAGACCAGCATGTTGTAAAGCACTGCCCTCTGGTGACCTTAAACATCAATCAAGCGCTTTGTCCTTCATATAAGCCACTTTGTATGTTTGTACAGTAAACAAGAACAAAAACACCAATAATAATAATTCATTATTATTATTATTATTATTACTATTATTATTATTCCTCTTGGATAGGAAAGACAGTACAACAGCTATTTAAAAAAAAATCTTTTTCTTTTGACTTTTTCGTGTTTTATTGATAAATTTGCAACTCTTCTGAAAAACAGTTTCCAGTGGGAACAAAATACATGTGTTGAATGAAAAAGATTCAAAGATAATTCAATGCCATATTAAAAATAGCAACACTGCCGGAGACCTTTCTCGGAAGACAATTAAGGCTAATTATTTATTTTACTATATGTTAGTTTGATCTATTTTCATTTGGGGCAGTATGTTGATGCACTTAATTGATTCTGTTTTGAAGACTTGGTACTTCTCAGCTTCAAGTTTAAAAGAAGTATGGAACTTTAAAAATATTCAGTGTCACAGTTCTAAAGTCTTTAAATAAAATAAGAATGTGTGAATGGTGAAGACTAGGAGAAAAGACTGAGCTTTAAGCATTTTTTTTTTCAATGCAGTGTTTCATTTCTGTTGAAAGAACTGAAGCATTGTTGCCTGCAGAATATAGTCTTATATATTCTCATCTTCAATAAATTATCCAAAATAATGATAACATCATTGGGTCGTACAGTGACTGTCACCTCCCACTAACCAAGACTGAAGGCCAGGACCACATTCCCTTTCTCAGTTTGTGTTTCTGGTACATTCCATTTAATCCGGGAAGTCGGAGTTTCTAGGTCCCTACTTAAAAATTTCAACTGGAACGCCCCCTGAAGTTGGAGCTCCAATTTCGGAAAGTCATACGAATCTCTACAGCCCTGACCTGAGAATTCAAGATGGCTGCGCCCTTCCTCAACAGAAGTGAAAGCTGTAGTTATATACTGCTAATTAGCACTTATGTCATCCTTGTGTCTCCGTAAATCAGTTGTACTCACAGTCCCGTCCAACCTCTATCTATAAATATATCGTTACACTGTTTGTATGCACAAAATACCACGCAATGCATTTTTATCAACAGTGGCTAACATTGAACGAGGCTATAGCTGGTATTACTAAATTGCTTTACGACTTGTTGTGTTTAATTCGGGTGTGACATCATTCCCAGTTCCGACTTCTGGTCTCCAAGGTAAATGGAAAGCAGCATTAGTCTGCATGATATCCCTGTGTTGTGTGGGTTTCTTTGGGGTCTCTAATGTGCATCCCTTTTCCCTAATGTCTGCTTGTGTATGTAGACTGGCATTCTGGCATACTCATACCTTGCACCCGGTGCTAAATGGGACTGGCTCCAGGCTCCCCTGTGACCCTGAACTGGATAAACAGTTATAAGAAGGATGAACCTATCCAATAAGCATTATGGTGAACTGGAATCTATCCTGAGGATTGTATGCTAATATGGGCTGCTACTGAATGTCAGAACCACAGGATGTTCACACGCAAGGCTAGACTAAGGGCAACTTTGAGTTACAAATTCTGCTGAACTAAATATTTTGGGATATAGAAGGAAATGACCTGACATGAATACAGGGAGATCATTCTCACTCGGTACACAAAAAGCCAGACCCAGAATTGTAAGGTAAAGGAACCTGGAGGGAAGCCAAATTCTCCTCCATTACTATACAGTAGTGTTATGCATGTTGAATGTGTTTTTAGTATTTCACTGTTGAGTATACTTACAGTATACAAATCTTTGCAAGGGGACATAAATGAGGTGCTCAATTTCACAACCCGGCATTGCTGTCACTGCACACTCATAAAGATACAGTATACATTATACATTCCCTTATACATACTCTAGAGAGTAGGAGGCCCTTATGAAAGTTGTTATTAAATAAGATGGATCGGGAGCGATCAACTACTGTAGGCAGGAGTGGTTGAAGCTGTGTTTATGTTATGATTTTGTGGTATGTAAGAATTAAAAATATAAGTTGATATTCAGTTTATGGTAAGAATTCATGAACTAGAGTTTGGGATGATGGTGTGCTAAAGGTCATAAATATGATTAGATAAGATTAGACCACAAGGCACAACACATACTGTAAAAATGACATCAGGTCAGTCTTTAAACTTTGTGTTTAAACTTTGATAACAAGTTTTGGAAATGCAGCTGAACTGGAAAACTGAGATGAAATAAACATTTTTTTTAATGCCAGATAGGTAGGATCTCAAAGAACAGTAGCCTATGTTGCAGTCAGGTAGCCAGGAAGAAACTGACTGACTGACTGACTGACTGACTGACTGACTGACTGAGAATAGATAGATAGATAGATAGATAGATAGATAGATAGATAGACAGATAAAGTGATTTTCGTATTGCCTGTCCTTCAAATGTTCTCACTTTTACAGACATTGTATATCAAGTTTATAAAGTTATTAAACTGAATGCTTAAAAATCAAGGCTGACAAAATTATTTGCTACAAAATGATGTTATGGTCGCAGTTGGTTCCCTTAGTGTTAATCACCAGCATATTGTTTGAATCTGATTTGCAATTGCTTCATCACAGCCGCATATAAAGGATTCAGAGCTAATTCTAAGTAGCTGAATTTAGCAATGACACGCATTTATATGAATGACACAGTATAGGCAGTCAAATTATTATAGAAAACGTAAAAAAAGAAAAGGAATGCATTTTTTCATTTGTAATTTTTGTACATCTGTTTAAATGCATAACTTGCTTGCAATTCCATGGTAACACATTATAATTAGTTTTGTATGATTTCATATCATTAAGATGTAGATTGGCAGTTTTGCAATACCATTGAAATTTATGAATGCATATTAATTTTGATAAACACTGATAGTGAATAACTTACGGAGGTTATTATATATTTAGTGGAAATTCTAATCAAGAGGTGTCAGTCTTAAAATGCATTTAAGCTGGGTTTTATACTTATATTTGTAGAATTGATCAGCTACTGCATGCTCTCTTCCTATGCCTTGATTAATTAAATGGATACACCAAAGGTAACATTAAGCATCCCTCCTGCTGCCACATGCTGACAAGATGCTGGCGATTAGAACATTCTCAATGTATGTTACATCAATGTTGTAACCATAACTATATTACTTATCTGAGAGTAAGATTCACCATGAGATATTCATCTGATCTAACTGAACTTGCATAAAATATCTAAAGCATTACTTATATAGCGAATCATAAATCGTCCAGAATGACATAAAGCTAGCTCACTATCATGGATGACACTGTAATAGCTGCACTTTTTTTACAAGCTGTACCAATTTCCCATGAGACTGTTTGGTACATTATGCAAACAAGTACTTATTCGACTGTTAAATTTGCGTCTATGGTGCAAATGATTGTAGTTATTTATAATGTTTTTATTTCATTTAACACATTTTTATTCACCTTTGCGACTTTACATTCGTTGTCTAAATAGTTCTTAGCCTGATGGTAAAGAAAGTAGGCTGCTGCAGAATTTTTGGGATGCATGTTTAAGGTATTTTTGTTCCTGTTCTTCATTTTGAAAATGAACTGTATCATTACTTATCAATAATTCTGCAAGTGCAGTGTCTGGTTTCTCATGTCTTGGAGCCATTTAGCCCCAGAGCACCATTTCAGTAATGGTCGGTGATTAAAGATGTTGTCTTAGACAAATGAAATTAACCTTTAGATGTAAGCCATGGGTACTGTTACTGATTGCTGTTAAAGTCCTGGTGCTTGTTTACTCCCTTTTTTATATTTGAGGTGTCAGGACTCAAATAAGTTGGAAAAACAGACAAAAAAAAACATTTTGTCAAGTTAAAAAAAGTCAGTGAGCCGAACAGCAGACACACCGCACCTTGTTAGCTAACAAAATATGTTTACCTGAACAAGCACATAGTCGTGTTCTTTTGAAACAGTCATACACAGAATTTAATCCATTCTGTTACCTGATTTGCAGGGCACACAGGAATGAAATCATTTGTCTCTAAGGACAGCTGGCTTTTAATTTCAGAGAAAGCACACTGCCGCAGGTCCTTAGTATTCTACTGGGAATTAGCAGGCTGATTGAGGTACATCAAACCCCAAGCTCTAACGAGACAGTCCTCCTTTTATGTAAGGCGAACTACATATGGGCAGGCGTCCCACACAGGGCACGATGGTGACACAGTAATCACCATGACACTCCCTGAAAAAGGCGCATGAATTGATAAATGGAAAAACATCAAAGGGGGGGGGGGGGGGTTTTACAGACTTGCAAATATTCATTGCCAGTTTGTGATCATTGGCTTTACATGAATAGGAGCTACTCTCATGGACACTTAATCCATCATTTCATAAATATGGACTTATGCTTCCACCAGTGGCTATCAGCCATAGAAATGAACTGAGGATATAAAGAAATTGACTTTAATGGTTATCGGCTGGCATTTATAAGTATGCGTGTTACATATCTTATCTCTGCAGCTGAACGCTGTGGGAAGAGGCATTACTTCACACTGACAAAGAAAAGAGGGGCCAGCTTAATCATGCTGTGAATCCAATACCAGAAAAGACCTAAAAATAGGGTATCCTGACAGGGCCATTCATCTCTCCCCTGCAGGACAGACTGCGTTCAAACATTAAACATGTACACATAGGTCAGCTCCATAAATGCCAGGAGTGGCTCACAGTTAACAAGCCTTTTGAGAGATAAGAGCTTACATTGATTAAGCGAAGGGTGCAGCAGAAGTGGAGTCATTGTGTATGACTGATTGATGTAATGTATGGGGAAATAGATTTGATGGTCACCACCATTCAGCTGTGTTGTGCCTTCTCGTGAAACCATGAACTGGAAACCATGTGCTTCCCAGGAAGGCTATCTTGTACTGTACAGCCTCTCCCCTGGTTACGATGGGGTTATGCTCTGATAAACCTGTCGTAAGGTGAAAATTCAATTTAATACAGTACACCTAACCTAACAAACAGCCTAGCCTAGCCTACCTTAAACATGCTTAGAACACTTACATTAGCCTACAGTTCATTAGCACAAAGTTTATTTTATAATAAAATCTTATAATAATATCTCATGTGATTTATTGAATAATGTACTGAAAGTGAAAAACATGTACGCATCATAGAGTCAAAATATCGTAACACAGACCATCATAACCCGCGGAGTGTATGTATTAATATAGTGTAATGACTGACTCTATACTGTATATTATTCATATTTATAAGAAATGTACTGCAATATCAATTAAGTCACAATGTTATTATAATCTTGAACCAACCTTCCCTCCATTAATCTATATTTATAGTATTTATGGCATTTCTTCCTTGTTTTATTAATCTATTACTCTGTCTACTCTGTCAACAAACCTGCTACTACTGGTTGCTAGTGTCCTTCCATCCTTTTTCTGAAACCGCTTATCCTGCTCAGGGTCACTGGGACCTGGAGCAGAGCTAGTGTACAAGAACTAATTACATTTAGAAAATCTAAAAAAATTATCTTTCTAGCCTTAAAAAATGAAGCGAAAAGTCATTGTTGACGCACCACACAGCACACAACAATGAAATGTTCCTTCTGCATTTAACCCATATGTGACATACTGTACAGTATCAGGGGGCAGCTAATTCAGTGCCCGAGGAGGAGCACCTTCCTCAAGGTATATCAGTAGTACTCTGCTGGGTGGGGATTCAAACCATCAATCATTCTTTTTTTTTTTATATGGGCCAACGGAGGACAACTTTACTTTTAATTAGCTGAATAACAGATCAATACATTAAGTGAAGCCACTCCAAACCAGCCCACCCTGCCCATCCCCCATTATGACATCACATGGCAGGTAAGACAGACAAGGTATGACATTGTAAGCCATCGATCATTCAATTCCAAGTTTGCTTTACTGACCATTAGGCTACCACAGCTGTGCTTTTTATATATATATATAAATTACCTTATGTAAAATGTTTCTTAGCAGTTTCACAAGAAAAAGGTTCTACGTTATTACTATTCCTAAATTGAGAAATTTTAAGATTACCAAAATATGTCATCCCTCTCTCTTGCTGTTAATACAGCACATTTGTTAATTAGCTCCGATATTGTAGAAATTGTCTGTATGTAGAGAGTAAGAGCCACCGTTATTGGTCCACATTTTATTTTTAAGTGTATTTTTTTCACAAAGTCATGCTCTTGCCAGTAATCTTTGTACATGGATGAAGGAAATTAAATCTTTTCTCACAGCACCATGAGAACTGGTAAATATCAGATATGCACATTCACAGTAAAAAAAAAAAAAAAGTCAATCACTGCTAAAAAGAGAAATTTGCATAACACTTTATCAAGTTTCAGAGAACATCAACGGAGGAACATTTGTGCCATCTGTACTTGATGGAAACTTTATTTTAAACCATAATAAAATCATACTGTTCCGTATACTACAGTTGGTATGTAAAATTCTTAAATGCTGGCAGGTCTGCATTACCCTGTGTGAACGAGGTGTGACTGAAACTGTTTTCGTGGAAAATCTATGCTTTCACCACTGTGAACAGCTTCTCCGAAGCATGTAATAAGTGCACCTTTGCTGGTGTAGAAAGCAGCCTCTCAAAAGTACCAGGTGTTAATTTCATGGATCAGGACAACAAAATCTTTTTCGCCATTGACAAGCATATGCTTAGAAAACGCTCCGATTATTCAAAATACTCGAAAGAGTTAAAGTAATGGCAGCAGAAGAGAGCTGCTCCGTGAGAATGCTGCAAGCGAGGATGAACCTTATGCTCACGTTTATTAAAAGAAGAATGACATTTGCAGTAATTACATGCCGCTCTGTAGACAGAGCCCCATTAATGTGAAAATAACCAAGGCGATACAGGTAGTGCAGCCGGCTATGGTGCCAGCAGGCAGTGATTACAAGTGTATGGACAATAGTACTGAGAAAAGGCCACGCGGCAAATCAGCGAGATATCATGGCACCGCCTCACCATCTGGACGGGATTTAATTGAATAGGTAAATGTGGATACTGGGCAACGGCGATTGAAGGAGTCGACACTGAACTTAGCCAGGTACATTTTGTTCATTTTAAATGTGAAACAGCCTTCAGTGTGTTTTAAAGGGTATTATGTTTTAGCCAGGTATTTGAATGAAATGTTCAAATGCCAACACCTAAAATAGTGCTTCATGACAAGTGCTTACATTTTCAGTAACTACTTCCGGAATGCTTGTGTTGATCTGTAAAATATGGAGTGCTCAATTTTAATGCTCATGTTATTTGCTTTATTTCAAATTTTGGTATTGAATTAAGGGAAAGTACATATGATCTGTTTTTTTAGGTTCCTACAAAGGGAAACTCAGTTTTACAAAAATCTGTGACTGTAGTCAAAAAATGAATAATGCCAAAAGTCCTGTATTCTATTTGGTTACTTATGATTAAGGTTAGGGGTACATTTTAAAAAAGGACACAAATGCAAAATCCTAATGCAGTATTATAAACAATTAACAAGTGGCAATAGCAAACTCAAAATCTCTAATAAAGTTGAGACTGGCCTCTGGCCAGCCTCAAACTCACAATGATAGGGATGCCTAGTTCATAACCAAACGGTTAGCCCATACAGCAACCCAGGGAGCAGGACAACACACCAGGGTAGCACCAAACGGGATGGCCAGCTGGTCAAATGAGGAGATGACACATGAGAAAAGGCTGGGGGGGTACCGATCCTGACACTTGTACGTTTTCAGTTAGCAAGGGAATGTATAACAGAGAACCATGTTGACCCATCTCTCCTCTATCCACACTGAGAAAAATCCACTTGAAAAGCAAAAGCTATCCTAAATATATACAAAAATGTTTTAAGCGTTGTGCATCGATGAAACATTTTTCAAGAAGTTGTAAGGTTGCCATTAAAACTGGCAAGTGATCCGTGACGGGGAATCTCAGTCGAGCTCCTGGGAACAGGCAAACTAATGTACTCCTGACAGTGTAGTGCAGAGGGTGATGGATGATTATATCCACTTCTACACAGCTGTATGAAAGCACCAGACCCTCATCTAAAGGGTGACTGGTTAATGCCCATCTACCGAGACAGCATAGGTAAGTTTCAATATGCTAGTTTAGCAGTTATCTTGACTAATCCAATGTTCAGGGCATCTCATTCCACATAAACCAAGAACAAGTGCAAATACGGATGCATCACTAGGGAACAAACCTTCAAAAAAAGAGCAAATCTATTTGTAATGCGAGCTGATCCTGCAGCTTTATGCTACCAGACACCAGATATCAGATTAGGAATTCTCACACTGGATACTATCCAGCATTTTACTGACATGATAGCTTGGCACATCCCATAAACACATCAAATTCTCCTCCAGCTTATTTCTGAACATAAACTGTCGTTGCCTTATTGTCTTATTTACTTTTGGGAGGATTGTTCCTCACTTAGTTTCTTATTTTATGCTAATTGTTACTTTGTTGCCCTATCCCTTATCCCTAGATGTCAAGGGCCGTAGCAGGAGTGTTAGTATATCAATGATGTATTTAATAAATATTACACATGAAAGCTGGGTTAGGTTGATGTTTGACTGAAATAATATTTTGATACATTTCAGTACCAAATAGTTCCAAATAAGGTCTCACTCTTGAGGTTATTTGTGCCTAGTTCAGGAATTATTTACATGTTTAAATGTACTTTATACTGTAAGATGTGAGATATAGTGTATTCTGCTAGTTATTTACTAGCATTTTATTTCAGTCTGTAAACTTTATACATGTTATTGTAGTTTTAGTAAAAAGTTACTTCTTTTCATAAAACTTTTCCACTGCAATGTATAGGCTGGTGACAGTAATTGCCTTGCAGGCTTTAGATCTTTGCTGCAGTTTTACACCACAATCATGAATGGAATGGTGCTGCAAATCAAACACTGAGTCTAGAGTTTTTAATACTGTAGAATGAACTTACCTATCAGGCTGGGGAGCCATCAGAAATTTTTTAAAGGAGTGGCCAATGATTTCCATGGGGGGACATAAACACCAAAATATAATAATAATAACAATAATAATAATAATAATAACAATAATAATAATCTACCTCTGTTTGTTCCAATCCATTGTGTTTGAAGTGGATCATTGCTAGCTAATTTCAAATATAGGTAATTCATTTTAAATGCAACAAGAGAAATGATAATAAACTACATTTAAAAATCAACCGATTAAAGGTTTTACAAGCCTGTTCATTGAGTATTTAACCACGCAAACTGAGGGCAGGTTCCATATGGTTAACAGACCAGGCAGAGATACAGCTGACTACAAATACCCCAATGGCACAAAGATTTTTACGTAACAAATAATGGAAAGAAAATAATGAAAAATGCTAATAGAGCTAAAAAATAAGTTAATGATAATATAAGTCAAACAACCATATATAATAAGCACAGTATCAAACCATGTCATGATGGGTGGGGGCAGGTTTTTGGCAAACAGAAAGGGGGCTTTATTGTCATTAAGACAGGAACAGGGAAATAAACAGCACTGTGAGGGATCATAACAGGAAGATGGGTATCAGGAAGGGCACAGGCAACAAAGAGACTGACTTCATCGACCAGACTAGGGTTGACAAGCCAAACAGGTACTTAAATGAAAAGACTAACGAGGGGCAACAAGCAACAGGTGTGGCTCATCAGGGTCACGTTAAGGAGGAGACAGGAGGGTCAGGCAGACATGATGGGCGGGGCGTAACAAACTGGGTAAGAAAATCTGTTTAAATCCCTAGTAGCAATACAGAGAAGTTAAATAGCAGCAAACAATAGCAGAAACTGAAATCTTAATTAAAAGAAAATTTAAAAAGACAGACTTTAAGAGATTTCGAACTGTTACATAGCCCCAAGTCTGCGGTAGTTAAAAATAAAAGCCTGTTTACTATACCTTTCCTCCTTGTCATCTATCGTCCATCCAGTATGGGGTTGTGGGGCTTTTCTTAATTTACTTTTGTTATTTGTGTATACTTAAAATAAGAAAATATACAGAAAGTCATCCAGTGATGTATTGTAATGCTAAAGTGGTAAAGTCTTTTAATATGACCTCAAGGATGTGAAGGACATAGGTTCTGCTCTTTGAAAACTGAGCGTGTGCCCTTTCTCTGTTTGGGAGAGGACGCATGCTGCATTCCTTGCAATTGGTAAACAATGTTTTTTCTTGCATTGACCATGAAAAGGAAATGAAATCTGCTGACAACAAAGGTGTTTACGGCTTTTTACTGTGAGAGGATGGACTCAAGGGACAGGTTTTTTCTAATTACCTTTGTAATATTATTCCTGTTCAGTTAAAAAAATGAAAAATTTGCATCAGTAATAACACCACATACTTCTGTTTTTATATTCAAAGCCGGTGGCCCCATGATTTTACCTTCAAGGATTCTTTCAATAATTTGTAGCACTGTTGTGGCAGGGAGTGTCACCTCACACATGCAGCGTTGGGGGAGATATAACCCCACCCCCGGTCTGTGTGTCCTCCCGCAGTCCAAAAACATACAGATTGGATAGACTGGTATGTCTAAATTGCAGGCAAATTAAGTGCATAGATGATTTTTTTAACATATGTGGTGTCACACATATAAGAACATAAGAAATTTTCAAATGAGAGGAGGTCATTCGGCCCATAAAGCTCATTTGGGGAGAACTTAACTAATAGCTCAGAGTTGTTACAATCTTATCTAGCTCTGATTTAAAGGAACCCAGGGTTTTAGCTTGTACTACACTAACAGGAAGACTCTAACTAGACAAGTGTTTTCTCAAATTCCGTTTAAAATATTTAAAATGTTCTCCTGCTAATTTTCACCTATGACCACAAGTTCTAGTATTTAAACTAATATTAAAGTAACCATTTGGCTGAGCAGCATCCAGACCTGTTAGAATCTTGTATACCTGGATCATGTCCCCCCTTAATCTCCTTTGCACAGAGCTGAACAGGTTCAGCTTAGCTGACCTCTCCTTATAAGACATTCCTCTAAGATCAGGAATCATTGTTGTAGTCGTACATTGAAATTTTTCCAAGGCAGCAATGTCCTTTTCAAGGTATGGTGACCAAACCTGCACATAGTATTCTAGGTGGGGTCTTACCAATGAATTGTATAATCGTAGCATCCTCTCCCTTGACTTAAACTCCACACACCTAGAGATGTAACCCAACATCCTATTCGCCTTTTTAATTGCTGGAAAGCATCAACATACACACCGAGGTCTTTCTCATAATTAGCTACCTTTATTTCAGTGGAACCCATAAAATATCTGTACTTTATATTTCTGCTCCCTACATACGGTAGATTACCTTACATTTATCTGACAATTAGCAACTGGGCTGATACCTAAATCAAGATCCCGTTGTAGCCTCTGTGCTGCCAATATAGTATCTACTACACCACCCACCTTGGTGTCGTCTGCAAATTTAAGCAGTTTACTGTATGTATTGGTGTCAATATCATTAATGTAAATTAACAACAACAACAACAACAAATTTATTTTTATATAGCGCATTATCACAGCATTACATTGTCTCAAAGCGCTTTACAGTATCCTCACCCAAAGCCCCCAGTGAGTAAGCCATAGGCGAGAATAATAGTGAGAATAATAGTAAGAATAATAGTGGTCCTAAAACTGAAGCCTGCGGTACCTCACTATGAACACAGGCCTACTGCAACATTGTGCTTCTAATACTGTTGCTACCCGTTGCCTCCTGTCTGTTAAGCAGTTTTCAATCCAAGCTGCTACAGTTCAAAGAACTCAAGTAGATTACTTAAACATAGCCTACCTCTCCTAAATCCATGTTGGCTATCCCTCAGAATGTTATTTGAATACAGGTAATCTACCATTGTCACTTGGATTATAGCTCCCATTACCTTTCCAGTTATGCAAGTTAAACTGATTGGCCTATAGCTTGCTGGATTACTTCTATCCACTTTTTTGAATGTTCAAGTGTTCGAGTGTTATATTAGCATGCTTCCAATCAGAAGGTAACACACCAGCAGATAACTATTTCTGGAATAGTAATGTTAAAGGTTGGCTAATAATATCCCTCATCTCTTTTAAAACTATAGGTAAGATGCCATCAGGCCCCTGTGATTTATTTTGAGCTTAGCTATTGTTTGTACCACATCAGTCTCAGTTATACATATATATTGGTCATAGATGACTCTGTATTTGTACTAAATGGTGGTAGGTTACTTGTGTTCTCTACCATGAACACCCGTGTAAAATAATCATTAAACTCATTTACTATATCAATTTCATTTTCAATTATAACACCCTTACTCTCCTGCAGATTAGCAATTTCAGCTTTTAGAGCTCTTTTGGAGTTAAAGTATTGGAAGAAACTTAATATCATCCGTAGCCTCCAATGCAATCTTCCTTTCTATATTCCTCTTAGCAAGTCTAATGTTATTTTTTAACTCAACCTGTAGACTTACATACTCCTGCTTTATTTTGAAATCATTAGTTACTGTAATTTCCATTTGTGGAATAGAGCCTTTTTCCTACAGACTTTATTCTTTTATTTTTTATTTCCATAGTAAACCACCTTGGCTGCAGTTTCCTAGATTTAGTTTTGGTGGAAACAGGTATGAAGTTGTTGCAACAACGTGCTTTTGAAAAATTCAGTTTTGCTGTTTAAAACAGCAGGGTCATTCCAATAAGTTAGAAGTCCATCCATCCATTTTCCAAACCGCTTATCCTACTGGGTCACGGGGGGTCCGGAGCCTATCCCGGAAGCAATGGGCACGAGGCAGGGAACAACCCAGGATGGGGGGCCCATCGCAGTAACTCCATCCAGTTTACAGTTTCTAGTTTCAGCCTCATTCAATTAACCTTCCTAACATTGTATATTTTTGTTTTGGACTTTGCTCTTCGGACACTAAAATTAACCTCAAATTGAATCATGTTGTGATAACTACCATCCAGTGGTTCAAAAGCCTCTAATTTTCCAATCCTATCTTGGTTGTTAGACAAAACAAGATCTAGAAGGACTTCTTATTAACAAACTGAGTAAAAAAAAAACAATCCTGTACTAATTCCACCATTGCGAGTTCATTTACAGAAGAGCCATAGACTGTGTCCCACTGAATCCCAGGTAAATTAAAATCACCAATAACCACCACATAATTTTTATTATTCATAATCCTGATATCGTCATATAACATTCTGCTTTCCTCTGCAGCTACATTAGGTGTCTATAACAAACACTGACAATTAGGCAATTTGAGTTTTTAGCATCTAGTTTTATCCATACAGCTTCTGTACTTTTATTTTTATCAGTGAGATCCCTTGCCTGCAAGTTTTCTTTTCCGTATACTGCAACACCACCTCCCTTCTTTCCTATCCGGTCTCTACGGAACTACGTATAACCATCCATATTATATTCTTCTCCATCATTGTCACTAATCCATGATTCTATTATTCCTATAAAGTCGTAAGAGTCAGATGAAATTAAAGCCTCTAAATAATGAATTATGTTTCTAATACTCCTAGCATTTAAATACAACCCGCAAAGGGTAGGCCTTTTACAGTGCCCACTTTTAATATTTATTGGGGCTTTCTGTCTCTCCCCACCTATATTCATAACTAACCTCCCTGCCCCCCCAGTCCCTAGTTTAAACATTCCTCAACTACTCTACACATACGCCTCCCCAACACACTGGTTCCCCTCTGGTTCAGATGCAACCCATCTGGCTTGAACAGGTCCCACCTGCTCCAGAAGGTCTTCCAGTGTTCCTAGTGTTTCCTGCTTCACCTTGTTCTTCTGTACTGCCATCTTAGAAACTTCAAGCCTGGAAGCAGCCTGCCGCACAGTGCAGTCTTCTGCCAGCAGAAGCAGGATTAAACCAGGATTTAAAATTAAATTTTTTGAAAAATGTACAGTGGTCTCTTAATTTTTTTCCAGAGCTGTATATCATATGTAATCAAAAGGCTGTTCATAATCATCAAATTCATAATTATCAAATGTGGTTTAAGAACACCGAACATCATAAGTGTGACAGAAAGATGGAAAGCATAAAGTTATATATTGCACCTTCCCTCGCTTTCCTGTGCATGCCCTGCAGTCCAACATGTCTTCATCATCTGAGCTTCGAGAAGTTATATCTGCAATCAGGTTCCCCAGGGGAAGTTCTTCACTGTGAAGGGAACATCAAACAAAGCACGGTATTCTTCTTTCATGTTTGTCACTTACTTTTTAGATACGACTGGGCTTGGCTGTAATAACGTGATGTTTCATTTGGGTATATATTCAGATTTGATCTCCAGAGAAGTTCTAAACTAATGCACCAAGCTATTTAGAAGCAACACAATATTGCTCATTTGCTGCCTGTATGGTTAAATTAATACACTCATTTTTTCCCTTGGATGTTTCATACAAGCTGTCAGCCAAGAAATGTTGTTGTTAATTCTTAATAAAATGTTGTAATATTTTACAGTGGTATAGTGGTATATAATTCAGTTTAGCCAATATGTTTTTAGCATGATTGTGGTGTGTGAAGCCAGGCCATACAGTCGCAGAACATATTCTTAAGTCAACACTATCCACTGCATACAACTCCAGTGAGCTGCCTTTCTGCTTAATTCTCATCCCTATATGTATACAACTAACATTCTAATTGAGATGTTCTAATACAAAAGATAATACACATACTAAATGCAAGAATGACGTCCCTCGACTGCTGAAAATGAATTAATTTCCTCCATTTGGAATGTCATATAATATGCATCTCATATAAATGATAGAACCCAGTATCAGATTTTGTTTTGTCTTAGACTCATGAAAAATGAGAATATTCAGGTTTTGTCCACCATTTTATGACGAGTTGGAGAAAATGCAGTGACTTATCCAATCAGAATACTGGTACTTGAAGGGCCACAAATAATGTAGTAGTACATCCTTATTTGTTATTTTAATTAACCATAAACTAAGTGTTAGTTATGCGGTGATCTCATTGTCATCCATCCTTAATTAATGATAGTGATTCATGTATTTCATCCAGTAACTATACTTTTTCATGATTTGTACTTCAGTAGTTACTGAGTTACTAAGTTCCTTGGGTCCCCTCAAGTAAAGTGACACCAGAATACTTAGGTATGTGCTGTGATAATGAAAAAATAAACAAAAATGTATACAACAAAGTTCAGGATGTCAAAATCTATTTCGATAACCAAATTGTGGAGCCCGTGTTCAGTTTGGAATTCTCTGGAGTTGCTTTTCTTTTAGATGTTGTCGTGGTCCCATTGATCTCCTCCTTGGAGTCCATTTTGTCAGCTTCTTTTTTTTAATTTATTTTTTTATCTTTGAAAGGCATCCCACTTGGTGGAAATAAGCCTGACAGGAGAGAACATTAAGTGGACTTGTGCCCTATCTAAGTGACTTGTGTTCTCAGCTAATACCCAGCATTCAGCAAAGGCCATCAAATACACTCAATAACCTGCCACCCTAATCTCTGCACAGAGAACTCCACTGAAATATAATGACTGTAATGTAGCCCATCAATTAACTGCTTTATTTTGTACCTCTTCCGAACTCTTCAGTTGCCAGTGAGAGGCAGAATTATGTGATTCCCTACATTTACTGAAAACACCAGGAATAATTGAACAATGGAGTATTTCCACTGTGCACATACATCCCGAGTGCGACCACTCTGTTGTTATTCATTTGGGGAGTTGGCTTCAGAGAGGTGTCACATGCCCTATAGTGCTTTGTGTTTTAACTTTTCTTTTTTTTGGTCTGGCACCCTCTCAGACAGCAGCAGTTAAATGCAAATCATAACTCCAGCCAAGGGCAAACCTTTGGTTTAAACATTCGGGGGGGGGTTTAGGTCTCCACCCTTTTAGGAGTAGACATGATTATTGGGGGGGGGGGGTTGTATTAGCCAGGTTATAACCCCCTCCCCCACCTATTTCCCTCAAGGGCACAGTAACGCAAAGCTTGGGGTGGGGGGTCTAAGGCAAGAAATTTGCTATACCTTTTCTATACCTTTGCTATGTCGATTGCACTGACGAGAGTGAACTGTAGTTCTGTCTACTGGTTGGTGATCGTTGTTCTAGCTTAATGTCCCCTATTTGCATAAATAGTTGCTTATAAACTTTTTGCGTGCACATCTATATTCATGTAAATTATTCTTCCTGTCATTATATCTATATTTTTAAACAAATATTATCCATTATCAAATATATACTACTACAGAATCCAATTTATGGTCTATTCAGTGAATCATACGTCTTGCTACTGGCACCATTTTAGACATGATTAAGGTGTAAAAAATAGACCAAATATTATAAAAGTTAATTTTTAAATATAACATTTTTAAATAAACGTTTTTTAAAATTCTTATTAACTTATTATGCATTATAAATGTGGCTTTCTGGATAGACACCTACAAAAAAGGAATTTTAGCAAATGCTCCTACTGTACAAAGCACACCATCACCAAGTCTCTCATTTCTATCTAAATCAACTTTTATTTGAAACAATTTGCATACGATTTATCCGTCCACTCATCTTCCAACTGCTTATCCAGTACAGGGTCGCAAGGGCATATTATTCAAACTAATGCAAATATACAGTGCGTGAGATAGGGGTTTTTTTGTCTTATAATAATGTGGCCTGAAAAGTTTCATTATAGAGTTTCATTTCTGCTGATAACATATTTATATATTTTGATAACATTTTCAGCAAATGTCGTTTATGGCAAACACCTTAACTGGATTTAAACTTATGAAGTGTTAAGTAATGTTATGATATTACATGCAAAGGTTTATCTAATGCTTAATTATACATTTTTACAGCAAAGGACAAAGTCAGACCAGGTCGTGGTCATGGTATATCTCAAATGGAAGAATTATGACACTGGACACCAACAGTTAAGTACTATATTTCACCGGAATCCTTGGTACAGTGGAGCTTGTGAAATTGGTGCATGGCCCACACAGATTATGAAACTACATCTCAGGTAATAATAGAAGGTGACATTTACTTTTTCCTGCTTATTAGAGGTGCTTTATAAAGAGGTTTATTATTTTTAAAATATTTTTCCTTTAACTCTCAAATGTAGAGTTCACGACTCGGATGTGCAAGTCGATCCCCAGCCAGCATCCATCTGCACATTAGGTGTAGCCAGGGTGAAATAAGGCAGGGTAGTAAATGGGCCATTGAGAGTCTTGCCTTGGTGGTCAGGAACGCCGACAGCAAAGTGAAGCTGTGAGGGGACTGTCCAGGGACGCAAAATTGAGAATAAATGCATAACTGGCCAGCCACAGAAATATCCTCTCAGACCTCTCCTTGATTTTTAAACTTAAGCAGCGAGTATTTCTCCCTTACCAAAAAGGAAACCCACTGACCCTCCCTTTGCCTAATAGCACACTTAGCCAGGTTTGCAGTGAGGTCAGCTCACCGCATTGATTGCAGGGCTGCCCTCAGATGTTGCAGACGCCTGTATTTGTGATACTGTCGAGATGGTGGTCGCATTAGCAAAGTGGGATCAGAGAAATCCATCTATCAGCTGCTGGTATGTGGCCGAGACCAAGTGAAAACTGGACAGAAGGGTGAAAAATAAGTGCCATCCAGTGCAGAATGCAAGCGTCCCCTCAGACTTCAGGCAATATGGGAAACAGAGCTAATAGCCCCTTGTTAAATGTCAAATAAAAGTAAGCCAAACTTTACTCATCACAAATTATCCAACGTTCAATCGATATCAGCATCAGATCTAGACACCTTCTTTACGTATCTATTCTGCACTAAGAATCAAAAACAGCTAGCAGCTTTCGCTTCAGTACAATGGCACTGGTTACTTATTGCGAGACTTCCATTTATATTATTATATTGTTTCCACTACTTACTGTTTTTTTTCTGATAAACTGCATTGTTAGATCAGACTGCTGATGGGGTCTGTACGTAAACATTGACCTCTCTTGTGTGTTCTGTTATAAACTGGCCTTCACACTGAACTTAGAATTAGCTAAGCTTCAGCGTTTCCTTGCTGTTTCAAGGAAATCTGTATTAGATGGAAGGAGCATAACTATTTATTTGGGACAGTCACATGTTTAAATATTTAGCATTCCTACTGTAACACCTCATCTGCATGAGTGCTGGGCTAATAGAAACAAAGCACTACACTTTAGTAGGTTTTTCCTCTTGGAGCTGTCCTGGTATTGGGTCGTGATGAGCTGCCCATTTCTGCAGTTTGTGGGGAGTAACAGTTGTGCGTTAATTCCACCTGGAGCGTCCCAGCTTCCTCTGTACATTCATTAATCACTGAGGAGTAAGGATATGTCACCGTTGGGTCTGCATGCAGCAGCTGAAGGTCTATTTTTATTAGCTAGTTTTGTGTGTGGTTATGGGTGGGATCAAAAAGGACTTAAGACAGGGTTCCTTCTTGTGCCTGACTGCCATCTTCTTCCAGGGAGGGGACCACACAAAGCGAGGGTCTCCGTCAAGGTTCCCTCCCCAGGATCCTGCTTGGTATTGCGGCTGTCCTCCACGACTGGGATGGGAGAGTGTGCGCATTTCCACTGATACCCGAAGCACTTACCTCTTATAATCTCCTAAGGCCTTTTTTAAACCCCGAGGCAGTCTTCTGGCAGGGGGATATGGAAGGAGAAGTGCAGTCTATCTATTGTCATCAGTTTGCAATTATATGTCAGATGGATCCTGTTAATTATTTGGCATGAAAAAGGGGGAAAAAATAGTAAAGACGGGAGAGGAAAAAAACCCTGAACTAATATGACAGGTGCTGTCACTTCATCTTACATCAGAAGTCACTCCTCACTGGCGCCTGGTTTACTGAGGAAAGGAGAGGAGCCACACATACATCAAGCATGGATTTTGGAGGAGAGATGAAAATAATTATTGTAGGAAGAGCTATATACAGGGATGGACATAACTGGTATGCAAGTACGCATTCGCCCTTAAAAACGATACGTGCGACAATCGATTGCTTGTAAAATGCAAATGCATACTTATTTTATGTGCATTTGTGCTGCTATGACAAGAAAATCCGGCGCATTTTAATCTGTATACCACAGATGAAGTAGAGTTAGCATATAAAGGTTAAAATGCATTATATTTTGTTTTCATATCAGCGCAAATTCACATAAAATTTGTCTCTTTGTTGGTTTACTCTTTGATACATTTCAGCTATTGACTCTGTTAAACACTTTGATAATTGCAAATATTTTAAATCTCTGTGATAGCGTCTATCATGGGCCACCTGAAGGTAAAACAGTGCTTTTTTGGAACATGGTGTGTATCATTTAAAATGGAAGAGTGGTACATGTGAAAAAAAATCAAAATGAGAGTATATTATTCAGCTGGCACAGGAATACAAGTTATGTTGTCAAGAGGTGACAGACAGTAGTGAGGAATGATCAGCAGTGAACAGCGGCCATATCCTGATGGGGGAGCAAAATCCTGCTGAAGGCAGATTGCTCAGAAATAAGACAGCTGAATGTGGGACCCTTCTGCAGTTACAAAATTCTGCTGAATGATACCTGTCTGTGTGCTCACCGTTCCAGGGATTACAAAACCTATATGGCAAAACTCACATTTCAAAGCTAATTTTTGCAAAAATTTAGGAAAAACCATAGCATACACTTTAAAATATTTTGCAGTCCTAAATTTTTAAAACCATAAAATGATTTCTCTCACAAGGTTTACTGTTTGATACATTTCAGCTATTGACTCTGGAGCACATATTGGCTAATTCATGGTATTTAAATTACTTTGACACATATTATCTAAGTAAAAATATTATGGATAGCAAGCAGCATATTTGCTTTATTGTGAATTACTTTTGGGGAAAATATCAGTAACTTTTGGGGAATACATAGCTAGAATTGCAGACCTGTCTTGCTAGAGATATGTTATTGTACGCAATCATCTGTAGTTTCAGTCACAAATTTAAAGTGACAAATTAAACCAAAAAAAACCCATATTTCGCGCTTTCAGTCTGCACAGTCTACAGGTGGAAATGAGGTGAGCATGGAGAGGAAAAGAGCTCCTCTACAGCACAAAGTCTGCGATGCGTTACATCAGTGACACATCGAATTTCCTTATGAGGCATCTGACACTTTCAATCAGTACAAAGAAATGCAGGTTAAGGTAATGGAGATCGTACAAGGATTCAGGAGGAACCACTGCAATGTGACAGATTGCATGTAGTGAAATTTTTAAATTGTATTAACATTTATCATACCGGCTGTATTCCCACCCAATTTATTCCTGAAAATGAAGAACATAATAAACTGCTCAATCACCAACATCAAGTAAACAACTTCTACAACAGCAATCAGCTGGGACTCACAGCAGTCCATCACAGGAAACTGACATATAGTCATTAGAGTTACTAACCAGAGAGTGACATCAAATGGGGAGACATAAACTCAACGGACATGAGGGTGGATTGAAGCCCTTAATACTGGAGCAGCTGTAAAGTCAGAGCAATGACTATAAATCTGGATTCATACGGTAGTAGCTTCAGAAGATGGCGTCAATTGGCCTCTAGTAAAAAATAACCCGTGCAAACTTTCCGTAACGCCTCCATCTCTTGCTGTGCATCGTTCTGTGAAGCCATTCATCAGGCATCTCTGTGCCACTAGTATCTCTACTGATTGAAAAGTCCTCTAATCCCATAAATAAGTCAGTGGGTTTAGGATCAAATCATCGAGATCCAAAGACGTGATGAACGGAACCTGAGCAGGCAATCTCTTTTAAAACCCCTGTACTTTTCAGGGGCAGGTCAGTATGAATTTGAAGGTGGTCAAGTTGCGGAGCTTCAGTTTAAGGAGTGAATATGATCCCAAGCCTCCATTTCCGCACGGCAGTAACTGATTGATTTATCTCCTCAGAGATTATGAGGCACAGATGAAGCCATTGGCTGTATTATTAATATTTCTCTTTCATTGCCCTCAAGGATTTCAATCACAATTTCCAGCTTGAATATTTACATCAAAAGTCAGTCATCCATATCATGGTAATGGTGAACAAAATCAATCACATTGAGATGAAAGGACTACACTAAGAAATGCAAGAAATTTCTGGAAAAGAAGCATTTTCTGGCTAATAGGCTTAAATGCATCATCTGTCAATGGATTCTACATGCACTCCTTTTACAACCGTTATTGTTCCAATGAGTCCTGTTTCTCCTCTCTAATCAGCTTACTGATGTACTGAAATGTACGATACATCAAACCAGTGGCCCATAATCTCCTTTACACAGGACTGGAGAATGGCCGCAGATGATTGCTTCCTCACAACCTAAACTGGAATCTGTGGGAAATGGTTCATTAATTCCACTGGCATTGATCTTTTGTTCCTAAGATATAATAATGCACATAATAGACACTGCATATCTTTGTATAAACGGATCATTAGCAGAAAGCCTCACACAAGCTGCCGCATGGTTCTGTGACACCATAGAAATATAATTTGTCTTGAAACTTATCAAAGCTTAATGTTTCACCTTTTCTGCAAACTACTGTTATTCTAATTGCTCAGTAATCAAACAGACATCCTATCTGACTCTTGCCAGCAAGGTAGTTTACCTGCAGACGACTTCATGAACTCATGCAAAATAAACTTTCAATTGATGCATAAACGAATTGGGAACCTTACCCAGAAGTTATGTTATGACAAGAAACAACACAATTATGTGAAATGTCAAATATTTCTGAAAAGTATTCTTATGAAATGAAAAAGAGATTATTGAAAAGGTTTTTAAAGCATAATTCTGAAATTTAATATTGAAATATGAACAGAAGCCGTATGAAAATTATTTCAAAATAAATGTTTTGGTTTGATTATTTAGTTCATGCATGAGAATGCGATTCTTGTGTCCTTTGTTCCCTGGGATAGGCTCTACAATCCCTTCAGCCACCCCAACCAGGAAAAACCAGGTTGATGATGGATTAATATATCCATCCATTTTCTAAACCACTTATCCTTCTGGGTAGTGGGGGTCCAGAGCCTATGGGCACGAGGCAGGGAACAACCCAGGATGGGGGGCCAGCCCATCACAGGGCACACTCACACACCATTCATTCACACATGCACACCTACGGGCAATTTAGTAACTCCAATTAGCCTCAGCATGTCTTTGGACTGTGGGGGGAAACCGGAGTACCCGGAGGAAACCCCACGACGACATGGGGAGAACATGCAAACTCCACAGACGTAACCCAGGCGGAGACTCGAACCCGGGTCCCAGAGGTGTGAGGCAACAGTGCTAACCACTGCACCACCATGCCGCCCCCAGATTAATATAAGTTTCAAAATTAAATACTTCATTATGAGTATTTTAATCTGTCATATTTAATGGCCTTTTTAATGGAATGCACTGTAGATGAAACTGGAACACATACAATAGATACATTTCAACTAATTAACTAGGTCATCATCCTGGGTTTGTCGATGTGCAACTGTGAAAAACCTTACCTGATGGAAAGAGATCAAATGTTCATCACGAGGTCTTTCTGGACTGAGAACAATACACTCTGACCACTGCATTACAGAAGTGATAAGCTGTGTAATGTAGACGGCAGCTATACTGGATACACTTGTGAGGGGAATGCTGGGGAAGCCATGTTTTGGTTGAAATATTTGAAAGAACTGAGATTGCAGGGAATTGAAGATTTAAATTTTGTGTCCGGTCAGAGTTTGAGTGACAAAGCCGATCAGTTTCCTTATGTTCTCCTTATGTTTACTTATGTTGCTTATGAAAATTTGGAGGAAGGACATCACCTGCTTGGGGATGAAAGCACATGCTCATTTGCTGTGATGCTTCTAGGGGTTCCACAGTCAAACCAGTCGGGAGGAGTTACTCTGAGGCACCTGCTGGCAGTTTGGTCAAGTATATTCATGACGAACTTCACAGAGCTAATATTATGGTTGCTTTGCTTTGCATAATTCATTTATACATGTACAGTGATGCAAAGAACAAGGACAATTATCTTTTGAGCATTTTAAGTAGATAAGTGTATGTGTTGTGTTTGACTGAAGAAACTCATAAGTTTAATTGTTGCTTTCCCATGAAGAAGAGCTCTGTCAGTCGTGTTATAGTGGGCTGTGTGGTGCTGATACATTCAGTTGCTTAGAGGACAAAGACAATACAAATAAATAATAGTGACTACATTCATGCTCTGAAAAACCATGTCTAATATGATTTACAATATGACAGAAGCCCAGTCGGAAAGAAACTGGTGGTAATCGAACAGACCGACAAGCTTAAAACTGAACTAACTTCTTTAGACTTTCCTTCTGAACTGATTTCAAACCAGATGATCACGTATAAGACTTTCCAGAAGAACAGCTGAAAGAGGTCTTCACACTTAGGTAACGAATCGTGACTCATGGTGCCCCAACACCCAATTATAATACTTCAGGCTGTCTCCTGTATTTGGTAGGTACTTACATGAATCAGCTGTCTTTGATGCATTTCTTAGTTAATTTAATTTATTTTTAATAAGGAATGAGGGAAGACTGTGAAGAAGTGATGTGTAGGTGGTAATAAATAATACAGAAACATTGCTAGATTTGAAGCAGTGGAATAGGGTGTAAATAAGTTATATAACTAAAATATGATGCCATTTATATTGTTATGATATTTCCTTCAGATGTTGGTGATTTTGTAGCAAGTACTAACATTGAGTTATTGTGTTATAATGACACCTAGCTTCAAAATAAACGAATGCTGCTGTCATAATGTAATTGGTCACCAGGCTACAGTAGATCTGTCAGAACAGTGTGAAGACAATCACAATGTGTGCTGAATCCACTAAAAATGTAGTTTCTCCCACAAATGATTTGCAATTCTGGTCACTTGCTGAATATTCTGGATGTGCATCACAGCAGCTTTCTGCCTACTAGTGCCAAAATTCATTTGTTGTGGCCTAGGACACTGTTTGTCTTTCTGTACATTTTCAGTTTATTTCTGTGTTTTGCCTGCTTCTTTGCCTTTTCTGAGCTGTAGATTGGAATTCATTTCAATGCAGAAAGTTCATGATGAACCCAGAGTATGAACAGATCACGATTGTGCAGCGTGTGCTGGATATATGTTTCAGTGTTGCTCTCCGCAAGGCTGTGTCTTCATGACCTGCACTGAAAATATTACTGAGTGCACCTTCGATTCATCATTCTAAATTTGTGAAAATAGAACCATAAACAGCTCATAGAATACCAAAGAGGGATTTGTGGGGCTATTTGTGTTCTCAGAATAAAATGTGTGTGGGTTCAGTTCGTCTCTTAGTTTAACTTATTATTTTTTTGCAAAAAAGACATATGTTACATAGATGAGACTTCAGCTCACTTCTGTTCGCTTGTGTATTACAGCTCACTTCTGTTCGCTCGTGTATTACAGCTCACTTCAGTTCGCTCGTGTATTACAGCTCACTTCAGTTCCGTTCTCAATTATTGTCAATAGTTTGGTTCTTAACAGCAAGTGTTTCACACCTTGAGAGACACTAGTTATTGTTGAGTCAACAGTTTTTGATAAAATATATTAAAATGTGTTGTGAAAAGCACCTTTTGTTGGTGAACAGAGCCACATGTGGTCGGGATAGGAAAAGGTTCAAGCCTACTCAAAAGTGGGATGGAGGGGGAAGAGGATACAGAGGCTAAAGAGGGCGAAAATCAAACATGTAAGGGGTTAAACATACACGGTAAAATTGTATAGCTGCAGCTTTATGTCTTACGCAACAAATGCAAGGCAGGTGAAACAAATCAGTACCGCAATCCCTGAATCGCAGAATGTCCCTCCAGACATGAAAGTAAACCATGAATGTGCGTATATACCACAGAATAATCATGGAGTCTGTCATGTTGATACTATTAATGCCTTTGGCTAACACACTTTATTGTTTTTTCACTCCTAATTCTCACCACCTACAGTGAAAACTGACAGGTGTTTTAATATGGAGCAGTTGTTTTTGCTAAATTTGGCTGAGCTGAGCACTGTACTTCACAGGAGCTGATGGACAGCACCTAAGTTCCTGCCCCAAACACATGTTACTATACTGAACTGAACAGCCTTTGGTATTCCTACCGAGACAGCAGTCACCCAGCAGACCCTGTTTATTCATTGTATGCTAACTACCCTGCAATTTTTTGTATCTGGAACTGCATGTTTGTTTACCTTGCACATTGAACACATCAAAGAAGCCTCAAGGTTTGGTGTCATTTTTTCATTCTCAGAATAAACCCTGTGTGGGATCAGCTTGTAAATTCTCTCTCAACAGAAAAGCAAAAGCACAAAAGTCAAAAGAAGGAAACAAGAGTGAAAAATGTTCTGAAAATTCCAAAACCACTCTTTAAAAAAAATAAAAATAATAAAAGATAGGTCAAAGCTGGGGAAATATAAAAAAGAAGTATAATATCGCTCTATTCATGCACATCTTTCCATCAGGCTACATCGCATACCTCCCTCAGAGTGCAGTGAAGGACAGGGACAACTTGAACTACAACCAACGAGGGGATCCAGGAAAGGCGTTTGAACTCGCGGCCAGGGCCATACGCCTGCTGCTCCATCCTGGTGAATATTCAGTGAGCAATACCCAAGAAGGGGAGTGGTGGGGGGGGGCTGCTCTCACTCTGACACCTCACAGGTTCAGTTTGTAAAAGCATTTTGAATAGTGTTGTAAAACCAAGGTCTCGGAATGCTTGTTGTCCAGATTTTTTTTTTATTAAAGGAGATAAGATTTTGAAGGATAAAAGTGAGGTGGTGAATGAATTCAATTCCTTTTTTGTAAATATGGGACCAAGTCCGGCCAATTCTATCAAGACAAAAGTTAATAGAGGTGGAAGTAAAATTTTACATTCTATGTTTCTTGGAGATGTACTGTAAGTGAAAACAAAAGTCTCACTATAGTAAGAGTAAAAACTTTTATAGTAAAAGTAAGTAAAAATAAAACATCTATTGACAGTGATTGGATTGACATGATGAATGTGAAAAACAATTAACTGTATTATTAAACCATTAGAGAAAGAAAGCAATATACAGTGGGGTTGTTTATTGATTTAAGGATTTTGATACCGTACACCATAGTTTGTTTCTTTCTAAATTACAGGATTATGGAATAAGAGGGACACCTCATAACTGGTTAAGTAGTTATTTGACTAATAGAAAACAATTTGCACAGTTAGAAAATGAAAAATCAAATCAATTGATTAAATATGGAATCCCATGGGTTCAGTGTTGGGTCCTAAGCTTTTTATTTAGTATATCAATGACATTTGTGAAGTGTTTAAAATATTACAGTTTAATGTTTGCTGATGACACAAATATATTTTGTTCTGGAATTGATTTACACATCATCATACAAAATATGGTTTGTGAGATGTCTAAACTTAAGGAATGGTTAAAGGGCAATAAATTGTTTATAAACTGGAATAAAACAAAACTTATGATTTTTGGCAACAATGACTCAATTACAGTGTCCATAGATGGTATTTTAGTTTATCCATCCATCCATCCATCCATCCATCCATCCATCATCTTCCGCTTAATCTGGGGTCGGGTCACGGGGGCAGCAGTCTCAGCAGGAAAGCCCAGACTTCCCTCTCCCCGGCCACTTCGTCCAGCTCCTCTGGGGGGATCCCGAGGCATTCCCTGGCCAGCCGGGAGACATTGTCTCTTCAGCATGTCCTGGGTCTTCCCCGGGGTCTCCTCCCAGTGGGACATGCCCGGAACACCTCCCCAGGGAGGCGTCCCGGAGGCATCCTAATCAGATGCCCAAGCCACCTCATCTGGCTCCTCTCGATGCAGAGGAGCAGCGGCTCTACTCTGAGTCCCTCCCGAATGACTGAACTCCTCACCCTATCTCTAAGGGAGAGCCCAGCCACCCTGCGGAGGAAACTCATTTTGGCCGCTTGCACCCGCGATCTCGTTCTTTCGGTCACTACCCATAGTTCATGACTATAGGTGAGGGTAGGAACGTAGATCGACTGGTAAATCGAGAACTTTGCCTTTTGGCTCAGCTCTCTCTTCACCATGACAGACCGATGCAGTGCCCGCATGACTGCTGACGCCGCACCGATCCGCCTGTCGACCTCCCGTTCCATCATTCCCCCACTCGTGAACAAGATCCTGAGATACTAAAACTCCTCCACTTGGGGGAGGACCCCATCCCCAACCCGGAGAGAGCATTCTACCCTTTTCCGGCTGAGAACCATGGTCTCGGATTTGGAGGTGCTGATTCTCATCCCAGCCGCTTCACACTCGGCTGCGAACTGCTCCAGTGAGAGCTGAAGGTCACGGTCCGATGAGACCAACAGAACCACATCATCTGCAAAAAGCAGAGACCTAATTCTGAGGTCACCGAACCGGACACCCTCAACGCCCTGGCTGCGCCTAGAAATTCTGTCCATTAAAGCTATGAACAGAATCGGTGACAAAGGGCAGCCCTGACGGAGTCCAACCCTCACCGGAAACAAGTCCGACTTATTGCCGCCCATGCAGACCAGGCTCTGGCACCGGTCATACAGGGACCAAACCGCCCTTAAAAAGAAGCCCGGTACCCCATACTCCCAGAGCACTCCCCACAGGACTCCCCGAGGGACACGGTCGAATGCCCTCTCCAAGTCCACAAAACACATGTAGACTGGTCGGGCAAACTCCCATGAACCCTCTAAAACCCTGCTGAGAGTATAGAGCTGGTCCACTGTTCCACGGCCAGGGCGAAAACCACACTGCTCCTCCTGAATCCGAGGTTCGACAATCCAGCGGACCCTCCTCTCCAGGACCCCGAATAGACCTTACCAGGGAGGCTGAGGAGTGTGATCCCCCTATAGTTGGAGCACACCCTCCAGTCCCCTTCCTTAAAGAGGGGGACCACCACCCCGGTCTGCCAGTCCAGAGGCACTGCCCCCGATGATCACGCGATGCCGCAGATGCGTGTCAGCCAGGACAGCCCCACAGCATCCAGAGCCTTGAGGAACTCCGGGCGAATCTCATCCACCCCCGGGGCCCAGCCACCGAGGAGCTTTTTGACCACCTCAGTGACCTCCGCCTCAGAAATAGGCGAGTCCACCCCCAAGTCCCCACACTCTGCTTCCATATCGGAAGGCGTGTCGGTGGGATTGAGGAGGTCTTCGAAGTATTCCTTCCACCGACCCAAAACGTCCCGAGTTGAGGTCAGCAGCGCACCATCCCCACCATAAATAGTGTTGATGCTGCACCACTTTCCCGCCCGGAGCCGCCGGATGGTGGACCAGAATCTCCTCGAAGCCGTCCGGAAGTCGTTCTCCATGGCCTCGCCAAACTCCTCCCACACCCGAGTTTTTGCCTCAGCAACCGCCAAAGCCGCATCCCGCTTGGCCTGCCGGTAGCTGTCAGCTGCATCTGGAGTCTCACAGGCCAAAAAGGCTCGATAGGACTCCTTCTTCAGCTTGACGGCATCCCTTACCACCGCTGTCCACCAGCAGGTTCGGGGATTGCCGCCGCGACAGGCACCGACTACCTTACGGCCGCAGCTCCGGTCAGCTGCCTCCACAATGGAGGCACGGAACATGGCCCATTCGGACTCAATGTCCCCCGCCTTCCCCGGGATATGGGAGAAGTTCTGCCGGAGGTAGGAGTTGAAACTCTCCCTGACAGGGGATTCCGCCAGACGTTCCCAGCTGACCCTTACTATACGCTTGGGCCTGCCAGGCCTGGCCGGCTTCCTCCCCCACCAGCGGAGCCAACCCACCACCAGGTAGTGATCGGTTGACAGCTCCGCCCCTCTCTTCACCTGAGTGTCCAAGACATGCGGCCGCAAGTCTGACGACACGACTACAAAGTCGATCATCGAACTGCGGCCTAGGGTATCCTGGTGCCTAGAGCACATATGGACACCCTTATGCTTGAACATGGTGTTCATTATGGACAATCTGTGACGAGCACAGAAGTCCAATAACAAAACACCTCTCGGGTTCAGATCGGGGGGGCCGTTCCTCCCAATCACGCCCCTCCAGGTCTCACTGTGATTGCCCAAGTGAGCATTGAAGTCCCCCAGCAGAACAAGAGAGTCCCCAGGAGGAGCGCTCTCCAACACCCCTTCCAAGGACTCCAAAAAGGGTGGGTATTCTGAACTGCCGTTTGGCGCATAAGCGCAAACAACAGTCGGAACCCGTCCCCCCACCCGAAGGCGAAGGGAGGCTACCCTCTCATCCACTGCGGTAAACCCCAATGTACTGGCACCCAGCCTGGGAGAAATAAGTATGCCCATGCACGCTCGGCGCCTCTCCCCGTGGGCAACTCCAGAGTGGAAAAGGAGACCAGAGCCCAAGCCGTGCGTCGAGGTGAATCCGACTATATCTAGCCGGAACTTCACAACCTCGTGCACCAGCTCAGGCTCCTTCCCCATCAGAGAGGTGACAATCCATGTCCCTAGAGCCAGCTTCTGTAGCCGAGGATCGGACCGCCAAGGTCCCTGCCTTTGGCCGCCGCCCAGATCACATCGCACCCGACCCCTATGGCCTCTCCCATGGGTGGTGAGCCCATCGAAGGGGGGACCCACGTGCCTTGTTCGGGCTGTGCCCGACCAGGCCCCATGGGTGTAGGCCTGGCCACCAGGCACTCGCCATCGAGCCCCACCCCCAGGCCTGGCTCCAGGGGGGGGCCCCGGTGACCCGCGTCCGGGCAAGGGAGAACGTGGTTCCAAAATTGTTCTCTTCATAGGAGTTTTCTGAGCCGCACTTCGTCTGGTTCCTCACCCAGGACCTGTTTGCCTTGGGTGACCCTACCAGGGGCATAAAGCCCCAGACAACATAGCTCCTGAGATCACTGGAACATGCAAACCTCTCCACCACGATAAGGTGTCGGCTCCAGGAGAGGGTATTTTAGTTTAGTTATATATAAAGCTAAAAAGATATTATTGCCACATAATTTACAGAAGTTCTTTGTTGATGGGTGGTAATAACAGAAGGAAATTCTGGTCATGTACCAACAGCATTCAAAATAGCCAGGGTCATTCCCATCCTAAAAAAACCCACTCTAAATCCCTCAGACACTTGCAGCTACCGACCAGTATCGCTTCTTTCCTTCCTTTCAAAAATCCTCGAACGTACAGTCTACAACCAGCTTTCTCTCTATCTCTCTCAGAACAACCTCCAGGATCCTAATCAGTCTGGCTTTAAAGCAGCTCACTCTACAGAGACTGCCCTCTTAGCAGTCACTGAGAAGCTACATGCTGCCAGATCGGCCAAACTGTCATCTGTCCTCATCCTTCTTGACCTATCAGCAGCATTTGACACGGTCAACCACAAAACTCTCCTATCCATCCTTAGGAGTCTTGGCATTGGTGGCCTGGCCTGGCGCTGGCTGGCTTCCTACCTAGAAGGCCGAACATACCAAGTGACATGGAATGGATCCACATCTACTCCACGTTGTCTTTCCACCGGTGTCCCTCAGGGCTCGGTTCTTGGTCCTCTCCTATTCTCCCTCTACACTAAATCTCTTGGCGAAGTTATATCCTCACATGGCTTCTCCTACCACTGCTATGCCGATGACACTCAACTCATCCTCTCCTTCCCTCCCTCAGACACTCATGTCTCCACTAAGATCTCTACATGCTTGGCAGACATCTCATCTAGGATGACCACTCACCAGCTAAAACTCAACACTAGTAAAACTGAGCTGCTTTACATCCCGGCTGACTCATCCCCCCTCCAGGACCTTGCGATCTCTTTCGACAACTCCCTAATCCGTCCTTCGGTTTCTGCTAGAAACCTTGGAGTTACCATAGATGATCGGTTGTCATTTTCCTCACATATCGCCAGTCTTTCTCGCTCTTGTCGGTTTCTCCTCTTTAACATCAGGAGGATACGTCCATTTCTTTCCACTCAGGCTACCCAGATACTCGTCCAGTCCCTCGTCATCTCACGCCTTGACTACTGTAACTCGCTTCTAGCGGGTTTACCACTGAGCGCCATCCGTCCCCTCCAACTGATTCAGAATGCAGCTGCTCGTCTTGTTTTCAACCTTCCCAAGTTCTCCCACACCACTCCTTTGCTGCGCTCCCTCCACTGGCTTCCTGTAGCTGCACGCATCAGATTCAAAACATTGATGCTCGCATACAAAGCCAAAAATTCTCTGGCACCATCCTACCTAAAGGACCTCATCACACCCCGCTCTGCACCACGATCTCTCCGATCCTCCAGCACTGCTCGACTGGTCCCTCCTCCCCTCAAGGCACAAGGAAGACACGCATCTCGGCTCTTCTCTGTCCTGGCACCTAGTTGGTGGAATGAACTCCCCCTAGATGTCCGAACAGCAGAATCCTTGACTGTCTTCAAGCGACGACTCAAAACTTTTCTTTTTCAGAAATACCTGACGTAGAACTTCTATATTCTTTCTCGACTCTTATTCTGGTGTGTGTTTAAAAAAAAAAAAAAAAAAAAAAAAAAAAAAAAAAAAAAAATCTACACTACTCAATGGAGTTCTCAGAGATAGTATTCATAGCTTGGGTCCTTATTGAGCTAGCATTGGAAATTCATTGCAGAGTCTCAAAGCACTTATGTAAGTCGCTCTGGCTAAGGGCGTCTGCCAAATCCTGTAAATGTAAATGTAAATGTAAAATTTGATTTTAAAAGTATATTGTAATTGTGCAGACAACATTAAAGCAGATGTGTATTTCAGTATACGGAGTAAAACTGTGTAATAATTTGGATGATGATTTGAAAAAATTTTCAACTATCAATAAATTTAAGAAATTTTACAAAGAAAAAGTTTTATATATGGCCATATGTAATTTACTTTATAATCATTGAGAAAGGAGCAGGACATACAAGAATCTTCTTCCTTTTCACTTATGGATTGCATGCAATGAACAGTTTGTGTTCATTGCTTAATGACAGTATTTGAAAAAAGTTGACTAAGTGGAATAAACTGATTGATTGATTGATCGATGTAAGTCGAATAGAGTAACACCACACTGAGGTACAACACCATGCCATTACTGTACGTTCCAGATGGTCATGTGGAGCTCTGGATGTCTAAGCTACACGGTGCCCTGGATTGAGTGAGTTTGTTTGAGTACTGATTTTTCAATTTAAACGTATTAAATATGCATGATAACCTATGATTAACTACTTGTATGTCACAAAATTTGTTAAAAGGAAGAAAACTCATTTTTGCATATATAATATGGTGTACAGTAACTTAATGATTCTTGAAAACTGATTTATGCCTATGTTGGAGCATTTCACACATCCACTGTATCCTCTTCCCACCAATGATTCAATTCACATGGGTACAGGGCACGCTCACACACCATTCACACACACATGCACTCCTACGGGCAATTTAGCAAGTCCAATTAGCCTCAGCATGTCTTTAGACTGTGGGGGGAAACCGGAGTACCCGGAGGAAACCCCACGACGACATGGGGAGAACATGCAAACTCCACACACATGTGACCCAGGCGGAGACTCGAACCCTGGTCCCAGAGGTGTGAGGCAACAGTGCTAAGCACTGCACTACCATGCCGCCCCTATTTGTGTATTGTTTATAAAAACTGTTTTTGATGATGCAAACATTTTTGTTTAAGCGTAGCAAAATAATATTTAAAATCTTAGTAAGTTAAACGCACCCGTTTCTTGTAGCTAAATGACTTTTTAAATAAATCTAATAGCTCATTTTGGGAAAAATCATTTATTTAAGTAACAAAAATTATCAGTGTCAATATTTGTCATGACAGGAATCGTTGCTGCCACATGGAAAGTGAATCCACTGCAAGACAGAAGGGAATTAAACTCTGCAACAGGCAAATTCTACCTTCTATATTTTTCTCAAGAGGAATATTGAAACTGACAATGGCAGGTGTCTGTGAACCGTAGTTCTGTGAATCATACTGAATGTATATAATTACAAATAATTCCTAATTTACCTTATTTAAGCAGCAGCATGCAATGTATGATATACATAAATAATTTTTTATAAAATGATAACATGTCTGTGGAGGACTGACACTCACAGTACAGAATAATCAGTGTGAAATGGTAAGTGGGGAAGAAGTACTGTAGGAAAATCTTCAGAATTCTGATGCAATTAAAGCACTTCTGAAGATGGAGAATATGAAAATACATTCATTCTCTTTATTTGTCGTGATTGAACATCTAAATCACACCATACTTCATTCTTATGTAAAACGTATAATATATGCTAAATCAAAAAACACTTATGGTGTCAGGTTTGAAACATATTTGAAACAGGTTTGAAACCATTTTTGTTTCAGGGTTTTTTTTTCCATAAAAAAAAATACATACACTGAATATGTTTTATTGTAGACAAATAAAATCCATTTTCATTTCTCTTTGTATCGCCCTGTTTTGTATCACCGTTTTTACTTTGTGGATGTGTGAATAGTATTACGGTTGTGACCTGATGAACAAAGAACATCCAGGCAGGGGCATTTCTGTGGCTGAAAAACACCTTTTTAATGAGAGAGGTCAGAGGAGAATGGCCAGAGGAAGGCCACTCATATAAAACAACAGCTCTGTGGTCTTTGAATACAGAACTGATATATGCTTAAAGCTTTTCTATAGGCAAACATACCTGGTACCAGCTAGGTGAAACTAATGAAGTACCACTGAGTGTAGATGGAGTTAAAAGCAGGATTAGAGAGGCTGAACCTGGACAAAGATATTCTTAGAATATTTCATATGTATTAAATTGTACTGAAATTTAAAAGGTCCTAAATTCTGTTTTGATGTTGTTTAGGGGATGTTGTTTGGTGTTGATGTTGTTTGGGGTAGAAATCGAAGCCAGAATCCTTTTTCATGTAGCTGAAATTTTGTGACATTTTAAGACCATTCTCAAGCTTAGATAAAAGACAAGAACTTGCGTCCAACACGAAATATGGGCTCCTCTAATCCAGCCTCTTTATATCTGTCCCACCACTGAAATCCTTTCCAAGCGAATCAGTGGCACATATGTTGTGTGTAACTCTTCTGTCGGCCTTATCTTCACAATCCCCTATCCTGAGTTAATATATCCTTTTCTGGGGCAGAATTGCCTTCGTCTCCGTTTACCTATGGGATTGGCATACAGATAAAATGAGGAAATGAAAAAGAGTTGGATGTATTTAATCTGTGTTGCTGAAGGATGCTGCAAAGATTGGAGCTTTAGTAATAACATTGCACCTTGATTTATTTCATTATATTCCAAGTTAGAATGTTTTTGATCTGAAATATCAGGAGACAAATGAGCCTTTATTTAAAAAAATAAAAATAAATAAACTCACAAGATAAATCCCACTGAAAACTAAATGGCAATGAAAAAAATATATAAGTATCAGAATTATAAGCCCATTATACACAGGTCTATAATCCTAGCAGGGTTCTGTAGAGTCCATTACAAACATATAATGATCCAGTTAGCAGCTACTGTGAAATTGTGCAGTTTTGTAAAGGATTGCATGAGTAACAAGCATTCTGACGAAATAGAGAGGGGTCATCATTTTCTGCACAATTTTCCTTACATGTCAACATTTTCCTTCCCAATGAAAAAAAATGGTTTCTCTCTGTCATCCAAACACGACAGCATGCAATTTTTCTACTCCACCTGGAAATTTTAAATATGCGCCTAAAATCCAGTTTGCGTGGATCCTGGAGTGCCTAGAAATGATGATGTACTGGAGTCTGAGTCACAGGAATCTGAGGAGGAGACAATGGACTTTATGGAGGAGGAATGTCAAGCAACCAGTATTCTTCCTAAATTAACACGTACCTGTATGTGGTGTATGTATGTGGTGTATGTATGTGGTGTACGAAGGTGAATACAGGAATGATTGTTAGAGATACTTGTTAAAGGTACTTCTGCAGTGCATTTGTATGATTTCAGAATGATATAATTCTCACGTCTAGACACAATACATGTATAGTCCTGTTTTTCTGCGATATTGAAGAAAAAAGAAAGAAAGGCCCTGTACATATAATTCACAGCAAGGACCTTGTGAATCACATCACCAAGGTTTCCCTTTACAACGTCTGCATTGACACAGAAGAATTCCGGTTTGAGCTCAAAGCCTGTGAATGCATGTCTGAGGAACTTAAGAGTTCCTAGCATCATCGCAGTCTTATCAGAGTTCAGCAGAAGGAAGTTCTGTGTTATCCAGTCCCTAATGTCCATGGAGGCTTCACGTTACAGAGCTGAAATGTTTCACATGTTTTGACAGATACATGGAGTTGTGTGTCATCAGCCAGGCAACTGGGAAATATAATATCCCCAAGGGGCAACACATATAAGATTGCAAACTGAGGTCAGGGGAAGAAGTCCACTGCAACGCAAGAAGGTTGAGAAGTTATGTGACTGGAGCAATGGGCAGGAGGCCATCAGTCTCTTCAGCTCTTTGGCCAGGATAGCAGGCGTTTCAAAAGGTCAGAAAACTGTAATCATCCATTCATCCACCTGGAATTACAATGCATAAAAGCTAACTATGTTTCTAAATATTCCTGCATTATGCAGGTGTAAACTATTAAATCAGATTTTTCCAGAATTGCTCCTGAGAGGATTAACTGTTGGATGTGGGACAAAGTGATGCCTTTGTGCAAAGTACCGCAGAGGTCAGGCCTCCTCTGGGCTGCATGTAAATGTACTCATTTCCTGCATAACCCAGCAGAAGGATAAAAACCTTCATAATTTCCCTCCTATGCCCCTCAATAACATGATGTTAGATGCACACAGTGTGTTTCCTGTCATTAGTAGCAGATCATTACATCCATTAAGTCAAATCTGAATTATATTGTGAATCATCTTTCAAATTCAATGTAGGCTTGATTGCCTTCTTGTTCTCTTCAGTTGTGGAGGGAGAGTTGAACAGATTTGTGTGACAGATGGGAGCCATTTGAAACAGACATCAGATTGTCCTTAAGACTGCCAATAATCATTAAGATGTGGTGAGACAAGCAGGGGACGAGCCAACCGGTCACATGACAGGTCCCATTAGTTGGTTTTGTGCACCTCAGTACGGGCATTCCAGTGCAAAGCAAGAGATTCAAAATTTCAGCAATTCCCCTCAGTGTAATTCCCCAGTACAATACTGCAGAGCTCCAGCCATTTCCAAGATATCTTATACCTAACCATGCAAAGCCTGTTACTGATGTGTATTTACCTGTCAGTTTCTCAGGAACGTATCTTGTTCAGTTTATGGCTAAATCATATTGGCAGATATAACGTTTTTATGTCTGGATGTTCCATCTGGGGAGATCAGAGGAGATATATGGGTTAGACCGTATTTTACGTTTAATAGTCTTTGCAAAGTCATATAATCTTTGAGATTCATTAGTAGTAAACAGGGGAAATAATTAAACAGGCCCTTTAGTAAAGCCAAGCAGCCTTTAGAATTACCCATCAATTAGTGATGGATTTACACTTGAGTGATATATTGTCTAATTCGTGTCTTCATCCACATCACTGAGGTCTGTGATTAAACGAACAGGGCTAAAAATTCCACTTCTGCTCTCAATAAAGCCACAGGGCATCACTGCTACTGATTGACATTTGACGTCTTGGGACACACAGACAAAAATTACCTTTTGTCCCTTTTTAGATAGAAAATAGAGAGAAGATTGCACTTGTCTTATCTATTTGCCATGTCATTGTATTTCAGAAATCGCCGGAGACTGGAGTGGACAGGGGAATGTGGCGAGCCGGCCTTCCATGTAGAGGCCTCCGGTCTTCCCCTGAAACCAATACCTCTCCACATAGTAGCAGACAAATCAGGCACTATCTGAGGTCTAATTCAACAGATGGAAGCAGCTGCCCCCTTTCGCCTTGGAGCATCTTTGGCTGAGCAGAGTCACGCTCCCTCAGTCTGCGTTTAGTTTTGCCATCTGACCCAAATGTTGTCATCAGTCTTCCTCTAACCAACAGTAAGACGAAAATGGCTGAAGTAATTCCACACTCCGGGGATATTTGTGAATGCATTCATGGGGTCAGTGCGAGTTTGAATTAAAAAAGGGCTTTCTTCCACTTTTCCTAGTAAAGAAAAAATCTTGACGCATAATTTTTAAGATTTGTCATATACAGTAATCACTCAAAAGTAAAACACCTACTTGGTTTTTGTAATGTAGAAATAAACCATAATTTATACTGTAGTACTAACAAAGCAAGAAAGAAGATGAGTGAATGGGCACGATGGTCCCAGCTACCTGAGTGGCCCAGAGACACCCACCCAATCCTGTTGCCTTGTGCAAATTGTGTGCTCTTTGCCTCGAATATTCCTGTTTAACAATTATGAACATTTAGATTTTTACTGTTGCATAGTTATATTCATATGATCCAGTGTAATTTTTTTCCCAGGCGTATTTCCTTTACCTGGGGAATCGGCTTTCATGGGGAGAGTAACAGCTATCTGCAGCATTGCATCTGTTAGCTCAGTGTGGGGTGCTGGGAGATGAAAGCGCCCTGACACGCTCTGCTGCTGACTGGAGGAGGACAAGCATAGATCTTTTTATACAGTGGAGCTGCATTTCACATCCCTGCCTCATGACTCTCAGGGTCTATGCCGGAGGGATTTACACCCTTTCGCAGCAGCTGTGTGACTGTGTGGGCAGTCTGTCATGAGGTAGATGACTTGTTAAGGGCAAGGAGACATTTGAGTCATTGACATTTTCCAGTAGATGATGAAGAACAGTTGGCAGGAAGAACACTGGGCTTTTGTCATCTCTGCACTGATCATAAACAGACTGAAAGTGGGATAGAATTTTCCTCAAATGGCTGGTTTACTTTTCATCACAATTGTATGGGGTCTATGTGGACCAGGTTGTGTGTGGCGCAGTGGCTCACTGGCTAACACTATCGCTTTGCTCTAGGGCTGTGGGATTGCCTGCTGCTCCCAGTGGTATGTCTGTGTGCAATTTGCACAACCTCCCTGTGAACCTTTGTGACGTACATCGGTTGGTGTTTCTAAATTGTCCATAGTGTTGGCAGGGTATGTATGTCCTGCTATCGACTGACATTGTATCCAGGGTTCCTGTCTTGAGCTGCTTGGCTTAATCCACGCAAAATTTTACTGGATAAGTGCCTATAGAAATGGATGCGTCATGTAATGTCATTTAAACAGTCACAATACTTATCAGGGCATGTATTTTACTTATTACCATGTAATACATACAGAAAAGATGGTCCATGTAATTTTAATACATTTATGTCCCCTTTTCAAAATTAGTCAAAATATTTACTTGCTTATTAAGCAAGTAGTCTATCAGTGAACATATCGTTCATGTGGAAGATTTATTGATATGAAATGTAGCAAAATTTGCATATATTCGAACACGCACTGCATGTGTGAAAAATTTTAAGATGGTATATGGCATGTTATGAAAAGCAAATATAAGGCCCTAATGGAGTGAATTGTCAAGGAGATGTCAAACATAATGTTTTGACTCTGACTGCAGTGCTCGTGACGCGGGCTGAGCCGTACACATACCCTGCTGGAGGTGTTAGACTGAGAACAGGTGCTGGGATAGTCAAACTGATCCTGACAAGTGATCTGCGGATACGCCAAATGGGTGGAATGCTAATTTAATTTATCATTATTTATAAGGGTCCACGAGACTATAAAGAACTATTTAAACATGGGTGCTGTTTAAATATATGCATACCCAGTCCTCGGTTATTAACAAACTTCCTTTCTTGTCTGTAATTAGCTGTGGAAAACCATGCAAATACAGTACTCTGCCAATTTAGTCTACATTTTATTATGCCTTTGGATTATTTTTCTTGTGTTTATTTTCTTAATTCCATTCCTGTTTAATATCGATCTTTATATCTGCCTTGCGTGATTCTGTCAATTATCCTACTCTTTAATCATTATATTTCCTGCTCAGATTAAACTCACGCTCATAAAACCATAGACGTACCGCAATCATTAGACTAATCGAATGCACTTTCCAGACATAAGTCTTAACCCAAATGCTTTACCCATACATTAAAATTCATGCTCAGTTACCTTTCCTGCACTCAAGATCCACATTATTAAAACTGAATCATTTTCTGTACATATTTTTGTGCTCTCCTAATATTCTATTGCTTATTTTGAGAATGGCCTGAAATGCATATTCATTCATCATAACTTGGAATGGTTCTTGTTTATTACTCATATCCTGCATTTGCTAGTGCCTGTTTATTAAATCAATATCTATGGCCAAGGTGCTTTTCAGCTGCTTAAGGTCATAAATTACCTGTAATTTAACCACCATTCTCTATAAATATTCATTGAGATGGCTTTATTGGTCTAGTTATTGAAAATACTGTATTCACTGTTTTTCGACTTTAACATCCATGGTTATTGTCTTTCAATTCTAATAAATATGGTTTAATTCTGCATCATTTACTATATGTTATTGTTGTAATATATCAAATTCAGCTGGTAAAATAGCAGTTCTGACACACTCTTTAGCCTGGAAGTGAATGGGACAGAAGCTGACAAGGTAGTCAAACACAGACGTGTTTTAGAGAGCTTTGTGGGGAGAAAAGCAGCCTTCAAAGCAGCCTGAACTGGTCCTTCAGCTACAAACTCAACTCCTCATTTTGCCTATAGTCTGTATTGAATTGCTGCCGTCTGTCCTGTCCTGCATTGTGACAGATGCAGAGGTGGGTTTCCCTGGGGATGGCCGTGTAGCTGCTGAGAACCTGCTTTGGCGGATATTCTGGGAGCCAATAATGGATTGGGTGCGTGTTTCAGAATAGTCCCCTTTGAACATTTGTTATTCAGGCAACAAATACAATTGATGTCACCAATCCCATGAATCCAAATCAGTTCCAAATGAAGATTTTTTTTCCCTTCCCCTTTGAAGACATGTTACTGATGGAGTGCTTAGAGCGCTCAAAGTTAAGTGTAGGACAAAACTCCACGAAAAAGAGATATACAGCGAAACAGCTATTTACTATTGAGAAGTGTCCGAGAATTTGACACTAAAAAGGAAAATGATCAATAAATATTCAGAAAGGAAGAGGAAACCTCATACTGCATTTAAAATGTCAGTCCTTTCATCAGAATATACCTGACAACCTACATTTTCTATTTTGAGAACTAACCTCTTAAACTTATTTTAAAATTGCCCTTGGAGGTGTATTCCTCCCAAAAAAACATTATAAATTCACAGATCAGTGTCTTTGGCTGAATAAAATGTTGATATAGAATCTATCTGATTTCAAGCATTAAAAGTATTAATGATGGTGATAGAGAAGTTCGATTATGTTAGTGCCCCCCCCCCTCTCCCCCTTACCAAATTATACGCATCCTCATTTCAGCATGCAACTGAAGATCTAAGGGCATCCTACTTAATACGTTAACATTAACCATTAAGCAATCTTGTCTAATACATGAACACATGTAATCTGTAAAATGTTATCCCTGGCATACAATAATGTATAATAAATATATGAACGGTCAGTTATTTAAAGGGTAACATCCATTTTTGCCTTTGTATAAATTGGATATCATTCATCCATCCACCATTGAACCACTTATTGTCAGGATCAGTCCCTGTCCTGTCCTGTACATCGTTTTCCTGTTTTTGACCAACAGGTGTCGCTGGTTATCCTGTCCTATTTAGTCTTTGTTAATTGTTTATGACCCTCACCTGTTCCTTGTTGGTCCTAGGTCTCTAGTGGTTAGTCTAATTGTAATGATTCTCACCTGTCGCTTGTTTTGTAACCATGTTATATATGTGTATCTGCCCTTGCGCTGTTCCTCCATTGTTCTTCTTGAGTGTCAGTGCTGTGCATGTGTTCCTTCCTGTGTTCCTTCCTGTGTTCCTTCCTGGGTCTTACCTGTGCTGTAGCCCGCAGTTGGCATTCTTTGTCACCGTTTCCCCCAGCCTTTCTCAGTCACTAGGTTAGTCCCTTTCCCTCCTTGTACATTTTCACTGCCTCTTTTTTGACCCCTCATGGTCCTTTTTGGTTTTAGATTTATTGTTTGTCATTATTGGAATAAAGTCCCTCTTAGTCTCTAAAATTCTGCTCATGGATAGTTGTTCCTTCCCTGTGTCCCATCATTACCCCTATCTGAAGCTTATTCCAGACAGCATAGGGCACAAGGATGGGGTATGCTTTGCCCTTTCACAGTAACCCAGATAACGCTTACTCTGGGGGAGTTAATTATGGTTAAAAAGTTAACATATATCATTTCATCAATGCCCTGTTACTCTGCACATGGCGTTTGGTGGAGTTGATGTATCCAAGGGAACTATGCCAATTAACATTCTTATAACATTACGCAAGCCATTGTGGCTCAATGGACATGTACAATATTTGAAATGTTGCTTATATATTTTAGTAGCACATTGACAGAAAATTTGTAAGTTATCATGGCAATCACTACAAAATGCAATACAAAATTCATTCATCATAAAGCAGGAGTGGTTTTTAACTTGGGAAAAGCAAACAAATCTCATCTAGGTGTCTCCAGACTGTTAGGAGACACCTGGACCAACTGCCTTAGACTCACTGTGTTCTTGGGTGGATCTTTAAATAAAAGCTTGAGAGGGAATCCATCAGAGAAACATGCTCCTCCACATTTGGCCATTGTTTTTCTTGACACAGTCAGAGGGGTGCAGAGCATTCTGGGAAGCCTGGTATCTTAAAGGTTTCTCCATCAATGTCAGCATAATCAGACACCAGTGTCAGTGTCACATACTGTAGGTGCTGCTCGAAGAGTGACTGAGTGAGCAAAGAGCTACTGACATTTCCAGTCTCACAGAAGCAGACTGAATTCATAAATCATCGTTTGCATATATTTAGAGTGCTCGTAATTTTCAGCTCATGACTTCCATAGCGCAAATCACTTCATCTGCCAGCATCATGTTGAACTAAAAATACACTGTATCCTGTAATGCCAGGGAGGTCTATGGCTGCAGTCCATAGCTCATTCTACTGAATTTTTACAGCAATGTACTGTAAAAAGAGGTGGCTGGATTTCTAACATCTATATATCCAGAATAAGGAACGATTACTCCTTTTAGCAAAATTCAGAAAATTATGCCCCTAATGAATTGTATAATTTGCTGTCATAACATAAAATAGCTTCGTTGTGAGCTTCGGTTGCATAAATAACCATGTGCATTACACCTAGAACAACAAGGAGCTCTACTGTAAGGGTGACGACAGGGAACTCTGGAAATTGCTTTGTGAGGTCGTCATGAGGCTCCTTAGGGAAAAATTAATCTCGGTGTTAAAAATGGAACTAATTAAATACTCTAGTTTTCTTAATCAAACAGATATTTAAAATACCTTTGAAGTTATAGACTAGAACATAGCAAAGCAAATTTAATTATCTGGGGTTTACATATGCATAGGAACGAAATTATATGTCAACTAAAATTCTTCAGAAATCCTTTATTAAAAGCTATAAATAGACTCTGTGTGTGTGTGTGTGTGTGTGGGGGGGGGGGTTATGCCTTTGATGTTTAAGTACCTGGCAAGCATAACAGCTTCCCCCGGCTTCATGCATAAAGCTAAAAGAAAGCGGCCCTCGTTCATGCGAGATGCATTTGATAATTATGCATTTCCTATGCTTGGTTCTTTAATCTGCTGTCATATGTTACCTACCGCTGTCCATCCTGTATCGTGACAGACACTTTGAAAGGGCCTTACTTTGGAACGGCAAATAAGAGAAAATGAAATGACTCCAGTGTTTTAACTTGTTCTCTAAGCTTGTTTTCACAGAGATATGAAGGGAAGCACTTCCCTTCTGAGCATTTTCCCTCTGCACTGGCAATAGCTTTAGAATCCCAATAATTATAAAATGAGAACTTATGATAGATTGTTAATAAGCCAGAAAATTGCAGTAAGCGCTGAGGGATTCCGTGAATGGTAAAAGATCGGATCAAATTAACTGGTAAAATTCACCAGGCAATCCAGCTTTAGCGATCTGTCATAGCCGTCCATCATGTTCCTCCATGCTGCTCTTTGCTGGCAGGCTGAACAGACTTTAGAGGAAAGCCGGCTTTGTTACAATACTCAGTCTGGACCCCTTGGAATCAGTGGAGGAGAGAGGAGTAGCATCCAAACTGTGCTATGTTCTGAAAAATGAGGCCCATCTTCTCAACGCAGAGCTGGAAGTGTTCAGAAGAACCCACAAGCGGAGGGTTATCTCCCAAGATGCATGACTGAGCACTTCAGGCACTTCTTTGAAAAGGAAGTGAGCAAGCAAACATTTGTGTACATTTTTACCAACAGGTGTAGGTTTTTCTGTCTACTTATCAACATGGTGTTAGCAATGTCTGCCAGTGCAATGTGTCTGCAATATTTCCAAGTGCATAGTGTGTAATCCATCCATCCATTTTCCAAATCGCAGGGGGTCCGGAGCCTATCCCGGAGGCAATGGGCATGAGGCAGGGAACAACCCAGGATGGGGGGCCAGCCCATCGCAGGGCACATTCACACACCATTCACACACACATGCACTCCTATGGACAATTTAGTAACTCCAATTAGCCTCAGCATGTTTTTGGACTGTGAGGGGAAACCGGAGTACCTGGAGGAAAGCCCACGATGACATGGGGGGAACATGCAAACTTGCACATGTAACCCAGGCGGCATGAACTTGAACCCGGGTCCCAGAGGTGTGAGGCAACAGTGCTAACCACTGCACCACCATGCCGCCCCATAGTGTGTAATTTCTTTCCTTATTTTACAAGTTTGTTATGTTCTTTGGTAGCACATTTAAAGTGCTAAAACTTACAAAACACATTATAAAGACAAGTATCAAAAATGTGACCGTAAAGAGAAACGCTGGATTATCCACGCTCTGCTATAACACTGACTGGATTAATATCCTTCACTTCTTACGTATGACTAATACCAGGAACTGCAATCAAAAGAACAGCAAAACCATGAAGGAAAATAATCAGCTTTTGTAAAAATAAAAATGTTAATTTAAACATCACTGACATGTTTAATCAGGTTTTTAAAAATATTGATATTAGCCTTTTGTGTTAGCTTTTCAATTGTAGGATGCTACTGAATTTCTTCTTACTAAATGCTGTGCTAATGATGTTGTCTTTCGAGTTCACAGTTCGAGGTAATAATCTAATCAGCTAGGAAGCCCTATTTGCAGTTATAATCAGTTTTCCAGAATTGTCTAATTGAGTTTGTTAGCTTGGCCAACACAATTTCCAAAAGACCATTGTGGCAGTGTAAATAAGCTACCATCAGTGTCATCTATTGTTATAAATTGAAGTACTGTATCCAATTGTAATACAAGTGCTCTCATTGTATTCTCATGTTCAATATTGCGTGACATGAAGAGGAGCATGCAATTTTCTGAAATACAGATTTATCATTACATTTCCATACAAAAGGTACATGAACTTAATAACGAAATAACCCTCTTGCTTTAGATTGACTTCTAAGCCTAACATTTTCTGGTGATACTGAATTAATGAAGGTTCTTTTTTTTTTAATTTGTCTTGCAGTCAGCATGATGTCTGGTCTTAACAGGATTGTTTGTTTATGCTTTTGATCTTTTAAAACCGAAACTAGGTTTCGTTTCCAGGACCTTTGAGGCACTGATGTGAAAACATGCCCCGGATACCCATATAATACTGCTTCAACTGTTTGACTACATTATTTTCATTTTTTTTCTTTTTTTTCTTTTTTTTTTTTTTTGGGGGGGGGGGGTAAAAAATAGGACCCAGATTTTTAAGGAAACATTGAATGATAGCAAGTACCGTACCCATGTTTCATGTTCTCATTAAATGCCAAACTGCCTTTACAAATCACTTATTGGTATATATTTACATAGTACACTCCTCCCTTTCATTGACTTCTGTTTTATATACTAGCGACTTAGTCTTTCTTTTCTCTGTAGTTTGGCTTTACAGAAGCTAACTTCAAATGACCTGCTGTATGAATAATTAATCAAACCTAGAAAATACGCTGACCCCTAAATCCAGTTGCTAATCTTATCTGTGCTCTGCAGTGCAATCTATTCACTCTTTCCTTTGTAACCCCACATATTCCATCAAACTGAAAGTTACTTATTTCTTTCCTTATTCTTTTACTTAAGAGCCCTTATTTTAAGACAGAAACTTCCCACATTATATCTGCTGTACCAGAAATCAAACTCATTCAAGCTATCTGTCTGAAATATAGGTCTGTGATCTACCTAACCAATAATAAACAGAAATCCAGAAATTTATTTATTTTAGTATTTGATCCTGGTGCCTGTTGACATGCTGTCAGGATCTGACCCAGCCTGCAGACTTTTACTACAAGAAATATGATCATCTTTTATTTTTTTATGAATGTGATATTTGCCCAAAACTGCAAACTTCAGTGTCACCAGTTATTTTGGAAGAAACATAGAACTTATACACATTTTTTAAAAAAAGGCTGCCTACAAATATGCAAAACCCGCCAAACTCCAAGAAATAGACAGAACTACTGAAATGTCCTAATTTACCCTTGTTAAAGGAAAATAGGTAATAACAAAATCGGTTAATAAGAAACTGAATAAATTAGAATTCTTTATGCAGATGGACTCTCCTTGATGAATCATCAACAATGAGACACATGTTTCCTTGATGAACTGTCCACTAAACAGTCACAATACCAATTAACTAAAACGTCAGCCCTTGGGTCTGTTAGATAAAAACTACTCAATTATTCACATGTAAATAAGATATGAATGGGAACATCAATTGTGCCTTGCTTCTGTGTTTGATGGGGTAAACACCATGTCATATCTCCATCATTAAAATGAGTTAATAGGTTTGCAATAAATATGTAGAGACAACTGAGCTGCTTCATTCATTTTTAGTGTCTGAAAAAAATCACTTGGTTGGTTTGTAATGTACCGGTGTCACACCCTGGATGTCCTCTGACTTGTGACCTGTACTGGCTGAGATAGACTACTGAAGAACTTGTTTTGGAAATAGGGTTAGAAGAATTTGTAACTTCTAATTAAATTCTGTAAATAATTTAAAAAGTATAGTGTTACAGTTCGCTAGACTGACATCAACCTTCACACCATTTAAGACAATTAGTTTAAGTATGATTTATTGACAGTAAGTAAACAGTGATAATTGTGTGAACTGCTCCCTGTTGCAGACTTTGATTAATTAATATGCAAATGAGGGCATATCTCAGAGAACATATGCTTAAGGGGTAGTTGATCAACATGAAGTGCAGTGACCAGGATACCCAATAAACAGTATATGGAAAGACAGGTAAGGATTCACAAATATCACAGACAGCAAACTAAGACAACGGGACAGAAACCGAATCAAATGTCAGAATGTATATTCATTCTGTATGAAATGAAAAATCATAACCAATTATGACCAAAACTGTAAATCAATAATTAAAACTTCAAAATCGTTACAATGAACCATAAGTGACATTAAAACTGTTTGTCACAAACTTGACACATTCAAGAAAGTTTAATATGTGCTCCAAATAATTTTGACGTGTTACTTGGATGAATTTAAATAGGTACTGTGTGAAGATATTTTTCATTAATATTGTTCTATGGATTTTTTTAACATATGAAAATACAACATTTGGGTTCCTGACCTTTCACAGATAGGGCAATAGATATTTTTGTGGAAAAAAATGCAAGTAACCAGAACACAGCCTTTTCAGTTACTATTTAACGTATAAAATACAAGGACACTGACACTGCCATCAGTCTGAGATCGCTTTCCTTTTGTAAACAATCACCGCAGTAAGTAGAATATCAGGCCTTCCTTAGAAAACGAAACTTTTAGCTATTTACATTTTTACACCTTCTCACATTTTTTGCTCTGGCATTGTATTTACATTTCACAACATTTAGAAACATTTAAACTCATTACTTCATTATATAGTTCTGCACATTAAGGACAACGTAATAAAATTTCAAGAAACATGGTATATATTGTTTTGATGTTACAAAAAAGGAGATTAATGTAGTTCAGATGCAATAGGAATATGGTTAAAATCATACCACTACAAAACTCACTAATGCAAGAATTTGTGATGTATTAATATATCTGAACGTAGCAGAAAGGTTCGTAAGATGGCATTGCCATCCTTCTATAGCTTTCTTTCTGTCATTCAGGGACTGGGTCACATGACCTATTTTATATGACATAGACAACATGATATTGTCTTCCCTCCTCAATACAAATTGTAATTACAACAATGGATAATAATAATAAATTGTGTGCAACTGCAGAATCTTTTGAATCCGAAAATTCTATTATTCTAAAATGTCCAAATGACTACTATAGAAAATAATCTGTAAACTATTTAAAAGTATATATATTTTATACCCGTATTTAAATTCTTTATTATATCCATCAGTTATTATAGGTGAAGCAAGTTGTTTCTAATATTGCCAATATAAATTCCTTTTAATTAATTGAAAACAACAGAAAATCATAAACAGTACCAGTCCTAGTTGATGTGGTGCCATAAGTGAACATCATCGTTGTCACGTCACTGTCCAAAGCGAAGTGAAATTGGCTGGTAAGTCGGTGCCCTAGGTGGCCGATTATGTCGCCTATAGGATTGACCGACCCTGACTGTAAAAACACACATGTATTATCAGTGTTGGGGAAGTTACTCACAAAGGTAATCCATTACAGACAGTTCAGATCCAGAAAGTGCAAATCCAGACCAAGATTTAGTTTCAACCAACCAATGGAGCATAAAGCATCAAACTCACAGAGTACTTAACTGGTTGGTTGAAACAAAACCTTGGTCTAGATTGGTACTTTCTGGACCTGAACTGTCTGTAATGGATTACTTTTGTGAGTAACTTCCAACACTGTGTATTGTTACTATAAGTCTAAGGTGCTGTGTTTGACACAGTGCTTTCATTGCATTTTTGGGCTTTAAATTCGCTGAAAGTTAATGACAATATTAAAGGTTATTACAGTTTCCACTCACATGGATCCAGTACAGAGGCGTGACTGTTATATTGTTATTAAAGTGCTGCTTATTATTAAGTAGACTATTCTCGATAACATTGGGTAAAGTAACATTCTCATTCATATTTACTGGGCTGATGTTTCATCATTTACTATTGACAGACTTTGTGAAGCAAATCCAAAATTATTCTGAAATGTAATCAGAAAAGTTGTGGTTTTTCACCACAGTATGTAATTCATAGTAATATTTAAGCTGTAAATCAGTCTATCCTTTTTGTTTCCCTCTAAATTGCTGCAGTAATACTGAATGTTAATGAAGAAGTTAAATGATTGTGTCAGTTCAAGTGAACATGGAACTGCTTCATATTCTAGTCATTAAAACAAACAATGCATTTTAGTAGTTTTCTAATGTGTGACCTTAGATCCATTTCACTTTGCATGAACCCTGGAGGTTGCAGCACATCAGTGAGACACTCACACTCTCCGTGCCACGGTCCTGAGATGTCGGACTTCCACATGGAGACCTCAGAAGCTCCAGCAGATCGTCATTTACAGAAATATATCAATATATCAACTCTATAGACTTATGGTGTGTATGAGTATATACAATATACAAAGTTAAATATGTGTACAGAAAAGAATTCAACCTGACGTGATTTTAATCGGTTAAGGAAAAGAAGGCATTATATCCATTTTCATTACACACTCCTTTATCACACAGGAAAGAGGTATTATACAGAGGGGATATTAAACAGGTCGTGATGTTGGCCCAAAGCGACACGTTGACAAATTCCTAAATAACATAATAGATACATTTTTTAAAATTTTTCAGTTATAAACTTTTTAGCACGCCATTTAACATGCTTCAAATATTTAACACTTTTTAAAATATGAAAATCTATAGATGATACAAAACAGGAATTCTTTTCTATGTGCTTTACATTTAAATGCTGCTCACGCATCGCCTCTCCTTCTCAGAAAATGAAGATTAATATAACTGTCAAAAAATAAACATTTTTGTGTGCAGAAAGCTCCAGCAGTCCGGACAGAACAGTTGGAAAACTGCAAGTAACAACACGATGGTAAACAATATACATTAAATATGATATGTTATAACGTTTGATCTTAAAATATTGGCTATAGCTTAAGGCGTACATAAATTAACATGAACAGCTGTAGAAATGTGCAGTGTTTACCTCCCGCCTCAATCACGTAAGGTAGAACATCCCTCAAAAATAAATTCTCATTTACTTGAAAAATTTATTTGGATAAAGTGCAAGTTCTATAACGAAATCACAAAAGGGATGGACTGCATGCAAAGCCTGAGCTAATGAAAGCAAGCCACCCAAAAATACAATGTGCAGTACATGAGAACATGATTTACGGCTGGATCTCTGAAACACAGAGCCAAAGCACAGAACCCTCGGTCTTATGAACAGGTCTGGTCACTGTTATGTCAGTCTCAGTTACTGACCAAGACGTATTCATGTCAGCAGAAGAATACTGTCCATAAAACCTATGCAGAATGAAATAAAAGACACAATAAATTGAAAATGAGCTTAATATCCATATTCTCTAGAATTTCTTTTTTGCGGTTTTATTAACTTATAATTATGAGCAGCTGAGGCTTTAAATGTTTAATTCCATACGTAGCTTTACATGCCGCTCTTGACTGAATGACAGCATAATGCGAACAGGTTATTACACAACGTACAGCTCCAAAATATGATAGCACTAAAAAAATAAAATAAATAAAATAGTGAAATAAAAGAGTAATAAAGCTTTCAAAATATCGTGTACAACTTCGAATTATTTATTACCCTGTTTCAGATGGAAAGTCCATAAAGTATTTCACAATAGCATGGCAAATGTTCACATGGAATGGTTTGTGCTTGTTAAGCCAGGGTCACGAATTACAGCTTGCAAATTTGACTGCACAAGCATCCACTTCAGTAAGAACATTTCCATATAGTTATTTTTTTGTTCAAATATACATGCAAAATAATAAATTCTGGTAAGGAACTACCGTTAAATAAACCAAAGACAAGAAATGAAATAATGCTTTAAGAATGGCAGTAAGTGTGATACATGATAAACCAGAAACATTAAACTAAAAGCCCCACATCTATAATAATACTGAAAGGTAGTATTGCAATAATTTATTATCAGTATTTTACAAAATTTAACAAAATGAACACACCTTTAATGAGCTTCTACCTGAAAACCTAGCATAGACCCACAACCATGATGCGGTTTTGAACCTATGACGTGGAATCACGTGGAAGGGCATATTGAGTGTGTAAAGGGGTGAATCTCTATTCCACCATCTAGGGCTGCAAAGTAATGCTTTTGATTGCAAAGTCCCACCTCCTAAATTCAGCATTTACAACAGAGAACGCGGAAGCACATATTACGTCTACTGTTTCCTAAAGAAAGTTTAATGTATATGTGGTTCGGTTGGATTTCAGCATGTGATCAAACAAAATGCCCCTAGAGAGATTATTTTGTTTAATCTGGATATATTGACCTTCTTAGAAGCTTTTAAATCTCCATGTAATTTTTTTTTCCTTTCTGATATTTATGTATATATAAAAAGATTGATATTCAAAAAGTATTTTCTGACCATGTCTACACTAACAAAGTCACCTCCGGAAGGGGATGAGGGCAGAATTCACTGAAATACATCAAGAAACAGATCATTTAGCCTTGAAACACTCTCTGTATCAGTTGCACATACACTAGTTAGCAGGCTGACCTGGAAGACCAAGTCATTCTGCTCAGGATATTCAATCAGCAGTCTTTGTGATTCAGCTATACTAACAGAATCAACATTTTGATAGTGACACATGAAATAGACTGCCGGTATTCTGTCAGTTAAAAGAATGATGATGTCGCTTACAAACTGTGAGAGAATGAAATCACAATGCAGTCCAAGAAGGATGCATAGAGACATTTTAACAAAGCAGAGATGATCAGACGGCTATGCGAAAAGTCTTTAGTTGCTATGTTCATGGTCCTGATTAATACCTGGTGCTTTGTCACTCTGTTTTCAGATATGAGTGCACATTGTGCAGTAACACGGATCTCTAAAGAAATGCAGATGACTTCTGTATAAAAATGTTGCCCTATGTACCTGATTCACAGAAGACAGACTATGGTGGCTGAGATCAGAAAAATACATAGATGATAAATCTATCCATTGTAATCTGAACAAAACTACAGACTGGTCATTTTGAGTAATAGAGGGCCAGTCCTCTGTTTGAGGTGCATTCCTGGGATATATGGGAAATAATCTGGTGAAGAATAGAAATAACGTGATCATTATCATGGGAATCCCCCTTTAATTTCCAGATATAATCAACAACACGGGATTTCTAAACAATATGGTGGTTGACCAAGACTAAACTTACTAAAATATTTTGGATGTACTGCAGATACCTCAAGGTGCTATTTAATTTTCTGACTGATATGGGCACATTTCTCATTCGAATGGCTATTTTGAATTTTCACCCGTTTCTCTAAACCATATTGGTTGTATTTCATTAAACTGTTCATCAGCCAAAGACAAAAAAAGGATGAAAACATACTAACAAAGATTCAGTGTAAATATTCTACTATCCAGATTATCACTGAAGCTATTTTATTGTACATTAGTCCAGACATTGCAACATTACATTCAGACTCAAACATTAGGCAATAAAATATGTAAATATTAATAATTACCAAGCCTATCGATTTCCTCATGGTGACACAATGCTGAAAGAGAGTTTCACCACCTCCGAATCCCAATATAAGCCCTCACCCCCCCTTTCCCAAGTTTCATTCCATTATCCTAAGAAAAGATGGTAACCTCAACCAGTAACTCTAACTGCTCAAAACACCAGTTTGTCTCCAATATACTCTAAGGTCAGAAAATATCACTAAAAGTCTAAATTAAAACGCTATAAACCATTGGCAAGCCATATATGGTCAACATATTAATACACAAAAACAAATTAAGAGGAAAAAATACACTTCTTTAAAAACATCTGTTTCCAAGAAATATGTAATACTCCTCATTTGGATGTGAGTGACTTACTTAAATAGTTCCATATAGAGCTTTACAAAGAGCATTATACATCTGATTCAATACTAGGCATTTTCTTATATATTCGTCTATTGCTGCAAGAATTCAGAACCCGGGGTGTCGTGTATGAAATAGTCTGGTTAGCTACATAAGGCATTGCATGCTCAGAAAAGTACACGTCATTGGCTAATCGACCGTCTCTAGAGCAATAGGAGGTGGCGGACTTCAGCGAAAGCTTCAGATTGCTGTCGTTTCTTGGTGCCAGCTGTCTGTAAATGTCTGAGTAGCTGCTGCCATGCACCAGGCGCTGATCGTCGCGAAAAGAGTGCACGAAAGGGTTGTCCGATGGGTGATCGGGGTAAAGTGACCTACTGCGTTTGCTTTCCCCCAAGTTATGGTTGAAGGGCATGGTTTTGTTAAAGAATGCATAGTCTGGCTTAACGTTCAAAACGTTTGCATACGGGTCATCGTCCGTAATCCTTTCCTTGTCCTTCAAGCTGACACTGCGTGCCGGCTTATCCACATCCGTCTCTTTGGGCCTCTCAAGGATATTGTCATAGGAATGCTGCCTGGTGATTCCCAGTTTACTGCTCTGTAGTGTCTGTGGTCCCACAGTCTGGGGCCAGTAATGGCTGAATATTTCTCCCTGTTGCACAGGGGGGCTTGTGGAGTCCTGTAACATCTGGTCCTCGCTAATGTCATAAAGGTTGCCAATGTGCAAACATGCCTCACAGCGATTATAAGGGGACCTGACAGTGTACAAGCCCGAATAATTTGGGACCTTAGACAGGCAGCTGCGACAGTGAGTCTGTTTATAGCGGTCATTTGTTTCATGCGAGCTGACATTTTTTTCTTTCAGGGTAAAATGTTTGGTATGCATGTTGAATTTGTTTTTATTGTTAGGGGTGACGTTGGTGCTGACGTGATGCAAAGGGCTGCTGTTGAGCTGGATGATTAGCTGATCTGATTTCCTGTAGTTGTCATTGTGATCTGAATAAATGTCGGGACAATCCAAATCCTCGGGTACACCCCTGCTCCCCCTGTAGAGAAGAGAATCTGAACGCAAGCTAAGCTCATGGTCTGAGTCTATGGTGTATATTTTTTCTCGAGACTGTCCTACCTGCTTGCCCTTTAAGTAGGACAACTCCATTTCGCTGCAATCCTTAGGGAATTTCAACGTCATGGATTTTTTTTTTAAGTTATCTTTAGGTTTTTGGTGCTTCTGGTTGTTGTCAAGATCTTTGTAGGACGCGGCCCTGCTGGAGCACTCGGAAATGTCAGAGTGGGCAGCATCCTCGGGCAGGTATCGCTGGCTTTTCATAGACAGGCGAGGGTCAGGTGACAGGGTACCCTGGATGGAGCTCTGGTTCTGACGTAGCGTTTCCACTGACTTCTTCCACAGGGCACGTGGTTTGGAGTTAGCCTGAGAGGCATCTTCACTGACGGTCACCTCCACTTTGTTGGGGTTCGCCTCATTCAGGGTTAGGGGATGCTGACCCGGGAAGACGTAGTTGTTCAGGTGATCCTTGTGTCGGTTGGTCAGGTATGCTATGTCGGTGGTCTCGCCATAGATCCCTTCCTTCGGCACATAGCTCCGGTTTTCCGTATAGACAAAATTCCCTTTATCCGCCATCATGTCCATAAGCATGGGAGTACTGGAGTGCTTGAAATCCCCAGGACGCTTGGGAGAATTGATTCTCGACACGCTGATGTTGGTCATGTTGGTCATCTGCTTGGCAGACTTTATGATGTTCAGCATGTTCGCCTGTGGGCTGAAGTCCAGCTCGGGCTTCTTCTTCATCTCAATGTGGACCCCATGGATGCAACTCCATATCCCCTGGAAGAGTCAGGGAACCAACTTAAACCAATTCTATGATGGGAATTATGGCTCAGTGGATTGAGCTTAAGACACAGCTAACACAACACATACTAAATGTGACGCATATCTACACACATAAATATGACCTACTTACCAAAGTGAGAACAGGATGGATGAACTTACATTTTAATCAAATTTTATACAAATCATTAAACAATAGATCGTAATTAATACTATTAATAGGGTCACTTTGAGTCTGCAGGCTATCTGAGCAACTAAAGGCAATTTTTACTAATTAAAATGTATTAAAAATGTCATTATAGCATACTGTCCTTGTTTTGAGAAGCATAATTAAATTATATTTCTTAATGAAAAGATGTTATTTTTTCTTAGCCGTACGTATTGCAGTTATAGTACAATTCATGTTTTACTTGTGTATCCTGTGTTGTCAAAGCACAGTCATGTCATAGATAACTGTACAATATCAAAAACATAAGATATAACTGAATGTGTGTACTTCCAAAAATGAATACATAGTACCATGTACAGTTGTGATCAATATAAGTATCCAGCTAAATGGCAGCTTTTATAACAACCCTCATAAGTAACAAACTGAATGTTTTTATGTAGCCAAAGTCCTGACTGAAATCCCAGTGAGAATCTGTGGAAAGACTGTGGTTCATTAGCAATTCCCAAGCCAGCAGAATGAGCACAAGCAAATCTGCCAAGGAAAATGGACAAACATTGAACCAACTGCATGTACAAAATCCTTGGATATTTTCCTTTAGTAGTTTAACATTTCAGTCAGAATAACTCCTTACTTGTCCTACTTCAGAAGCATTAATATGACATCAGCTGATCTGCCTCTGTCTATAACAGTACACCAAACAAACACAGGTCATACATGCATGTGCAAAACGTGTTTTTGAGTCTTTAGAATGATATGTTTGTTTTAGGAACGTGGTCCTTTATTTCTGACAACATTCATCTTGAATTTTATCAAACCGAATCTTAAAGTTTAAGTATCAGGGATCACGAAATCACAAAGTACCATCTGTGGTATTGGTGGCTCATGAGATTTGGCATAAAAGATTCAGCATAAAAATATGAGGGGAAAGGGGCTTTAAAACAGCTGTTGAATGAATGCAGCCATTTTAGAATGCAGCATAGAGATATGCATGAAAAGCTAACAATCTGCTGTTCATTCAGCTGGAAGCTGGGGCTGATCCTTTGTTTCCCGCCTGTATGTACCAAGAAATGTGAGGGAGTGAAAGCGGCTCTCACCCTGCTGATGGTGAAGAGCATCCCCGGCTTCCCACTGCACATGCCAGTGAAGCAGTAGCGCATCTTCCAGTAGAACAAGTGTTCCCAGATGAAGACAATAAGACTGAGGACCATGGCTGCGGCCAGCATATAGAAGACACCCGCCATATTGTCCACATCCAGCTGACTGCTCATCACCTCGTTCTTCTCATTATGACAGATGCCAGTAAGCCACTGTGCTTCGAGCTCCTCCATCTCACCTGCAATACACAACAGGAACCCACCACAGTGCCATTACATCAATGCTCATTGTATAAATATATTACACACAATGCAGAGAGTTCACAATGAGTCTGCAACATACCCAAGGGAACCCTCTGCTAATCCACAACAGAGATCACATGGATATTCATCCATCCATCCATATTCCAAAACCACTTGTCATATTCAGGGTTGGAGGGGTCCGGAGCCTATGCCAGAGGCTACATTTGCAAGGCAGGGAATGACCCAAGATGGGACACCAACCTATCACAGGGCACACTCACCACACACCATTCATTCACGTATGCATACCTTTGACCAATTTGGTAACTCCAATCAGCCCCAGCATGTTTTTGGACTGTGGGGGGAAACCGAAGTGCCCAGAGGAAACCCCACGACGACACGGGGAGAACATGCAAAGTCCACACACATGTGACCCAGGCGGAGACTAAATATTAAAGATTATAGATATTTAGAAATCTATCATGTTCATTTGATTAAACTCAATTACTTGATTACTAAAAAGCATCGAGTAAAATTTTCCTTCTCGATCACTCAGCAAGAGGGCAGAAGGAAAACGGCGCACGGCGGATGAGGGTCTAAATAAAGAGTGAAACCATCAGTCCTGTGGAAGCACTTTAAAAGCGAATGAAAATGCAGCATCTGTCACTACAGCAAAGCAGAACTTAAATATCACCCCTGAAGAAGTGCAATATAAATACCTTTTAAAATTTGGTCTTGAAGCACTCATCCAATAATGTGAGGTTATCCATAGACATTTCCCATTTAGCCTCTTTGTCGTCAAGTTTGCTTAAATTATCTGGCTGCATCATCATACATAATACGGTACACAATAACCATATATAATATATACATATATTTTATATATATATATATATATATATATATATATATATATATATATATATATATATATATACATATATATATAACACACACACACACACACACACACATATATATATATATATATATATATATATATATATACACACACACACACACACACACATATATATATATATATATATATATATATAAATAGAGTAAGAATGTTTTATTGCAGGTTATTGACAGTAAAGTTAGCAGTGGTTTTTAATTTTTGCAGACATTCACAGATCGCTCTATTTACTCTGTTAAAACATTACAAGAAAATCCCTCATTCAAAAATCTGCGTACGTGAAATTACATTATGCACCTTTGTTATTCAGTTACTACATCCAATTGTGAAAATGTGAAATAATCCAGCCCTTGTTGAGAATTCAAGCGCTCACTTGGCTTGACAGTCTGCGACATTTCAGAATAAAAATCCCAAATGGAAAAACAAGGACACATGGTTATTACCAGTGTGTGGTCTACATCAACATATACATAGACATAGACAGGAAGCACATATAGGGCCAACGTACACTGGTGATATTATAAATAATAATATAAGCCAATGTGTCCATTATATTTCTAGGCAGGTGGAACATAGGGAAGCCTAATACTCCAAAAGCAAGGAACCCAGCAACTAAATTTCAGCTTATCAAAGTACCTGAGTAAACCTACACATATCACACACTTTGGCACTTCTGAAATCTGCAGGTAATTTGTGAAATGGATATATATGCCTCATTTCATTATTTTCTATGTAGGAGGTATATAGGCCATCATAATGCTCTAAAGACAGATCTTAGCAACTCATTTTTGATTCTTGGTCGAGGAACGTGACTAGCCCTGCACATATCATGCACTTTGAGACTTGTGAAACTTGTCTAATGATTTGTGACATTAAATTCATATGCCTTATATCCATTATTGTCAATGCAGCAGTGGTGGCTGGCCCATAGGGGGCGCTTGGGTGCCGCCCTCCCAGATGTGGGGGGGGGGGGATATAAAATATATAAAAATAAAAAAAATATATATTTTTTTTTCAATGTGAGTTTTACTTCATGGTGTGTGCCTACATGCAATCTGAATTATTTAAACAACATTTCCATCAACTGACTCTCATTCAACAGTGAATTTCCACCGACAGAGTTCCACCAATCATTTCTCTTCTTGGGCGCTCATCCAAGTGCCCCAGAAGTGCAGCGAAACAGCCAATCGTGTATCGTTGCTAGGCGAATATATTAAAGATTTCGCCTATCAGCATCGCCAAATTAAATGCTTTTTGGGGCTCTGGAAATTTTGCCCCTGCTACAGAAAATGCGGGAAAGTTTTTGATCGCTCTCAGGTCAGTCAGTCAGAGAGAGACGATGGCGACGATGACAGTTGAGGGGCAGCTTCCAGCAAGTTCGGTGAGATCGTTATTGAATTACCCTTTTGCAAGAGGGACGATGGTGGGAAAAATCCACGTTAAGGAGCTGGGACCCGACAAGCCTGAAATAAACATCACCCAGCCAACTAAGGAAATTAAATTATGATTGTGAAATTGTTGCCATTTTCAGACTGTTCATTTGAATGCTTATATACTGGACTAGGAAGGGAAATCTATTGGTACGTCAGCCCCAGCAAGAAGTTTTTTCACCAGCCGCCACTGCTATGCAGGTGGAGCACAAGTCATTGTAATTCTCCAAACCCAAAGAACTGAACTGCTAAATGCCAACATGACTAGACCTACACATATCATGGACTTTGGCACTTGCAAAACCTGTAGATAATTTATGCATGTTTTTAAAAGAAATATGAATTATTTTTTTAAATGTTCACATTTAGCTTTTATTATAGACATGCAGCCATGGAAAAACTCACAGCACAATGTTTTGTTTCACTCATTTCTCAAGTTATGGGTGAGCGTCTATGAATATTATATATTGTTGTGCAAACTGCAGCCTGGTTCTTCCCTGCTTCTCATTAATGAAGGGCTTCTTCCTTGCTTTATGGGTCTTCAGTCCTTTTCTAGGAGCCTTATACCAACTGTCCTAACAGTGCACTTCACACCTGAACTTAATGTTTCCTATTCCTTGTGAATGTCACTTGATGTCATCCTTCGATTGATGAGAAACTGTCAGATAACGGACATTAGAAAGTTGCTTCCACCCTTTACCTGATCTATGGTCTCCTGCTTCATCTGATTCTTGTTACTGCTGTGTTAGAAATTTTTAACCTGGAACCAACCTGCTGCTCAGTGTAAACTTCTGCCAGCAGAACCAGGATCACACACACCAGGATTTAAAAATTAAGATTTGTTTAAAAATACAGTGGTCTCGTAATTATTTCTGAGGTTGTATATAATTAGATTATTAATAGTATAATAGTAAATTAATAGTATAGTTAGCTTGTGAGTGATATGTTTCATCAATTATAATCATATATTTAGCTCAATGAGAATTGTCTCACCAAAACAGTTTAATGCAGATTTAGTTGAATAATAATGTTTTTTTAAATAATTATAACCATATATTTAGTTCCATAGTGACGTGATTTATTGACAATTACCATGCACAAAATACATATACAAATGTCTCAAAAAAGGTGTGTTTTTATTATTTTAAATCTGATCATTATATCTGGATAGTATAACTGACATGTTTTATATATATATATATATATATATATATATATATATATACACACACACACACACACAGACACACAGACACACACACACACATACATATATATATATATATATATATATATATATATATATATATATATATATATATATATAGTAAACAAATGAATAAAATAATGATTTTTGTTATTAAACCAATAAATCTACAATACACACGCATGTATAAAATATGCAATAAAGATAAAGCAACGGATAGATTTTGTTTGCTAAAACTAAAACTAGTGCTTTAAATCTTGGTTGCAAATCTAGGTTTAAGACAGAATACCGAATCACATATTTATGCCACATGTTTACATCTTTTTTTCCCTCTGACTTCAAACGTGAAGCTTAAAATGATGCAGATTCCTTTTTTCCTCCAAGCTAAATACCCATGAGTCATGTGGGTGGTTCTGTAGTGGGTTTTTACAATTTTTCTACCTCATGCACTCCTCTTCCTAACGATAACTAAGAATGCCACATTGGGCTTTCTTACCATCTCCGATGATGCCCAGGATCGCCAGGTCAACCTGCCGCTTCCAGTACGAACCCTTCTGGAGGGCAATCCCGTAGCCTGTGGTGGCGAAGATATAACCACTTCCGATGGTCACAAGCTTGCAGCCCTCATCCCGACCAGCCATGTAGTTCAGCACGGCAGCATCATATATGAAAGCATCCAGTTTCCTGCCAGACCAGAGCGATAGTCACAGTCAAAACGTGATTGCTTCGCGATAAGCACAATTACAGGATTACAGATTCAGACGTAATTGTAATCAGTAATATTCACAAAAGAGTTGTCTCTTTCTGCTTTAGTCCTGATTGCTTGCTCTGCACCATGGGGAAACTGTGTATTTTTTTTTATTAGCTAAACTCAAAATATTTAACGGTGGTTGCACCATTATCTGAAGTGTGAGTAGGGTGATTCAGTAATGAGACCATTCACAAGAAGTTCACAGAATCACAGGCTGTAGTTCTTAAACTCTGTGACAGTTATTGTCTTTTCCTATGAGTCACTGTCTAGAGTAAGGGCCTGTTTGAGAGTATAATACTGGCCATTTGACCTCTCTGAGACTGGACTATATGAAACACACTGGCTACATCTGCCGTAATGAGAGGAGCTGATATTATTGACAGAACAGGCTAGGATACTGCACAGGGGGATTGTTCAACAGAAATGTAGCCACATTTGTCCTCATACTATCGCGTTTGTCTCAACTAAGAACCCAGTGTGGGCACACTGAGCTCTCCAAATCACAGTGACATCAATGACAAATTGGGTTTTCTAATGTGGCCAAGAACTGGCACTTGAAATAAATACAGTCATCACACTTCCTTGAATTTATTAAGTGTTTGCTTCTGTATAACATCAAGAGTATTGAAGCCGTCACAAAGTATATCAGGAGATTTTTTATCGGCAAACGAGATTTATTTGTTTTTCTATTAAATGCAGGACGTTGTCAGAATGTATATTCTCTGTGGTGGATAGCCTACTGTGCTTAAATAAACCCTTCTGTGTTATTCACTAACCTAGTTAGACATGGCTCTTCTCAGGGTATGATGAACACGGAAAATTCCTCGACCATCTACAAATAAGACTCACCCAGTTTTAAGGCTGACCAGTGCATCCTGTACGCCAGTCTGGTGATATTTTACCATGTACTGATGCATATCTGGGTAGTTCTTCCGGATATTCCGCTCCGTACTTCCATTAGGAACGGTTCCAAAGCGGAATGGGGGTGAATAGGAGTTTGGACTCTGGAACTGTGGGGAGAGGCATAACAGTGAAAAGCCAGGCAAACAGTGCAATGATAGTGTTGTTGTACTATTATAAGAGAATATAATTATTATGATTACAGGGACACAATTTCCATTGCTATGATGTTTTGAGTAAATATCAGGCTTTTATTTCCCCAAAATAATTCATCTGATCAGTTTAATGGACTTGTACTTAATCTAAAAATAATTTGAACACATTTACCACATGAAACTTAATTCAAACACAATAAATCTCCTAGACTGAGAATGTGATAATCCTTATATACTGACTCCTGTGATAACCGTTATGCCCTGACTTCCATCTAGAGATGCATCGATTCGATATTCAGATCGGTATCCGCACCGATACAGACCTATTTAACGGATTGTGTATCGGCCATAAGTGACCGATCCACAACCCATACGTGTTTATTTATATTTTGGCAATCTGTCAAAGATAGCTGCTATTTTGTGTTAAATCTATTTGTACAGTCAATCGCATGACAGCTCTTTAGCTCTTTCCCATTTTACAAGTGATTTTTTAGCGGTATTCAAGCTGAGCGCTAACGCTGCCACTCCATACTCCTCGCATACTCCTCGCATACCCCTCGCAGTAGGGGGAGCGTAAGAACATCGGATCTGGAAGTATTTTACGCTTTTAATGGCAACCAGCAGCAGCGCTTTGCAATCTGTGAGCGGTGGGAGTAGCGTTCAATGGGAAATTCCACTAAACAACGAGCACGCAATTGTGCGAGACAATGCGAGTAATATGAAAAAAGCAATGGATGACTTGGGAGTCGCTTGGGCTGTTTTGCGCGCTCGCTGCAGCTTGTGATACACGAGGGTTCTGCTATCGCAATGAAGTGACGCTGTGGCCAGTGGGAGACTTGCGTAACCTTGCTTGGAAGATATTCAAATTGAACTGGTAAATGCCTCAAAACGCTAAAATCATGAGGTACAAACCTGGTGGTACAGTATGTTATGCATGTTTGAATTGGTCTAATTGTTTTTTGGCATACATTTTGTTCCATCAGTATTTACTAGTTAAAAAAATAAGAATAATATGTAAAGTGTATATACTGTATATACACTTTAAGTACAGTAAAAAGAGACTTGGTCTATCTCTGCTTCCATCTAACGTTCTTCTAGAGTGTTGGTTGGAGTGACACACTATCATGAAACAGAATATAGTTTTCTTAGAAGAAAAGAATTCCGTTGGCAGACTTTCCAGGACACGCATGGGACTGATGGTTGCATTAGCTGTTTTCACTTCTTAATGATGCCCTTGTAATACGGCCAAGGGCACCGTGCCCAGATTATCTACAATTCCTAATCACCCCCTACAACCCAGTCCAAAAGCTTTGCTGTGTAAGATCTGGCCACTTCACTCTCTCCCCTCTCATCTGTGACATCTCCACCAGGCTGTGTCCTGGAATGATACCCCTGGTTCTGTGGAACCTTTAGAATTGTATTTTAAAATACTGTGTTCAACTGGTATGAAATCTGATGTTTTCTTCCTTTAACTCTTTCGTAACCATGAATCATGGGAAAGATCTTGCTAGGCCAGCTAGAGGAAAGAGCCAAGGGCCATTCATTAGCCTGTATCATTGGTGGTAATCATAAATTTTGCCCAATAAGATTCACTTCATACTACTCATTATGCAATAGCATCCTCACCCTCAGAACAGCTGCATCTATAATATTTTAAACACAGGATTTTTTTTAGCTTCACCACATACAGTGATGGTGTGATTTTAATATTACTGATTCCATGTTAGTAAGCATTCCTTATCATTAAAACAACAAGCACTGTATCACTGCACTAACAATGTAATTCTTAGTGGTACACACCAAAACTGACAAGTAGACTACAGGTACTTTGTTAGCTGACTATATTTTGATACTGTTTTAAAGCTGTTTGATTTGTGTAAATGACTGCATGTGGAATTTTAATCTCTATCTGGTAACACTTTACTTGAGGTCATACATGCAACTTAGTAACTCAGTTACTACTCAAGTGAAAATCATGAACAAATATAGTAATTGCATGAAATAATGAACCTTCATGATTGATTAATGATGAATGAACAGGGGATCAGTACGTAACTTAGTTTCTTAATACATTAAGTAAGCATGTATTACTACATTATTAGTGCCCTCAAGGAGTGTTACCTTCTATTTAGTTATTTCTGTTGCATTGTAGTATGTATCTCTATAAAAATAAGCATATTATCTAATAAGGAATAAAATAATATTTTTTCTACATGATAATTTTTGCTTTTTTTTAGACTGTTGGCTTTGGATAGTATTAAATTATGTGCATCGACTTAACTAACTAAACTGTTTTGAGTCCAAGTTTTCTGCATAATTTTATTGTTTCTTTCTGGCAGACTCCCACATATCATAGCATAATGAGTTACACTAATCATCCACACAAATTCTGGTATGAGGATTTTCAAATGAACAATGCACACTTATGGCTGAAACGATGAAATAGCCCCCTTGCATTAAAAAAAAAATACACATTAAAGAATACGATTAGGAATTCTAGAGCATGTAGAAAAATAATATTCTGAGGGTATAAAAAGATTCCCGAGCATAGCCTGGTGTTCCAGGAAATAACAATAGCAAATTATCCACGGTCTGATCACAGGACTTCCTCCATTCTAAAAAGTCACCAAAATCAATGTTCGGTAGCTAGCGAGCTAAGTTAGCTTAGCCGTCAGCCGGCAGCGTCACTCGCTATCACCGCTCACCTTCTTGTCACTGAGGCCAGTGACTTGGTCGACAAACTCCTCCTGGATCATAAAGGCCGCCAGGTTGGCAGTGTAGCTGGCCAGAAATATCACGGCGAAGAAGGCCCATACGGATACGATGAATTTACTGGTGGTTCCCCTGGGATTCTCTACGGGCACAGAGTTGTTGAAGACAAGGCCCCAGAGGAGCCATATAGCTTTACCGATGGTAAAGGAGGGTCCGTGGGGATCTGTGAAGAAGGATAATATACAATGAATGAGACTACAGTCTACAAGATATTCGCAACTATTTTTAATTCAAGGAATATACACATACTCATGTGTATATATAAAAAAATATAATATCCTGCAATCTGCATTTCCAAGACCATTTTTCCAGCACAGTGTCACGGTCAAAATGTAATATTATCATCATGTAATGAATAAAACACTGTAAATATAAAATGAATAAATAACAAAAAAACACGTTATGCAAGTCTTTAGCCTAGAGGGCAGCAGGTAATTCCTTGGTTTTAAGAATATGAGCTTGGAGCCGTTATACTGCTGGTTCAAACCCCTGAATGGGCTCTCTTGTTGTCCCCTTGCCCAAACTTGGTTATTCCATTAAAAATCGTTATTTGTATAAATGGATGAACATTGCAACTCAGTTTGGGTAGAAATGTCAGCTAAGCTGTGGACAAAATTCTGCTCTGGTGGAAAAGGCTAACAAATAAACCTCTACAAACATATTGTGTTAAGTAAATATGGAACAAAATTATTGAGGCATTGAAACTTCACACTGGGACCAGAAAATAGTATAATGCATGCGAGACTTAAGTAAGCTTTGGCTGTTGTGTCTCAGTATTTATGCTAAATTGCCCTAATTGTGCGGTTTGTGTCCTATAACCCTTTCCGAGCCAGTACCCTAGCTCCAGCACCACTGCGTGGTTGACCACTGGATTCCTCCTGTACATGTGGCTTGTTCTGGGGCGTGTCATGTTACAGAGTTGAGGCTTACCTTTGCCTTGTGCAAGGTTTCTGTTAAATCCCAGGGGGCTGATGTACTCGAAGGCGAAGACAGCCATGGCTGTCACAATAAGGAGCATCACAAACATCATCACCCACACGGACGCGCTGAAGGGCTCTGCAGAAGCAACGAGAGACGGTCAGCCACAAACACTATGTCACCATATGTGACCATGTCACCCTTTGTCACAGGCCACATAAGGTATTTAAAAGCTGCACATTAAACGAAAAAAATGTCCAGTAATTAAAACATTATTATGCATTAATTCAAATATACAATTACATATTTATTAGAAAATATGTGTGTATACACATGTTATGTATATATTACACATATAGTATATATACAGATTTGGTTATTCCTTGAGTAATTAAGCAGGAATATTTTTAGAGGCTTGTGTTTCTTCCAGTAACATTTAAACTTTTCAGTGCATTAATTTATCATTTTTAATAATGGGTCCAGAACATATTGCTCCCAGTGCACACAGTAGTACATGTAGTAGTAATACATATAATTGTAATAATATATAAAAAGGTTTAGATAGGAAAGTAATTTGAATTGTAAGCTGTGGTACGGTGTGTTTAGAAATTGTTAATAAATAGACTTTTATGTTATTGTTACGGGTTCATGTTAGAGGTGCCCAAGTATTATTTGTGAATTGTCACATTTGAGGGGCATCATCTGCCCCTAAACCCTCACAAATGCGATGGTTACCGTATTTTCAGAGAGTTCCTATTATTTTAATGTACTTCTGATATATTTTTAAGCAAACCATTGGGTCGGTTGTGAGTGTAATGCATGGTAGATAAAAGATAAAAGACAGATAAAAATGACAGATAAAAGCACATGGTTTTGCTCAGAGATAAACATAATATTCACCCAGGAATGCAGACGGAGACACGGTGCCATTGCTCCTGGACACCATGACACTGATGCCCGTCTCCACAAAGGGCACGGAGAAATCAATGACTTCTGCCCGCTCCTCGTTGATTGTCAGTGACCCGACAGCCATGACGGCCTTCTTGTACACCACCTGGGGGCAGGAGAAATCAGAAACAGAGCGAAAATCAGAACACTTTCAGCACAAGCGCAGTCCTTAGCAGAGAAACTGGAAATGCGGCGAAGTCTCCTTACCTCTCCCACCATCCCGTTCCACACGTTGTTGATCTTCTTGCCATGCTTGCCGTTGGTCACTAGATAGAGGTCATAGGTGAATTTGACGTTCTTGGCGATCTTTTTCAGGATGTCGATGCAAAACCCCTTGCAGCATTTTTTGATGTATGTTCCTTCCACACTAGAATTGCTGGCAAATGCAATAATATTCCCGTTCAGTACAAAAACACACAATATCAATCATTTCAAAAGAGTGTAATCATAATTCGGGCATAATTTATTTCTGAAAGCAGTGAAATCGTTTCCTGGGTAAAGGAACTTTGTACATTCATATATACATCAGAAGTCCACAATCCAGATTATAGCAGCTGATATTGTTTCCCTGTGATACATTACACAAATTGTTAGATTCACATCTAAAAAGCTGCAGGCTCCATACTTATGGCTCATTTGATGCTACAACACTGACAGCAATATCTCTACATGTACTATAGAAAAGCTTATTAAATTTATTATTATGTAATATCTCCAGCCATGTATTACCACTTATTCATATTGTACTGCCTACTGTGCATTTGTTAAAAGGAAATGTAAAGTCATTTCCAAGGCTTCCTACAATCCGATCGTTTGTAAATGGCCACCTAAGCTGTACATCATTGCAGATATTTACTCTAAATAGGACTTCATTAACTGAGAAATTATACACGTGCTTGCGGCCCAGAAATGCAACCCTGTCTCTCTGGAAAAGCTTATATTTGGTCTTAAATGCTGATGTGTAGCAGTAGATGTTAAGATAGAAGCTAGTTGTACTACCAAGATGAAGCAGGTTCATATCCCAGCAGAAGGATAGCTGTAAAAATAGCTGACTGGTGTAAACCTCTTTAAGCTCCTTGTAAGCAAATACATTATATAACATAGAGATGTCACACATTTCATAAAACACTGAGCCTTAGTTCACAATAAATAGTCAAAAAAAATCCTGACATGCTTATATAAATATACCCAGTATGTGTGTGCGCACATATGTCTTATTATGTCAAGCTAAGCTTACCTCTTGTCAGCCCTCAAATTTATTTCTGGCTACATCTTACTTAGCAGTTGATTTCCAAACATCCAGAGAGAATTTGAGGGACACACACTGTCCAAGCACTGCCTCACTGTGTGGTCACCAGTAAGCCTGAACCAGCACTCAAAATCTGTACAGGCATAATGGACGCCTGCGTGATGATTGTATTGCGGAGGTAATAGCATCCTAGAACTGACCAGAGTGTGAACTTCTCAGGTAACCGCTGTTGTCAATCAGTTATCCCTAGTTCTCCTGCTAAGTCAAACAAAATTGAATACTAACACTATTCAGGTCCTTCCTCACAAGCTCATTACCGTAACACATCAGTTTTCTCTCATTTTTTAAATAAGCTTGATGACAGACTGAAATTATATAACTTCATTGTCTAAACTGCCAATTTTGCCTCTGGGATAGTTGATCAATTTTATTATTTAAAATTTATTTCTGTAATAAACAAAAGCACTTCATCAAATGCAAGGCAAGAGCTACAGAGATGAGAAATATAACAAAACTAATAAAAATACAAAAAAATAGCAAAAATATATACATATTATCATACGAATTGGTTGTTTATTTGGGTTACATGCAAAGCAGTTGAAAGACTTATAAACATTTCAGGTAGTTTTGTGTTATTTGACTTTAAAAGTGTTACATTAGTGAGATTTTTGGCTAACTATTTAGGGAAAATGGTTAAATATTGGTTAAAGAAATCATTAAATAAGAGGAGCAAATAACTTTTTAATATACCTAAAAAGTAAAAGGTCATGTCAATTGCTGTATATAAAACAACAAGCACGAAATTCTTCTAAAAATTCTCAGGTTTGTGAGAATGACCCTTTCAGGTGGCAAATACTCAACATTCCATCCCTTACGTAAAGACAAAAATAATAATAAATGTCTAAAACAATAAAAACAATAATAAATGTCTGCATGACAACAAATGTATGTTTGATTTTTAGACTTGGTCATTCCTGCCGTTCACAGTTGTAAATGTAAACATCTGTGAAACATCCCTGTAAAAAGCCTTCAGCATCCCATGGATGCAATTCCTCCCTTCCTCCAGCCAGGGAAACACTTCACTGGCATAAAGGTTTAAGTGCATGAGAGTGCAGGGCCAGAGGCAGAGGAACAGGCAGTAGCGCTCACTCCTTGATGTGCTTGCGGCAGGGCACGGAGTTCCTCATGCAGGTGCCTGTCAGGCGATCCACGTTCTCCACTATCACAAAGGGTGCCTCCTCCAGTGTCACGATGCTCAGGTGGTTCTCGTCAGCCTCGTTGTCTCCATAGGAGTTGAAGCGAGGCCAGACGGGGTACTTCAAGGTCAGGGTCTTGTTCTCCCATTTCCCCATCTGCAAAAGACCAGAGGCAGGGCTAAAGCCATCCCCACCTGTTCAGATACGCCAGGCCTGATACGCCTGTAAGCTCAAGAGGCAGGCAGGGTGCTGTATAAGACAGGGTCTCACTGCAGTCATCTTGCTGTGGGAGGCATTTGGTGGGAACATTTAGCTTAGTGTTGGCTGCATACTTCACTAAGAGGAAGAAGAATCGTGTCGATTTGTAAACATAAATATAAACAAAATAAAGCAAGAGAATAGAAATACCTTGTGGTGGATTGTGAATAATTGTATATATTATGGTTCCAGCTCACTTTTAAAGGTTAGCCTTTACATACAGAAAGTAAGCTTACATTTCCACCATAACATAATTGCAAATGTAGCACATAATTTAATATGCAGGTTATATTGTGCTTGTAAATGTTCTGTTGCTTTGCAAAGCATTTAAAACATGGATACTGCACACCTTTCAAAATAATAATGAAATTAGAACACCCAGCAACATCAATAGTTTTTATTTTAGCCTGCTTGACAGTAATGTTCTCCTTGAGTACTGGTGTCTTATATGCATAAACTATTTTTTTTATAAATACACAGTTGATGTTTATTAGAAATAAATACAAACGTCAGGTGCTAGATAAAGCTTTTTGCATAAATTCCATAATCCCCATACAAAGCATAGATGCTGCTGATTAGCAGTAAGCCTCATGTATAGTTTACTGTGTCATGGAACAGCAGATCCTGAGGTATACTGGATATAACTACATACCGTTAATTAGTGCCATTCTCTTAGCTACAACCTGCTCTTTCATGAGCTGCTGCGTAATTTATAATGCAGTGACAAATAAATATGTTTGTGCAGTGATCTTGGTACAGCCAAGGGAGGGTCTGACAATACCATCTGGGGAAGCAAAAACTTTATGCAAAAAAAAAACTGTAAAGTTTTGAAACTAAGCTGCTCTCTAATATGCTTTTTCCTTCTGTCTCACTTTTCAAACCTACGTTTTGCAAAGCTTTGAAACTTGACTTTGAATCATTTCGCCACCAACGCTTGTGACTGACTTGCGATTGAACACGTCAATCACAGGCAAAGTTTATGCCCGCCTCTGCCCACTGCCACGGGCTGTTTCGGAGCAGGATCTCCAGGTTGTGCAGTGTCTTTCAGGGATCTTTTATCCTCCTTCTCAAACCAAATCAAACCATTCATGGGATGATCATAGTTGCATCATTCTGGCTCTCAGTTCAACAAATGCAGTGACATTTCTATTTTCCAAATTCTGTTATTCAGACATATAAAAAAACAGTAATTTTGAAACTGTGATTTTGTTTAATGCATTGTATTCCTATACATTTAACAATTGGATAAAATGAATTTCAGTCCATGATTTGATTTTTTGAATGTACCTGCCCTCTCCTTTGCCATTCAAACTTAAGTCATGAGCCTTTTCAGTGCAAGTCAATAAGTTAATTTAAATCACATCTTAGTTGAACACCCTGCTTATTATAATGCAAATGATGCATCTCAAAAGTGTCTCGGTATGATAATATCTTTGCTTTCACCAGAAATGATTAGCTTGGTGTCTGAATAGAGGACGTGATATATTTAGATTGACTCTCTAATGCGGGTTTAAAACAGTCCCATTCATTTTCCTGCCAAGAGGATACCATGAGTACAACCTCAAGTTTAACATTTGCATATAAACTGGAATCAAGCACATTACGGAGTAACATTAACTGTTTAATGGGCCGCACTTATTAAAGGAGACAGAGCAGAGTAGGCATGAGGCAAGATAGGTACAGTGTATATTGGCAAAAGGATGAGGACAAGCAGAGGTTTAAGCAGGTCAGATAGTAAATAAATCTAATTGGCGGTTTCATACATAATAATGTCAAGTAAGTTCATTTTTCATGCACTGCAGCCTGTCTACACTGCTATGTTTTTGTTTAAAAACGGAGCTTTAAAATGAAAACTAACTCCATCCACACATGCATTTCCACATCATTTACTAAAGTATTTCCATACACACTAAAACAAGCAAAAAAGTATATGACATAGCTATTAGCTTACACTGGGCACATCAACACATTTACTGATAAATGAGTTTCTTTCTGTACAAATATGCAGCAGTCACATTGCGTAACTCGCTATTTAACTACATACAGGTCAGCAACAGGGAAAGCACCTTTGAAAGCAGAAGCATATGGCTGTAGCCAACACTCTCAAGGCCTTTCAATCGCAGGCCTGCCACTCTCAGGCCTTGGCTCCCCACTCTCAGGCCCACCACTCTCAGGCCTCAACTCGCCACTTTCGGGCCCGCCACTCTCAGGCCTGCCACTCTCAGGCCCACCACTCTCAGGCCTCAGCTCGCCACTTTCGGGCCCGCCACTCTCAGGCCTGCCACTCTCAGGCCCTGACCCACCACTCTCAGGCCCACCACTCTCAGGCCCCAGCTCGCCACTTTCAGACCCACCACTCTAAGGCCTGCTACTCTCAGGCCCTGATCCACCACTCTCAGGTCCACCACTCTCAGGCTTCGGCTCGCCACTTTCAGGCCCGCCACTCTCAGGCTTCGACCCACCACTCTCAGGCCTGCCACTCTCAGACCCACCACTCTCAGGCCTCGACCCACCACTCTCAGACCTGCCACTCTCAGGCCCACCACTCTCAGGCCTGCCACTCTCAGGCCTGCTACTTTCAGGCCCGCCACTCTCAGGCCTCGGCCCACCACTTTCAGGCCCGCCATGCCACTTTCAGGTCCGCCACTCTCAGGCCTCGGCCCACCACTTTCAGGCCCGCCATGCCACTTTCAGATCCGCCACTCTCAGGCTTTGGCCCGCCACTTTCAGACCTGCTGCTCTCAGGCCTGCCACTCTCAGGCCCATTCATGTTGATGCATGCACAGAGAACAAAGAAACATGTTCTTTATCCATTTCACAAGTTTTCAAAGTGTAATTTATCTGTTTAACGTGTTTGGAAAAGAAAATCCTACGCATATATTTCTGCACAATTTCTTTTCATAATTGTCAATCTATTACAAATCTAAACATTTAAATTAAATATTTAATATTTCAATATTTTTCTGCTTAAAGTTTTACTGTTTATGCATAAAAATTCACACAACAAAAACACAAATAGCATGTTTATTGACATCCTCAGTTGTGTACGATTATTAGACAATGTCATGCCTAGATATTTATTGATCACTTTTAAAATCTGAAGCATTCTGGTTATTCTGGATGGTATAATGTTTCAGAAACATCTATTACAATATCTATTGCATTATGCATGCTGGACTCATGAAATACATTAACATCAGGATTGAAATAGTACTGAAGCAACATCGTTACATAAGGATCATTTTATTATTTTATTTTAATCTCTTTTGCGCATGTGGGGCCCAGAGAGAGGCAAAGCTGAATTGTGTTACTAGTGTGATCAAATCAGGAATAGGTCATGTGGTGAGTCTGGACCAATTAGGACACTTCTAGAGTCTGCATTTTCAAAACTCTCTGTTTTCAGTACAAGTACACTACATCCCAAACCCTTTATTTTCACTACCCTCCCTCTGTACCTTTCCTTCCCTCTGGAAGTTTTTCCAAATTCCAGATGTTGAAGTGCTGTCCCAATACCTTAGGGAACGAGTGATCGAGGGCTGACTTTTGGTCGAATCACCGCTTCGACGGGGGCATGTGGAAGTCTAGTTGAGAGGACCCTTTGCAGAAGAAAAAGTCACCTTTTGTGACACCCACGCATGGCAGGTGTATGTGTCAGAAGCAGTTTACATACGAAGTGTGGAGAGACAGAAGAAATGGCTTATACTGTAGAAAGAGTTTAATTACGTCCAACTGTGGTTTTCCCTGAGGAAATTAACCATTATTTAGATACTTAAAAGTATAATATTTGGCTTTTGTAATGGGTTTTGTTTTCAAATGGCATCTAAATACATTTCAATGTGGAATGGCATTTATATTCATTATTAGTCTATTTTAATTGTTTAATTTTTACAGTAAGATAAAGGGAAACATACCAAGGAACCAGAGAAAGTAAAATGGGGAACCAAACCATAATAAAACAGTCATTTTTTGTGGGGGTGGGCGACTTCAGTGATGACTGAATACAGATGGAGCACGGTAAGTCATGAAGGACGCATGGGCATCTTTTTGTCTGCACTCCGTCCCTTTTCAGCTTCATGAACTTTCAACTTTAGACAGCAAGTCATCGAGGGAGGGAGCAAGGGAGCCGTCAAAAAAAAACCTTTTTTGGAATGTAGCTCTTCGGTTAAGAACATGCTAATTATGAATGGACTACCACAAAGATTAGCATGCTAAAAAATCTGGTTAAATACAATGGTTTGTAATAACGAAGGCATGCACTATTTTTTGATGCTTGTGAAACATTTCATGACTTCAGGAGTTCGTCGGCTCAAGGACCATTTGTAGTTCCTTCTATGATAACAACAACAATACAGAAAATATAGAAATAAATAATAATAATAATTAGTACTAGTAGTATGTACTCTTGTATGTAGTACTAGTAGTGTGTGTTCTTATGTTTCCTTAGCTACAAATTTTATTTAAAGACAGACTTGGGAACTGATCTCGTTCGTATCCTGGGAACTGCCGGTAATTTATACTGCAACTCTAAAATGGAGATTTCAAAAGTATACAGCTGAAAACTCTAGAGTAGTATGGACAAAATGTGAAAACGGAGATGAATGTCTGTTTTTAAACGAAACCAGCAGTGTGGATGCAACCTGAGGCTCAATAAATAATATTGAATAAAGAAAAAATAAAGAAAATAATGTCACCCGTGACCAGCCCACATCTTTTTTCCATTCTCACCCAGTATTACCAACTTAGTGACTTTGTCCTTAGATTTAGCATCTTTTCGGAGCAGTTTAGTGACTTTTTTTTTTGTTCAAAAAACTACTAGCAACAAATCTAGTGACGTTCTAGATAAACCTTAGCTACTTTCTATAGACGAGACGCCCACACATGACACTCTGTATCGATTCTGTTTTATGAGTGGCAGAAGCAGCATATTCAGTCCGTATGGGAGCTGACATAGATGCGAATTAACTACACACGTGTGAACAGTGTTGTCAAGGACCAATCACTAGAGGGCAGTGTGTGGCTCAGTACGCTAAGTCTCTGTGTCTGTTGTCCAGAAGGTTGTTGGTTTGAGTTTGGCTTTGGCAGAACAGTCACATGTTCGTGGGCCCTTGCGCAAGGCCCTTAACCCCCGGTTCCATAGGTGTCACTGCACGTGGCTGCCCTACACAGCCAAGCTTACTCCCACCGACACAACTGTCTGTGTGTCGTGGACAGCAGGATGGGGTTGGCAAAAAGAGAATTTCCCCACGGGATCAACAATGTGTCATTATAACCTGTATTGTTTGCTCCTTCTTTGTTTTAATTTAAGTTTGATCGTTTTGACCGTCGCCGTTATACGAAACATCCTTCTTGTCTTTTGTTACCTAGACGCTGTGTGACAGAAAAAATATGAAAAATCCTGTCACTTCTAACTTTATCACTGAATTATCATTTTGTAAATACAGGCATAATCACAGCACAGCCACTGTCTTTAAATTACATGTATGGTGACTTTGTCAGATGACGTCATGGTTATAAAATCTGAATTTTAGCAGTGCGGTATTTAAAAAAATGTAAATGAGAACAGCTATATTTGGAATTCATTTGTATTAATAGTATATGTGAGCACAGAGAGTAGCAGAGAAGCAAACGTAAAACAGGCTTTAACTACTTTCCATTGAAAGTAGTTGGCAACAATATTCTCATCCACTCCCTTCAGTGGGTTCATGCCTGCAGTTAAATTCGTGGTCATGGTACTAGCAAGCTACAGTTGGGGGGGGGGGGGGGGAATTAGTTGCTTTTTTCTCAAATGGTAGGTGATTTCAAAGGCAACGTTTCAACAGAGCTGAACAAATATCACCAAACACACAATTTGGTTTATGGGCAACTTGGATATCAGTCTTGTTAGCTACCAGTGCAGTAGCTGTCACTTTAGCTAGCACGTTGGCTAGCTTAGCTAGCGTGATGTTTGGTCCCACTCAGAAGCGAAGCTAGCATAGGGGTGAGAGGTGCGTCTGCCAGTGATGGCTATCAGAAATCCCCTACAAGGACCCTCCTTTTCTGGTCTGTCTGTACTAGCAGTCAGCAAGGACTGTTAGCTACGCCCCTTGTTCTGCTGCTGGCATTAGGTGCGTAAATTACACTCAAATTGAGATGAGCATTTCCCAATTACAACATACATTATTAATGTTAATATGTTATACCTCCCGGTAGGGCTGCTATGTCAGATTTTAGGTTTCCCCCACCTGCCAAACCCCATTTTAACCCCTGTGGACACCCCTAATAATTTGAAGTATGGCCTAATTAAGCCACAGTCATTGCTGACACAGGTACAGTGTATGTGATTAAGCACACAGCCGAGCATCAAACATTAGTAGCAGAATGGGTGGTTGTAGTAAAGAGGTTAGTGATTTTCCACTTGGCACCATCATAGGATGCCATCTTTCCTACAAGTCAGTTTGCAACATTTCTGCTCTGCCAAGAGCTGCCCTGATCTGGGAGTAAGTGCAGTTGCCATGTGGTAGCCATACAAGCTCACAGACAGGGACCTGATTGCTCAAAATCAATAGTGAATGGCAGCAAATCCCACCAGCAATGTAGGAAAGCCTTCCCAGTAGACTGGTGGGTATTTTACCATCAAAGGACAGAACAACTTCATATTAATACCCTCAGTTTCTGAATGGGGTGCTGGACAAGCTGGTGGCCACAAGCTTTTATCCATATACTGTAGTGTATGTAACACATGTGCCTCTAGTCCTAGGTTAATATACATCGAACTGAAATTGGACCCTAATTTTTTTTGTTGTATATATTGCATGACTGAAAATTTGTGTTGTACCATGAATATTACAAAAGACATGCCTGGTACAAGCATCTGGATAGAATGCCATCTTATTAAATTTAATAACAATAGCAGGATATGTACTGGGCAGGTCATTGATCGATAATGGGCCAGTCTGACCTTTGTGGGACCCCTGCTGCAATAAAGTGTAATTGCTTTAGGTTGATAAGATGCATTCTCATTCATATTCAACACATCTGTTGAAAAATTCAGCCAGGACAAGTTGACATGAGCATGTCAAATGCTTCCTCATATTTTTGTCAGAATGTGTAGTGTACCAATAAGGTTGTATTTACATCCATCTGTGTTTTTAGTTCATTATGTCAGCTTTGGAAATTTGCAAGCTAGTACTTTCTGTTACTGCTGAGTATTGAGCAATTAAGTATAATCTTGAACTTAAAAAGCAAAGTCACATTTTAAAGCAGATTAAGATTAAAACAGTTTCCTATGCTTTTCCAGTGCATGTCACAATTATCAGAGACTGGGGAAAGTGATTATCCAGTTGCATTGTGGGAAAAATAAACAAAAAAATATTTAAAAAGCAGATGCTGCATTTATAATATTAATGTATATCAGGCACATTATATTACAAGCCTGCGGTGCTCATTTTCTCTAAATATCTGAGTTTTCCCCTTTCATTTCTGTTGAATAGGATCTCATGTCTCAGTAATACTTTCAGGATAGTGGATGACAAATCTGGGTAATTTAGCTTTGATGAACTGTAGAAAAAAACATCTTTCAGAAAGTATATTATTTTAATGAAGTTCATGTGAAGCAGCTCTGCAATTTCAGTGTACTGGGTAACTATAGTAACCCTTTCTTGCTTTTCTCATTATTCACATTGGAGAGGAGAAAACAGGTAATTTATGTCACATGGATTATGGTTTTGTTTTTGAACTGTGTGACAGCCCCGGGTTCACAAATTTATGCATTAAGATATTAATCTACTCCAGCACTGAGGTGAGGCAGAAGGTAAAATGTAGAACTCTAGTCAATGACTCAATTCTAGTCAATAATACACCCTCCCATCTTCATTTGCACTCAAGGGTATTACTACTGTTTCACGTTTAATTTAATATGAGCAGCAAAGTTACTTTTACTACCTACTGTTGCAATTTCGTGGAAAAAATGTTTTCTAATGGTTTCTATCAAAATTAACTCTAAATGGTCATTTGATATTGGTGAAAATATTCCAGTAACAATGAGATCAGATTTTCTTTCACAAACTTACTAGAAAACAGCAGGGTCATTCCAATAAGTTAGAAGTCCATCCATCCATGTTCCAAACCGCTTATCCTACTGGGTCATTTGGAGCCTATTCCGGAAGCAATGGGCACGAGGCAGGGAGCAACCCAGGATGGGGGGGGGCAGCCCATCGCAGGGCACACTCACACACCATTCACACACACATACACAACCAGGGGCAATTTAGTAACGACGACATGGGGAGAACATGCAAACTCCACACACATGTAACCCAGGCAGAGACTCGAACCCGGGTCCCAGAGGTGTGAGGCAACAGTGCTAAACACTGCACCACCATGCCGCCCAAGTTAGAAGTCATATCTCCATTATTCATAAAAGAGGGATCATTGGAACAGGCCATAGCCTTATTGCCGAAAGCTGACGCTTTCCCAGTACACTGGTGACCAGGGACATCTGAGGAGCCTGGATACCATGACAGATACTGTATAGGGGGCCCAGTGCATTTTAGAGACCCCAAACGCTAATGTTACGCCTCCTTCTGATAAGTCACTAGTGCACTGAAATATTTAGAAAACTATTCCTTGCATGGGGGCGGCATGGCGGTGCAGTGGTTAGCACTGTTGCCTCACACCTCTGGGACCCGGGTTCGAGTCTCCGCCTGGGTCACATGTGTGTGGAGTTTGCATGTTCTCCCCATGTCGTCGTGAGGTTTCCTCCAGGTACTCCGGTTTCCCCCCACAGTCCAAAAACATGCTGAGGCTAATTGGAGTCGCTTAATTGCCCGTAGGAGTGCATGTGTGAGTGAATGGTGTGTGAGTGTGCCCTGCGATGGGCTGGCCCCCCATCCTGGGTTGTTCCCTGCCTCGTGCCCATTGCTTCCGGGATAGGCTCCGGACCCCCCGCGACCCAATAGGATAAGCGGTTTGGGAAATGGATGGATGGATGGATATTCCTTGCATTTTCCAGATGTGTGTTTATGCGTGTGTGTAGTTCCTCCCTATTCTTAAGAAAAAGCATTTTTCCTTATAATGCTTAAATTTACATTTCTTTAACTTGGAATCACAGCACTGATGAAAGCACAAGCATCTCACCGAGTTCTGCCATTTCAGCCATCAACGACAATTTTCAAGAAAACTGCCACAAGCGAGACTATTTTAATTCCATACGCTTGATTCAGCTTAGCTTAGATCAAACAGTCCAAAGTTGACAGAGTAAATAAATGTTTTTATCTCCCAGGGAGTATGTCCAATGTTTTTTTAGTTATGGTCTAGTGCTTTAGAAAAGCATGCTGGTGGAATTAAAGCAAAACACAAAACAACAGCAGAGAAATGTATTTAAACTTGCTTGATATGCATGATGAAAGAAAACCAAGTTAAATTCTGTATATGTATAGTACAGATCACGTTTTCAAAAAATATGGTTTCTTTGATTTATGAAGTGTATATTTACAGAGACACTTGTGTAAAATGAAGAAGAAAAAAGGAGTAAAAAAGTTACAAAGAATACTTAAATCATCAGAAATCGGATAGCTTTTGCAATATGTGCCATCCAGATATGACCTGTTAAAAATTCAGAAACTTCTTGTGAAACATTCTGCTTATTTTGTTTTTGTCTAACAATGCCCCTGGGAGGTGTTCCACGAAGCAGGATTAAGGGAAAGTCTGACTTATTTCGACAAGTCAGGCTCTTTTAAGTGGGAGTCCAGTTCCATCAATGTGTCTTAAATGAATCCCCGCTGAGTCACCATGCACCATGGTAACTTACGCGATTGAACAAGTCTGCTCCCAACCAGGTTAACCGTCCCACTTAGTTAAGCGTTGTCTCAAAGAACGTGTGGGAACAGATTCCCAAAAGATCGTTCCGTCAGACTAAATCGCGCGTCATGTAATAAATATAATAAAGCCTATAAAAATTACGTCTCAGCATTCCAATTAATTATAAAATAATTAAAATAAAAGCGTACCCATATTACAAAGGTCAAACATGAAATACAATGACTGAAATTGAAAAAAAAAAAAATCCATTAAAATTATATGAACAGGAAGATATTGTATATTTTGTTTAGTCACAGTCTACTTTGAAAGTTTATTAGTAAAAAGCAAAGACAAGACACGGTTATTCATGCAGAACATTTCACACGGATACAATTGAAAGTATTTTACGGAGATCAAATAATACAGAATAACATTATACAGTAAGAATGACACGTGAACTCAACCCAGAAGGTTCCCCGTTGGCTATGGGGATCGAACCAGGAACTTCCACAGTATGGTGACAGCATAAACCAATGGACCAACGTATTAGGCACTTGTGACATTTACATAACTTTACATAATTTTAGTCATTTAGTCAGTCTGCAATTGTTTGCCAAATATCTCGGGTGTGCGCACTAAGTGAGACTATGCAAGTACGTCTTGTATGAGCCTTTGTTTGTGGAACAACATGAGGCTGTGGTTAGAGATGGTGCTAGTTTGAGTCTGACTTTTTCGGGAAAGTCTGGCTTTCTTTAGCTACTTTCATGGAATCCCTCCCCCCAGGAAGGAACATTATGGTGGTTCAACTAATTTATGTATATAGTTTGTTAATTTCATGTGAATTTCAGTGGTGAATAGGTTTAAAGAACAATTTTGCCTGCTTTTAATCTCTTAATATTTGTAGCCAAGCCATTACTTGTGGGACTTTCCAGTATTTCACAGTGGTAATTCTGGAAAATATGCATCATCGCAGCAATGGATAGAAGCTTCAGCAGATGCACTAGTCCAATGCACTAGTCTGTATGTAGTATTAAGAAAATATTTAAAAAGAAGAGAACAATAACTACAGATGTTTCAGTCAAGTCTAAGCCTCCAGATGGCTAACACGAGATTCCCTGAAACACTCACTTCAAGAATGACTCACTGCTTGTGTAAGTTATTGTCTAAGTTCATTAAGAAGGTGATGCCTCCATTCACTCAATTATTCCAATAGATGTAGAAGGCAGCCATAATCCAGTGCCTGGCTCTATTCTACCTGCTGGCCTGCAATTCAAAACAAAACCACATGAAATTTTGCAATCAAGCCACACAGCACCCTGGGGCGAAAGAGAATTGCATTGCTTTGGCTTCCACTATGCTTCCTTCATTCCTTCCAATGTATGCCTTCAGATTCATTAAAAGGTAATCTAATTCCTAAATTTCTAATTAATCATTGAATGCAATTTTCTGCTCCATGTTGTATTGCCGTGCAATTAGCAATAAAAAAGTGATTTGATGTTGAAGAACAACATGGTTTATGGAGGGTTACAATTATAAGAGAGGTTCTGTGGTGGTTAAGCAGGTAGATGTGCTGTTACTATGCAACCATATCATGGAAGGGTGGTTCTATGGTGAGCACCTCCATCATGGTAGGGGGTGGTTGGGTGGGAGACTATGGCCCGGGAGGAGGGGCACTGAACCGGAATGTAACCCAAGGCATGCTGGTGGCTGGCACCCAGGGAAAAGCAGATGGTGGCCACTGCATGGGCGGAGATTCGGGCAAATATGAAGGAGATCAGCAAGACAGAAAGCCAAACACATATGTTGAATTAGCATGTTGAAGGTGCAGACAGATGGATGAAGCTTTTTGATGTTTGGGGGATTATAGTGCATGAGTTGCATTTCTATTTTGTTAAGTGTATTTCTTAATGTCTTATTTATCGGTGTTATGTGTCGCTCATGTTCAGTCATTCATCGAAGAGAATATTGCAAAGGTGCCAGAGATTAAAACAGCACCGGGGTTATCTCCTGTATAAATATACCGACAGAGAAACTGGGTTCTGATTGCTGGTAGATCTGACCCTAACCTACAGTCTGACTTTGATTAAATAAGCAGTCATTAATTAATTTGCAGAAAGGACAGCAATAGACTGGTGACATTTATGTTACCCTGAAAGGTTTAGATTAATGTCTCTTAAATTGCTGGCAAATATTTTAATGGGAAAGTATGAGAGGTGGGATTTCACAGAGAACCCAAAGCTTAAAGTGTAGGTCCACACAGCCTCATTGGCTAGCTTATACACGTGTGCACATACACACTCATATGTGTGTGTGTGTGTGTGTGAATTAGGTTTATTGTACATCGTAATAAATGTAATAAAAGCCTATTTTTCAGGTCCCCACAAAGATCTGTGAACGCAATCAAGTCTCGTATTTTATTTGATTACTTATGGTCAAGGTTAGGGCTGGGTTGGGGTTAAGGTTGACATGTTGGGGTAAGAGTTTTCCCCATAGAAATGAATGGAGAGTCCCCACAAATGCATAATTACAGACCTGTGTGTGTGCATTTCTTATTCACTCTGCTGAATATATGATATGGCTCTTATGTTTGGTGATCAGTCTCCGTGACTAATGGTGTTTTGCCTGTCACTTGTACATAGTACCATCTGCAATACATTCTTACGTATGTACACACATGCATGCAAATCCCATCATCTATATACACCTCAGCCCCCTTTAATGAGGTTTTGAGTTGCTAGCAGTATAGATCCATGTGGAATGACATATTCACATATTTACCTACATCCATATTCAAACTGCTTAACCTGCTCTGCATCACAGGAATCCTGGTGCCGATCCCAGACTGCGCAGACCATGAGTCTGGGGTTTACCCTATAGTAACCCCCAACCCTAGAGGTGTGAAGTAACATTGCTACCCAGTGATCCATCCTGTTGAATTACAGACCTTCTCCGCAAAATCCACTAATAAAAACTAGAGCGAAATTGTGCCCTAGCAGAGCCAGCAAAACAAAAATACATTTTTCTTTTTCTTGAAATGCATGCTATCTGCTTTTCATTGGATATACTGCATTATGCAACTAACTAACTAATATATATATATATATATATATATATATATATATATGTATGTATGAGCTCTTGTTCTGCCTTATTACTGAAATATATAACCAATCAGACAGAAATAAATGATAATCAAATTAACACAAACTGTAAATTACTCTAAATTGTGTTCTCTAATGACTATTATGAGTCTATTTAAACAGAAGGATAACGATGCATGTGCATGATTTTGCTTGACTTTTAAAGTCTGACAGATAGATCATTTGATCAGCAGCGGGAGCAGCGCCTGCTCCGTAAAGGCTGACTCTACACAGCTGCCAGCGCGCTGTTGACGGGAAAGGAGCAGCATCACAGCTGTCTTTGGCCGCGGGGCAAACTTCAGAATGCGGTGACAAGGGAGATGACTGATGGGTGTGTGGGATCCAGGCCAGGCACAGAGACGGGTTCTTCATGGAAAGTAGAATGCAATGTGATATGAGTGAAGACCGATAAGATTTGAGGAGCCCCTGGCTTAAACCTGCTGAAAAGGAAAACGTTTGATGTACTGAGCTGATACACTTCTTGTCAGGTCTGGGGTAAACCCCAAGAATATAATTATGAAATTACGAACCTTGGGATTCCATTTAACTCTGCTTATCTTTTCCCTGTATTTTGAAAGAACAGTGGTATGCACAGCAAATTCCAGGGACTGAAATGTCAATACATGAGTCAGAGCTCTGAAGTATTATGCTTGCAGGGAAGCCTGGAGTCCATCCCGAGCTGCGTGGAGAAACGAGCTGGAGTACACCCTGGACGGAATGCCAGTCCACTGCAGGGCACATACAGACACACGCCATGAGATGCCAATTAGTCTAACTGCTATGTGTTTGGACTGCGGGAGGAAACTAGAGTACCCAGGGGAAACCCACACAACATGGGGAGAACATGGACATACACACACACATAGCCGAGGTGAAATGCACCCCCCCCCCCCAATCCTGGAGGTGTAAGGGAGGCAGCACTGTCACACAATGAGTCACCATGCTACCACGCTACATTTAAAAAAAAAATGTTTTGAAACATGTTGTGCATTTAGAAGAATAACCTCTTAAGGTACCCACAAGGCTTTGTACTAATCAGGGTTTTCTGAAGGATTCCTGCATTCATTTCCATTTGCAAGCCTCATCTGGCTGAAATGATCCTGCTTTAGATGATGCGTTGGCTCTAAGGGGAGTAGTGTGGGATGCATCCCTAGCCCTGGCTCTCTGGGTGTGCAGTTTGCATGTTCTCTCCGTGTTCAAATGGATTTCAGCTTTACTCCACTGTACTCAGCTTTCCACCCACAGTCCAACAACATACAGGTAGATGAAGTGGTGACTCCAGATCTCCCGGTGTGTGAGTGTGTGCCCTGTGTCTAGTATCCTCTCCAGGGTGCCTCATGCCCTGAGCATCCTGAGATAGGCTCCAAGCTCACTGCGGCCCTGCACTGCAAAAGCAGTTATGCAAAATGCATGGATGACTGCCTACTACTATTGGGTTAGCAAATCTTGTTTAAGGACTAAGGCCCTTTTGAATAAAACTGACTCACTCAAGCTGTCACGGGTGATGATAAAATAACAGCATTCCCCATTGTCACTGTGCCGTCCCCCCATCCCATGTAAATATCAAAGATCAGGAAAGCAACAGTCTGCAACATGCCCATATTAGACTGCATCGTCAGTCAACAATGGGGAAAGAACTCATTCATTGACATCAAACCCTTGTTATTGCAATTCACAACTTCCACCTTCAGTGAAAAATATTTAAGAGGGACCTAGTGTACCTTGCAGACACCCTACTGGCAGTAATAACCTGCAGCCTCTTAATAATATATAAGCCAACGTGGCTGAACAAAGGAAGTAGGGTGAGGGAGATGAAGCATAGAACTTCTCCTTTTTTTGGTTACTTTTGGAGCTCTGAAGCTCCGTACTTTGATTCATTATTGCAGAACTATAGATAAAATTCTAGTTGGGTAAAATCTTCAAAGAGTGTCGTGCATAGCATTAGGGAGATGTCGCTGGGCATGGAGCAAAGACGAACAAAGCGTATGAAAAGCAAACAAGCCAGAGACCAAGCTGTACAACATGTGGCTTTAAAATGTTTGAATGTATGAATATATTTTCATCAAAGATCATTTGACAGTGTGCCATAGTCTTCACTATTCTCTTCTGTGAATCCATCTCGGAATCTAATCTGATACAAAGACAGAAGCCCCACTGAAAATACTCGACCAAAACAATCTATATACAGATCAAACAGAGCATTAGTTGTTAGTCTCTTTTTGGAAAATGTGCTGTTGATTTTGTAAAAACAAAGATGTTATAATCATGTAAGATTACTTTCAACATCCATAAAAATGTATAGATTTATATGGTATTTAAATTCTTAATAATAATGGTTTTATAAGTTAGCATTATATCCCAACCTGTAACCATTTTCTAACATTTTTAGATGCCATCTGAAGCGTCATACTTCCCTCTGTATAGCTGGCATCCAGTAGCATCAAGCTTTCATCTAGGTGTTCATCTGTATGTCTGTTCCGTCTGCTGTTTCACTGGTGTGTGAAATTGTCCACAGAAAAATAATGTACTCTGTGTGCTAAATTCAGCGAGGATTCACTGAATTTCTGTTGCATTCTATTACATTTTCTTGCTGGGTTTCAATGCATTTTGCTCTTGGCAGATTTTGCTGTCCTGTATTTGTGGTTTCATAATGAAAGTCACAGATGAAGCTGTATCATTTATATAACGCATTATTTATGAATTGCAGGTGCCACGGTTGCTCAGCAGGTAGCATTGTTACTTCACAGCCTTATTTTATGTTTTTTTTTTTTTGGATTTGAATTTGGATCAAGTCCATTCTGTTCGCATTGATTCATGCGTAGGTTTCTTCTGGCTAAATCTAAATACGTGCTGTTTGGGTGAATTGGTGACTCTAGAATCCCTTGAATGTGTGAATTTGATGACTATGTGCGTGCGTGTGTGTGTGTGCGGGTGTGTGTGTCTGTGTGTGTGTGCGGGCTTGCTTGCACACCCTATGATAGACTGCATACCTTCTCTTACACATCAAACTCCTCATATTAGGCTCCACACCATGACTATATGATCATTTATTGCAAATAGACTGTTATGAAACATTAGCAGGTCGAATGGAGGTAACAGATGTATAACTGATGGAAAAACACTGCAAATGGGGCCTTGTCTGCAGATTTTTCAGCCAGCTAATAAACTACCACACTTTTCAGCAGCCCCTACGGTTTCCCAAGATGAGATGACACCATCCACCAACTATTTCTGCACCACAGCTGATAGAAAAGCGTGCTCTTTGCACCTAGCTTGTGGGATGTTCTACCAACCCACTATATGACTTACGAACATCTTTCCGGCCTCCCTCTTAAAACTCAAACTGTTCTGCAAATGACTATAATTTTCCTGTTTATTTTCTCTGGACATCTTCTCGTGGTCTCTAATTTTATGGACATTATGCCCTGAGTTGTTGGTGTGATTCATAGTAATTACATACAGTTCATTATAAGAAAAATGTCAGACCTATTATTTATCATAAATGACACATATACTAAACATTGACTGAGCTAAAACAGTCAAAAGGCACTCAACACCCGAACTATAAAGAACCATGTAACTCATAGTCATAGATGATTAAACATTTCAATGCTGACCTGATTAATTGTTTTCAAATGAGTCTATTGTATATATTTCCTTAATCTTTAAAAAAGAAAAAGAAAACGTACATTAGCCCCATACAAGCCCTATAATTCGTTGGACGACAGACATGCAAAGACCTCTCCTTGACACGTCATTCTGTCTAGTCCATAATGAGAATAATTCAATATGTATGCAGTATTAATAAATTAACAGCTATGAATATTACTTTAAATGCGAAAAAATCGAGACGTAACAGCTTGAGCAAAGTTTGAATATCCATCGTCTGGGACCTTACCTTTTCCCATTGTCTTTCCTTGTTCAGGACTATAACAACCAATTTGGGGTTGGCTTGGTAACCATCTTCTGTGAAGGACAGATCCCTGCCATCCCAGGTCACATTCATCATATATCTAAAAGAGACAAATAATGAATGAGCTGTCTGGCCACTAATCAGTCACCTCAGTGTGTGACATTAGCTAATGTGACACACCATCTAGAAAAATACCATTCATCAGCTCGGAACCTGCTGGTCAAAGGTGGGGGGGGGGGGGGGGTGTTAGTGGCAGTGAGATGAGTGGAGCATGCTTCTGCATGAGGGGGGCACAAGCCGGATGTGCCACATATCCCTGCTGTTTTTCTTTTTTTTCTGTTCGGTTGCCTCTGGCTCAGAGAGAGTGGCTCGCGATGACATGAGTCATGACATCTCATGGTGGCTCTCCCCGTCGCCGTGCCGCCGCTCTTCTCTGAGCTGTTGCACGGCATATGTACAGGGCTTCCTCTTGGCGCACGGCACAGCAGGGTCATCTCAGGAGACCAGAGTACCAGCGCCCGCCCTTCCACGCAGCCTCTCCTGCAGTGCGCATGTTTGCGGCACACACGCCTGTGCCTGATCTCATTTCATACCCTCATATCCTGCTCACTCACACCCTGTATCTTTTTATATTATCTCAAGCACTCCCTTAAAAAATTGCACAATAAGATCATACCGTAGCTTATTCCATGACAGAAGACATTATTGCTAATAAATAATTGACAGGACATCCCGCAGGGCCAAAGTACCAAGAAGCATCCAAAGTCATATGGCAAAATATATCAATATTTCATTGTGTTTATAATACACATCAGTAAAAAGATTTTAATTATATTCCATCTTAATTTTAATATTAAATAAATATATTAACTGAATTAATTTACATGGTTAATGTTTGTCTCTGATGTTTAATTCCACTTCATAAGGAGTATAATTAATAATGCCACGCAGTGTGTATTTTCAGTCCTGTCGTTTGTGACATTCACTCAAGGTCATAAATGTAACTAGTTGGCGATTAATACATTTACATAGGAACATTATTTGTAGGAATTTATTCGCTCAAAGCGATGGACCTCTATATTTAAATATATACATGCAGCTACGGATTACATACTGTACCCTGATAAACTGAAGCTTGTATGTAAAAACCTGGTTAGTGTAGCTAGTGATTGCTTGTTTTTCAAATGTCCACGCATTGGGTCAGGTCAGAAGTGTGTACACCAGCCAAGGCTCACCGAAAGGTTAAATACCTGCAGTGTTTTTTTTCACTTTTCCTCTTTCTGCAGTGTGTAGGGTTTAGGCTCCTCGAGGGCCTGATTTATTAAAATAACAACAGTGCACTCTGTGCATTGTGGGCACAAACTATTTTCTACTTTCTATAAATAAGACGTTCATTTTGCCCGTTTGGGAATGCAAGAATCGGGGCTGCAAGACTAGAGACGCTCTCACAGATCATGAAAGACCTGTTATATAATCAACATGTTTTGAAATAGCCAATCGGATGTTTCATGTAAGAAGGTATTAAAGCCGAAAGGGTTCTGACAACATTTATCTGGCTTCTTTAAATGTAAACATGGTCTTTGACATCTATCAACACATTGATGTGTACCTCCTTTTATACATAATCTTCTCTCCAGTTTTATTGATCTCAAAATATTATTGACGGCTGTATTCAAACACTCTTATTATCTTACTATTTAAACATAAAAAGCACAAGATCCCAATCTCTGAAATGAAACCTCGCAGTGGGCCTGCCAATCTGTCACATTCCCACTAAAGCCCAGCGTAACCTTTGTGTGAGAAGCTGAACAGAGCTTCTGTTTCCTTTCCTTGGGAACGCCGGCCTGGCGTCCACCCGCTTGGCATTGGCAGCGCGTCCGCAGACGTTTGTCCTACATATTCAGAAGAGCGCAGTCGGTGGCAGGCCATTGAGAGGATCACGCTCTGTTTACCTTCACTCGGGCGGCTGTCCAGGCTTTAACGGGGGAGCACAGCCGCGCTCCCAGCTGCCCCGCGGGCAGCACAAGCACCATGCTCAGCCTGCCAGACCCCCATCGGGCCCAGAACCTGCGTTTTTTCCAGGTCTAGTCCAGCAGCCCAAACTCATTTCAGTGAAATCCCACTTGCTGCCTTGCTGCAGTGATCCTCCTGAACGAACAGCACATGTGCTCTTTGAGTCCACTTCATTTCTGTAAAGTAAGCCTTGTAATTATTAGCAAGGGCATAACTTTGAGTTAAGCACTGGGAGGGGGGGGGGTTGAGGTCTGCACCCATTTCAAGGGGGTCCAGAGGGTTGTATTGGCTGGTTTTGATCATTGGGGGTTTTACAACCGCCCCCCACCCCCCATAATTTATGCCCATGACTATAAACCTCGTTTTCACTTGATAAACTTTTAATCTGTCATTCTGTCTAATCCATAATGAGAATAATTCAACATGTATGCAGTATTAATATATTAACAGCTATGAATATTACTTTAAATGCAAAATAATCTAAACATAACAGCTTGAGAAAAGTCTGAATATCCATCGTCTGGGATTTAAAAAAAACAAGAGGATGAGGTGGAATGAGTAGGTGAGCTTGGTTAACTTCGTCCCCTTGTGAAGCTGGCTTGTATCCTGCTTTGCGTCACTTCTCCAGTAACCCAGACCAAGCACTTGATGTCTGTCTCCCATCGCAAATTGCCAGTATCGATGTCTTTCTGCGCTCAGTGATTCGTTTGATTATTATTATTTTTCTTTTTGTCCCCACAGCTGTTTTACTTTTCGTCTTTACCTCTTGACCTGTCTTTTCGATCCCATCATGTTGCAACGATAAATCCTATCAACCACTTGTCATGTTTCATATATAAATACATCATGACCATTTTTATCCTGTAATTGCTTTTCCCACAATAAAATCTGAGTGGGATGATGGCCATGTTACATAATAGGGTACTTGATGCCTGAATGCCCAAAGCCTGATTTTGCCAAAAACACTATACATCTTAAAACAGCAGGTTTGAATCCCGCAAATCTGTCACATCCGACTAAAAATGCAGCTTCCTCAAATGTATATTATTTACTAAATAAATCACTATTTATATCCATTCCGTATTCTTTAAGTGAAGCTGTGAAGACTCCTAGGTATCTTACAAGCTGCAGCATCTAAGTGGCTCCATCAGCCAACCATGTTTTTTGTGACAAAAATACTCTTTAAAATGCCATGCAAAGATGAAGGGAGTGAGGAACGATAGATGAAGACTAAACTTTTTCTGATCCTACAAGGCTGTTCATAATTCTTGTGATTTCAAGTACACATTTCTGCAAATATGGTAGTGCCTCAATAGGTGAGGTAGGCAATATGACTGTACAACACAGGATATAAAAATAATGGCACAATAATTTGTGCCCCAAAAATGCATCTGTGGGGCTCAGTGAGAAAATACACAGTAATACTTGCATTAGCAGGCAAAGCCTCATTTTTGTGCCACACTAGACATTTCTCTCGATGAATCGTCGTTGTAAACCCTTCCTACATTTATAATACACCAAACATGGTGCTCATCCCTGCAAATCAGGCAGCACATCTTCAGAAGATACTTACCCATATGTTATACCAGAAGCTGACGTGTATTCGCAAAAGCCTTTGAGCCCTGACTTTACTGTGAAACGGGTGGTGTTTCATTGGGGTGGGCTGGAGAGTGTTTACCCAGGGGCTTTGGGAATATGCTGGCTTCCCTCTAAAGCCCAAACTGCGAGCTCTCCAAATCAGTGCGCATCCCATTGCTTCCTCCTTAAACGCATTTCACATAAACTGGCCAGAGGAACCTCTGCTATTAGATTCGTCTGTAAACGCACAGCAGATCCGTAGATAGGGGTAATGAGAACAAAGCATGCCTTTACACTAGTTTCCCAATCCGGTCCTAGAGGACTGGATCGGAGGGAGCAAAAACATGGACCGACTCTGGGTCCCCAGTGACCGGATTGGGAAACGCTGCATTACATATTTGGAAACTTTTAACTGACAGGTTGGCCTGCTGTATCACAACTTGACAGTTGACCAAAAAGCTTTGTAATTTGATCACGATTAGCAGAAATAACTAATGCAAAATCATATAATGGCCTAACTGTAAATAATTATTATGACTGCTATGTTTTACGTATGAAAGTATTTATGAATAAATTTATTTGTACTCTTTACTGATTTTTTAGATTCTTTGCTGGTGTAGTCCTACCTGTCAGGTACACTGTCATCAATATACATCGGCCATTCTTGTCACTGTGACACTGGCCTACTTATTCTGTGCATTTTAGAAAAACATTTCTACTCCTCAGAAGCAAGCCATAAATGTATCTGATAGAAAATCAACATGAGCTAGAGGACTCCCTCATACAGGTGTGCTGAGCTGACCAGCAGAGCTGATAAGCTGTGGTACCTGTGGACCGAGAGCTGGGAATCATGTACCACTAGTAGCCCCCAAGTGAAAATTTTGCATCCCAGGTGCAGGCTGCCTGTTCACTTTCGCATGACAATTTCAGTGTCTGATAAACTGTGATGGGCAGTGTATGACGTGTCTGGCCCAATTCTCCTGGGGAGCAGGTTCTCTGAGATACCAGAAGGCTCTGAGAGATTAAAGAGTGACAGCAAACACCAGTATGGGGCCTGGGTGACATTTCAGTTTATCTAGTCTTTCTCTTCCACCTGCCAGCCTATTTTTAAGAATATACTAGAATAAAAACTTCTCTAACAATATTACTCTCAGTTTATTAATATTTTCACAGAACACAAACTTGAGTTGCTTGCGGTGTGCATTACCTTACCTACCCTGTTACTGTGCACACATCAGTTGTAAATAATTTGCTATGACAAGCCAATGTTAGAGGAAGGTAGGTGGCAGACTGCCTGTATATTTGGATATCTAACAGGAACATGGAACAGAGTGTGATGCTGAAATTGAAACCCACAACCCTTAATCCTCAGGAAAGGACCCTAAGATGCTGCAAAGCATAATTAATTAAGAAGCTCAGTCACATATGGGCTTCACTACTGTCCAACATCAAACAGGCAACAAATCGTTCCTCTGTATGATCTAATTTGTAACTATTTTTACGACAATTCAAGCAATCTTCCAGCTGCTTATCCAGACCGCTGGAGTATTTGTGCAATAATATATTATATAACTAGATGAAATATTGCACTCATCACACATCACATTGGAGAGCTCGCATCACATCACAATGTGGAAGAGGGAGTAGGACAGATACATAGATGCAGACCAGTGTTAATTACCAATGGAGGAACTTACTTCTTTAAAGCACTGGGAGGTAGTTTAGTTTTCTCCGGTTGTCCATAGCAGCTAGTTTTGGCTTCTGGGATGTCACCATATTCCTCCATCATAGACACAGCAGCAGTGGTAATGATCCCAAGGCCATCCCGCACCCTCATTTCCAGAGGGTAGTCCCAGTCGTCATAAGACACTGAGATCATCCCGGAAGGAAACTGTTCTGGTGTGAACTCTGTGTTGCCCGTTGCCAGGCTGGGGACGATCCATATATTACCGAACCCAGTCAAGCCCAAGGAGCGAGCTTCTTCCAAGATGTATATGGCCTCATCTTTGGAGCAGTAGAGCAGAATGACAGGGGACTGAACCCTCTTCAGCTGCACCTGAGTTTTTATATCTCCATCCACAGCGTCCAAAGTGATGGTGTTCTGTAAATCCCATCCCACAAAGCTGTTCTCCACCGTGCTCTTCAGGATGCTGATAAAATCCTGGTATCCAGGAAACTTGCTGGTCACGATGGAGAAGATGTGCCAGTCGTACTCTTCCATGATATTCAGCATCAGCAGTGCTTCCTGCTGGATGGAAGCCCCGAATTGGAAGAAGGTGGACTTTCCATCCTTTCAGATGGAGAAAAACAGGAAGAAGACAAAAGATTACATTAATATATATAGAAAACAGGTCAGTAGACAAAATGCACTAAAAATAAAGAGCTACAAGGTATCAATCCTTCCCAAACAGTGGGAGTCCGTTTGCATTAACAGAAAGATTTTTTATATTTTTCACCCTATAATAACATTTTACTTTTAAACATAGCAGACAGATCACAGATCACCTCCAGCTGAGAATAAAATACAGACCTACTGAGGCATTTAACAACAATTCCTATGAGAATGATTATCAGTCTTTCCAGATAAACCATCCATTAATGTTAATGAATACCATTTGTCAAGTCCCTGCAGAGACAGCCAATGTGACAGCAAAGGGTTATTTAATTAGTAGTTGTCTCATCCTAATTACTCCATTGACCAATACAAAAATCAGCCTCCATTCAGCCCCAATATTGTGCTAATCACCACAGTCAAAACCCAAAACACTGAAGCTCGACTTAAACTGAAATGCTTCACATCCTTACATTTACTGTGTCCGAGCCAAAATAAACGTTTTTCCTTTTGTTCATTTACACACTGCTCCTTGTGCAAATGACCAAAAGATGGAAAATATTAAAGTAAATGAAACACTTTGTTTTACAGTTTTAAATCCCACCGAAAAAACTTTTTGTAAATTCTCCAGTTAAAGCCATAGCACTGAGCACATAGATTGACCCATTCCAGGAAGCCTATCGGGGAAAGCCGGTGGATGTCCTGGACATGATGTCAGCATGTTGCACACACAGCCGCAGACTATGTGCAGTTTCGAGACCTGTCCACTGCTGGACAAAATCGGAGCGCCTGCACTCACACTAGACCGACTGAGCCGCTAAGTCACTTACAAGCAGCAAGAAAGTAGCTTACTAATACAAGCTTAGCTATTTAGAAATTTAAACAGAACCAGCAAATGGTTGCATGGATGAGAATTTCATCAATTTTATTTGATTATATGAAAGGACAAAATCACAAAAATAAAAAACAGGGCTCCCCCGTGACACCCAATCAAAGGCGGCTGGGCTATGTCGCGTGGGCCAGACTTCAGGGCCCACTGTGCCGTATTAACTGCCCGTGGTGATGAGCCCCAGTGCAAATTGACTCATGTACTGTCAGGTGGGCTAGACTGCTGGGCCCCTCTCATCGCTCTACGGCAGCGCCCGCTGTCGGCCGGACCCCTACAGGGCTGTGGGCGGACTCCAGGAAGCGACGCTCTCCTCTGAGCTCTTTACGTTGCTGAGTGACGACTGCGGCCTTGAGGGTGAAACGAAGCAGGTGGCAGAAAGCACACATGGTGAGTCTCCGGGTTTCACCCCCCACTCGCTGCTAGGCAGGCCAGTGGGGGAATTATTATTATTATTATTATTTGTGAATGGATGAAAATGGCTAAAATGGTGCAAATGCAAAAAAAAATCAAGTTTAGCTGCTATTGACGGTCTATGAAGGACAGGTGCAATGGTGACTTATCTTCAGATAGCATTCTTACAGTTTGTATCCTGTGATTGAAGTTCTGTTTTTGTATACGTGGGGAAGGTACATGAAAAAAACACTGTCAAGATTACAAGATCAAAGAGAGGAAAGACACATATGTTGGCAAACATATTTCAAGAATCCATTTTTCCTCTGCAAATAAAGGCCTGTGGTACCTCTACCCACCAAATGCATAAAATTACTTATTATTTTTAAAACCCAAAGGATTCTTTTGACAGTAACCCTAGGTTCAAGAGTTCAACAGTAACTTAATTATCTCCCAAGAGAAAATATTTTGCAACCAGTATTCACATCCAACAAAGCACAAGGACAACATAACTTCCAACATTAACACACACAATGCAAGACAATAGATCGGGGCTCTTCAAATCTGGTCCTCGATTCCAAAGCCAGTCCGTGTTTTCTGTTCTCCCAGGTAATTAGTTCAATAATCACTGATTCTGATTAGTCAGAGGCTGCCCACCTGGCTTACAGGTAAAGGAAGGCTGAGAAATCAGCAGGGCTCAGCCCCTGAGGACCATGATTTGAAGAGCCCTTCAATAGATAATGCAATTGATAAAAACACAATAGATATAATATATAAAAATGACCACAGGTAAATTTACCAATACAGTAATCACATTAGTGCATGAAAAGTACGCTTCATCCCAAGTACAATATTTTCAATTCTAGACATATACTGGTGTACCTAAGTCAGAATGTGGAGGGCAGCATCACAGACTCCATCTTCAGAGGATGATCTGACAACTCAATATAGCTTGAGCCCTGTCTGTTATAAATGTCCAACAACTTGGCCTGACTCCATCCAGAGATCTTCCATCCAAGTCTCTTTCAAAAACCTTCCAAGCCTAATCCTATTTGAAAAATTTGGATTTCCAAACCACGCAATAATACAATAATTCTATAGAACCACTATAACAAGAGAGACATCGTCTCAGTCGAAACACTGAAAGAATTAATATTCCTCAAATAATGTTAATGATTGACAATTTTCACCAGTAACGTTTCCATTACAACCTACTGTACACCACATTAACTACTGTAGAAGAGGGGTACCACTTTAAAACAGACATACATGCATGAAATATCGGGGGGTCAGCATTTGCCCTGCGTGAATTCATTAGTCTCTGCACATTCTCCACAATGAATTTAGTTAGATCAGTAGGTGCATACCAATATTGCAATAATGAAGTTTACTTTCATTTACACCACACTGAAGATTAACAGACAATCTTCATGCTAGCCAACTCGACCAAAATTAAGGGATAATTAAGGTGAGCTGCTTAAGCAATCAGGCCTGATTTGCACTCGCTTGCCAGTTATAAAAGTGAGTAACTTTGGTCCTTTGAGTCTGGAGGATTTATGTGATGATTGCATTTCTGTGATGCATGAGAAGGATTTAGAAGACTTTGTTCCTGGATGAGGTGGTAGTTACTGAATTGTAGACCATTTGATGGTGACCAAAACTATTCCAAATACTGATTTATTAAATACTGAGGGCTATTGCACATTCAGCTAATAAACTGAATGAACAGAAAACATTTGTGTTGCATCACCCTGACATAAAACCATATGTCTTAGAGCGCATTTTAAACAGAATTCCAAGCTATTAAATATGTGAGAACATTTAAATAACTATAGCTTACCTACTTACAAACACTTTGTCCAAATATATTTCCCCCAAAACAAAACATGTGGCAGCAGCTTATATGCTATACGCACAAGTTTGTGTTGTCCTCCACCCACCTTCTCATTGGTTCCCCAATTACATATACGTTTATTTTTTCCATCCCAGCCCCCAGTACGCCCAGGGGAAGTATGAACAACCTAATTGCCTTACAGCAAGCTATTTTGTTCAGATTTCCCTTCCTTGCTAAAAAGTGTGTGTGGTTTTTTTGGGTACCAGGGATCTTTTCGGAATTTTAAAGTGTAGTTTCATAATCAGATTAGATTTATTGACATTCTTATCGTGTAAAAAGTCCTGCACCTAAAAATTTCTTGCTTAACTTTTTTTGGTCATGGGAAAGCATGCTATTTGTATACAAATTGTTGACCTGAGTGCAGCCCAGCCAGGTGCCCTGCACTGTCTCTGATGAATCCCTCAATAGGATAAGCACTTAGGAGATGAATGGATGGATATTTGATGGCTCAGCTCTGTCCTCTTATGCTTACAAGGTAGCAGGTTTGATTCCTGTCCTCAGTTCACTGTGTGTTTGCATTTTCTTATCATGTTCCAGTGAGTTTCCTCCATGTACTTTGGGTTCCTCTGGGGTTCATCGAATCAATACGTACAAATTATCATTAATGTGTGTGAGTTTGCGGCCTGCAATGGACTATGATCCCATTCAGGGTATTTCTCTCCTCATGCCCTGTGCTTGTTCCACATTCATTATTACCCCGTACTGCATAAGCAGTTACGGATGGATATTTGCAGTCTGTTCAGCTATTACAGGTCTTTTTCGTAAGGTCAAAAAGTCAGAGTTTCCTTAACAAGAATTTCAAATTTACAACATTTTCCTCATGCTGCAGGTCGCTATAGTGGCGATGCGAAACATATCTGTGATTGGAACCTGGACAGTAGGCCAGTCTAAATGAGCCAAGCTGTCAAATCCATCTTATCTTGCACTCCCAACCAGCACTTACAATGAATCATCTTTGCAGCCACATACTTCAAAATATTCATCCTACACAATCATCTTGAATTTAACACTTTAGAGTAATTTCTGCAGGCGCAAACACTAAATCTGAGATATGGCTGAACGTCACGTGACCTGATAGAAAAAAAAATAGTGATGTAGTAGGCATTTGATATATAACCCAAAAAGTACAGTTATGTAACCCTTGAAGAAAGGTACCACTTTCTAGTAATATAAAATGATTTTATAATCCATCCATTTTCCAAACCGCTTATCCTACTGGGTCGTGGGGGGTTCGGAGCCTATTCTGGAAGCAATGTGCATGAGGCAGGGAACAACCCAGGATGGGGGGCCAGCCCATCGCAGGGCACACTCACACACCAGTCACTCACTCATGCACACCTACAGGCAATTTAGCAACTCCAATTGCCTCAAGATGTTTTTGGACTGTGGGGGGAAACCGGAGTACCCGGAGGAAACCCCACGACGACATGGGGAGAACATGCAAACTCCGCACACATGTGACCCAGGCGGAGACTCGAACCCGAGTCCCAGAGGTATAAAGCAACAGTGCTAACCACTGCACCACCATGCCGCCCCGGATTTTATAATATTTAATAATATTGATTTTCCATCCATCCATCAACTTACACTTATCCGTGGTTCAGGTTGCAGGGGTAGCAACTTCAGGAGAGATACCCAGACCTCCCTCTCCCCAGCTACCTCTACCAGCTCTTTGGGGGGGATACCGAGGCCTTCCCAGGCCAACCGAGAGATATAATCCCTCCAACACGTCCTGGGTCTGCCCCGGGGCCTCCTCCCTGTAGGACATGCACAGAAAACCTCTCCAAGTAGCCACTCAGGAGGCATCCATGCCAGATGTCCAAACCATCTTAACTGGCTCCTTTCAACGTGGAGAAGCAGCAGTTCTACTCTGAGACTCTCCCACATATCTGAACTTCTCACCTTATCTCTAAGGGAGAGGACAGACACCCTGTGAAGAAACCTCATTTCGGCCGCCTGTATCTGCAATCTCATTCTTTCACTCATTGCCCATAGCTCATGACCATAGGTGAGGGTTGGGATGAAGATGGACCAACAGATCGAGAGCTTTGCTTTCCGGCTCATTTCTTTATCTACGACGAACCAGTTAAGCCCCTGCAAAACTGCAGACACCGCTCTGATTCGTCTGTCCAGCTCTCGATCTCGCCTACCCTCACTCGTGAACGAGACCCCGAGATACTTGAACTCCTCCACTTGGGGCAGTACCTCCGCCCTGACCTGAAGAGGGCAAACCACCCGCTTCCGACTGAGAACCATGGTCTCGGACTTGGAGGTGCTAATCCTCATCCCCGCCACTTCGCACCCGGCTGCGAACCGCCCCAGAGCACGCTGGAGACCAACAGGACGACATCATCCGCAAAAAGCAGCGATGCAATCCTGAGACCACCACACTGGACACCCTCAACACCCTCACTGCGCCTAGAAATCCTGTACATAAATATTATAAACAGGGCCGATGACAAAGGGCAGCCCTGGTGGAGCCCAACACGCACTGGGAATATGTCCGACTGATTACTGGTAATGTGGACCAAGCTTCTACTCCATTCATACTGGGACCGAATCTCCCACCATGATGAGGTGGCAATCTAAGGAGGAGCCAACATTGATTTTAAAATGTATTATTTGTCGGGTTTGCACAAAGTTATATTTTCTTATAAGAGTCACTCTTGCAGAGTGAACCTTAAATTACTGTAACAGTGTACACCACTTAAATTTCCATAAAAATAACTATTAAAGTTACATGTATCACTTTTAAGAGGCCACAAATTTATGGTATGAACTTGTAACATTCATTATGTAACAGAAAGCTCAGCAATATATCGATATCTGGGCTCACAACTTCCTACCCCAGAGGAACTCTACAAAACCTGCTGCAGCCGCGAAGCCAGGAACATCTGCAGTGATCCAATCCACCCCGGACACAACCTCTTCACACTTCCGCTGTCTGACAAGCGTTACAGAGCCCTGTATGCTCGTATGGCAAGACTGCAGAACAGCTTCTACCCCAAAGCAGTCATTCCGCTAACCCTTTCACAACAACACCACACCAAACTGAACTGAGACTTATCCATACAACACACACTATGTACAGTACTATACATGCAGAACATGCACTTTAACTGTTCTGGCTCCTAGCCATCATAAAATCACCCATGTTGACTATACAACAACGCTTCTACAGTATATCATATTGTGTTCTATGTAACCCATTATGCTGTGCAATACTATTGATCATAATCATCATCTTGCAGTAATACTATAACTCTCATCCGCTGCCTTTCTCGGGTGCAATAATTCATCTCATGTGCAATAATGCACATGCAATTTTCTTCTTATACATTTATACTGTGTATCTGTATTTGTACATTGTTATTTGCTATTCATTTTTTTCTTGAATTGTTCTTATAGCTTGTAAATTTTTATTGAGGATTTGACAGGATAATCCAATCATCTCATCGTACTTGTACAGTGACAATAAAAATATCTTGTATCTTGAAAATATTGTGATAATGAACATTCATATCATCATCAATTTGAATATCATGATTATGGTAACATAGATGCTTCCTGGGTTATGATGGTCCAAGTTACGATATTTCAACTTTATGATGGGTAAATTCAATAAATTACATGAGATATTCAACACTTTATTATAAAATAGGCTTTGTGTTAATTATTGTACCCAACTGTAGGCTAATGTAAGTGTTCCAAGCACATTTAAGGTATGCTAGGCAAGGCTATGATGTTTGTTAGGTTAGATGTACTGTATTAAATAGGTTTATTGGAACATAACACTTATATTCTTGTATAATTGACAGTTACAATGTAGTATTTTTACAGAAATTTCATCAAGGAAGGAGTCTGTTTTTATCCTAGTATAACATTATATCTATGACATGCTCCATAACTTCAGTAGGCCTAAAAATTTTTTTCATGATAATCAGAAAAACTCAAAACCATATGTTATATTTTATTGTTTTCTACATATGAATTTTGCAATGTTGGGTTAAATATACATTTTGTGAAAATATCTGAAAATATGGCAAAACAATCTTAGGGCGTATCCTTCAGCTCTAGTCAAACCCGTTCCCTGAAACAAACAGTGAGGCAGTCAGAGAAAAATCCTAGCAACAAAACGTACTGTTGGTATTTTCTAGTATTCCGCACCACTACAAAAAATATATTTTTATATGATTTATTTATTGAAACTGCAGTTTGCAGTCAATTCAATTTGCCATCTTTTTCTGTTCTGAATCTGTTTAAGGGCAATTAAGGGAATTTTAAGCAAAAATGGAGCATTGAAGTAAAGAAATAAGGACTTGAACTATATTGCTATATTGTATAGTATCAAAATCGTTGGACATACAAACAATAATAATAGTAAAATTATCATGATAAAATATTTTGCCATATTGCGCTTCCCAGTTTACCATATTTTCAAACTTTTTCATGTTCATGTTAAGGTCATATCTACTTAAGGTTTTGCCTTTAAGTTACTGCTTAGTTGTTTAGATGTGGATATATCGGAACACGCACAACATACCCCTAAGCAATTTTAGCTTACAGTGCATTTAAGTCATTAAGCTGCAGATAAGTATCCCTGGCACCAAACGAACTGAAGATTTCAAGGTGCACTCAAACCATTAAACACAAATATTATTACAATATTAATTACTTACATTAATCCTCCAATATACTTTTATCATAGTTGAGTATTAGGGAATTCTTTGGAATTGCATCTCTGATTGCTCTGAGGTAACTCAGTCTCAGAAGCTTCCGAGAGACTGTTTACTGTAGTTTCCTCTGGAAATTTGCACAGCTAAACAATAGCACCCTAGTACTGTCTATCTGTGCTCCTTCACCCACCAATCAGCATGTTTCTAATTAAGTGTGCACCATTATTTATGCTAGCATAAGCAAAGATAGTTTAATAGAGAAAATACAAAATTACCATTGGGTATAAAATGCCATTAGACTTATAATAGTCCATGCAGAATACCATTCAAAGTTTTATAGTGTAATCAGCTCTGCAACCGCTTTTAGGGCAACACTAGTAGTATCTACTGGAAGCACATGACTTTTAAAACAGGCAGTCTGATTATGCCACTTGTTGGTCCGAAATTACTGCGTCTGCATTTTATTTTATGCTACAACCTCAGAATTAACATTTTCTGCCTATGTACAGACTATGAAAATGGGCTCATGACTTTAGAAACATATTTATCTCAATATGCCAAAACTTGTAGTTGCTACTCATAATTGAGTATTTTCTTTTCCCAACGCATTTTCTAGAAAAACAGATCTATAACTGGAAGAAAGCAGGTTGACTATGCCTAATTATTTCCAAGTTCATTGCTCATTTTGTCATAATTTGAAGAATAGACCCATTTAGGGGAATCGCTACTATAGGCGTGCTATTATATTAGCTTTTTGCTAATGACAAATATTGAACTGATGGTGCAAGGCAAAATTCAAGGTAAATCAAACCAATTCAAATAATGAGCCAAGCTGTAAACTCATATCCACAATAATAATTCAGCAGTACCTCTAGTATTCCACATTACATCACTGGCCTCATTGACTGTCCTATTACATAAGACACGTCGCTAAGGCATTTAATGGGACAATCTAACCTGAAATGTAACCTAGCAATGACAGGATACAATACCATTCCTTTAACTCTCCCATACCCCTCTGAAAGATACGCTAACTGTGATGCAAAGCTTACCACCTGGGGTATAGGAACTAAATAGATAATAAATAGACCTTTGTATTCAAATTATTAAGTGGAAACCCCCCCCCAATATCAAACTCTCTCCTACACCGTTGTTTGCCACTACAAAAGTGTACATTTGATATAGCTTTTTACTTACATTTATATTTATTAACATATATTTCCTCGTAACACACCGGTGATGAAAGCTTGGGATCAGAGGGCAAGTTCAGCTAGCATCCTGTAGAGCTGTTGGGTTTCATGGGTTTCATAGCCTTTCTTATAGGCCCAACACTGATATGACCACTCTGCATCCCAGGGTGTTTGAACCTATGACCTTCAGGATATAATCAGTAATCCTTAACTCACTAATCTACACATCATCCTAATTAGGGACAGTTGCTGGAATAGCACCTTTTTATACATACCTGTAAAAATGACAAAAGTCGTGATTGTATATATACATATGACAAGTGCATCCCAAAATATATGTAAGTATAAAAGTGAGTCAACTCTCAAATTAGTCAGACAATATGTGTGGGGAGGTTGTGAGTTTGAATCCTATCATAGAGTCATTGTGTCGCTCCTGGGCCATTGATCAAGACCCTTATCCCTAAAAATCACTCCAGGGGATCGCGATGCTGGCCTGCCCTGCTCTGCTGACTTCTATGTCCCATTGGACAGAACTGGATGCTAAATGAATTTAAATCTAATGTGAAAAATCAGATAGTATAGCTCCATACACATTGGATGGTCATTATGGCAAGATATTTTAGCTTTTCATGTTGGGGGGGGGGGGGTTTGTTTGGATAAGCACCGTTTGTAATTCTTCTTAAATAATATGCATATTTATGCCAGTAATAATTAAACAAGCTTTAAAAAATGGTTTGTGTTATTTAACTGACATACTTTTCATTCATTTTCAAATGAGCCGCTAACTGCAGCCCTATAGTCAATGTTTACAGGCTCCACACTGTTAAAGCATGCCACTCTCTGATCTCCTAATCAAATCTCTTTCAAAAGAATTAAGGGGTCAGGCAACCTGGAAAACAAAGAATAGATTAGGTACTTGTGTAATTCAGATAATGACATAAGAACTCAGCATAAAAAGAAAAACCGTATATTTCTTATGTAATTTTGTAATGATTGTATTTGCCCATATGTCCTAAGGGGGACAACCTGTGTATTACCAAGACCTCAGCTGTCTGGATAAAAATAAAGACTAAAGCTGAGAAACACTCTGCTGAGTGAATCATACTTAAAGTGTTACAGACGAACAGTAAAAAGGATGCAGTCACAGGGACTTTTCATATTTAACATGACAAACTGTTCCCCTGGGAAGGCCATATCAAACCCTGTACCTGACGAGATCTGACACAGGGCCATTAATACTGCACATTGCAGATCGGCCCGATGATGCCGGTCTAGGTCGGCACCTTATTTAACAGCGTTACTTTCCCGATCTCGTAACACGTAGTCAGAACTGCCCGCGCTAAGATATTCGCCCTGAGAGCAATGGTGAGGTAATCAAACGGCATCATCCCTGCAACACAGTACATGGTCATTCGAAAGACAGTTAGATAAACAGCATGTGAAATTATCCATCATTCTGCCTTACACAACCCAACAAATGACAATGTCTGAAGTATTTGGGAGACAAGTCCGTTTTTAGAAGATGCTTGAACGTTTACTTGTTCTTATTAGTCCTGACATGATTCTGTAATTATTATCACCAAAATGCACCATCTTTATTAAATACGTTCAAATAACCAGTTAAATTTTTTATATCTACTTGAGCATGGAACAAGAAAAAAATATATTAAATGGCTCTCCATAACACATCATTCATCTACCCATTCTGAATTCAATGAAATTATATTACACACTCAGATTTTTAAGAGAAAACTTGAGGACTATGTCTGTGTTATTGGAAAATATTGTGTATATTGATAGTGTTCCCTTACAATTTACATTTTGTTGCTGTGTCAACTCTTACTTAGGGTGCATAGACTAACGACTGTAATCAGAAATAGCCAAGCTGTTGCAGCAGGCCAAGCTCGGTTAAGACTCACTTAAAACTGAGGGGAGAGCCATATGCATCGCTTATGAAACCCCATAATAGTCCCTTGTTAAAAGAGACATCATTTGACAATAGGCCTTTGTAGTTTTGGTACAATTTCATTTTGCAGTTACTGAAAGGGAACTGGGAGCCAGATTAACTTGATTTTTCTCACTGGGATTTTTATTTGAGGTGTAAAGCACCTAAATGAAAAATTATTCAAAGAAAGGATTCGCAATACCAGTCAGGATCTTTCAATTATGAATAATTTTTTCTTTCTGCCTTATGTTTAGAAGCAGAGAAACGCTATGTATCTCTGCCAACTAACAGACTCTCTTATCCAAGTCAAACCAGGTACCAGATCAGTTTGGGAGAAGACATGGATGAGTTCCTTTGTATAAAAATACTACAGCGCACATACTGCATGTTTCTGTTACATTTTATGGGACAACAAGAGCCCGAGAGGTACAATGGGAATTCTAAAAAGCAGCTGACCTACTTGTTAAGTCTTTTAGGCCACTCAGTAAAAAGAAACTGTGAAGTATGTGCATTAAGCTGGAGCGTTCTGGCCACTACCTGGGTCACGCCGTGTGGATTAGACACTGGGCCTTACTTAGCTCCCCATTGGATACTGGGGGAAGATTAAAGAGATGCATCTTCTAAAAGAGAAAAGGAAGGGAAGCAAAGTGTCACAGCACTCAGACAGTACGGAGGTGGGCTGGAGATGGCACTGGAAAGGTGTGATGTTAAACGGCATGACAATTCAGAGATTATTTCAAACACTTTTCTGGCATAGAAGATAAATAAGACTGACAGTCAAAGTCAATTAAATGATTGAAAGCCAAGATTTCTTGTCTGTCTTTAAAGGACATTTGTCATCATGAATGTGACATGTGCCAGGCTCAGACACATCCAGTTTAGGAGAGATGCAGCATTACTGCAATGCAGTGACGTCAGCAGGAATTATTTTGGGACAGGGGTGCGAAAATGACTGGAACTGGAGAGAAACTAATACAGCGCATGGACATGGACAGAAAACTGCCCGCGAAGGAGCTCAACATAAAGAAAAACTTACTTATCAAACTCCGTGAGGATGATGAAGCAAATGACAAAATTCAAAAAAGTGAATCGATAGACCGACGTATGATGAAACATTTTTTGAGAGAAGTGTTTATGCGATGTATGCTTTAAGTAGCCTTTGTATTGCCAAAAGGAAAAGAAAAAAATACATATTGATCATCGTTCAAAGCATTCAGTCTTCATGTGTTATTCATTGTCTCTCATGTCTGAAATTTAAAGTAGCTTTACAATGAGGCTAAAAAAACACGAATGTGTCTGAAAGCACGGTGTGTTTGTTCACTCCACAGCCGCGCTAAATGCGCAGGTCTTTTATGTCACATCAAGGGACATTTCAGTTAGATGCAAACATTTTTGGCAATGCCTTCTGAAAGGGCCTGATGCTTCAATAAACATTTAAAATTTCAATATGAATTTCATTACTTCCCGGGGCTCCTTATTTGCCTGATTGGTGAATTAATGTCTCTTACCAACACTGTTGTGATCTTCCTCTGTCTCTGGGCATGCTACGGAGTTTACACGAGCTGTTTTTAAGTTACAAACACAACAGTCTTTGCCCGTAGTGTTTCAGTGAGATTAGAGCAATTAAGTTCACTTATTATGGCTACATATAAATAAATGACACTGAAATAAATAAGTGACTGCTGAAAAGAGGGAGAAGATTAAGAGACTCTTAATTTGCAAATCAAAGGAATGCAGATATTTCGAGCAAAATACCCTTAGGGAAACTATTCTAGTTTTTTCTGCTGTGCATTTCCTTCTTTGTAGTCCACTGAAGTCACACCAAAGTCTCAGAACATTTACATAAGATAAGGTACTGATATGGCAGCTGAAAGTGCCCCTTGACGTTGACTCAGAGACCCTTTGAGATCCTGTCTTCTCATATTCGAAGTAGTAATATTAAAGGATAATTAATTGCAAGGGTGGCAGATATCTGTGTGGTTTCAGTTTACAGCCGGGTAGCTTTTTAAAAAATACCTAGGGCCCACATGTCATCTTGCTGATAAAAAGAAATCTCGAAAACGGAATACAACACAAGCCAACAGAATACCCCCACAGCTCTGCATTTAATACACGAGCTCACTGCAGGCAGTGATGGAGTCTGCAAGCATTTTCACAGGATCAAATATCCCTTCTGCAATACATTGCAAGACGTTGATTAATTATTTAGTTTTTGCTGAATCTGTTATGCTACTATTCCAGTACAATATGATTTTATCTGATCACTTGGTGCATGTCTAATGCACATTGGCTTTTATTCTTCAGAACAATGTCCTGTTTTTCATTTGGAAGTTTAAGCAGACAAGGGGCAAGGGATTAAGGATTATTCAGACATTTTGATAAATATACTTTCTGAATCCTGTTTTATTGAGATGTACATTCTCATGTCTTTCCAACAGTCCTGCAGATGCAATCAGCAGTTGATCATTATTCAGATGCATGTCCTTATAATCTACTAGACTGTTCATGAAGCCCTCAATGGGCTCCTGCCACTGTAAACACATCAAGTCATGGTTTAGAGCTGAATAGCCCCACATGCCTTTATAATAGTCTTTACCCAATACAAGCTTCAGAGTGCTCGTCATATATTATGGCATAATGTGTACAGATGAGTTCTCACTTAAAAGATAATCATTTTAAACTTATGATTCTAGCAAATTCTATCTTAAAACTTAATCCATTTCAGCTACTTCTAACCCGATGCCCCTTTTAAGGTACCAATAAAAGTCCATCAGTATTATTCACAAAAAGAAAACAAACTGCACATGACGGTGCCGTACTTGAAGCTGATCCTCCTTCGCTTGTCATTTCAGCTTAGATCGCAACACTAACTATGAGAGCTACAGCGTAGTGGGAGAAAACGCATATTGCAGAAGACAGCAGCCACATACATGACAATTCAGGTACCTGAATTATGGCACAAAACAAAAGAACTCTTTGCTTCTTAAAACTCAGTATATACAATAACCCCAAACATCCACTCTTACTGTATCTCTGCTCCTCAAATCAGCTGACCGCAAAAATAGCCAGTAAATTAAACACACTGTGGACAGGTCCCAGAGAGACTTCTAAGAACTCAGAATTAATTGGCTTGCATACATTTTTATTTCCATTGTTTAATACTCCTGACTTGTCTTCATACCAAGCTATTGTCATACAAATCATACTTGTTTACTTTTTATTTGGACTTTCGTCTTGATTAATATATGAGTGGTGGTCTGCAGCTTCATTAAGTTCCGAGGGTGATGGCTTTAATTACAATTTGGAGCATTATAATTGGTGAAGGGGTGTCTAGTTAAGTATACAAAAACTATTAAATTTAAGCAGGAACACATTTTAACGTCTCTTTATCATTCAAAGTTACTCTACTGAAATGAAAGCAAAGACCTTATAGTATCATTGTTTTTTCAGTGCAAAGCACAGGTATGTCTAAATCACTGAAACTTATACTTGAGATGTTCAAATAAGCTTAGCAATAAAACACTGAATACGATGTTATTAATGTAATGCATAAAGGCAGTATGTTTGGCATGAGACTTGCCATCTGCTTGAACACTCCTTGTGAACCAGTGGTAGTTTGTTTTAATTGGTGTCCAAAAAACACACACACACAAGTTTACCTACCTGTATGTTTGCAATTCCTTCAATTTGCATAAATGTCTGAAGACTGTCTTAATGTGTCAAGCTGCAGAGTACTGGCCAGCGAAGTTACAAGTAACCGCAGCCGGCTAATTGGATTGAAGCGTGGTCCTCTACGGGTAGGAAGCGATGTATAGCCTCGTTATTGTGCAAATATAGAAACCCGAGGCAAAAAAGACTTGATGTGCTCTGACTTTCTTCCAAAGTGAGTGGTGAGCAGAGGAGTGGAAGATTTAAAAATATCTGTGCCCACGGTGATAATCCCAACCCACAGTACTGCAAGGCAAGCCACAGTTTGCTCAAATAAGGTGCAGAAGTCTTGAACATATAGGCATGTTTTTATTTTTCATTATTGTACCTTACATTTTCTGGTTAACATACAATTACACGTAACACTGGGATTCATAACTAGTGTTGTTTTTTAAAAATGGAGAAGGTTGATTATTGCAGGAATCAATACCAATAAATGTGAACAGAGTGCATGGTACGGAATCCCTCTGAAAACTTTTATAGTAGCATACCGTTTACAAAAAATATCTGTCCTTGTAAATCTAGTTTGGCATCAAATACACCTTCCTTTATATTAACATTTAGTGATATCTTCAACGCTCATTGAAACAAACTTCCTTATTGTTCCAGAGCATAAAGCAATGATAAGAGAAATGCCTTTCGGTTATAGTAGATTATTGAAATGCAAGAAAGCAAAGATAAACCTCACCCAAGGAGAAGAATGCATGTCACACAAGAAATAACATGACAAATGGCTTTCAAGATATTATAATGCTATAATGTCTATCATATAGTGCATTATACAGTAGTATGTGTGATAATATAAATAATTAACATCTAATTCTTCAAGAGTAAATAAGAGGTGAGTAGGCAAAAATTACAAACACAAATTTTCTCATTTGCATACTTCATACATCTGTTAGGCCAGAAAAGGCTTTTGTTGTTACAACAAGAATTAATATATGACCTTCATTAGCACAGGCCTGCTTGAGTTTTTTCTTACTTAAAAACTAACTAGAGCAAGGTGATAGTTCTAGAGTTGCACTCTAACCAGCGAGACATGACTGTCCACAAGCAGTCAACATCTGTCCAGAACAGTGACCTTCATGCTGTATGCCTCATCCCGTGTAGAGTTTCAATCTAACACACAAAAACACACAATCCTCCTGACTTCAAAGCTCAAGCTGAGCTTACTTAAAAAAATTTAAAAAAACGGATTGATACACGCTTCTGTGCCTGGCGGGAAAAGGATGGCAGGGAAGGGGCTGGGGGATAACCAAAATGGGGAGAGAGAGCCAGCCAAGTGCAATGAACTTCGGGGCCTTAACAAGGTTACTTCGATAAAGAGTCTTGTGCTGGAGAGTGACACATCAGCATTCAGGCAGCACTGTAGCCCACTTGGTGAGTGTGGTGGCAAGGAGCCAGCGAGTCTCCTGATGCAGAGGGAGATGAGGGCAGCCCTCTGCTGGTTAGACTCCAGCAGCTCAACTAGCAGCGCATATCTGCTCCACGGTTTTGCAGGTGCGTGGCCAGTCTATACGCACATTCATTAATAACATATAACTCTGTACAGTCTGTTGTATTTCACGGTACTTAAACTAGTGCTAAATGCAGGCAATTAATAATTCATATAAAAAAGATTTTCTGAGACATTTCCTCAGTGTTAGTAATAGCGTTGTTTTTTTTTCTTTCTAGATTAATGTAAGGTACAGCATAGCAGTTTCTTTAATTCTTATTTCTTCTTGTGATCCATGTAAGTATATGCACTGCACGACCGGGCTTGTCTGAGCTATCAAAGCAGGAATGTGAAAGTCAAAGATGTTCACTAATGAAGTCACGTGTGAAAGGTTCAGTGACTCCTCAGAACACCTTCATGTTGACCTGAACTGAAGGTACAGCACCATCCACTAGGAATTTCTTAAATGACAACCCCAGTAAAGCAGGAGATTCATTGCTTTTGGTTTTTGACCTAAAACCTACATTCTGCAGTGCCATATTTGTCTAGGGAGGAAGTGACCTTGCAAGAGATGGGGTAAATGAAAGTCAATATACCGGAGTATGTATACGTGTGTGTATGTGTGTGTGTGTGTGTATATATATATATGGATAATGAACAGAATTTGTGTTAGCTGATTTATTCTTCAACATGTTTTCTATATGTCTAAATGGTCTTGGTAGGAAGTTACTGCTGTGGCATCCTTGACGTGAATCAGCCAATTAACTGCTAGAATTACAAGGTATCTGGAATGATTTAAGCACAAGCAGTGTCTGTTAGGAATAAACACTTGGAGTACTCTTACATTTTACGTGCATTATATTTTGAAAATTAAAACATGAATGTTTGTGCTTTATTCTCATTATGCTCCCTTCAGAATGTATTGTACTACTAGGGATAATTTTGCTATTAAATGCAATTATCATGTGAATATAATAGTAATTTATTATCTTAGTACTATTATTAAATGGTAAAGCAAAATTATAGTGCTATGTTCAAATCATCTTTATTGTCATCCCATCCATATGCAAATATGGGGAGTGAAACTATGTATATCTAGGAGCAGAGGGCAACATACATGATGGACAGGGCTATAAATGCATGGAAATGTACATAGCCCAGCTTACATAATGACACAATACGATAAATAGCTGGAACGTATGAATAATGACACAGTGCACTTCTGGCTACATATGAATGATATATCTCATACATTTTAACTTACCTTTCTGCTCAGAATCCCTTTTCAAATTTAGGAGTTACAACCAATCACTGAAGAAGATTTAAACTCTGCTTAAATTATTCAATAATTCATAGTGATAATAATTCAGCTATTTATAGTGCATTTACATAAGGAATTCCACAAGCTAAAATGGCTGCTGTTTTCTATTTTGTTAATGCTGTCTGACAGTAAGTAGACTTCTGATTTATGCAGAACATTAGTTTAATGACCGACTCATTGAGTCCAGGTGTACACTGAAATAATTCCTATTTGATCGAAGATAGTTAGCGGAGTGAAAAACATTTAGAAGCACACCAAAGGTTCGCATGTGAACAGTGCACAAATTGTAGCTGGAGCCTTAATCCAGTTTCCAAGCTGTAACATGGAGACTTTTACTGATATCTTCTTATTTTTCCACTTCAGGAATAAAGAAATAAAAATGTAGCACTTCAATGAAGAAGAGCTGTTTTTACACCTGATTACTCTCTGCTTAGGGTATTAGACACATTTTATTTTTCTTATTTAGATAATGGCAGAAATGCAAGCTTTTGTTTCACAGTGCAGAGTTGTTGGCTATTTCATACTGTTATGTTTTGAATTTGACAGCTTCAAGCCCAACTGTTTTTTTTTTTTTTAAATAAATGCTTACAAAGTGATTATCCCAATGACCTTCACAAAAGAGTTTTTAAATATTCATTTGATTCCCATAAATCAGACACGCATGCCACAGGTCTTGCTGGAAGCAATACCCTCCACCTCCGCTTCTCCTACTCCAACATTTTGGGGTCCCAAAGGAGCGGTTACTTTCAATCCAGTAACAACAAGCACAATCTGTAACCAACAAATCTCCTGATCCAGCGAAGTGCAGATTTATTTTTACAATCAAGGACTACAGGTCCAAAACGTAATCCGCGAATTGTAAGTCCGAAATTGGGCCAGGGACGGGGGAAAAGGCAGGAACCAGAACCTGAAAACCAAGCTGCATCTATGCCATTCAGCAGAGAGCAAGCACAATCTCACGAATGACTGATCACTCAGAGCGTCATTGTATCTGCTTCAGGCAATTAGCAAGTGAGCTGCAGGTGCATTCAATTCTCTGGCAAGGCAGGATATGGTGTGTCTGGGAATGAGTATAGGGAGTGAGTGTTACCAGAAGGCAGGTGTGATACATTCCAGCCAACCATTCCAAGCCAAGGAAAATTATAACTTAGGTAAAAATAGTCATGCTTCTTCAACTGAGAGTTTGATTTATTGTGCATTAGGATTGCTGACATTGGATTAAGCTCTTTGAAATACCAAATACTAAAACAACAAAAAGCAGCCTCTGATTTTAATAGTTCTATGACACATAATTTGAGTCGTCTAATGGCAGAGAGGTATTATCTAAATCTACAATAGCCAAATGCATTGACTTCCTTGTTTCTTATACATCATCTGGGACAAGAATAAATTCCTCTGCTTTTGGGGTTAATATTGCTTTTGGGGTTAATAGCAAATGTCGTAAGCTAGACGTTTAAAAAAATCAAGCTCAAGTCATTAAAAATACAATACCTTGTGCTAAACATTGAACTGATGCTACGTAAATGTAATATTTATGTATATGTCTGTGCACTGTAATCATTTGGCATCATTCTAAAATGTAGGTACAGTATAACAAAGAAGCAACTAATAATAGCTTTGTAGTTTCATAGGTTATGTTAATATTAGTTAAAATGTCACCCCACAGCACAATAGTCTGTAGAATTTGGACACTCAGCCAATGTTTGTGTAGTTTTCCTGCAGTGTATTCTTGGTTCCTTTCCAAAGTGAAAATGTAAGCAAGTGAGGTGAATAAATGACATGAAATTGCAAGTAATGTATGACCATAAGTAAGTCAGTCATGCACTGACCTACTGAATAGGCAGGTTGGATTGTTATAGCAATAAATGTGTAAGCTAAAGGACCTTCCACTTGGATGTATGCTAATAACTCTGAAGTAGGTACTGAAATGTAACAATCTCAGCTTTTCATATAGTCCGCACTCATCACCTCATTGAAAGAGCGTATATGATTTAACTTGTGTCATTACGATACAAAGTGAATCAACACAGACAGAATACTACAAGTGTACATTTGGATCACCTATATGTACAATTATTATTCAGCAAATGCCAGCTCTTCCTGCCAAAAGTTTAGTCCATCCATCCATCCATCCATTTCCTGTTACCAATGGTCCTATTTAGGGTCACAGGGGTCTGGAACCTATCCCAGATAGGGCAGGGAATAATCCAGGATGACATGGGGAGAACATGCAAACTCCACCAAACTCCACACACATGGAGGCAGAGATATGAGATAATGACCACCATAGAGCCCATCAAAGCTTAGTATACTGTAATATTAACCCTAAGCTGTTGTAATATTGCTGTATGTATCACTTTCGAATTTTCATGTGAAAATGCTTGCAAAATTTCTTACAGCAGATGTAATGAGATGCAACTAAATAAACTTGCCAAATCAGCCCACACCTCAGGAACTGGGTTTAACTAAAACAAAATGGACAATTGACTGTATATAGCTGCCAAGCTGAACATTTGCTGTCCCATTTTCTGTGAAGAACTGGTGAATATGAGAATTTCTGAATTGTTGAAATGCAAGGTGAATTTCAGGTAAAGTCTTCATTGGGTGATGTCATAGTTGCTGCTGGACACAGAGAACAGATTTTTCCGAATGGTTCGCCGATGGAAGAAAACATAATGCAGTGTGTTTTAAAAGTAACGACATCCTTTCTTCGAGGAAGGCCACTCTGCAAAGAAGTTTATAAATATATAGTACTGTAATGACAGGCTTTGCCATGACAACAATCAGAAGATTCCAGGTGAACTCTTAAGAGAAAACAGCTACCAATATATATAGTCAGTCATTTCCTTCTCAGAAAGCCAATGTTTTGGAAAACAATAATGCCCTAGAGAATCGGAAATGTGTGCTTCCAGCACACCACCAGTAAACTCCTGGGTATGTAATTAAGCTTGTTATTTCAAGATCTGACCGGTGAATTAACAATGATGTTTTTTATAATCCCCATAAAGCCCTTGGTTATTTTTAGTCTGCGGCATTGACTAGATGAAGAGCAAAGGATAGTTTGTCTTGATGTATTGGGAGATCATTAGTGTATCGTTCTTTACACTCCAATAAGCATGGAGAAGACCCCCACACTCCGTATTATAGCTAAGATACACTCGCTAAGGGCTAAACAGAGAGCACACAGGGTGTATGTTTCTCTAATTGCGGAACTTCCCAGTTGTTGGTGCAAGCTATGATCATCTCTCCGCATGACATTTTACAGTTTCCTGCCACCTGTCTACCTGCCTGCACCATCAGGCACTCCAAGTGCTCCAGAACACTGCTGCACGCCGTGGTTTCGACCTCCAGAAATGTTCACACTTTTCACCTTGGGTGAGCCAACTCACAGCTGTACTTGAATGCACTGCCATATAAATCACTTTGAATTAAAATGTATCATATAAATGTCAATAATAAAACTGCATCTGTACACAGTACAGATATTGATCATGTGTGAAACATGAAAGCATTTATTCTTGTGAAAATATATGCAGCTTGTTGGACAATTTACTGTACTTAAAGTGTTTTTTCTTAAAGTGTATATTTAAAACCCAAGCTACTTATTTGCATTGAACTACAGAGTGGTTCAGAGTGCTTCAGTCCAACCATTTTGGGTTAATGATGCAGGCTACAGTGATAAATATTTAGACAATTCAAGTTTAGAAGTAGTACAGAGAAATGTTTGCCTTATCTGTTTCATATATGCCATCATGATGAAGCCATGTTTGTAATATAACGCCGTCAAAAGTGCTAGCATTTTGGGAATATGAATCCCTTCTCACATTGATGTTATGCAACCTTGTGCTTTACTCTTTAGTGACAAATACAAGAAAAGGCAAATCATTTCGCGATACAAGCCCTGGATGCTGTCCATAAATTATTTAGCACGTAGGACTGATTTGGTTTAAAAAAAAAAGAAAAGAGAGAGAAGTCAGCAAAACTTCTTTTGAGTTTGTTTTTGCCAAGTGCCACTGACATGATGATAGCGACGATGGCAAGTCTGGTAGATCTATCCACACAAAAAGCAACACTATGAATTGGTTATCGCCTTATCTACTCTTAGAGATCCAGATACATCATTCTGCTTCTTGCCATTAATCAGGTACAGTTATTGGTCGAGGTTGTTCTCTTGTGTTAGTGACTAGTTAGCCAGGGAAAAAAAAACGCAATGCAGAGCATGGCCTGTGAGAAAGGGTGCCTTTTCACAGTGACAACTGAAGGTAGAACGATACAGCAAGGCGGTAGGGAACCTGATCCATGGAGAGCCGGTGTGGTTGCGGGTTTTTGGGATGGCCTCTCAATCAGCCAATAATAAAGCAGCGATTCTCAACTCCAGTCCTTGGAATCCACTGTTATTGGGTAATTGAGAGGCCATCCCAAAAACCCGCACCCACACCGGCCCTCCATGGATCAGGTTCCCTACCCCTGCCGTAGATGGTCAAATTCACTTAGCTCAGATAATACAAGAAGCTGAATGATGCCTGTAATTGATAAAAATCACTCAGCATCACCATGACAATAAATTAATGTGTTTTTCAAAGACAAAACCTCAGCTCAATTGTCAGCATATACTGTAACTAGACATAACAACCTGAATATAAGCACAAAATGGCAATGTGTTTCAGGAATTTTAAACAAAAACATGTAAAACTGAAACTACAAGAGTTTCATGTTTAAGCATTCAGCTTGTTGTGTCTGCAAAAATAAACATCGTTATAACAAAACTTGGCTGTCAATTAGTATTTCTAACAATAACGCCAAGTCTGCAGTTACCAGACCACTGAGTGAATGGAGTCCCCCTGCATCACTACTTAGAGTATTTTGATTTTTGAAGCACCCCCTACTTCAGACCCCTACACTTAGCCAGGATTTCCTCCCTCTTCACATTCTACAGCTTCTGCTCACTTATATCTGATTATACCCACATTTGGCTTTCTTTCTCTAATTATATGGGCAAAAGCAATACAGCTACAGCAGTGAGGTAATCCTACAAAATGTGCCACCCATCGTCTGCCAAATTCTCTAATTTGGAACCGTACAAGTTAAATCATGATGCAGTAACTGTGGTTCCCCCTGTAATGACGAAGCCAATTGTTAAATCTCAGGTAGTGGCACATCACTATTTAAATGCATCATTTGTGCTCAACTTGAATGCAGTCACGTGTAGCACTCTCTCGCTTTTCCACCAGTGCACTTTCTTTTTGTACAACAGGTAACAGCTTTTATTTAAATCGGTTGTTATTCACCTGACTCCAATCCTGACACTCTGCAGCTTACAAAATCTCATCCTTAGTTCAGACATGTTTCTTACAACTCTGCTTCTCAGTTTTTAAATAGCATGTGTCATGTTCCCGGGCTGCAGGTTCATGACTGCAAAATATCAGCACCATTTTCCCAGCTAGAGAAAACTCCATACTGAAAAATGAATAATCAGATCACTTCTCCGTGCCCTGTAGACATCTTCAGGCATTTCATGGATGTACTTTACAAGCAACGTTATGCTAAAACAAACATGTAAATCTATATGAATAAATTAACATCAAGTACTCGTTGCCTAAAAAAGGCATTTTCCGTGTATGTAATAAGATGTAAGCCATGGTAAATCATGTTAGAAAATGATTTGGTTTCAGCTGCGGACTGCAAAAATAAGACTATATATATACCAAAAGTTACGGCTTTGTGTCCTCATGCCCAGGATCAAAGAAAATCGTATAAAGAGATTAGTGTTTCCCATGTCCCCACTCTATTAAAAATAAAGAGTTCAACATAGAGGGCTTCACAGGAAAAGAGCTCATGAGCAACAGTAATGCAAAACTGACGAAAACACAATTTGCAAGTACTGCTTTCTGACTATATGCATGAGCTGGGCAGCATATAAAGAATATAGTGTGGTACTTATGTTGGATAGATAGCCTGTCCTGTAGCACAGAGAGGGCAGTGACTATAGCAATGAGTACAGATCCAGACCATTCGCACATTACAGTGTCGCTAATGGCCAGTCCACACTGCTATGAAAGGAAACTTAATGTTTACATGCTGCTCAATTTGGTGTCGGTGATCAAAGCTGACGCACCCGTCACTTGAACATTACTTTAGCTAATTGACACGTAAAGGGCTTGCAACTTTGGGCAAATTCCTGGACCAACATTTTGGCATGGAGTTTATGAACACCATGCCAGTTTAAATTAACACAATGACTTCACATACAAAATGAAATAACGCTTGTATTAATACATTATTCAATTAACTACCTCTTCCCTTCTCTTAATTGATTTTGGGTCTTAAAACAGAAGATATTCTTTTTTAGTGATGAACAGCACAGCTCTTAAAGAGACCATTTACTGCGGTGCCATAAAACCCGCAACTTTAATAACTAGTACATATTCATCGCTGGGAATAAGGAAGCAATGAAAAATTACACACACTGAAATAACAGGACACTGGGGCATTTCAGCCGGGTTGGGAGAAAGACAAGGGGAAATAATGAGTTGCTACAGCTGTCTGAGCAAAGTGCCTACTGTGACTATGACCAGATCGCAAGTATGACTGCTCAGCCAGCACCACCGAAAAGACCTGCTAGGGAAACATTAGCATCCAACAGGTCCAGAGGGTATTTCCGGAAAGGGAAATTTAACTAAACGTCTTTCTAGACACTAATGTACACAAGTTGGTCTTCCCCCTGGAACTCTGATAGGGAGATTTATTTTCCAGTGTGAGACAAGGAAATGTGTTCTGTTAGGCTGGGGGTATTAAAACACGTCACAAAATATTATACAGCATAATACTACACATGCAAATGCCCAGTTCACATTGTGTTAAGTCTGGAAAGGGTAAAGGATGCGGCAGAAAATAAAACAGACTAAAAAGAGATCAGTGAAATGTTTGAGTATTTTGCAATGGATACTGGTTTAATGAGCACTGCAGTTGCCATCGAAATCTGTCATATATTAAATCAATAATACGTTAAGAATAACATTAAAAATGGCATACAACAAATGATTTCATAAATACAATTTCACAGCATAACATTTCAGACTCACACTGAGTACTGTTCACTAGCATTATATAGCTATTTCATTCAGGCCTACTTCTTACAGAGTCGTTCAGCTACCTGACCCCTTTAGTAATCTATCTCGCTTTTATTGCTCACTGAGTGTATAGCTGATTATTTGATTGCAGATCATTAGACGTCGCGGGTTCTCAAAGCTCACTGCCCAGATTAATCATTATCACAGCGAGAAAAAATATATACAGAGGATAAGGGGCTCTTGGTGTCTTGTGCACAAATCAGCAGCCACGGCTGGCTGTTTGCCGCTCTTCAAACTTCATCGCAACTAATGCGGCTAGTGGCATGGAAGCTAATGCGACTTCATTTATTCCTCAGACAGGGTGTTTGTGGAATCAGGATTTTTCACCTGTATATAAGGTTTTAGGGGCACAGTGACAGGAGATGCAGGACAGGCAATGAGCTGGGGCCACGAGCTGGGAGGGGGCCCCTAAATTTGACCAGTTACACTGTACTTTGCAATGACAAATCTGCTTCATTTGTGTATTCCGTTTCTCACAAATGTGAAAATAAAGGTCTTGTGTTTATTAAATTATCTTTGCTGATATCATTAATTTAGATTTCACAGTAAAATAAAGGTAATACATGTTAGCATGCCATTGGGGGGAGGGCCCCATGAGTCCCTTGAATCACCTCTGACTCAAACTTGGTGGAAAAACCATTAAAAAAAAAGCGATTTAATTTCCAAGGCTGTTGCCCATTTCAGACAGAAAATAAAAGCAAAGAAAATAAAAGGAAATTAAATCAGCTGAAGGTTCGCAAGCCAGTAAATGATGAGCAATGTGCATCACACTGACAAGAGTGAAAATTTTAATTTTACCGTTGGGAAGTTCTTACCATATACTTAACCCGTGTGGAACACCTGTAAGGGTGTACCTGCTGCCTAGGGTTCGGTGATGTAACCCTGAGCAGGAATATTCTGTATTGCCATGATTGCATAAACTGTCCTATTCTCATGACACAAGTTTCCTCTCGGAGCTGTAGGGTTCGAATATTACAGTGTCAACGTGGTGAGTCACCCTACAGCTTTCATGCCGGTTTTGCTGCTTTTCCCCTCTGTGTGTAGACCCTGCATGGCTCTACCACTTCCGGTACACATCATCGTTATTTATACATCAGTCCACCCACACAGGTATGCGAGTGTGGCGGACAGCACTCGCCTAAGTGGGCATCTCCTGGGGAACTGAGAAAAGGAGACTGTTCATGCAGGCGCCTTCATTTTCTTATTCAGACGTATCTGTTTCCCAAGAAGTAAAACCTCTCATTATAGGTGCAGGAAGGGTGACACCTGTAAGAAGAAATGTCACTAGCTTTGTAGTGCCGTTTTAACAAACCATAAAAGATAGGTCAAGACTTTGCAGTTTCCTGTTCTCATGTAATGAATTTTCAAGTACAGCAGAAAAGATGGAGAATTTTACATTGTACGTCTATCGCTAACAGGGGATTTTGGGCCCTATCAGAGCATATCATATTGGGCCCCCAACCCAGACCAATCCAGTTATGTTTCAAATATTTTAGGGTCCCTATCACTAGTATATAAAGTGTAAATACCCATCAGTAAATGCTTTTTTACATGCACCTCTGGAACTCCCTGCCCTCTGGAAAATCCCTTCTGTATTTTTCAGTATTCAGTGAAAACCCTTGTGAAAGACCTTTCCATTTACTTGGTCCCATGAATCTGATCGTTCTTTCAAATAGGAATCAGGCAAACAGTCATCTAGATAATGGGAAGATGAGAAGCAAGTACTTTATGCCAAACAACAGCATCTACTAACAAGTGGTAACATGAATGTATGGGCAATCAGTATACATTTGCAATTGAACAATCCAAGATCTGCAACGTGAAAATAAGCATTGCAACCCATTAGAATGATTGATAATGAAGGCAACTGTCAAGGAGACCAAGTGCTAAATGTTGATTACAAGTCTGCTTAAAAATAACACTTTATATCGACAGTTCCAGACTGCATAATGCATAATATTCCCTGATGCAGGTCTCTTAAACCCCTGTGTCAGTCACGGGAATACAGGCGAACAAGCTTTGCCTTTTGATGCACAAAGTAGAGCTCATTTACATGTATCAGAATAGGTGTCCTGGAATAATACTGCACTGCTTCGGTTTCAAAGTGAGGTAAATTCCAATGAAAAGAAAAAATCTACAACCAGTGGCTGCGGTTTTACCATGGAATCAATGACTGGGTAAGTGGACGACGAAAATCATAAACATCATGAAATTCTTATACACAATATACTACATTTCGTTTCAAATCACTCCATTGCCCAATTGAACTGTCATTAAATGTTGTTAAATAAGAGGAAAACAAATATTGCCTGTCATTACTGTTTCTCATATATAAGACCATATACTTCAGCACGTCTTAACCCATCAGCGTTCCCCCTATCATCCTCTCTTAAGATATTCCACCTTCCGGTTATATAACATATGGGGTCGGTATCGGCGCTTTAAAGTAACAGGCAAAGCGTGGCACTGGGCCGAGAATGCAAGGCGATCCATGTGAGAGTCACCGGAGCGCTTACTGCCAGGACAGGCAATTTATCTTCACATTTAAATGTGCCACGGATTTCATCAATTTCAGTTTGCACTGCACTCACTGAATAGCACATCGTGTTACGGAGCGCGTTCCGATTCTGAGGAGCTCTTTGGCGAGTAGCTATGGTAGCTGTTGTGATATCAGAACAGGCACGGCCTATCTGCCGTCGCGTAGTCAAGAAGAACAAAAATAGCTTTTATTTTGCCTCCTGACATAGATGACCTAACTGCCAAACTCCCCTATATTCCCCACGCTGCTACGATGACTAGAATAGACTAGGTGGTGTGCTGGTTTAGAAGCTTGAGTGTGCTTCAATAAATACCCAGCAACGCTTAGTAAATGAAGAGAATTGCTCAAAATGGAAGCTATACTTTTATACAGCAAGTGATGGAACACAGTCAATTAGTTATTAGGTGACTGGTTGCTCTGCACATTTGTAAGCTTTACAGCTCACATACAAATAAAATATGGCTTTTGTTTACAACAGTATGCACTACGGTCTCCCTTGATAATGTTTCATGAATTCCATTGAAGTATTTATGCCATATTTTTTTAATTCAGTCTCTCTTTTAAGAATGAATAAATTATTTTCCATTTTCCATCAGTTATCATGATTGAATATTTAATCTGTTCCTCGTGCTGCCAATCCCTTTAAACATACAGCATTCCACATTTGTTGTGTAACAAGGGCTACATCAGGGGAGAAGTGCACATGGAAAACACAATGCTTGCATTTGGACTTATTGTAACGTTACTTCTCCAAGTCTACAAATGTAAAACAACGTTGCTGGAAGAATAAGGGAGACCACGTTTTTTTGGTACAAAAAACTTTTGGAGTTGGGGGAGGTAGCTATTCGATCTGCTTATACCCAAATTTATACAGTAAGGACAAAAAGGGACAGTAATAGCTGAAGTTTCATTTTAGTTAAACGTCAATATTTTTACTTTTACCTCTTAAGCTAAATTTGTCTAAAAAATGATGTGGTGGGCAAAGATGGGCACCATGGTAGCCTATTATTCTCTGTGGCAGGCTTCACTCTGGTCCAGGTCCTTTGTAAGTATATGCTCCCCCCGGGTTCACGATGGTATCCTCCTGCTTCCTTGGCGTCCTCCCACATTCCAAAGTCACACGCTTCAGGTTAGTGTACATTCTTTTTATTCTGTGATAGCACCTTCTGCTACCTGGGATTAGATCCAGAGCTCCACAATTGGATAAACAGTTACTTAATAAATGACGCCCTGATAGACACTCAACAAGTCCTCGACGATAACACTGTTGGTGGTCTGAAAACCTTATATAAAACTAAATAAGTTACGAAAAAATTACCCAAGCTCCAAATCAATTACTTATTTTGCATAAAATTATTCAAACATACATATATGCTTACTGAAGATTTCAATTATTCATATTTTTAAAAATAATATTTTGTTGGGCAAAAAAATCAATTAAGCCCATACCTGGAAAGCAAAAATCTTGCTGTCAGCTCATAAGAGCCATATCCACCAAACAACAGAAACAACAAAACATCCCTGTTTGTTTCATTTCAGTTACCTCTGAAGTCAGATTTTAGTATTCCAGTTTTGGTTGCCAAAATATGAGCTTCATTGTTTCAAGGGCTGATCTGCAAACAATGTCACGCGCGCACATTTTGGGCAATGCTGACGGTAAATCCTCATCATGCATGTACAGTTATATTGATCTGAACTCCCCAGCAGTTTGTTACTTAGCAACCATTTGAAATACAGTATTCATAACTGGAGCTGGACCAAGAAGAGTCTAATCCTGTTAGCTAGGAAGAAAATCCATGCATTTAAATGTGCGCTATGAATTTAACTGATTATAATTACTTTCTGTCTCAAATATAAATTATTGTTATCACTTATTACTGTTAACATGAAGAACAGACGAATATGGATAAGTAAATTAAAAGACGGATGATCTGTTTCCATTGGTTTTGTTTTGTTTTGTGCATGTACAGTGGTTTATGAAACAGTCCTAACATAAAAATAGGTTGTTTTTCAGAATTGTACTTATTAGTAAAAGTGATGGATCATATTCTGAAACTATTTGCTAGTACATACTATGAGTTTGAAAGGGCAACTATTACAGCTTAATTTAAATTATTTATAGCTGCCACATTCCTGCAAAATTTTAAAACGCATCAATGACACCCCGAACATCTCTTTGATCACGTACACTAAACTCGTTTACAAAGTTCCCTTCAGCAGACAACTGCGCGACATTTTGTCACATTAGTAAAAGAAAAAGACAATATGACAAGAACAGACTTTTACAGACATTCAGTCCAGCAGCAAGCTGTGATGTCACCTCTTTAATTACTGCTGTAGAAAATACAGCTCAGTTAGAGTTTGGAGAGGAGAGATGTGAAACTCAATCACATCACCACAGGAAAACCTGAGGGTTTGATTGTTGTAATGGAGATGGGGTCTAAGTCATGTGGCTCTTAATTTCAGAGTATAATATGTAGCTTACAGTCTACGGCATGGGATCCACAAAAAAAAAAAATAGAGTAGCATTCTCGTCACGTTACTTAAATAACACAATGATGGTTTTTGCTGAAAATCTGAAGGAAAACTTCAATCTATTTCTAGGTAAAGGGGATGACTGCAATAATATGATTTCCTCTCCTAGTGAGGGTCATGGTGATGACTACTGTGCTATGACTAGCTCTCCCAGTGAGGGTCATGGTGATGACTACTATGGTATGACTGCCTCTCCTGGTGAGGGTCATGGTGATGACTACTGTGGTATGACTGCCTCTCCTAGTGAGGGTCATGGTGATGACTACTGTGCTATGACTAGCTCTCCCAGTGAGGGTCATGGTGATGACTACTGTGCTATGACTAGCTCTCCCGGCGAGGGTCATGGTGATGACTACTGTGTTATGACTGCCTCTCCCGGCGAGGGTCATGTGACTGCCTCTCCCGGCGAGGGTCATGGTGATGATTACTGTGGTATGACTGCCTCTCCTAGTGAGGGTCATGGTGATGACTACTGTGGTATGACTGCCTCTCCTAGTGAGGGTCATGGTGATGACTACTGTGGTATGACTGCCTCTCCCAGTGAGGGTCATGGTGATGACTACTGTGGTATGACTGCCTCTCCCAGTGAGGGTCATGGTGATGATTACTGTGGTATGACTGCCTCTCCCAGTGAGGGTCATGGTGATGACTACTGTGCTATGATTGTCTGTCATGGTGAGGGTCATGGTTTCAATATAAATAAAATGTCAAAGAATTTCACTTCCTCAAACCTTTCCTCGAAACGTCAATGCATTCCTCAACTCCTAATACATTCTACAGGCACTTCTGATAAGAAAATAAAGACAAAAAATGTAACAAACAATTTCATGTTGCATCTAAACCTAATGATGAAATGAAAGTCCAACATGAAACCCACAACAATCAAGGAAATATTTCATGAAGAAGTATAAACTAATCAGCAGGTATACTACACACATATCTGTCTTTTCACTTCAACAACACTGCACCTAAGTCTTGACCTAAGGACAATACATCAGGGTTTCCGAATTCCAGTCCTAGAGGACCAAAATCCAACACAGTTTGCAGATCAGATTTCCCTGCTAAAACACACCCTTAATTAGTTACCATTAAATCGATTACCAGGTTAAGTAGGTCTGTTTAAGCAGGGAAATCTGCAAAATGTGTTGCAAACTGGCCCTCCAGGACTGGAACTGGGTAATCCTGCAATACATTATCAACTCATAAAGTTGTCTACATTTTCGGACTATTATGTAAAAACTAAATAAGCCCAGGCTGTGTGAAAATAATGTCACTTGAATTACTGCTTTTCTTGGGGCAGCATGAAGAACACTTGTAGCCTGCCTGTTGGAAACTCCTTGTGTAGAGGTAAACATATCTGGTCAGCTTGATTAAATTGCAGCTCATGCCAACACAACCTAGAAGCTCAGGTTAATTAATGTGAAATTCTAAGCTGTGGCACAAATGTGTGGGCATTAACTGCTCCTTACTGAGTAAATCACGCAAGCATTTTAGAAATAATTGGTGTTAAAAGATTGTCAATAATGTGGAGAATCAATAAAATATAAAGGTACACAGGCCCAAAATAACGCAGCCTATCCAGTCCCCAAGCTTAAACTAAAGCACACTAACCAGTTACAGTGCATGTCCATTTAGACAAATATGAGAACAGTATTTTACCTTTCTGAAGGGAGTGAAATTTCACAGCACCATTATGCTTTGTGATAAAGCAGACTGGACACAGCTCATTTATCTCAAATTCATTACTAAAATACATACAAGCATAAAGTACGAAAAAATGAGGCCACAGAGAAAAACAAGTAGTACATAAGTTCTATTTCCATATGCTCCGGTTCTGTTTGGAAACCAGAAAAATAGTCTAAATGTTTTACCAGTCCATTCTGGCTGCCTAAAGGCAGTCACACCACTAAGTCTGAGTTAACATGTTCATATGTTCTTCAAATTCATTCAGAACAAGGTAATATGTCACTGCCACGATGGAACTATCGTTGATCCCTTCTCACGTCATCCTACCGGTCCAAATTCAGGGGACAGTTTTTCGCCTTGCCTGCACAATGAAAATAACATATAATGCTCACAGCCTCTGGCACTTACCTTATCTGCCATAATCATGGAAGATCCCCCATGGATTCCCATAATGGGGATCAGTGTCTGGGATGAAATAAAATCCAAAATCTGGGAAATGGCTTCCTGGTCGGTGCCATCTCCAAACACCAGTCCATGAATTTTAGTCCCAGACATCAGGTCGCATACATGAGTTATGATGCTTTTGGGGTCAGTCTCATTCACCAGCAGTGTCACCACGTTTACATCAATGGGGTCCTCCTTGCTCCACAGAGCTCTTATGTCTCGGTCCGAGATGTAACGGGTTTGCCCCAGGATCACTGCTACGTTTAAGATGGGGACTTTCTCTGCTCCGAAAGCCACGTTGACATGAGACAGAAGAACAGGAAGTGTCAGGAAGGCAAACACGAAATTCCCCATAGTGGCCAACTTCACTCCCTGTGGATACATCACAGAAGATACAAAAAATCAGTAGGGTAATACACAATACATGGCCTACACAGACAATGAAGATCATTAGAAGATTGTTACTCCTGTACTACATTGAGTGTTTTTGGATATAATTAACTGTTTTTATATTTAAAATTACTCCTATGTAGTCAAAGACTGTACATTGTTGAAATAGTGATTCTTCACTGACAAAAAAGTGCTCTTTGAAAAGAGGATAATGTCAAAAAACATTGGTTAAAATTATACTTATGTAAACCATGGTTATTTGGACATATAACTTCTAAGTGTTTTGGTGACTTTTAATATGAATTTAGTTTATAAAAACAAAAGAGCGATATATTACTATAACACAGAAAATGCTAGTCATCTGGATAAATGACTCAATATGGGAGCAGAACTTGAAACTATCCAACAGAGACACAAGAAGGGTCATCTTAAGAATACAACCTAAGAAACAAGATCTAACACCATTTATACATCTATCCTCCGACACCTTGGGAACGCTGTGGTCCCTACTGGGTGTTATGTAAAATGTGATGCTCTCATACACAGACACATCATATGCGGTTATGCATTGCAAATGGCAGTACACGCATGGTTTTAAACCCCTGTGAAATCGTAAAATAATAAAGCAGACTCATTCCGTGAAATACCAGAATATTCCTGTACAAGATAGACGTCATATCCCGCCCATTAAGCTTTACTATCGTGTGCTCAGATTACGGTAGTACCAGAAATTAATGGAGATAGAAAAACGCATATTTGTCTGTTATCATTTATGAACATTCAACTTTGTAGTCATCGAAATGCTAATTATTAATTTAGGGCTCAAATGCATGCTTCTCAAAGTAACACATGCTCTCCACCCCAAGACGTCAAGCATCGTATTCGGCTTAGGCTTTCCTATGCGCGTGTCCACACACGCGCTTGCGGGCGCGCGCTCCTTCCCTGCCCTAAAATTCATAATAGACTGCAACTTCAGAAGTTACATTCTGGCTCATTTCCCATCATTGAGTATATGTCTAATGTAGTTTTAACCACTGCAATGAAAATTAGATTGTTGACGACTCTTCAAGCTGTGGTTCAGCAACGTGACGATACACAATTAATCCCTGATATCGGTCCACTTCTATTTCTCGTTACTTTTAAAAGATAATCATTATACAAGAGCGCCCCCTTGTTGTATATTTTGTTACCTCATCGTCTTTGTCGGTATAATTAGTTCCAGTATTATTTTAGGACATACCTTTAGTGTCACAAGTTATCAGTTTGACATATCCTGAATTTTGTAAGCAAACAACATTTTACTTTTTGTTAGACTTACTCCAGAAAACCTCAGGCATTTATAATGAATACCCCCTTTGGTATCTCAGGCATTGAGAGTACGCAAAGTTAATATGTCATTTCATCGACGTTTTTCTAATTTTGCACATTTTAAAAATCTAACCAACAAGGATTGAGTTAAAATGACGTTCAGCATAGACTTGCCATATTTATTCCTTCCTTCACTCAATATATTTATCGCGAAAAAAAAGCTGTGTCGAAGGCGGAGGACAGTTTTTATTTTATTATTTTTTTTAATCTGGTGCTCACATTAACACGACACGAGTTTTCGTATACGTAACAACCAATATACTGTTTTCTTACGCAACACGTCGAAGCCATTTAAAGCTAATTTAAAAAGCAAATAATTGCTAAAACTGATATGGTTTGGCATAGACAAAATACAGTCAGTTAAAGCCAAAAATGTATGTTACATAGACGCTGCCTTGCCTCTGTATTTTTAAAAAGGGGATCGCGCTGGGAATCCAATTCAAGCATGTTTTTCGGATTTTTTAATGACACCACATTAGATACACGTCATGAAACAGTCATTCAATCGACACGACAAATTTTACTTATTTATTTCGAGTAGCATACTTTGGTGAGTGGGCTGTTTGAGCGACACCTGAATGTCATTTTTGGTGATTAAACAAGTATTGGCTATAAAGAAAAAAACACAATTCATTGTATGTACTTACAGAATTCCCCTTCCACAAAATTCCAAAATTGTAGCTTGAAATGGCATTGTAATTAAGTCTTCCATTAAGCAACCTTTGGCTGGATTTGAATAATTATTTCCACTGAACAATCCTCTAACTTCACCAATCCGATTAATCAGGTAAATCCAATCGTCTTCATTGCCTTCGGTTTCCTCTGTTCAGTCCTTCGCTCTGTGTTGCATTTCGACAGGTTTTTTTTTTTCAACAATGCTGAAACAAATGCATGAGGATCTGTTAGAAATGTGTAATATGTGGGCTAATTCTGCGGTGGGACTGCTGGACAGCTCCGCCAATATCAGCTCTGCATTTGCTCGCAGTTTCTCCGGGAACTGAGCAGTTCTGTCAGAGACACATCCATGAGGTGAACGGGGGAATTACACCCATATGCAGCTTCGTTAAGCTTATTGAGAAAATAAGCAAGGAATGCGGTAAACTACAAATGAAGCGCTACTCTTTAATAGTAAATATGTGCAACTCTACTAGAATTGCGGAAGAATTGCTGAAAAAGTCCAGTGAGCTTCTCAATGGAAAACGGCCCGGTAAAACATTCTCGCAAGCCTTTTGATGTATATACTTCATAATAACATATCCCAGTTACGAATATTTACGAAATAATGTAATGTGATTAAAAGCGTGTGAATCGGTGTCACGTGGTTTACCATTGACGCTACCTGTTGGGATCTTCATGTTACGCTGAGCGATATTCGCACCTTCTCAGGGACGCATTGCAAAGGATCTGTAGTGATCCTCCCTAGATCGTCACTGACAGGGTTACCGTTTCTAAACTACGGATGCTTATTGCGAAAGCGATCATTAAGTATATGGAAAGCAATAACAAATAACCTGCCATCTTTTTTGGGAGTCCATAATATTATACAACAGCACTAAAGTGTTGTTGTTAGTAAAATCATTAACATGACTAGAAACAGAAGTAAACGATAGTATTTTACAGAAGGATAAGACGTACAAGCTTGACTAGTTTTATTTATTTGAGCTGGGACGTATTACGTTAAACGCGCGCAGAGGCAATTAATGAAATTGATTTTAATGGATGTTTTTTGGGGTGGCTATTTTTATGTAAATTGAAAACTACGCTTCAGTGCTAATAGCTGTTACAAACGGAAACCGAGATTCAAAAGTTGCGGACAATTGGAGGTCTGAATAAAGTATAACATTGAACAAAGCAGTTAAACGATTCATTAAATTCATTGTACTTGCGCATAATGAAACAAGGTTGGCTTTACAAACCGCGAGCGCCACAATAATAAAGAACGACTTTTAAATATATTTAAATGAAACCTGGCGTTTCTGTTCTTATTTTACGAAAATTCAACGTAATCCAATTCGTAGAAAGTATCTTTAAAATAATGATTTACGTATTCCTTCACGGTTTTTCGCTCTTGAAATAAATATACAGTTTTTGGATTTAATTCTATAGCCCAAATGAATGGGCTAGCGGTTATTGTGAAAGCATTTCAGCCTTCGTTTATTATTCTAAACCGTAACGTATCATTTTATGCGAAATTTAAAGTAATACATTAATGTCACATCTTGAATAAAGCAAGACAGTGTAGTGAAATGCCTAGATATGACAGGGTCGCACTTGAACGTTTATACAGAAATGTAACGGAAAGGCGATGCGTGAACTCCTCCAGAAGCTTGAATACGGCCATAAACTGGGTTTGGCTTGACTAGAGGTGTTGACAGTGGTTTACAAGAACCCTTTGTGTAAAATGTGCACTCTTTTTGTTTCCTCTTCCAGTAGACTCAGCAGTCCTGATTTCAGTACAACCATATTATAAATACCGATATTTAGCCATAAAAAACGCATGCAGATGAAAGTAAATGCAGCGAAGAAACCATATTTCACTAAAGCGAATCTTCGTTTGTTAGTTTAGTTGCCTGTTTTTTTTTTTTTTTTTTGCATAACCTTTGGTTTCAGGTCTGTATTTCGGATATCCTTGTTATGCCACACAAGCGGTCTGATCTTTAAAAATCAGTTTACGACCCTTAGAGCCGGGTACCAGTTATTGGTATGAGGAGCACCTTTGCAAGTCGGCATGAGCCTTCTGTGCACAAACAGCCTAAAAAACATGACGTGAACAGATATTCCCAGGGCTGATGATGCAGATCCACTCATCCTGAGGCGAATCAGATCCACTGTAGCCGTGGCCGCCCCACATCCTGTTAAGATGACAATGAGGACTCATTGCTCAGAGATATTGTACCATCCGGTACTGATACTACAAATTTACACTCAGTGGCCCCTTTAATAAGTTCACCTAGCTAGCACCAGGTAGGACCCACTCTCGTCACCAGAACCACTTCAAGGGTAGATGAGTTGTGTGTTCAGAGAAGCCATTCCTCACATCACTGTATTGTACACTGTACTGTGCTCTTACAGCGGCATTCGCAGGCTTTCAGGTACTGTAGCTTTAGTGGACCTGGCCATTCTCCGGTGACCTCTCTTATTAACAAGGAATTTTCAGCCACAGAAAAGCCACATTCAGAACTGCTTAGATCAGGCATCATAGTCATTCTAATGCTTAGCCACACAGTAAGTGGACCTTTTAACCCTGTCTGTGCGCTGTATGTATCCAGGTACAACAACAGCAAGATTCCCTGTTTGTGGGATCAGGCCGTTTTCACTAGCATGTTAGAAATTGTCTAGCTAAATTCCTTAAGTAGGCAGCTAAGAAAATTCAATCAGAATTTATGATTGTACTTCTTCTAGAGTATTTTCCAATTTGAGTTGTTCCAAAAGTGTAATAAATGTAATGCAGTAATTGTTTTGTCCAGGATAGTGATATTTGATAGTGTCACAGTTAATCAAAGAATCAATATATGCTACACATTCAGGCAATTTTGAGCTTAAGAAGCCCCCCCCCCCCCACCCCAGGTCATTGATTAAGCACAGTAATTTTATTTCTGTTGTCTTGTAGAGTGGGGATCTGTGTGCACACAGAAAACAAGTTGACTGTGTTATGTGGAGTGTCCAGTGATTTAAGTGAAGGGAGATATCAGCTTTCACATCAGATATCCACCATTAAGAGGGCAGCTCAGTGGTACTTAATGCGACTCCATCCTGTGCTCCTGCTTTCCTGTGTGTTTTTGTGACAGTTTAACGATTCAAACTGTTAAAAAAACAGACCATTGACAATAGCAACTATATTCATAACCATAAAAAAAATCGCCTTCTGTTCATCAGATCCTACAGATAATTTACAAGTCATCTGTTATTGTGAATCGCTTCAAAAAGCTATGTGCATTATGCATTTATGGTGTAGTCTTAAAGTGCAGCATGTGGGCTAAGCCTGTGTGCCTGTAATCAGAAGGTTGCTGGTTCAAACCCAGCTTCAGCATGTCAGCGGGTCCTTGAGGAAGGCTCTTAACCCTCAGCTCCCTGGGCGCCGCTACGGGTGGCTGCCCTTAGCGGACAGCTTACTCTATAAAAAGGAGCAAGTTGAGGGAGGTGTAAAGACAATTTCCCCATGGGGATTGATAAAGTGTCAATTATTGTGATGGCTTAATGGTTAGGGAAGCACACTTGAAATTGAAAGATTGCTGGTTTGAATCCCCGACCAGCAAGGCACCTCTGAAGTACCCTGAGCAAGGTACCGCCCCAAAGCACTGCTACCTGAGTGCTGAATTAGCTGCCCCCTGCTATGTCACAACATCACTTATGGGTTAAATGCAGAGGACACATTTCGTTGGTGTGTGCTGTGGTGTGTCAATACTGATGACCTAATTCTTAATAGTACTTATTTAAGGAAACCAAATATGCATTAAACAAAAAATATCTTTCTCTTGGACATCTATGTTGGAATTTAATAAATTCTTGCATGCGTTACCATTCTCATAAGTTCTGTTCATTGCAGGGTAAGTGTTTGCTTTACCTGCATAAATAATGTGAACTTGTGCAACCCCACACAAGTCACAATAACAGTAAAAACTGTGCTAACAAGTTGTAATTGGGTGTCTTTAACTAAGTAGCACAAAACTTGCTAGTCACAAACACTGAAGGGTTTTTAAAATGATCGACCATGATTACTTCTGTCAAAAACGCTGTGTGCGTGTGTGTCTGTGAATTGTCATGCATTGCATTGTGGGAACCAAATGTGCACATAAAAATCTGACTGCAATAAAAAAAAAATCTTGTTTTCCTTGGTTACTTATGGTTAAGGATTGGGCTGGGTGGCGGGTAATTAAGGTTGTCATTGTTTGGGGTTAGTGATTTTCTCATAGAAATGAATTGAATGGACGGTTCCCACAGATATGAATACAAACCTTTGTGTGTGTGAGTGAGTGTGTGTGTGTTAACATGCATCCATGTATTGTGATAATTATTTGTTCAATTTTTAAGCCCTGAATGCTAGATATGTTCACTTAATGGACAAACGTATCGGGACACACCTAGCCACCTAATTCTGGCGTTTCCTTCAGACCCATTGCCACAGGTGTATAAAATCAAGTACCTAGCCATGCAGTCAGGTTTACAGGAGAACGTTACCTGCCTGACTGCACTATGCCAACTGTAAAATTTTGTGGAGGAGGGATAATGGGGTTGTTTTTCAGGGGTCCCTTGATTTCACTGAAGGGAGCTCTTAATGCTTCAGCATACCAAGACATTTTGGATAACTCAATGCTTCCACCTTTATGGGAGCAGTTTGGGGAAGGCCTTCTTCTGTTCCAACATGACTGTTCCCCCAGTGCACAAAGCAAGGTCCATAAAGACTTGATTGGTGACTTTGGTGTGGAAGAACTTGACTAGCCAACATTGATCCCTGACCTCCACCACAACTAGAACCTGGCCTTCACGTCCAACGTCAATACCTGACCTCACAAGTGCTCTTCTGGATGAATGGGCAAAAATTCCCACACACACACTCTAAAATCTTGTGGAAAGCCTCCCCCGAAGAGTGTCAGGTATTATAACTGCACTGGGGGGACCAACTCCTTTGATGCCCATTGATTTATAATGGGGTGTCATAATAATTCCTGTGGGTGTCTCAATACCTATATACCTTCTGCCTATATAGTGTATTTTCAGGTTAGTGAATGGGAGTCAATTAAAATCAATATGAATCCGTTAAAAGAATCCATTTGAAAAGCTATTAAAACTGGATAAAGGTTAATATTCCTATAAAAGTAGACATGTCAAACAGATGTGGTATTATTAAAACTACTGCTGTCCCATTTTACACATATGACTGACAATTTTCGATTAAATTGAATATTGCTGACTTTTGAATATGACATTTATTCGTTTCTTCCCATCATATTTATCACAAAATCTAATTTGACCTCAATAACCTATATTAGAGTCATATACTTGATTTAAACCAATATCATTATAAATTGACAGTCACGCCTATAAAAATGACAGCATTAATTTATCGTTTTGTGAATATGTTATCAGGCTAACAAACATTGCACTGCATCACAATGAACTGATTTATTATACAGTGTTTACATTGTGTCATTTCATAAAATGAAAGCAGCAAACAGACCATTGTGCTTAGTGTACAGAAAAACAAAGAAAGGTCTAGCAATAGCAGTAAATAACATATCAATCCAAGACCCAAATATATGTATGTGTGTGGATTATGTTTATATTATATTGTGGGGACTAAATGTTCCCCGCAATGTAATAAAAACCTGCTGTGGGGACCATTTTCCAGATCTGTGAACGCAATCAAAAACCTAAAAATGTCTCGTATTTTGTCTGGTTACTTATGGTTAAGGTTACTGCTGGGTAGGGCTTAAGGTCGTCATGCTGGGATTAGAGTTTTCCCCATAGAAATGAATGGAGAGTCCCCACAAAGATATAATTACAAACATGTGTCTGTGTGTTAGTATGTATGTGTGTATTTTTAACTGCGGGTGTAACACCCAAGACTGTCATCCTTCTGTGTATCATTAGCCGTCCATTAGAGTAAGCTTTTAGACAACTTCACTGGGAGCAAACCACAGGTATATCAGTAACAGAAGGAGGAATCCAGGGATTGAAACTTTTCGATTAAAGAGTTCATGCCACTGGCTATCTCATATTTGCTTAAGAATTATCGCACAGTTATATTAATTTGTTTGTTTATTTATTTAGCTTTTTTATTAAATTTAATGGCAATCCTGCTAGCATTCAAAAGTACCGATGTAAATAGTATCATAACTGCTGGAAAAATACCTCAGCATTAAAGATGCTTGGTCTCCATGCACAGTTAAAATGTGATAGTTCTTTAGGAAACAGGATAATGTTACTTCACAATGAGGTTCTGAAATGTGAGAAAGCAGAGAACTTTGCAGCGAAAAGCAAATTTCAGCACATATGCATCCATATATCATACATTATAAAACCTGAGCCACACATCCACCCACGCAGTTACTTTTGTGAAGCTACAACGCGATTCTGACACCCGCAATAGTACTACATCTGTGTTGTGTTGCTGAAACATCGTGCAGTGATCATCGAAAACCTCCCACAGATGGCTGAGAGCCAAAGTCAGCTCTGGGGAGGATGATTGCCAGTGGTGAACAAGTCCTGCTGGCCCCTTTTCACATTCTATGGACACAAAGAAATTAATAGTCATATCAGTGAAAAATGTGCCATAAGATGGCTAATTAACTGGAGTGTGAGTGTAGGGTATGTTAGTACAGTTAACCTTTACAGGATTTCACAGACCAATCAGACGTGACAACAAGACATTTCAAGTTTAAGACATTCCTGCATAAATGTACCCCATCGCTATAAAAATAAACAAGACTGTTTAAGCCACAGTTCCCTAAATCATTACATAACTTCCCTTCCCATGCATCCCTTCTGCCTTCATGGAAGTTTTATTGCTTATCAGAATTAAACTCAGCAGTTTCGAATGTAGCCCTAAAAAAGTTCTGTAATTCAAGGCTGGGCTACATGAAGAAAATGTATTTAAAATTCCAGCACCATTAAACACATTTGTTCCGCACTCTGATTAGTCAGTATTCTTACAAACATTTGTTTTATTTTAGACTTGAAATTGATCAAATTTAATGAATTACATGCCCCAGAGAAAGCGTGCAAGCCGGGTAATTGTTTTGTTTTCTTTTCCTTGTTTTGATTATTTTTTGGTTTCAGTGAACATGTTATTCATTAGTCATCTCATCCAGGGTGGCTCCAGCCTGGTGTCCTCTGCTTCCTGTACTGGGTTAACAGTTTGGAAGATTCTACGGGTGCATGGATGTTATTAATTGCTATTACAGGAAGTCAACATTGAAGTAAAATCAAGAAGGAAAAGCAATGGAAGCACTTAGTCAGTCTCTAACATTGTTAGTCAGACTGTGTGCTGGTTATGAAACCGGCATGCAGACTATTCTGTAGCATGTTCAAGAAAAGAGTTAAAAATGAACAATAATGCCAGTGTGTTTAGAGAGCATATTACCCTCAGCAGATTAGCAAACTTTAATATGCATTCTATTCTCGATGGGTCATTGCCTGGCGAAGTAACCGGGGTTCTGCTAGGGTGCTAAGTGCATAGCGGGGCTGTGAATGTGGGGGCACGCTGAGGCCTGGCAGGTGCACGTGCGGGGGAGGTGGAAACACGTGGGACGGGCTGGAGGTGTAGCACATCACGCATTCTGTTCGGCATGTGAGATCGCCATCCTGACTGTGTCTGAGCAGAAGCTGCACTCATCCTCACAGAGCATCTCTCCTGATACAAACGGGGATGTCCTACGCAAGCACAGAGGCAGCCATTTCTATAATGGGAGGATTATGTAAACCGGCAAATTCTATATGCCATCCTGGATGTACCATTTGTAGTCCTTGTACGGTAGTTTTGGCCATATTTAACCTAATAATTGCATATTTATTTTATTTGTCATGATGATGATTTCTAGAGCTTTTTTCCGCTTAAACTGCTGGGGTTCAGGACCTTCTCCATGATAGGAGTGATCCGTAGTCTGAGGGCCAGATAACTGACGTGCTGTAACACCAGCCCACCTCTCCGCTGCAGACTAAGTGAGTAATTTCCTCACAGCCTGGTGAAACTTGTGAAGCGCTTTGACACTTGCTGGGAAAATAGACACAGATCGTGCCTTTGGATAATACAGATAAAATGTGTGAATCTGGGAAAGTGACAACCAGATATGTGTGCGTAAATGTGTATATTTTACTCTGAAACTTCTCAGACTGCTGATTAGTCAAGTCAGGTGGACATTATTGTCACAGCAACCATATACAGGTAAACAGCAACACAAAATAACATCCCGCCAGGACCACGGTGCCACATACAAGCAGCAAGTGACAACGGATGGGTTTCCTATCTGCAGATTGTGATATGAAGCCCAATGTGGTGTTTTGAGCTGCAGCAGTCACACAGTGGAAGTTCTGAGAAGGTGGGGAAGTGAGCAAAGTTGTGCTAGTAAAAGCATAGTGTGGAAAAACTGTTACTCCGGGTTGCACAGCGTGTCTGCTGGTTTGAACTGTAATCCAATGAAAGCGCATTGTCTTTACAGCTGGGGCTGTAAGGTTAACAGGCTTGTAAACAAATAACTTATTTTTTGCACAGCAGCAATACTCAAAAAGGTGAATGAAAAAGCAAATTACTCTGCTTCAAAAATAAGAGAAAAAATAATGGGTTTCTTGGCTTTTCTGAGATTCAGAAGTCTATTCAGTATTAAGATACTTCACGAAAAATCTAGAAATGAAAAGGCCTGAACAGGGATGCCGTAAACGGGGACAAAGTTAGGATGATTCCTTGGGGCCCTAAAATTTAGAACATAATTGAATTGGTCTGGGTTGGGGGCCCAAAATGATATGACTTCATCCATCCATCCATCAGTCCATCCGTTCTTCCATTATATGCCGCTTATCCAGGGTCGGGTTGCGGAGGTAGCAGTCTAAGCAGGGATGCCCAGACCTCCCTCTCACCAGCCACCTCCTCCAGCTCCACTAGGGGAATACCAAGGCATTCCCAGGCCAGCCAGGACATAGAATCTCTAAAACGTGTCCTGGGTCTGCCCCCGGGTTCTCCTCCGTGCTGGACATGCCTGAAGCACCTCCCCAGGGAGCCGTCCAGGAGGCATCCCACACCGATGCCCGAACCACCTCAACTGGCTCCAGCAGCAGCCCTACTTTGTGCTCCTCCCGAATATCTGAGCTCCTTATCTTATTTCAAAAGGTGAACCCAGACAAGCTACGAAGCAGTCGCATTTCTGCCCCTTTTATAAGTTCCATCCATCCATCTTCTAAAAGGCTATTCTGGTCATGGTCACAGCAGAGGCCTGATCATATAATCAGGATAATTTAAATTAAATACCAGGCAATGATAAAATTTGGTTGGCAAGACTAAGATTCCTCCATTCATTACGCGAGGCTCATCGTCATAGGTGAAGGTAGAAGGTAGAACCACTAATAGATCGAAAACTTCACATTCTGGCACAGCTCTCTTCACCATGACTGAACGGTACAGCGCCCGCATTATTGGCGACACTACACCACTCCGTCTGTCGATCTCCCGCTCCCTTCTTCCCTCACTCGTGAAGAAGACCCCAAGATACTTAAACTGCTCCGCTTGAGGCAGTAACTCATACCCCAGAAGAGGGCAATCCCACCTTTTCCGGTCGAGATCCAGGGCCATGGAGGTGCTGATCCTCATCCCGGCCGCCGCACACTCGCTGCAAACCACCCCAGTATATGCTGAAGGTCACAGCCCAACACCAACAGGACCACATCATCCGTAAAAAGCAAAGACACAACAGCCCTGAGGCCCCCAAACTGGACCCTCTCCGCCCCTTAGTTACACCTTAAAATTCTATCCATAAAGGTTAGGAACAGAATCAGTCACAGGGCAGCCTTGGCGGAGTCCAACACCTACTGGGAACAAGTCTGACTCTCACTCCATATATACAAGGACCTGTGTAATATGCTTTCATGAGGCCCAGAATCTTTAGTGGCAGCTCTGGGTATGAACAGGAACAGGTGAAATGACAGGGAAATAGTTATTTTTATAAGATCCATCCATCCGTCTTTTAACAGCTTATCCGGATGACGGTCACATCTATGATCATATGATCTGCAATTTAATTTAAACAATGTATACCAGACAAAGGTAAAATTCAGGGCACAAACCAGTGAACTTTGCGGCTTCTCTCTTTGGTTGGCTCACAGGGAGCTCAGACAAGGGTAGCTAACTCCAAAAGGGCAGCAGCGGTGGATTAGCGCCATCTCTTAGCAGCATCCTTCTGAGCTAATTGATTTTCTGTGCATATTTGGGTCGGAAGCTACTTTGCTTTCTGTTTATGTGTAATACAGATTCCGACAGCAAGAAATGTGAGGGAGAAGAGGGAAGCAGCATGAGGTGTGAGTGGTGAGCTCCGTGTTTGGTAACTGGGGCACTACATTACTCATACAAAGCAAGCCGCCCCTAAGATCCGCATGACGCTATAATTCACCCAGCTGAAATCAGACCCATGCACTGCCCTCATACCCTGGCTTCCAGATTGTCTGGACTGCTTCTGTACACAACAGGATTTGGAATTTCCTTTTCTATAGTTATTAAGCCACGAAAATGATTCACACAATAGGTAGGCATAACATTATCCCTATGCAATTTAAATGGCATAGAAGTGAAATGGTGCATTTTCCTCTTTTAACCATGGGCCTGGTTTCATCGTATTTTGAGTTACATGTTTCATTAAACATTAATTTCATTGCTTTACTCTAAATATTAAGCTACGGCAATATTTTTCTATATGACACTCCGATGAGCCTTTCTGTCCACAGTGCCCTCTAGTGACAAATGAATTTTCCTTTCAAATCATGTTGGAGTAAAGTGACCACTGACTGAACAAAATGTTCATTATAAATGTATGTAAGGATGCCCCACCCGCCTAGGAGGGTGGTCAATACTAAACTACTATGTGGGGCATTAACTGGATGTCATTCCACTGATGAGACATTGATATGATGAAAAGCATTATATTTAATTCAAGTGCAAAGGTGAAAGGGGTAATAAGAAAACAAGCCACAGTCAAGCTAAAACAATATACCAAAACCAATGCCCTAAATACAAGGGTAAGACAATAAGCTGCAAGTAACAAATCTGTCAACACTTCCACACAAGCCAACTGAGCAGCCAACTGAACAGCCAAACTCCCCTATACTGACGATTTAAATACATTCCATTCAGGAAGTAGGCACACTGCATCCTCTCTAATGCAATAAAGCAATTAATCAATTTAGCAATTAACCAATAAAGCAATCAATTAATAAGGCAATTAATAAAGCAACATAACAACAGGACAATTCATTATAAGAGCATGAAATTTCAATACAAATCATTTTATTATCGTAGTATAGACGATACAGCTCAGCATGTCAGGTGTCATTCCAAGCTCTTTCTAAAAAGTTCATTTTTCACTGTGGCTGTGAGGACTAACTCAGGTTTCATCTCTAGGTGGAAAAGGTTACATCAGCTGAAAGTTATAGTTTTCTCTAACCTAATGGTAGTACATGTGTCATTTACTTTGAGCCACAACCGATAGGAGATTTCTGGGGAAAATTAAGATTGGAGAAATGTGTGTACGTCATTATTACGTTATATCTGCATTATTACATTTTACATTTTAGTGAAACATTTTATAAAAAAAAGAGAAGGAAACAATGCCGTGTTCTGGTTTTGCATGTTGTTAACCACACACGTCGGGTAAACATATCTTTATGGGAACCATTCATTCATTTCTATGGGGAAAATGCTAACACTAACTATGACAATCTTAAGTAACCAAGGAAAATACAAGAGTTTTTGCATTTTTAGTTTTTTCATTGCACTCATAGATTTTTATTAAACTGAGTTTTCCCTTATGGGGACCAAGGACCAGGTCCCCATAAGGGAAAAAAATGGGTATTCATCACACTGTGGGGACATTGTGTCCCCATAAGGTAAGGTACACCCACTCACACACACACACTGATCCTACCTTCTCAGGGCCCCTTGGCGAAGCTTTACTCGGGAGGCCCCTCCTACCAAGGAAACTGATGATCGTTTCACTTTATCTGCAATGCAGGTAATTTGGGGGCCCTCAGAAACTGTCAGTTCTACCGCTAAATCCAGCCCTGCCCCTCCCCTCAATATTTATCTCTTTGTACAGTAGCACCATTCCTAGTCAACAGTAAATCAACGGTCTCTGGCCAGTTTGGGTGACTCTTTACTACTCTTTTAAAATCACGGTGGAACAGTATTTGCCCATGCCCCTTTTAGTTGTGTCATGCTAGCTGGGTAACAGTAATGGACAGCAAACTGAGGCTGTACCGCTTATTTTCAATGGGATTAAGGCCAAGACTAATTTCTAACATCTTTCAGTACCTGAATTGAATGTGTTGCATGGTTTGTATTTTTTATTAATCCAGGAATCTTCTGAAATGTACCTCCATCGCAAGATGCCATCATTCCGCACCCTGCACTGACTGACAGGGTGACAGCCATGCCAGCCATTTTTGCCCAAATGTCATACGTTCGCAGTACCTTCTAAGAGACTTCTTGTAAACTCTTTCAGGACAAAGATTGCTTTCTGGGTCCAACGTCCCATAAATGACTTTTCTGTGGAATGCAGTTGACACCTGAACGTCATTCACAGCCGCAGCCACTGACTTCTGTAACAGTTGGCCTCATATTAGCTTCTGCACAGTTGGCCTCATATTAGCTTGTCTAACAAGTGTGTTTCTTTCCCAACGAGTTTAAAGGGATAAAGGGCGTATTGTGGTAAGAAAAAAATTCTGCAGTGGAATGAACTTAGATGTTATGGATGTTTGAAAAGATTTTGTTCCCCAGAATTTGTTAAGAGGATCATCTGACATGTGAATGTTTGCAGCTCAGTGCTTTTTCAAGGAGCTGCACATTAAAAAAAAATTTCACTGTGCTGCTAAAATTCTATTTCATATGGCAACATTCAGATCTCATTATTCATTATATGGCTAACAGAAATGTATTAAACTACAACCAGGATATAATGTAGTAAAGGAATTTATAATCAAATTTGGATAAAGGTTAAAACATAAATATGGATTCATTGCTGATATAAATGCAAAAATCAAGCACAATCCTGGTCTGTTTAGAATCTGATTTGAGCCCCTGTGTCCCATTTTCAAATGATTTCAGTACAGCAGTAAATATGCTTCTATAAAAGCATTTTTAGATAGAGAAACCATGAGAACACTGTACATACAAACACTAAAGCAGAGGGCAATTCCAAGCTAATTCCACTTAAACAAAATGCACAAAACAGTTTCCTTTTATTAATATTAGAATCGAGTTTCAGCTCCGTGACTTCCATGAACTTGATCAGAAATGAGATTTTTTATAAAATAAAAAGGTACATGTATATGTACATGCATATATAGAACCATATGTTTTGTGGATATGTATACAAAAATTTGCAGACGGAAAGTTGTTTCTATCCGAAATATGAACGTGCCAATAAGAGACCGGGATTGTCAACTGAACACAGAAAACGAAATAACTGGGAGACTGTTCGTAACATTAGACTTTAATGAACGAGGAGGTAAACAAAGCACATAACAAAAGTTTAATACCTCTGTGTTCCATTCAACCATTTTCATGAGCACGAATCTTGTGCAAGGTCATGGTAGGCCTGAAGTCTTTCACGGGACGCACTGGGGAGGGGTCACCTTGGATACCAGCTCTTTGCAGGGTACACACTTGGGGAAATGGGGCACCATCTCACCCCACCACATGTCTGTGGGTTGTGGAAGGAAACAGCGGCCCCTGGAGGAAACCCACACAGTCATGGGGAGAACATGCTGCACATACAGAACCACAGCAGGAATCCACAGCCATAGACAGGTGAGGTCACAGTGGCACCATCCAATCACCATGCCACCCTAAATCCTCACTTGCTATTTTTTATTTCACTAAACCAAGCAAAACAAAGCCCCAAAATAAAGGGGCTGTCTGAGTGTTAGACAGACAATGGCATCTCACTGCATGCTCTCAGCTCTTTTTGGATAAGATTTTGTGTATTTTTTACAAAAGTGATTTTTATTTGATTAGAATAAACATTGCAGCCGTGCAATAGACTGGTGGTGTCCACCTCCCTGTGCCCTGTGCTAAGTGGAGTAGTCCCACGATTACTATAATACTGTCCTGGATAAGCAGTTTTGGGATGGATACAAAAAAACCAGCCTTATCTCCACTGCCTATCTTAAACACACTATGAGTCTTACTCTAAACAGTACACTCTGTTAACTTGATTTCTGAACTGCTAAGTGATTTCCCAGCCAAGACTGAGGACTTGCCCTTCCTGGTTTTAACTCCAGAGGGATTTTTTTAAATTTTGACAAAACTACAAAATGGTACTTAGATGGAAATTAGTGGAGTGCTTATGACAGGAGGCAATCAGAGCTGTTCACAGCGCAAGAAGAGGCATCTGCTTTGAGGGCTGTGGGTAAGAATCTTATGGAATATGCTAATAAAAATATTCATATAAGGGTGCCATGGTGCATCCTACCTCCTGGGCTAAGAGTCTGAATCCTACTTCTGCTTCGTGTGTTTCTGGAGTGTGTATGATCTCCCTGTAGATTCCTCCTGCAAGTCAAAGACAAATTGGTAAATTGGTAGCAGTGTATACTGCCCTACAAAAGCAAAACACAGTAACTGCATATATGATCAAAACTGAGTTATAGCCGAAATTGGGTCTCTTAGGCTCTGTTTTATCTTCTGACAAAACGTCTTGCTTGATTTTGACGAAAACACAATTATATACCTTCTACACATACAGGTGGACAGGCAAAAAACTTTGAAGCCCTTTTTCTCAGTTTCAGTGTCAGCATAGTTACTGTGTTTTGCCTTTTTAGGGCAGTATAATTGTGCATGAATGTGTCTGTGTGTGTATTAGGTTTATATTACATTGTGGGGACCAAAGACATGTGGTGCACGGTGTGCATGTGTGAGTGTGTGTGTATTAGGTTTATATTACATTGTGGGGACCAAAGACATGTGGTGCGCGGTGTGCATGTGTGAGTGCGTGTGTGTATTAGGTTTATATTACATTGTGGGGACCAAACACATGTGGTGCATGGTGTGCATGTGTGAGTGTGTGTGTGTGTATTAGGGTTATATTACATTATAAGGACTAAATACGTGTGTGTGCCCCGCCTTGGACTGGCACCCCCATCCACTCCTGAATCATACCCCATGCTGCCTGGAAGGCCCTCCAGCCCCCCCCACCCCACGACCCTGTCGAGGATAAGCTTTTGGAAAATCAGTAGATATTCTACATAATGTGCAATTTGAACCGGGGCTACAGTATTACCACTTCAACAGACATTTAAAGACATTAAAGGACATTTAAGCCAGATAAACAATGTTTAGCTAAAGCTCTAATTTTCTGCAGCAGCCTTGTCACCACCTCCATATTATCGGGAGTCTATCTTGCAACAAGAAATGAGCTCATTAAGACTCAGTGGGTCTTGACTTTTAAAATGAGCCAATCAGAAAAGCCCTTTAAGGAATGTAGATAAATTCCATTAAAAGTCAATCTGATCTGACGTGTCAGAAGGCTTGTGTGCAGAGTGCAGGGTGACTTGTGAATGTGAAATGAGCCTTGTTAACAGTCATTCAGGGTCATGGGTAGAGAATAGACTGTGTAGCTTTGAACATCTTTGATCTCTGCCTGTGACAGGGGTCGTGATGACCGTGATAAGACAGAAAGTGGAGGTTTTTTAGGTATTTGACAACCATACTGTTTGCTGGGGCATCACTAGGCTTCCCCAAAATGTTTTTTACTCCCCTTTAATAAATGTGCACTAATAATTTTAAACAGTGTGCTCATTCATTCATTCATTTATATTCAAAACAGACCCCCCCCCAGTTAAGGCTTGCCCCCTCCCCCTCTTCATAAAGACTGCAGTGATGCTCCTGCTGATTTGTGCCAGTCTTCTGCCTATGATATAGACCTCCACCCTACAGACTGCCACCCAGTGGGTGGAGTCACTGAAGTTGTAGCAATTATACTGTTATCCAGGAACTTGTGCTTAGAATAACAGTTTTCATCCCTTAGCAATAGTACATCATTCCAGGTCTGAGGCGGAACCTGCCTAATTTTAGTCAGATTTCTCTGCTAGACAATTTCCACACCACTATTTAAAATCCTGAGTTTTATCAAGTATAATTGGGGATGCGTATGTTACACTAGATAACACATCATTCTAAGAGTGTCATACCATGTTAAGGTAATGGGTATTTTAAGAAAACAACCATTGTATAGATCCTTATCATTGTCTATCATGCAAAATATGATACAGCTTTTACTGTTTGATATACCAGCCAAAGCGCTCATGGAAGCTTTACTTACAGAATAATGTTCTGAGGGCAGAATGAAAAATGATTGGTTAGATAAACAATCAGATTATAGAGGAGGTGGATCCAAGCAACTATTGGAGGCAGGACCAACCAATCAGGTGTCTTTGTTCTGCTTCCTCAAGTTGCTTGGAGGAAGCAACACTTCCTCTACAATCTGATTGGTTATCTCTCTGAACCAATCATTTTTCATTCTGCCCTCAGAACATTTTTATGTAAGCAAAATATGAATTTGCATAGAAAAGTAAACTGGAGAAGTCATGTTAAGAAATATCTCATTCATCTTTGATCTGATTGCTTGTTTCACCATGTTTTTCTGTGTCACTCTGTAGTCGGCAGTTTAAAAAGGTAGAACAGCTATTTCACTTCAAGGCTAATGAGTGCTGCGATGTGCTGTGATAAATTATTTAGATATTTTCTCTTGGATAAGAGGTAGAAAAAAGAAAAAGAAAAAAATGTAAAATGTTCAGTACCATTCAGTCCATTAAAGTATATCAATTACTAAAAACACAAACCTGTAGTCTCCTATGGGGCAGAAGGTGCAGTGAGATAGATTACAGGCCCTCCAACTGGGTAATTACCGTCTAACTTTCTCCAGTCAGAAACCACGCTGTATATACTGTTATCTTAGAGTAAATAGCTTTTGGTAAAAGTATAAGCTTAGGAACACGAGTGATTTTGGCAAATGGCTGCTGGCCCTGAGAAGTTGTTTCTAAGAAGGGGCATTAATTAAAAAATGCACATTAGCCTGGTATTTATGAGATTAATATAGCATATTACTGTGTTTTTCTAGTCAGTGAATATCCTGTAGAGATCAGGGACACCCTTGTTAGCTGAATCTCCACAATTCATAAGGGGGCATTGTCACCCTGGCAGCCTCTGAATTCTACTTCTGGAAGAGAGACTGAGGGCTCATTTTGGACTGGAGTGTCTATGCGGCATGGAGAGGAAAGGAAACTAGCCTTTGGATTTTTTTGATCTCTTCTGCTTTCAGGTTATTGACTCATACCGACTTAAGAAATTCAAAGCCATCACCTGACATCAAGTCCAAAGCAAACTAAGATGAGTCTCCACTCAGGTCTCTTATCAGCAATGTCCAAATGATGATGCTATCAGGCATAATACTTTTAAAGTTAATTTCCTAGTGATTTTTGGAATCATCGAGAATTATGGCTCTTCTCCTCTTCCCGGGATGCTCAAGTAATGAACAAGTCCTCTTGAAGCTTTGTATCATCCTATCATCCTCAGCTGAGGTCTTCAGTTAAGAAAATGCTGAATCCACACCACACAACATAATGCCTAACTGTGGAATAGCAATAATTGAAATAAAATCCGAATTAGAACAGAAAAATTACACATTGAAAAGGGAGGACATTTGTAGTGTGTGCATTATTTTATTTTTAAAGATAGTTATGAATTCCTTGCGTGATAAAAAAGAAATTATTTTGAACAGCAGTAGCATGAACATTATACATTATAGAGTTTGACTGTGTAAACCAACAAATTTCATTACAAGCCATTACTATTTATACATACATATATAACAAATTTGCATGACATACAAAAGGTGCCTCTCTTGGAGTTATGGAATCTGGGCATACCCACTCATTCTTGTACCGGGGTGGTGAACCTGATCCATGGAGAGCTGGTGTGGGTGGGGTTTTGGGGATGACCTCTCAATCAGCCAATAAAAAGCAGTAGTTCTCAACTCCAGTCCTAGGGACTTACTGTTATTGGCTGATTGAGAGGTCATCCCAAAATTCTGCATCCACAGAAGCTCTCCATGGATAAAGTTCGCCACCCCTGTTCTAGTATAGTAAAGCCTTGGATTGCGAGCATAATTCATTCCGGAAACATGCTTGTAATCCAAAAAACTGGTATATCAAAACTAATTTTCTCTTTAGAAATAATGGAAGCTCAGATGATTCGTGCCACAAACCAAAAAAAATCATATTAAAATGATTGATACAAAATATAACGTAAAAATACATAAAACAAATTAACCTACACTTTACCTTTGAAAAGAATTGTGGATGATGTGAGGGAGACGAGAGAGAGAAGAGGAGGGTTACTTTGTAGGACGACTTTCACTATAACTAACGGAATCACTGCTATCTGTTGGCTCACGGGAATCTTTTTCTTTTTGTGCGACTTTAACAAGTAACCTATCCAATGACAGCCGCTTTTGCCTCCTTCTCGATTTCGTGGAAATGAGGACATTGCATTGTTGTTAAACAGATTCATCGATCGCACTGCTACACCCTTATTCAGGGTGTTTTTCTAGTAAATTTTGACTATACGAGTGAGGCACACCAACTGAGACGAGCATGGGAGATGATTAGCCACAATCCCACAGAAAGAGAGAGAAGAACCATCGGCTCAGTTGTGATTACGTGACGCTCGGTAGACAAAGCGTACACGTAATACTCGTATTGCAATACCTCGCTCGTTTATCAAGTTATGATTTATTAAAAAATTTTGGTCGTCTTGCAAAACACTCGCAAACCAAGTTACCCGCAATACGAGGTTTGACTGTATATTGATTACGCTGATCTGATGTAGGTGATGATGTTGTGACCATTAATTCAATGCAAAATACAAAACAGCTCCATTTACTGGAATGTTTATCCAATCTGCCTCACAGGTTACTATGCCTGTACACCAAGAAACTCAATCTATAGGACATTACACACACCAGTAAATGTTTGTTGCTTGCTACAGGCACGAGTGTCCTATTTACGCTTTCTGAGGAATGCGTACATTAACACATTGATCATGGTGACTGGGAGAGCGATCCACGCTAGGACAAAGGAGTAACCATAATTCCCATCTTTGAATGACTTCGCCTGGAAATTCTCATGATGTGCGGTGTAAACAGAAGCTCCAATCATAATAAAGAATGCTTGAGAGGAAAAAAGACAACAGTTAGCAAATGCGCAAAGACAAAGATAATAAAAAACATTGTAAACAAAGTTCACCATTTTATCAACCACACTGATTCACTGACTATTATTCTGTGACAATGAGCATTATTAGAAAAATCAAAACCATGACACTTGTTTTCGACAGACAATCATGAATTGCAAAATCAAAAGGAAGCAGCCATTTTGTCCTTCTGCTTTTCTCCAAAATTTAAAACCGAGCATTTAACCCTTACTGCCTATGTTTCTGGGCTTATTCTAGCTACAGTGTGTCTGTGTGTAGTAGGATTACCAACTAATCCATGTCAGAAAGCACAGGGGGAAAGTTTAGGTACAGAAAGTTCAAATCCAGGCCAAGATTATGTTTTAACCAACCAGTTGAGTACTCTGTGACTGTGACTCTTTAAACTGGTGGAAACAAAATCTTGGTCTGGATTTGTACTTTCTGAACCTGAACTTTTCAAATTTGTCAGAAAGAATACTCTGAGCTACTTCAGGTTTTGCAAACATCCTTAAAACTGAAAAGTTCCTGTGTTTGGCTAAATAGTTCAGTTTGGTCTTGTGCTTTGACTGGCTTGATTCTTTGATTGAGAGACTCATCCAGCTGTTTGACATTAACATCAGTGACACATGCATGATTATAGGAGACCAACCAATCAGCACGCAGCAGTAACTCAGTGTTTAAGGGAAATCCAGGTCCCTTTTACTGAAATGGTAGATTACAGATCCTGTCCTAGCTCAAAGTTTCAACCCTGACATGGATTAGGAGGTATCCCTAGTGTGTACTTAGCCCTGGCAAGGTCTGCATTCAATGAGCAGTTTAACTCCTGCCTTGTGTTTGTGGAATTTGCATGTTCTCCCTCTGGCTGTCCTTATGTCTCCCTGCTTCCCTCCCACAGCCCTAAGACATGAGGATTAGGGGGATGCTGTCTCTGCACCCTTAGTTTGTATTTGAGTGTAATCTCTCAAACATAAATATTCATAAGCCAGCAGTGTGAGCTTACTTACATGTAAAGTATTGTAGTGTAATCATACATACTGTCTTTATTGGGTTCTCCATTAATTTGTTTTCTTATTTTGCTTACAGGCTGTAAGGCTCCCCCGTTAGAATATGAATAATCATGGGGAGATAGCTATCCTGAGAGTAAAGGTGTGTATATGGCCTGCGATGTACCGGTATCATGTAGAATGCCTGACAATGCGCGTTTCCACAGAGAGGTTCCAGACGACTGCAGACATATTTGGATAAGCAGTTGTTGGAAATGGATGCATGGAAGATATCCAGAAATAAACTGCCCATACATCACTGTGACGTTCGCGTCAATAGTTTCCGGCTATGAAGCAGTATGTGAAGGTTGTGTTGCTCCACTCGGCATGTGTGTATATGAATCAGCTGGCTTACATATACAAACTAAAAATGGCTAATCTATATGTGTGTATACATTTGGGTGTCGGTTATAGAGATACATATTTCCTGTCATAGAGGCAGTCATAGTAAGTGAAGGGAGACAATATATTTCAGTCAGTCAAGAGCTGAAATACAAATGTATTACATATACTATAATACAGTTTCATATATACAGGAAGTCTCAAGGTTACGAATGAGATCCATTACGTAAGCCTGTCTTTAAGTCAAATCTGTGGGTAAGTGGGAAAAACAATAATACAGTACATAATAGTAAGAGAACCACCTTTAGCAGCAATGAGTCAAAGTATTCGTTTGCTGTATGAGTTTGTTAGTCTCTCACGCCATTTTTAGGGCACTTGTGGCTGGCTGCTTCTTACAAGATTGCTTCCCTTCATCGATATTTGAGGGCATTTGTTTATGCTCAGCTCTCTGAGTCCCGCCGCAGCATCTCTGCGGGGTTGAGGTCCAGACAGGACTGGGCCATTCCACAGTGTACCTTCTGTTTCACGCCGGTGTTTATGGCACAGCAGGCGACAAAAATAAACGTGGCTCCAGAGAAACCGTTCCTCTGGAAACATCTGGAGTGGTGGTGTACACCTCACAGAACCTCATAGCATCGGTTTAGACAATATGCCAGATCGACACAGTGTGCTGTGCTATTATTAATTTCAATTGAAAGGCTTATATTTTATACGTAAATGGTGTTGATATTTGATATGGCTATTGTGCTGTTTGTGTTATAACTTTAATTACAATAAATGTATTGAAAATGAAAGGAGGAAATATAGGAGGAAATCATGCACACTACAGAAAAGTGTCGTTCTTCTGTCGTATCGTACAAGGCTGCCTCTGGTTACACACCTTAAACGTGACCAATCAGTCAGCGATACCACCTAGTCTTCTTTAGAACCGGGAACTGGAACAACTCATTCATGCACAGGGCCTTTCCTCTGAGCATACTAACATAAAAGCAGTACTCAAGGTTGAACTTATGAACCTTTGCATTGTGATCTGTAGAAAATAAAATGCATCAGGGAAGCACTATTCTCAACACTTACCAGAGACCAGCTGGACAAGGGAGGTAATAACAAATCTCTCTCCTTGTTTCAGACGGATGAGCTGAAGGACGAATACAATAAATCCCACGCAGCACAATATGGTAGCCAGTATCATGGTGGTCTGGACAGCCTGAAGATATCCTTCATTACAAATAGAAAAACATTTGGGTTGACGTAGTTATTTCAAAACAGTCTGGATCATATACTTACACGCCATAGGGCTGTACTTGAACAGGCACACAGATTGCCATTTGCATATTGGTACATATGGTATCAGCATTGAAAGGATAGCTATTTGTTTTAAGAAGCTGAAGAAGACGTAATTAAACCTCGTGAAGAGTGGGTTACCTTTCGATTCACTGTTGATGACAGGAAAGCAGGTGCTGTTGCAGGCAAACCAAAGATCAACATAGAAATTTTCAGACACCCACCAAGCCTGCAAGAAAAGCATCACAAAGTAAGCATTCTGCAGGGAAATGTAAAGCACAAAAAAAACCATCACCTTCAATGTCTTGCTAATGTTGCACGTTGCTATAGTTACCACCAAAATTTACTTTGTCATTAATATATTATTCCGATAGTACCTCATACTTTGTTTATCTGATCGCTTCAGCTAATAAAGCTAACAATAAAAAGATATATTTCTGGGAAAAAAAGGATTTTGTTTATCTACTTACATTGCTTATTGTCGAAACGAAGAGAAGTACAGCTGATATTATATGGAATGTGATTACAGACACCAATATGACCAGCATGTTTAGGAGAGTGAAGGGGCTATAAGGTGAAGGGAATATGAACATGATCAGTTCAAAATCCAACGACGTGATTGGTCCTGTGTTAAGTTTTAGCTCTTACTGTTGAGGTAACATAAAGTCTGTGATGAATTTGGCTTTGACATAAGGGACAAAGTCAAAAGGAGTTACTAAAACATCATGAATTCTTAAAATAAACTATTAAAGAATGAATCCTACAGCTGAAAAACACAAAAAGACTTCAGGACATTGGGCTGCAACAGCATTAATAAAAACCTTCAGATCTTAAAATCAGCACATCTTGTAAGCTTCTCTCTGAGCTTTTCCATTTAGCTCCGGGCCGAACACTTTAATCATTTGTCTCCAGTCCTTTTGGTAGTAGAATCTTTGCTCTCCTTTTAAAGCCAAGCTTGTCACTGCATTGACCTCCCTTTTCAAATGTGACCAAACATAAACATAGAGATTTAAACACTCTCTCTCTCACACACACACACACACACTTGGCTCCGAACAAAAAAAAACACAATGTAGCATTCGAGCATATGTAAATTTAAATTAGTTTAGAAAGTAAGTAAGACATTGATTAGCTATACAACGTCTGCTAGTGGTTGAGTAAAAAAGTTCATGGGTGTATTGAATGGCTGCTGCGAATGCTGGGGTGACTTTAGCAGAGGTTTTGAAATGGCTAAGCTAACACACTTTGACAGGCATAACATCATAGTTTTACACCAACAGTACTGTACATAATTAAAATACCAAGAAAACTGCAACAAAGGTTCAAACATGGCATTTTAAGCCAAAGAAAATAGTTCCTCTTAAAATTCCTCTTAAAGTTAAACGTGTAAATGTTTAACACTGAACCAAGTAGAAAGTCTTATAATTCTCCCTTGCTTTCATCACCATTGCAGTATTATAGCCATCCCTCTGAAACCGCTTCCACTTCAGAAACACCATACTTCAAATGCGATTGTTCGGAATGCAAGAAAGCCGCTGTACTAACATCTCAGTCTTATCGGTGTCAAACTGCTGGACTGTTTTGTGGCCTTATCAGTGTCAAATCTTTCTGCTTTTTGTATTTACTAATCTCTGAAGTACCAGCACAAAGAGGCTATTCACTGAATAGGCCAAACGCAGGAAAGGACGATACAGCATCATCACCAGATATTTTACATACGGATCACACTAGGTCTGACTGAGAAATACAGTCTGGGCCATTTCATCTGCATATTTACTAATTAAGTAATCTACTTTTTTTTTCAATAAAAACTATTTTGACATGTATATCAAATATTTTGAACCGGAAAACCTAGCCAAGACTGTATTATACAATTTTACTAAATGTAACGGATTTTGTGTAGTTATATAGAACCCTTTGGTCTTAATACGTGTTTGAATGCATTAAGGAACCTTTTCACTTGTGGCATTTGTAGCACTATTAGATGTCGATGAGCTCCACTACCAAACAGGGCCATCTTGCGCCTTGTCCTAATCGTGTGTTCCGGTTCATACCCAGGATGTTCTGCTGGATTTAATCTGATACGTTTGACATTTGGAGCTCTCCAATGCAATATTCTAAAACTATTTTTCGCAAAAAAATATTTTCATATTTGTTTTCCCGCCCAAAAAAGAACACTTACATTCTTTATTTATTTAACAGATTACTAAAAGCAACTAAGACGCTGCATTTCGTTTGGCCATCCTAATGTTAATATGCAGTATACTGTATATTCACAGGTGTAGATACTCTGGTATATTTCACACAACAAAAGAAATTGAATCACACAAAGATGTGACAACCTAATCATAAGTAGATATTAGCCTGGTGTACATAAGATAGTGAATAAAGCAAATATGGAAATCACACTAACCAAACATGGAATTAAAAAGGTATAGAAAACAAGAATAAGCAAGCATCTGTGTCAGAATACTGAAACCTGTTCTTCTCTTCCTTATAGGTGGGGTTGATCTTTTTGCCTCCCTAAGCAAACGATAGATTACGCAAGTCAGAAGTCCACAGTTAGCTTTTGTTTGTTTTTGTACACAATGTTCAGAATAGTGATTGTGATCGCTTATATAAAGGTTATGGTGACTAATCTTTGTGCTTGTACATCCCCACATCCGCATCCCCTACATAAATTCTCATGTTCAGTGGTGGGCCAAACATGCTACCTTCCTCTGATTGGGCTGGGCTTCACTTGAGAAAATTCACCTTCATGCAGCTTAGCTCAGCTAAATACATACTGTAAGCATCTTCTGCTTCTTTGCTGTCCCCCAAGACGAAAAGCGTGTCCTAATCTTGGATAATGATTTAAACGCCCCCCCCCTCCCCCCCCCATACCTGTGCTGCTGCCATAAATACCTGGCTGTGAACTCTCCTGCCGTTCACTGAGGACACTCTGCTCAAGTCCCTCATTCCTATTTTCACTCTTAGTGTAAATGGAAAAGAGGACTGACTAATGCATGCCGTAAGAAGCAAGAAGTGTTCATTTTTATCATGCGTGTGTGTAAAGCTATTGTTTATATTTATGCACGTTACTTTGTTTCGTTATGAGGCATAACATTTCAGAGAAACCTCAGCTACATGAAAAAGGACAAATTCGTAGTAGTGGGCTGGAGTGCACTGTTGATTATCTTTCATTTGAAAACAGATTCAAACTCTCGTTCAGAGCTCAGTGAGCAGCAGATAACACACCCTTGCACTTTCATGGCTGAAGATACAACACAGCTGACCTCTATTCTAAAGCGAAGACCGAGATAAGGCTGAGCCCGGCTTTTTCCACCCAGGTAGACTAACAATCTCAGCGAATAGGCAGATACTAGCTATATAAAGTTATTGTTCTTGATCTCATCCAATACAGGTTTAATTTCATGTAAATATTCCAAAGCATGTTATTATTAAAAGCTCAGTCAACTGCATGTATATATTTAGTCATAAAATAGGTCTACAAATTTTCAGTTCCATCTAAATATATTCTTGTATTCATTTAATTGGTAACAATCCAGACAGTGAAGCTACAATAATACAATAATCAACGAGTTTAAAGACAACCTAAATTTGCCAAACTGCAGGTTCGCTTAAAGAGATTGTACAACAATTCTGTAATTTTTAACATGCATTGGTCTTGTTTCATTATGGGTCATATAGTATTGCAATGTGTTAACTTTGTTGACTACAATAGTTCAATCATAGGGTGCATACTGCTCTTGTAATATTTTGACATTAACAAAAATATATTCATGTATTATACAAAATATGTTTGTAATTTTCATGAATAAATATGTACAGTGAAGGCGTTCAGTATAACCTACAGTGTATGGAGCACATTAAGAGAAGAGAAGAGAAGAGAAGAGAAGAGAAGAGAAGAGAAGAGAAGAGAAGAGAAGAGAAGAATTTACTGCCCCACCTCCCCCCCAAGTGAGAAGGGGGATCTTTGTTGCCCTGGAGCATAAATAACACCTACCACACGAGCCCCCTCACTCATATGAACTGATTTACTAACAAAAAGAAAGTGTTTAGATCACTATTTCCCAACCCGATCTTCAGGGACCCCCCCCCCTCGATTTTCCACGTTTTTAGTCCCTCCCATCACCCTGCCAGACAGTCCGCAGCTGGAAGGGAGCAAAAACATGGACTGTCTGGGGGTCCCCGAGGAGCGGTTTGGAAACACTGGTTTAGTGCAATTATAAGTCAGGTTGGGTTATGGAAGGTCCATTGTTTAGTGCAGGTGGGACGAAATCCCTTAGCACGCAAATTGTTCCAGTCATCTGTACCCTTTATTTCTCGAAGTCTTGAACGCACGTCACTGCAAATGTCAGCAATGGGCCAATTGTTTTACCCCAGTAACTCAATTAGTTTGCAAGAATATAGCCAAATGTTTGCAGGATGCAGAATGCCTACCGGGGCATCCTGAGGAAAAGATTGCCTTGACAGCTTGATGATTATAATTTAAACAGCCAAGCGAGGAGCGATACTTCACAGCGGTTCCTGCAGTGGTCTCTTTTATCTACCACCGATTGCCTACGGCTACTCGTTTGTACTGGACGCTGCGGTATACAAATGCTTCATAAACCGGCCACACCCCTGACCATCAAACTGAAAGCCTCTCCCAGTTAGTCACCACTAGCTCCTGTTTCCCAAATGAGAGATTGATGAATTCACAGTGCAGCCCAGTCTGTAAAGCCAGGCCGATATAACGCTGCATTTTAAAAACTGGCTTAAGGGAGATTCTGGCTGGGCTCGTTTCTTTAATAAAATCATTTCCATTTCATTTAACCAGTCGAACTACACAGAGCCACGGATAAAGAACATTTCCATTAATATATTTGTATAAAATATTTAGTATTTGATCTGTGAAAGAAATAGCAACTGCCTCCAAATGTATTACAGACCAGCACATCGTTAAATCCTTTTTGCGGAGTTGTACAAAAAATGTATGATAAATCAATTTAGCAATTTCTTAAACATACTTCCAATTCATTTATCTGCGTCATTTACTGGAAATCCTAAAATGCGTACATATGAAAACTATTTGGAAATATACACTCATTCAACACCAATGCAACTGCTGTGTTGCAATAAATAATACGACAAAACTGCATTTGCATATATGTTTTGAAATGATGCATATCGCGGATAACTCGAATCACTATTATTTGCATGCGCTGATTTTAACTTCTTCAGCAGCCTGAGCAAGACTTTTAACAACAGCGTTTTGTGGAACTATAACTTTGGATAATGTTTATATAAAGTTTAGAAAAAAATAAATTATAGAGGATTAAAAAAATACAGCTCACGCATTTCTCTAATTAATTCAATACAATGAAAATGTATTATAACAGTTCCTTTTCAAATTCTAGCTAAGTTTGAAACCTGCACGTGTTTTCATCCACGTATTTATTAGTAAAAAGTATACTCACTTGATTCGAGATATGTCTCTTTAAAAGGTGGTTATTTTAATAAACACACCAGACGTTAAAACGTTGTCATGTAAAAAGGAACGTGATGGAAATTGAGAAGTACTACTTTAACCCTGTGAAAAAGTAACGACTAAGAAGTGACGCCCCTCCTCTCACTGAAGTGACGTCTCACAATTTGTGTAAGGTACCGTAGCTATAAACCTTATTGGGATCGTAGCAAACGATATACAGATTTCTTATAACTGAAAGAAAACGCTCTAAACGATGTTATTCATGCAGCTGTATTGGTTATAACACCTCGAGTAATAGTTATTGCGTGTGTGGACTTAATGTAATGATACATTATCAGAAATAATACAATATAGCAAATGACTGAACAGGGGTCAGCGCGGTGGGGCAGTGGTCGAAAAAAAAGTAAACCTTTTGACCCGATCTCTCCATACTGTACGTTCTGCTTTTTGCACTCACAAGAAGGTTTATCTAATGACATGAGCTCATATGTATATGCACCCTTACCTTTAATTGCAAATCATTATGCAGTAATGACACTGGGTTTTATTAAACATAGATGAGTTAACTACATGAAGTGAAGTATCCCATATTAAATTTTAGTAGAACCTTGTATGCTGTGTCACATACAGTATAATCCAGCCAGATGGTTCAGTAGCCCTGATGATGTGGGGAAATATCGCGATCTTAGCCATTTACATGACCTCACTGGGAAAGTAAAGGAAAGTTAATGTGGCACCACTGTCCCCAGTAACACTCTTTACGCTCCAGATCATTTCCCACCCTGGCTGCTGGCTCCGATAGAGATAACTACCTGCATTTCTCCAGCTCTCATTCTGCTCTCTGGTTCCTCGTAGATGTTGCCTGTCATATATTGTTTTCGGGTTTTGTAAGTAACCCCTGTGGCTTCATCACGGACACCATTGCTGAAATCCCCCAGTTGAATTTTTCTGTGCATGAGGCTGGCAGAGTGGCTTAGGAAGTGGCATGGTGGCCTGTCCCTGGCTGTGTTTATGTAGGTTGCTTCTGGATTCCTCCCACAGTCCAAAGACATTTAGTTTACTGGTGACTCTATGTTTCCATTATATATGTGCCCTTTGATAAGCTGCCAAACTGTCTGGGCTGTACCCACTGCCATGCCCTGTGCATTCTGGGATAGGGTCTAGGCCAGAGGTGGGCAATCTCACCCAGAAAGGGGTTTTTATATTTTATTTTATATTTTATATGCAGGTTTTCGCTGCAGTTCCATAATTAGATTACTCATTAGAGGACTGATTGGCTGAAGAGTCCTCACACCTGGGTGTGAACGGCTGACCTAAAGGTTACCACAAAGATCTGCATACACACCAGCCCTTTGTGGATAAGATCGGCCACCCCTGGTCTAGGTTCAGAATTATATGAGTGATTAATCATCCATCCATCCATACATCCCTTCCCCCATCTATCCATCTGTCATCCATCCATCCATCTTCGAGCCATTAGTCCAGAACAGGGTTATGGGGAGATGTGTCTTCAGTGCAAATGGGTAATCCATAAATCCATGCACGTTTTCTATTATATCTGTCTTGTTTAGCAAAATATTGTAATGATCAAGATGCATTTTCAATTCTCAGAGTAAAAAAATTAGGTAAAAAGGGGAAGAAACAGGATAAATCTGAAAGATGATTTCCTAACGCTACAGATCTACATGATATATATATATATATATATATATATATATATATATATATATATTTATCATGGACAGTCATTTGTCTAAGGGCTGGCAGCCTACAGTAAGGACGTAGTGAAATTTGGAAGTCTGTGTCAGGATGAGCTACGTCTGGTTACCCTCCTCATCCTTGTACCTGTCAGAGTAGGTCGAGTGGGAGGTAAGCTTGTGCGTATGCCTTGAAAAGTTTGTGGAAAGTTTATAAAGTGATTTTGAGAGCGTGGAGAGCGGCGAGAGCAGAATCTGGGGTCTTTAGAGGGTGAAGACAGCGAGCGCTTGTTTAGAGACAGGAGACTGCTGTTGACAAATTAGAGGGAAAGATGACACCTCGCTGCTTAGTAGGTTGGCCAACCATAACCAGGCTGCATGGAGGAGGTTAGGGGAGGATCCTTATCTACAACGTACTTTAACATCTCCGGTGAGGGATCATTGCATTTGTTATTATTCACTCGAGTTAGCAGGTGGTCAGATAAGGCTCCATCACGACAGGAAGGGAATTTGGAAGGAGGAACACAGAGCAGGCCTGTGACCTTTGCCCTAGACCTTTCCCTCATACATATATGGGTGTGAATGAAAGAGGAAGCAAGACTTCCTTAGATCCCATGAGTGGACAGTCAGGACAGGCCATTGGAAAGTGGGTCACCTCTATTTATTTGTAGCTATTTATTCAATGCTTGCTCTGCACTTACCAGAGACTGGGACTGTGCTTGGGACACTCGCATCAACAGCAACACAGACCAGGCTCCTCTTTACCAAGTACTTTCTTAGAGATTACAAAGAACTGGGTTTGATATCACACAGAACTTGAGAGGGAACAGCGAGAAGCTTTTTATAGCTCAACTGCGGTGTGGTATATAAATAAATGTCTTGGACCTGTTTGGAGCGTCTAGTGATCTGTATGTTCAGGGCCAGGTTATTTGTGGGAGGTCTCTTGTGGTCCAGGTGCAGGACTCTCGGCCCATAATATACTCAAGAACTAATCAGCCGTTGGTTACTCTGCACTATCTGTCTGAGTAGGTCGAGTAAGTCTCCTGTTCAGCTGTTGATGCATAACGCATATATATTTCATCCACCACATATGTAACCATTTTCAAAAAAGCTCCCCGCATTTGTATTCTCATAGCCTTCAGTGGCGTGTGAAGCATGCAGGAATGCTTTTGGGTATGTTATGCTGAAAAGTATGTAAAAAAAATCAGGCAAAATATTATAAATACACGCACACACATATAAACACACGATGATGACAAAAGCTGTAAAATGTGTTCGCAAAAAAGACCTGTCATTTGTATTTTTATAATTAATGATATACAGGGGAATATGAAAATGATGTGAGCCTTGTAGTTCTCTGCTACCAAATTCCCCCACAGAAAACAACCTACTTATCTATTTTAAGAAATGTGGATCTGTTTCGCTCTGAACAGCAAAGTATATTGTATCTTGTTATGAAACTGAAGCTTTTTTTAATGAATCTATCACACTTTTGCAAGATTAAAGTATTGCCGACAGCAATCTAGACCTTCTGCTTGCACTGGTATAAGTATGTAAAAAATTAATTTGCAATAATTTATATTTCTGTATTTATGTATTTTTTGACAATGATGTCATTGCTGTTGCTTGTTCGGTGGCAGTGTCAGCTTCTGCTTTCAGGTTTTTTGGGCACCAGAATGCCCTAAAATTGCGGAGCGTCTTTGAGGTACACAGATGTAGCCAGGAGAGACCCGGGTAGGAGCTGACACGTGAGAGCCGCCTGCTTTGAGCGTAGCTCAGTAAATCAGGACCCATCACGGAACATGAGAGGGTTCGTGTGCATCGAAGCCTGTATTGTTTTACGCTGTGTTGCACCATGACTGCAGGTAACGTGAGCAAAACACAGTGGGTAGCGTGGATTTTCACGCTGGGATGCTGCGGCAGGTTTGCTACGCTGTCAAAATGATGCTCAGATTCAGAGTCATATACTTCCTAAGGTCAGGTGAAACTGTCCTCCTTGCTAAAATCTGTGTTCATATTTTACTTTTTTCTTCTTGGAATTGTTTCATGGATAGGCTCTGGACCCCCGCATCTTGGTATATAACAGGTACAGTAGTATAGAAGGTGAATGAATGAATCGATGGATGGATGGATGGATGGATGGATGGATGGATAATTTTTTTTTTTTTTCACCTAACTGAATACTGAAAAGCCTTTCCACCCTTTTTGTGTATAGAGGCTGCTAGCTGTGGTCATTAAAATCCATTTTGATGTCCGCTTTGTGGCTTTTGTCTAGTGTCATTTCTGAGCACCAGATCCATGAAATATTTGCCAAGAATGAGGCCACACTTTGCTCATACCTAAAGGACACGGCAAGCTCTATGTAAAATGCCTGATAACATTTTTTTAATGTTATAATAACAGCCTAGATGTGTAGTTATTAAGATTACAGTATATAGCTCGACCACGAGTCGTGCACATTAATAAATAGTATCTCCAGCACTTATTTTGCAGCTGAAATATCAAGTCATTTTCAGGAAAGGCATCATCGACAATTAGATGACTCATGTGAACATTATGAGGTAAAACCACCATAGTCACAATAGCAGAAAAGCAATAAATGTCCCCCATCCACTGCTTGGTTCTTTTCCTACTTAAACTCCTGCTGTTACACTGTCAGCTTATCTATCACTTTTTTACAATTTGTACATTTTTATCCATAAGTTATTCATTGCCTAATTATGACATATATACCGACCAGCCATAACATTAAAACCACTGGCAGGTGAAGTGAATAACATTTATTATATCATACAAAGGCACCTGTCATGGGTGTCATTATATATTAAACAACTGAACAGTTAGTTCTTGAGGCTGATGTGCTGAAAGCAGGAAAAATGGACAAGTGTAAAGATTTGAGAGACTTTGTCAAGGGCCAAATTGTGGTGACTAGAGGACTGGGTCAGAGCATCTCCAAAATGGTGGGCTGTTCCTGGTATGCAGTGGTCAGTACCTACCAAAAGGGGCCTAATGAAGGTCAACCAGTGAACCAGCGTCGGAGTCATAGGTGCCCAATGCTCATTGATGTGCGTGGGGAGCCTGTTTGGTCCAATCCCACAAGAGAGCTACTATAGTACAAATTACTGAAAAAGTTAATGCTGGTTATGATAGAGGTGTCAGAACACACAGGGCATCGCAGCTTGCTGGGTAACAGGCTGCGTAGCCACAGGTCGGTCAGAGTGCTCATGCTGACCCTTGTCTAAAACCAAAAGTGCCTACAATATGACCATGGACCATGATGTAATGGAAGAAAGTGGTCTAGTCCGATGAGTCACATTTTCTGTTACATCACGTGGATGGCCAGATGTCTGTGTGTTCTTTACCTGGGAAGAGAAGGCACCAGGATGTACTATGGGAAGAAGGCAAGCCAGCAGAGGTAGTGTGATGCTCTGGGCAATGTTTTGCTGGGAAACCTTGGGTCCTGGCACTCATGTGGATGTGACTTTGATAGCTACCACCTACCTAAACATTGTCGTTGACCAAGTACACACCTTCATTGCAATGGTATTCCCCAATGGCGGTGGCCTCTTTCAGCAGGATAATGCCACACTGCAAAAATTGTTCAGGAATGGTTTGAGGAGCATGAAAATGAGTTCAAGGTCTCAATGCAATCGAGTATCAGTGGGACATGCTGGACAAACAAGTCTGATCCATAGAAGCTTCACCTCGCAACTTACAGGACTTAAAGGATCTGCTGCTAACGTCTTGGTGCCAGATACCACAGGACACCTTCAGAGGTCTTGTGGAGTCCATGCCTCGACGGGTCAGAGCTGTTTTGGTGGCACGAGGAAGACCTACACAATATTAGGTAGGTGGTTTTAATGTTATGGTTTCATGGTGTATACATAGGATGCAAAACATTTGTACATTGAAACTTAGTAATTTATCAACAAACTGTCCTCATGAAAATTTATTTCTGCTAATTACTTACTAAAAGTCTTAATGATCTGGGAACGTCTTGTTGCCATTTTAAAAGGGCTGTTTCACTCATTAATTAGGCAGCACATTACCCAGCAAACATTAAACCACTTCCTGTCATTGCCTGTTGCCATAACATGAACAGTAATGACAATAACATGAACTGGATGAGGAAAGATAAAAATGCACCAACCGAACGAAACAAAAAGGGACTATTTAATTTATTGATGGGGTTTATATATAGGAGGATTTTCAACGGTCCTGCCCAGTATTTTATTATCTCTCATTTGATCACATGTTTGTTCGCTGCTTCTACGATGAACATACCCTGACACTGTATCAGTGGTCAGCTGTCCTTTATCTTACCTGCGCAAAACCCAAACCCTCAGTCAAAACAGGTAAAGAAGACAGACTCAGTTGTATTGGACAAAAAAAGAAGAGGGGAATTAAAAGAAGATCATGCCACATGACAGCTTAGAACCTTTGATCCATGCATCTGCATGCTGGGAAGATATTAGCCCTCTTTAGGGTGTCCCCAAACCACAAGGAAATTACTTAGAAATGTTGGGAGTTTAAAATATTAACATTTCGACATTATTATGTCTGAGTAGCTAAAAGCTGGTTACGCTCCATCAGTGGGGATCTGGAAATTCTGCTCCCTTATTACACTCTGTCCAAATGACCTCAAGATGATAAGTTACCTTCATTCATTTTACTACTTTTGCAAATGCTTAATCACTTCTTTTAGGCTTAATCTTTTAATGAATAGTTGTTATTAGAACATTGCGATTTGATAGGAAGCCTTATCCATGTGCAGTTTTGCAATAGTTGTTTAAAGTGAAGATGATGCAACAGTTGAAATCATCCCAGAAATATTTTTTTTATTATTAATTTGCCAGGAGTGGTGTAGCTTTTCCTAAAAAGTTGGAAAAGCAGTCATGCTTTACCCGCTTTGACATTGGTAGTGATACCCCTTAGGGAGAACACTAGGCGAGTGTGTTTGGGCTCCAGTTTGGAATCTCTCTGTCCAGGAAAGGGTATTCTCCATGACATCAGGCCAGCAGGGGTGCCGTCAGGGATCATACGTAGTTACATATTTCACATCGCCCCAGTACAAAAGCCACGCATTCGGAAGTCCATGCTGGCCACCCCATCCCTGAAAAAGATGCCCACATCGATCAATGTTTGTCAGCTCGTACTCGATCTGGGTTGAAAATATGCAGTGTGAAGCCAAGCCCACAGCTAGCTACACTGAGGCCATTCCAGGGTTGACTCATGAGTGTGTCACATAAAATTTGATGTGCAGGCAGCCACTGATATATTTTGGCCCAAATTGCTTGCAACAGAAAGAGACTACATAGGAAACAGTGGAGTGGGGATGTCACATAAGATGTGACAAGGTGACAGGCACACCCACAGGGTGCTACAGGTCAGTTGAGGTTAATGACAGTGATGGCGGATGTGGTAACATCTGGAGATGTTTCTGCTGCACAGTACAGTATCACACTGCAGATCACTGGACAGGGCAAAATCCTGGTTACCCTGCATGAATTCGGAAAAGTGACAACTTACAATCATAAGCTGTCCTCTTCTTATCAGTATGTGCATTTAGCGCAAGAAAATTACTATGAGCATAAAATGAGTATTTGCCAAAAACAGAATGCACACCAATTAGGGAGTATGTGTCATATGTCATGCTTTGCGCTATAATACCAAGGCTAGACTGAAGAATATAATTGTCATTGGAAAGGTGTCTGCCCAATTCACCTTGCCACACAAAGTGGACTCCTAGGTGGGGCCTTCTTATAATGTACACCCTAACCCAGTGTGTCCCAGTCCGGTCATCAGGGACACGCAGTAAGTCCATATTTTTACTCCCTCTGAGCTCCCTACCAGACAGTCCGCATTTTTGCTCCCGATATGGGGCTGGGAGGGAGCAAAAATATGGACCGACTGTCTGTCCCTGAGGACCGGACTGGGAAATACTGCCCTACCCTGCCAAAAAAAACGTACCTTTTTAATATTGTGCATATATTGTACAGGCAGGTATTTATCAAAAAGCATCTTCCTGTGTACAAAAAGCCTGCAATACAGCAATCTAACCCACACATAGTCAAATGATAATTTAAATTTTCAGAGACTGACTAAAAATATTCAGTGTCTCAACTGTAGCGCAAGGAAATAATCAAAGAAGTCAAGTGCTGCATGTACAGAAACTGCACCATATACTTATGAAAAGTTGAACTGAAGTTTTAATGTCTATGTGTAATTCATGATCATAATCAAACCAAATCTGTAATACTGTGTAGGTGTTCTCTCCAATGAACTGGCATCCTGTTTAGAGTGTACCCCAACCTTGTGCCCTGTGCTGCCTGGGACAGGGTCCAGCCCCCCCCCCCCCCCTTGACCCTAAACAGAATAAACAGCTGGAAGACAGATAGATGGTCATTTTACCAGCCAACATGATCAGTAAAATGTGGCTGGTCTACCGTGGAAATTTTTTTTCAGACATAAAACAATTTGGAACATCTGCATTATAAAATTAATCTTAATAGTCGTCTTACTACATTTTTGTATCAAAAGCTGAATCTCACTTTGTTTAGAGACAGAAGTTACCTCACAGTGCTACATGCAGGTCTCACATCTCGGGGAAACAACCCCAGCCTGTAGAAATGATTTTTTTTCCCAGGTCCAGGAATTATGCACGCCGGCCCTGGATACAGGAGCTGAAACTATGGTATGAAAACGTGATACCCAATCTGGCTGGTATAGATCCATTACAGCTACTGTATGCTCCTATTGTGATAAGGAGGGCAGCTTTATTTGAACAGTCAGTGTTTACCTCCAGGAGCCTCATGGGCTGGGAAAATCTCCACAATTTACACCTCATCAGCTTTGGTTCCGTGGACTGCGAGCTGCTTCACCGCCTCCCCGGGCCTGAAAAAGGCAGATCACTGGAGCCGCCTGATTTCAAGCTGTAGTCTCCCGATAATGTATTTTTTATCCAAACATGTTTTCTGGTAAATCCCGTTTGCAGTGCGGTATGGAGTTCCTGGAAATGTCATTCTCTCAGACTCCCACTAATAGACTGTTTATGTTTTAGAAGAAATTGTATTTTTTAGAAGGAATTTTACTTCTTCTTCTGCTTGGAATAGGTATTTCTGCAACACTGACCAAGATCTGATGGATGATGGATGGATGGATGAATGGATGGATGGATGGATGGATGGTGTATTTCTTTCAAATCAGTATCAACTCATGTAAAAATTCTGGCCTTTCGTTAAGTTACCTATTGCATAGAAATTTATAATAGTATATTTTTACACTAGTGTATTAATTCAATGAAAATATATTTACACAAAGTGCATTCATGTGCTTGTTATTGGGGGATTTCTGTAAATTCTGAAGTCTGAACACAGTCAATGACAGACAAGATCATTATCACATCATTAGCATCATAAGCAAAAAAAAAAACTGTTTATAAATAATCAGTATAATGAGGCACTCGGAATAGTGTGAAAGTTATTGGGGGAATGATATCGGGGAGGGTGGTAGAGAGGGGAATCCTGTCACCTGTTCACTCAAAGCCCTGTTTTTGTTCTTACGCCACCAAAACGATTGCATGATGTAGTGCATTGTCCACAAATGCACCTAATAACCTCATAACCAGTGAGTACTCTGTTACATTAGTAATAAAGAAGACAAGGCTGGCTACATCATGAAAACTGACTCTTTTGATTGCCCAGCTGATAATTGATGTACACATACTGTATCGTTTGCTTAGGAGTTTAACTGCCCCGATAAACCAGCTGAAATGAGTTTTGTGGATATTGTCAAAATAAGGCAGGAACATTTAGAGCTGAAACCAATTTTAATTGCTGAAAATTTTTGATTTCTCAAGTGGAATCAAAGGGAATGGGAGTCCATTTAAGCCTACGCAGCTGAATTAAAGAAATTGTTAGTTCAGAGATGGACTCAGCCATGCTTTGACAGAAGTTTAATTTGTGGAATTCTATGTGAAGGAATTCAGAAACAGGTGCTAAATGTAGCACAACTCAGGTTTAAAAGGGTAGTTGGGATCAGCAGCCAGAGACGCAGTTGAATTCAGGGACTAAAACAAGCGTAAACACAACAGCAACTTTGAAACAGAAGTTTACAGTTTGCAGCGCTGAAGGGGTTCTTATTATTGTGACAGAGGCTCTCATACACATGACCAGTGTCATGCCCGGCTCGTCCGCTCCTCGTGTGTGCCACGCCCCCTGATTACCCACGTGTACTTCCCTGATCGTCTCCAGCTTTGTCCACTTACTTTGATTAGTCCCATCCTATTTAAGTCCTGGTCTTACCTGTTTGCCCTGTCCGTCATTGATGTTGCTGTGCGTCAGTGTCCTGTTCCCTGCTCCTAGTCCTTGTTCCCCGAATAAACCCCTGTTTTACCCCGATCTTTGCCTGTTCTGCCTGATCCTTGCCAGCCAGCCCGCACGATCGCCGTTCTGCTTGCCCCGATCGTGACAACCAGTGTTAGTCCAAAAGTGAAACATGCAGATATTGCAACAAAGTTGCACACATACAAAGAGTATGTCAGGCAGACGAAATAATTGGACTGTACCAGGCAGAGGACAAAAAGGACAAAACAATAAAGAACACGTTCTAAGAGAACAGTAATTTGTATGCTGTCAATGAAAAATCTGATGATGAGATTGACACAGGACTCAGTAATTTTGAGATTTTCATTGTAAAAGCTGAGTAATATGGCTTAGCGAATGGCAAATTAATTAAAATGCAATTGGACACTGGCTCTGAAGCATCAGTTATTCTCCAGTCTGAGTTTGAAGAATACTTTAAATATGCCAGGCTGAAGCCTGTAGACATCCAATTAAGAACTTACACTGAAGAAAAGATAATTCCCATTGGTGGAGCACCTGTGCCGATGAAATATAAGAACTAACAAGCCAGTATGGGCTCGAATGTGGAAAAAAACAGGAGGACCAGCATTGTGGGGTCGTGATTGACTGCAACAACTACAAATAGATTGGTCATCAATCAACAGTCTGCCTGCTGTATCCCTTGAAATACAGTCAATGTATAGCAAACTGAGTGAAGCAGTGGATGATGTCTCTGCAGTAGTCAATCCTGGCATTGGCAAGCTGAAACACATCAAAGCTGCACCAAAGTGTCACAAAGCCCATCCAATTCCTTATGCCATCCATGACAAAGTAGCCAGTGAGCTGGATTGCGTGGAGGCTGAGAGGATTCTTTAAAAATTTGAATGTCCAGTAGCATTTGCATCATGATCGGGGTCTGTGGTGGAGAGGAATTATGCACATATTCCCCAGGAGACTTTGAATCTGGCTTGGGGTGTAAAATGTTTCAACCGGTATATGTATGAGACAGAGTGTACTCTTATGACAGACCACTAGCCACTAGTGTCCAATGTTGTGCATGAATGTGCTAATTGAGTGCCAATCATTTTTTGGTGAACAGTGCACTGAACACATTACCTTGCAACTAATGAATGTGAATGTGAATATCGTTCACTCTGGCGAAGTGAAAGATGCTCACACACCAGAAGTAGCAATACTAGGCAAAAAATTTACTTTCATATTGTGGTATGAAATTTTATATATTATAATGTCCCAGAATCGCGCCGTGGATAATTATTACCTGATGATCTTGATCAGTGGTCTTATTCCAGTCAATTTCGGTTTAAATGCTTACAGAATATTTTGTAAAAATGTAATGTATAAATTAATTATTCAGTCAACCAATAATGCGCCTACATTGACTATGAATAATGTGTTGTTAAATTTGCAGTAAACTTGCAGTCAGGGTAATCTGGTCAGTGAATTAACTTCCTCTGTCAGATGGCATCTATAATTCCCTCCCCCATGTTTTGTCATTCCCGTCTTCTACCGATAGCAACAAATCGTCAATGAGTTTTCACATCGTGACATTCACAAGCTGGACATGTTTGAATGTATAATAGTTGCATAAAGTCCAGTGCACACTGAAAGTACAGATTACAATTAATAATAGTCATATATGGAAATCCAAGGGGTATGCACAGCCCCCCACCGACAAACGTGAAAAGCACACCTTACTGTACTAGACGCCTCTGTCTCCTGTTGTTGTAGAGTTATTATAACAGTTATTACACCCTTTGTGCTATGAATGGACACTTGTGGCTCCTGACTACAAGTGAATGTGAAGTGCACATGCCAACATTAAAAGATTTATTAATATTTCAGCCATGAAGAAGTCTGGAAATGCAAGGGGGGTGCAAGAGTTGCCATTACGTAACTCTAAATGCTGAACCAACAACTGAAATAGTCTATTATCATAGCCTTTAACAAGATTAAACACAATTAGTAAAAGGGCTTGCAAAAATGATTGGTGTGCATCACCGACTATGTACTAGACATCATGAATCTGTGATTAAAATTGCCTGGCTTGCTTTTGTTAAAAGCTGGAAAACAGAATATCGAACATGAAGCTGGCTTAACCGTGGTGTAACAAGAATGTCTTTGTAAGACATTCAAAGATTGAATCAGAACTTTATGAGATACGTTTGTCTACCATGTTCTCAGAAGTGTGCTCAACACCCTGGTTATGTTGTTATGTTGTGAGCACAAGATATAAAAATAACATTTTTTGCACAAATCCACTGATCTTGATTTTCCTTGTTCCTTGTCTTGATCAATGTTGGTACGCTCTGATGCACTAGTTGTGAAACTAATGGTTTGTTTATGTCAACAAAGTAAACTCCAAGAGCTCTCTAATGGTGGGTGATGCTGGTGATATTTTGATTGATGATCAGAAATTTCACTTTGGATCCAGAGCAGCTCATAAAAAACCAGCAGACATGAACATGAACTAGTTCATTTTTGGGACTGCGAGCTTCATTCAAAATTCTAAAATGTGAGCTATGAATGTGAACTAGTTCATTTTAATCTTTGTGAACTGAACTTTGAGCTAGTTCTTGTTAACTGTGAACTTGCACAACATTGCTAGTCTCCATTTTCAACCCGCAGAAGGGTTTTTCACTCACTGCAGCAGCAAGTATGCAGAGGTGGGTTTATATCTGTTTATGGGTGGACACGAGGGGAGTTTCTAGCTATTGAAAAGATCAGGAAGTCAATGGGGCTTGACTTTTTGTTTTTTTTTAAGGAAGATTGGTATTGGGGCTAAAATACTTGGGGATATATCCTCGAGTGATTGAACCTAACGACAACAAGTACAAGGTTGAATTCAAGAGGACTCCTAATCTTGCAAATGCTGACGCACTGTCCCTTCTACCTCTGGTAAAGGAAACACATCAAAACATTCAAAAGGGAGCTCTCCTGTTGATGTACTTTCCTTCAGTCAAATTGAGAGTCTCCATGTTACAGCACAAATGATGAAAAGTGAAACTAGAAAAGACCTACCTCAGGTCTATATGGCAATGCAAATCGGCTGGGACATGAAGCAGAAACTCCAGTTTCTCCATTTTTTAACAGCACCGGAATGAACTTGCCCTTCATGAGGGTTGCCTTTCAGTATGTGACGATTGAGAGTTGTGATACCATCCAAGCTCAAAGCTAAAGTGTTGGAGGAGCTACACATTGGACATTTTGGTTTGGTCAAAATGAAGGCATTGGCATTGAGCAGCTTCCTATGTACTGTTCTGGGTGCTAGCATGTTTAGAAGATGCTAGAAGCAGCATCTCTTCATCCCTGGGAATGGACTGCACTCATGTCAACTTTGTAGGACCATTTATGGACACAAATTTCTCAGTAACAGTAATGGCCAGAAGTATTCCCAGAAGTATTCTCAGAAGTATTCCCAGAAGTCTTCCCAGAAGTATTCTCAGAAGTATTCCCAGAAGTCTTCCCAGAAGTATTCTCAGAAGTCTTCCCAGAAGTATTCCCAGACGTATTCTCAGACGTATTCCCAGAAGTCTTCCCAGTGTCCTCACTACTGCCACACACTGTGAGATTCATTTTATTTAAGTCAAGAGTCAATCCCAATAACCGCTGCAGAGGTTCCATCAGAACCTGTGATTGTCCCACAACCACAGGTCTTGCCTGTAAAGCAAAGTAACTCTAACTTTCAAGAAAAACATTATCGTGTAAGAATAGGAAATCAATAAGGGACAGTCAAACTTTAAAATATGTTGCTTGTACTGAAAAGTTTTGCATATTTGAGTTGGAGTTTAAAACTCAGGTGGAAGGATTGCAGTGTATTTAATATAATTAGGACTAGTATTGTTCATTTGTGTAAACTGCTGCTTGTGTGCTGTATGTTATTTATATTACATTATTACAAAAAGTGTGAAGAAGAAAAGGACCACTACAGCCATAGTCCCCAGTCCTGTGTTTTTATTAAAATATATCCCACAAACACAAAAATATAACCCATAAATACAACAATCTGCTCATGTACTTTCACTTCATGCACAAGTTTCCTCTGCAGAAAAGTGTTCTTTTCTACTGCCTGGGAAATAAGCCATTATAATAGTAATTCGCAAAGGTGCAAGCATACCTAGCTCTTAAAGGGAACAGGAGATGACATTCGGATTGGTTTATAACATGTCGCCCCAATCACACCCATAACTAATTACGAGACTAAGTACATGGACAGGACCATGCGCCTGGCTCAGTGACTATTTCTCTGCCATTAAACTAGCAAAAGTGTGTTGGCCACGCCCTAAAACATCTTGCAGTGTGTGCTTTAGATCGTTAAAATAGGGCCCTTTAACATTTTTCAAGATCGGTGCTCAATTTATTTGCTAAGCAATTCTTACAGAAACTGACATTGGTGTTCATGCTGTGCTGTAATTGGATTAAAAAAAAATTCCCTTTGATGCAAAACTTGCATGACTCATTCCTTTTTTTTAATGTTTCAAGGATTATAATAGATTTGCTGGCCAAATGGCAGAACAATGCTGCCCTCCCCTTTCATCGAGGTTTCGCTGAAGGCCCATCTTCCCTGTGAAGCTGGATATGCCCTTTGCGCAAATTGACTTTCTTTGTCACACATGGGGCTGAACCAGGCGTGTGCCTCCATCTACTGTGCTTTCGGTTCTGTGGGCAAAGCAGAACACAGCTTATTAATACAAATAGGTTTTAATTGCGAAACATAACCCTGCCTGCAGTCACACTTGACACATTATGGAAATCCCACGAAAATACTCTATATGTTCAGATTATGTGGAAATATTCATGTTTTTTCCAACTTTGAACTTTGAAACTTCAAAGGTTCAAAGACACATTATCTGCAGCTCAACGCTACTGACCAATGAAATACCACTATGCCCCTTCCTATATCAGATATTGCTCACAATTCATTTTTTTTTTTAATTTAAACTCCAAAAGGGAAAACTGGGACAGAGGAAGCCAAAGCAGAAGGCTGAATCCTCTCCAGGACTACGGTGCCATCAGATGCACAGTATGTTGTAGATTTTTGTAATAAAGGGCTCAGAAGACACAGTAAATTGTAAACTTTTAGAAATAATGGGATTGAGTACAGCATCAGATCTATGCACGTAACACTGTTTGTTATGCTTCAGAAGCTAACCAGTCCTTTAAAATAACAAAGTTACAGTCATGACTGTTCTCTTTTCTAAGCCAAAATAAATCAAAATAGCACTGAATTGCAAGTTATCCACAAGGAAAGAATAAACGTACTCATGTGAGCCTGCTGTATGTCGGGAACTGACGTGCAAAAATCATCATACCTCGTAAAACGTTTTGAGCTAAAACAGTACAGCCATATATGTCAAATTCTCCAGAAAGTGGGAATCAATGTTGTAACAACTGCAAGCAAGCTGAGCACTAGAGACATTTCCTCAATGTGCCACACAGGTACATGGAATCAAAATATAAGTGTAAAGGCTCAATCAATTTTCTAATTGAATAAAATGACAATTATTGACACCTATTATTGACCCCCAGGGGGAAATTCATTTCATGCCTCCCCCAGCTTGCTCTCCCAAGATGACCATGAAGGTCAGCCATCCATAGCAACACCAAGAGGTTAACGGTCTTGCTCAAGGACCCACAGAGATGCTGAGGTTGGACACAAATTGGCAACCTTCTGATCAGAGACACAGAGACCTAGCCGATTGATTCACACGCTACCCCAACACAGGGGCTGACTAAATATCACAGTCGATTTATAAAGCAGCTTCATAAAGGCAAAATCACAAACAAAATGATAGATGAGTATCTATCAGCTGTTTGGAAGGTAAATGGGTATCATCTGATACTCTCAGAGGACACAGAAAGCAGAAAATTAAAACATTTTTAGAAGTGTTCACCATTTCAAAGGGTTTCACTGGATTGATCGTGTAAACACTGCGGGCTCACAGGGGGAGACACAGGGCCACATAGGCTATGGGCTGTTTAAACTGCAAAACCCAAAATATGTTCCTATCAAAAACTATTCAAATGATCCATTTGCCCCTGGACTTATACTGTCCCACTGACACTTCTCTATAGACATCTTTTATTATAATAAAAATCCACTCTGCTGATCGGAGTCCTCAGTCGTTGAAATGTTTTGCAACCACCTTCATGTGTTTCACAGCAGAACACTATTAGAATTACAGGAAAACTTCTTGATTATATATAATCTTTTCCATAAAAACTCACATTTCAAACGTGGATCTGCAAGAAAGCTGAAACAGTCATGTATCTTGTAGAGAAACACAACATGTACTGCAGTATGTTTTGCATTCAATTACAGGTATTTTTTTGCATATGTTCAGAATTTGAATTACAATATGCTGTTACCTGTTTGGAATATATTTATATTCCACTCCAAATATTCTGGGGCTGGATAATATATGACCCATATGTGTGTGTGGGGCACTTATGTCATGTGACTGCAGTGCTTTTATTTATAGACGCGTTTTCTCGAACACAGGCTCTGTGATGGATTTAAAGTTTGCATCGGTTCCAATATTAGAATGTATTTTAATTAATATGTGTTTAATACCTGTTATTACCATGGCTTTTAAACAAATCATTTACGTGATTTTCTGGAGCAGAGTTTGCACTGAATACCCAACACTGCTGCTTGGACAAATATATCTACACTGGGAATTCAGGTCACTCCTTCAAGAGACACTGGCTACTTTTACCCATAGTGCACGAGTAAAATGGTGCATGAGTAAAATGGTGCACGAGTAAAATGGTGCATGAGTAAAACGGTTCATGCGCGTAAAATTGCTGTTCCTCGTTTCTCTTTAATTAGAATCTTGAAAACAGAGCCAATGTACATGTTATGAGGAATAAATAATAATGATAACTGAATAGCAACAGGAAGCAGGAGAAGTTTTAGCCACCTGTGAACCAAACGGTTGTGCACCTCCTTCATTTCACGGCTGAATGCTTTCATTTGCAATCATGACTATAATATTCTAACAATGGTGGGTAACACTGTTGCTTCACCCCTCCAGGGCTACGGGATGAATTCCCACCCACATCCTGTGCATGCGGAGTTCGCATGTTCTTCCTGTGATATGGGGCTTCTCTTAAATGTCAACAGTGTTTGTGCAAGTTCCCTGAGACAAGGTGTCCCCTGCAGATTCAGGTGAATTATATTGTGCTTAATGAGTAATCGTGCAGCTTAACGTTTTCCACACCAGTATTTCTCCACCCAGTCCTCGGGGACCCCCAGACAGTCCACATTTTTGCTCCCTCCCAGACAGTCCACATTTTTGCTCCCTCCCAGACATTCCATATTTTTGCTCCCTCCCAAAAACACATACTGTCTGGAGGTTCCCAAGGACCAAGCTAAGAAACACTGCTCTACACAATCCCATCTAAGCCCTGCGCCTTTCAGAGCCCCAAATCTCTATGTCCTAATCATGAACTGAAAATAGATGGATTCAGTTTTTTGGGGGCTCATAGCCGAGTTCAAAAATTGATTGTTCTGTTAGGAGCTGATTCTAACATACTCAGAAGTGTTTAACCTGTTAACATGTTTTAGCATAAGCATTTGAAGCTGTGATAGTCAAAAATGACTTAGGCAGCAAAGTATTTCTGATCTCTTTGCATTTTAACACCCACAGGCTGTCACTGTTGGTACCACAAATGTTTTCAAGGCTAATCCAGCTCTGCAGGATGTCATGGAGTGGGTGACCTACCTACGGTTTCCTCTGAGAAACTCTGTTTCATCGGTACACTTTCTTGGGGAATATCGCCATCTGGTGTACATGTACAGAAACATTCTAGGTGAAGGGGAGGGCAGGCATTTCTTGGCATGCCAGAATAATCATAGTGGAGACAGCTGACAGTGAAGATTTTATTTTAGTTAGATGAGTTGAGTTAAATTATCAAAAATAAAAGACATAACATTATCAGTGCAGCAGTTTTCTCCAGAGACCGTCACGAGTAGATAAGAGAGAAGAATAAATCAAAGATCTGGCTTAAGAGCTTCTGGTGCAGAGACAGTGTGGGGCAGCCTCCTGAAAGAAAAGAGGATACTGGGGACGTTCCCATTGTTGAAAAATACATGCTTGTTGGTTGGCCAAACACATGCCACTTACAAGCATAGCCATGGCAAAAGCATTACCTTGCTTTAGAGAGCACCAAATATGATGTCTGGCTGTAAAACAAGAAATGACATATTAGTGTCTTTATGCCACACTATTCAGACGCCATTTCTGCTATTTATTGCGTTTTAAATACCGCCGGCTCGCAGCTCAAACAGTGAGTCATGCCCTGAAATATCCTGACCTGAATGTACGCACTTCAATCTACAGTGCAGATCTATTCATTCAAATTAATAAATGAAAACAAATTACCATGAAAGACACACACATGCAACCACCACAAAATGTTATAGCTAATACATTTGCATCATGTACTGAAAATGACACAAAGTTTTTTATATTGTGGAAATGGACACTGTAACTAGTCAACATTTATATCCTTATCTTGATTTAATGATTACAAGGGGATATTGGTCTATCAAGGGAATTATTTCAGAGGCACTTGTCACCAGTTTCCAATATGTTCAAAATAATCATTAAGAATACAAAGTGAAATGCAGGTCAAGTTGTCAGTATTGTTTGCAACTGTTAGTAAGTGTCATATTTACCCTCTGGAGAAACTGCTGTCCAAGGAAAGAAGCTGAGCTTGGAATCCCAGTCTCTTCTCCAACCTTGCAGCGGATATAACCGTAGAGGTTGGCTGCCTGAAGGGAGATGCCAGCAATTACCAGAGCCTGCGGACGACAGAAGATACTGGTCATACCATTTATCGCTATGATCAGCTTCACATATGGCAGCTGCTGGTACCAAACCTCTAACTATTGTAATAGCCATGTTTAAGAATTACTGTATGTAGAAGATTTTCTAATTTATCCATACAAGCCACTTGAGCTTGAGAGAGAAGAGGGTGCTGAAGAAGAATCCAGTCCAAATGATGGGGCAGATGATGAGACCCAACCAGAAAACCCGAGCTTCTGCTTCTGTCGCTGTGCTCTTGTTCTGAGGAGAAATCAACGGGAGCAGAACAAGCTCTGCCTAATTGGGATCGCAGATGGACCGGCACACAATCCACATTCAGGCAATGGCTCCAGAAGTGGCTGTGGGCCAGCCTTGTTAAGCATCACTCCGACATTCAAGGTTGATTGAGCGATTAAAATTATGAGGCAGACGAGATGCTAACAATCCATTCGTTCACACTGCATGGACCAATTAGCAACTGCACAAAACGTCAAGTGTGGAAAGTTGGCAGAATGTTACAGACACACGGTTGACACTCTTTAAAACAAGAGCAATGAATTATTTTTAAATAAGAAAGAAAAAAATGTTGGGAGTGGGTGGGAGGGTCCGAAAAGGAACTTAACGTAATATTATGACTGTATTACGCATCAATTAGATATTTATCAACATTTAGTTTATAGATATTATTATTGTTTTTATTATTATTATTACTACTAGATATTATTTTAACAGTGTTTGTGATATTTTTTCTCATATAATATATTTGTAGCGTTTATAAAAATAACCTAAAAAATTGTGTTTGTGTGTGTGTATTTTTCTGAAATTATCAGCAGATGCTTCAGTGTGTACCACCAACTCAACAATAGTTGACTGGGCAGAAAATACTCGATATCAGTATTAGCCTTAAAAATACAAGTATGCACCTCCTACCACTGAGACAAAATCACGCTGCTCTATTTATATTGAATATATAAATACTCATCTAATTAAATTTAATATGATTTCACACAATTACACTTTAATTTGGTAACTGTCCATGAAGAACCTCCGCGAGACAGCATTCAATATTAGTTTACGTTCCTTTCTGAACGCGTTGATGATTAACAGCCGTAGCTAATCAACCAATAAATTACATTTTTCCCCCAATTAGTCTGCTGCTAAAATGGCTTTAAAAGTCTGTTCTGTCACCTTCTTGGCTTCAAACACCCAATGACTTTTGCCATCTTCATCAATCTGATTCCACCAGCGCAGCCCCACCAGAAGCCTCCCAGTTACATTCTGTTGCAAAGAGACAAAAAGATATATAGTACAGCATCTGACAATGTCTGAAAGTGCTTACTTAGACAAAGTGAATGCATTGATCTAATAGCTGATTCTCGTCCGTTCTGTGAAAGAGCTTGATTACCTTAACTGACCAGAAGTCAAAGGACAGGAGGGTAATTATCAATATAAAGCAGGTGACGAAGCTCTTGCTGAACCAGTCACAGAACAGGTAAGTCACAATGGCACTTATTCGAAAAATGAGGTGGAAAAAGGTTGCTAGAGGATGCCTGAAAACAAAAACCGAAACAGTCCTGTTAGTATGATGTGATTATAAAATGACAGGCTTACAGGCGACCAGATCTTGAGGGAAAATCTCGCATCCTTAAATTAACCATTAGAAACACGATCCTTCATTATTCATTAAATGACTGCTATACAAAAAGTAAGGTTATTTTCCTATATAAAATAGCAACGAATCACCTTATTTTAACTGTCCTCAAAGTCCGTTCTTCGTCCTCTGCCCCGAAATCCAGTGATACATCTTCTGTATCATCAACTAACGCCTTCAAACAGTGACAGTATAAACAGCAATGAATAAAAATAAAATTTACGATAACATTTCACCAGGCCTATGGTGCTTTAGCTTACCTGCTTCATTTTAGGTAACCCTAGGTTCCAGCTGAGCTTAAACTGCTTTATTAATAGTATAGTCTTAGCACTGAAATATTTTGAGTTTATTGTGCGGGGTATAATAAAGCGACGCGTGTCACACTGAAATGGGTCCGTGTTGAAAGTGGCCGGAACCAGCGACCAATCGTGACTGCAGGTCAGGAGTATGTCAGCGTTTTTAATATGCTGGTTACTGTTTGTAACTTGTAGTGATGTAATGCTGAGAAGCTTGTAGAATTTAAAAACATAACATATATATGTGTATTGATAGTAATATTAACTTAAGTATTCAGCGATTAACAAAATATGTTAAATTCTTCATGATCGACTTTATTTTTAATCTCATGTCAGGTTCCGTCTTCTTAAAAGGTGTTTTCGTGAAAGACTACTTTACTCTGCCAGTTAACTCATAAACTTACCTTAGCAGTAGTATATGATCTTTGTAAACGAATTTAAATTGGGGAAACTATAATAAAATAAACACTGCAACGAACAATCTTAAACAGCAGTCAGTAAATTAACGCTAAGACATTTCAATCCTTTGCTGCCACTACCTTTGTTTAGCCGGTCAGTTCCGGACAACTCCAAATTTAGCCTGCCTTAGAAGACAACCAGTTATTAATGATCGGATAGTTGTTTAAAATAGAGACGCGTTCTGGCAGCCACGTCACACTCCAGGGAATCCAAACAGCACTGCAAGGTGAATTAATCAGTATACGATTAATTATAAATTAACACACAACAACCCCGCAAAAGGCTACTCTTATACAGCCATTAATACTGTGGTCATCCATGGGTAACTTAGCGTCATCTAAAACACTCCCAGTCCCGCCCCTCCCCCCATCTCCCCAAACACATACACATTACTCACACAGGAATACTCACTATATAAAGTTCCATTTTAAAATGCAAACTTCCACCTCAAAACACTTCATGTTGTCTTGGAGTCCACTTCCCTGCTAAATCCATGTTTCATCGATGTCCCAGTCAGTTTGTGCACGACAAAGTCCCCAATCACACAGACGGCCTCTCAGGCCTCCCTGCTCACTTCTGCATTGTGTGATGCCCCCACTAGTGCCCTGCAATACAGGTTCATACTGTAGTCCACCGTTTCCTACTAGCCTTCCTTGTTCAGCTTCCACAGGTGATCACACTCCACCATGTGTATAAACGTACCCCCCCCCCCCACATTACTCCCTTTTCAGATAGACTTGTCCTCAATTCTCATGCAGTCTAACTGCACATCCATAAGGATGGCCTCCTGCCTGGGGCTGTCTTGAGGACTGAAATAGGGGCCACCATCCATTACCACTTTAAGGCCCAACTGGCTCTGTATCCAGGGTCTGGTAAATAAAGAGTTTGCACATGGGATCATGACATCAGCATCTTTTCCTTCTGGGTACAGATTGGGGAGGGGTGGTCACTGAACCACTAACCTAAGTGTTGGATGCATCTGAGAGAGTGAAGTGCACACAGGGTTTCAAATGACTATAGTGTGCAACCCTTTCTGATCCCATGTCTACCTACTGTAACTAATAGAACACACATGATACTTGAATCACCGTGAATGGGCCTTTATTTTCTGTTTAACGCACAGACCCCTTCTTTCTCAGCTTCATTTTTTACCCACATCAGCTCTGGAATTCACCTTGACATCAACGTTTGCCTTCTGATGTTCTGGTGCCTTAGTCTGATACATTCTCACAGCACCCACTACAGTGGAGAAGTTATCAGACACTCTTACCACATACTCAGTTGCTTCTCTTGCGCATTCATGTTAAACAAGATTTCAACAAGGAGAACAATCTCCCACCCATACAGCACATTGTTTGGCATGAATCCAACAGTAGCTTGAACACTTCCTATAAGGCGTCACAAAAATTAAGTAGCAGGACATTGGTTTGTTGGTTCCAAACCACAAAAAGAGAAACCATGGACAAGAATATTGGTGGGTCCCATGAAAGCATATCATATTGGGCACCCAGCTCAGACCAGTCCAGTCCCATCCGTCCATTTTCTATACCGGCTTGTCCTACATAGGGTCGCTGGGGTGCGGAGCATATCCTGGAAGGTTGGGAGCAAGGCAGGGAATAACCTAGGATGGGGTGCCAACCTAATGCAGGACACACACATCCTGAGCACTGCAGTTAATCTTGGTATATTTTGGACTATGGGGGGAGCTGGAGAACATGGAGGGAATGCCATGACAAGATCATGAAAGCTCCACATACGTAGACTGGAACCCTGATCCAATTTTTTTTATGGATCCTGTCGCTCAGGGATCCTTGGAGTCATCCTACCCCCCCCCCCCCCCCTCTGCTCCTTTACAGGACTCCTGGACAAGAATGTGTGATTTAAATTTGTTCATCAAGCAATCAGATTGTGGATGATACGGGGATGTCCTTAACCTTTGCAAGTCCTAGCCAAATGTCCCAACAAATGTAATAAAAATGGGGGCGCTATAACTTAGTGGCTAATAACTTGGAAACCATTGGACATAAAAAGATGAAATTTTGTTTTTGTGTTTGTGGCCAAATGTCCCAACAAAACAATAGAGTTAATTTGCTCATCAAACACAGCTGACAACAGCCAATCAAATTTCAGCAGACTATAATTACCCTTGTATATGGCTATGAATCAATTTGGTGTAATGGTGCAATATTCCTTCTGCTACTTCAGCCAGAAAAACAGACTCATGTCTGGCTTATGGTAGTGCTATAGTGTCCATGTGTGTACAGTAATGTAGATATTATAAAGCCATACAAACGCAAAGTGCTTGCTTACTTAATACACATTCATTTACAGACATTCTAATAGAATATTTGATGTTAAATGTGACCAAAGCATCTATTCAGGCCATAGTGTGTGGACTCCTTTAATTGCTGCCTGTGACCAAATTGAATGTATCCAGTATTTTTCTTTTACTTTTCACTTGTGTGTGCAAATAAAACAAAAGAATCTCATCACCGCTGCCTGTACTTGTCTCTAGTTTGACAGTTTCTTTTAGCTTGCAAGCTTTTCTCAATGCAAAAATTTCACGTTGTATTTGGTGTGAAAGTTTTGTGGTCCTTCACATTCGCAACCGAATATTTCTCATTCCTACCAGGACCACCCACACTGGCTAGGCCCAGTTCTAATGTGAGAAGAAGGTCATGGATGAAAACCTCAGCAACCACAGAGGCTTGATCTGCATCCTCTCCAGCAAACTCGCCAGCTTTTGCCCTGCTAATGAAAGAGGCAAACCTGGAGAGAACATCTGCTTTTGCACGTCGTTGGCCTGCGTGATCAGTATACAATCTGGTCCTGGAAACTAGCCAACTGCCCATCCAGCCCTTGAAAGTTGTTAAGCCAAAGCACGGAATTATATATGATCAGGCCAGAGCACAAACTCTTCCTAAAAATTAATGATTGAAGTAGTTAATGAAGGTAAACAAACTTAGCATCTCCTTTTATGTAGTTGCATACCGGCATTCTGCTCTACTTAAAACAAAACTAGCATATGCTGTAACTCTCTCCGGACTTCCAACCAGTTTGTTGTATAGGCCTGGATTCCCTGCCTCTACTCTCTTTATTTAAGTCATCTGCTGATATCACGTGACCTAGGTACTGCACCCTGGTATAAAAAAAAATCAGATTTACTAGGTATTATCTTTAGACTGACTTTCCCAGAACCTCAGGCAAGCACATCAGATGTTCCTGAAAACACGACCCAAAGACTTTGATGTCATCCAATTCAAGTAGGACATGCCTTGTGATGAGACATTTTGGCCTAGTCTTGAGGTGTGATTTCAACCTGTCAATAACCACTGGTCAAGATGGAAACCCCCAAAGTACTGAATTCATAGACTTAAACCGATTCTTCACAATACCTCACCATGCAGTTAATGTAAAAATGTTACAACTGGTAATAGCATATAAAGATAATGTTTTGACATATACATTACGTCTGCCATTCCTTTCTTGGGTTCAGTAAATTTGAAAAATACCATCTGATAAAATGTTCTCTCTGTCTTGGTATTCTGCTAAACAATAGACTGAATGAAACCACACCATATCAGATTTTCTTACATACACACCTATCAGTCATAACACTAATACCGTCCGCCAATCATGTTGGTCCCCTTCCTGCCAACCAGACAAGGCGTGGACTCTGAAGGTGTCCTGTGGTATCTGGCACCAAGACGTTAGCAGCAGATCCTTTAAGTCCTGTAAGATGCGAGGTGAAGCTTCCATGGATCAGACTTGTTTGTCCAGTACATCTGACAGATGCTTGATAAGACTGAGATCTGAGATATTTGGAGACCAAGTAAACACCTTGGACTCTCTTATGTACCTTAAACCATTCCCAAACAATTTTTGTAGTGTAGGATGGCATACTATCCTGCTGAAAGAGGCCACTGCCATGGGGGAATACTGCTGCCATGAAGGGGTGTACTTAGTCTGCAACAATGTTTAGGTAGGTGGTAACATCCACATGAATGCCAGGACCCAAGATTTCCCAGCAGGAAGCTCAGTCTGTCATATTCAGTATTAACTTTTTTTTTACCTATTTTTTTTTACTTTTATTTTTTACTTAATTTACTTATAATAAATATGGAATCTAAGCAATGGTAAGCTTCTTTTCTGATTTTATTGGGATTGTTTGCTGATATTTTACGGGCTAATGTAATTTTCTTTGAGAAGTTTTGTATTTTGGAAATTTGTCCATGAGATGGCAGTATCACAACATGGTGAAACTATCTTAAGGGCTGTTCTTTGCAGAGTTGGGTAATTCAGGTCCAGAGAGTAGAAGTCCAGAGTAGGATTTTGTTTTAACTGACCAGTTGAACACAAAGAGTCACAGAGTACTCAATTGGCTGGTTGAAACGAAATCCTGTTTTGGACTTATACTCTCTGGACCTGAATTACCCAACTCTGATGATATGTGTTAATATGAAGTGTTTGTCCATCACCTATGAAAAAAATCTCTTGTGAGGCTCTTTTGCAGTGATGCATGGATTTCCTCATGTTTTGTTAGTGATGTGCTACAGATCAATTATTTTGATTTCAAAAATACTTTTTAGTATCATGTAATGCAGTTTCACATTGCTGCGTCACAAGCAGAAGTGGCAATTTCAGGTCCGGAAAGTAAAAATCCAGACCATGATTTGCTTTCAACCAACCAGATGAGTGTGACTGTGACTCTTTATGCTCAGTTGGTTGGTTGAAAGTAAATCATGGTCTGGAGTTTTACTTTCTCGACCAGAAATTGCCACCTCTGGTTACAGGAAATGCTGAATTGGTAATATTTTGATTATTTATTTTTAAATTAGGGCCTCAATGAATGAAATTAGTCTTCTTTTTTTAGGGACTTTTCTTTCTCCTGGGTGCAAAAAGGTCAAACACTGGACACAGAAACACTTCTTTCTGGTAATGTATTCCTGGCAGTGACCTTCAGTCCCTCAATGTCCCTCAATTCGATCCCTACCAAAACAAATCATATTGGACCTCCATACCAAAACAATTATGTTCCAGTTTTAGAATCATCATTTTTGGAATCATCCCAAGTATCCCCCGCCCCCCCCACTTTAAGGCATACTTGGGTAATCAAAGAAAAAATAATAGAGGACCCAGAGTTTCTGTAAGGTTCTAGATGTGTGATATAGATACCTGTTGCAACTTATAACCTACTTTCATTTTCCTGTAAAATGTTTGAACTGCCTTGCGTCTCCTGGCACTGAGGAACCTTAACCCTCTAAAGAAATGTAACAGCACCTGGTCGCCATTTCTATGCATCACTGCATGAATAAAATGATTCCGTTCTGCCCCCAGCCATTGCTGCCCCTCACATTTTACACTGAATTATGACGTAGAGTAAAAGTCTGATTAATAGAAACTATCCGCTGTGGTTTTTGTACCGGGTTACTATGGGCAGACCTTTCTGTTCTCTTGGTGGAATAGTTGCATAGAATGAATGTTCCATTTGAAGGTTGTTACAGTCAAACCACACGTATTACTAATGTAGGCGTTTCGTGCACACAGAGCTCCTAGTTAACTTACAGGCCAGAATTTACAGTATGATCTGTTCAAGTGGGATGTTCACTAAATAGCGTTGGTCAGGAATATTTTCATAGTTAAGAATGCAGTGAGATTTTGAGCCTTGGCCCTAGGGATAAATGTACAAGAAACTCGTCTTCCGGGTTTATTGACCTTTAGACAGATCAATAGGTAAACAGACTTATTAACCCCAAGGGGAATTTATTTCTTGCACTTTTTAACAGATGATTTCTGTTAAAGAGTTTGCAATCTGCAAAGATATGAAGCATAATATGTGCCCTTGAGAGGTAAAGTGGTCTATCCCACATGTCAGTCAAAAATGAGTTTAGTGTCCAATATTAATTATTGAGGGTCTATCTATCTTTTAAATATACCGAGATCTGTGCTACCTATGATATATACCAATTGTTGGGTATAGGCACACTGATTTTTTTTTTTAAATTCAGCTTTGGAGCTCATTTTCTCAAAACCTTGCTTTTGTGTGATAGCCCACTTTACCTCTCAAGGGCACACATGTGGATGCACATTACTTTCAAACACAGCTGCATATAAAAATGAGTTTTCACACATGGAAATCATGCACCATCTGCTCCATGTGCCCTGGGTACTGGCAGGATGGAGCTTTGCATGTGGTCAAAAAAACACTGGAAAACCTGAGACCTGTGATAGCAAATTGTCAAATGTAGGAAGAGTACAGTGCTTCCAGCACAGGGTGTCACCTGGCTACAAGTGACCATTATCAAAAGTAACAATTATTTCCTCAAAAGATAACAAAAGGAAGATTAAGCACGGATCAAGTCACGCCGAAATAAAAGTAACGATGTACATTTTCGGCCAGTTAAAAGGTGTTTCCGTATAGCAGGGTTACGCACCATTCAGAATTGACCTGAGAATGCCCCTAAACTTCTAATTCAGTTCATGAATTTGCGGCTGGAAATAAATAGGTAGCATATCTGTAATTAGAATTTGAATATAAGAAGGTAGAATTAAAATGGAATTTAATTCTCGTATTTTATATGCATCGTGTAGGTGTACCTGTGACAATACAGCGTAACCAGGGTCTTCTTTAAGGAGGCTTTGGCCTCCCTAATATATTTTTCAGCCCCCCTCCAAATAAATGTGTATTTATTGGCTTAAATCTTTTTATATTATATATACATTTGCCATCGCCCCCTCAGTACAGACTCGCCATCCTATCCATTAATCTCTAACTACGCCTCTGAGCTTAACATTTCAATTTGAATTACACATAAATGTTATCAAACACAGCATATACTGTCATAGTTATAAAAATGTCATATTATTCAGAATGAAATGAAAGAATGCAATACTTGAAGTGTCACCCACTGGAAAAACATTTAACTGTCATTTTGCTACATGGTGGAAGAGCACTTCATACATTCTTAAAAGTAACCTTATCACAACACAATCCATCTGACCACCCACGGACCCTCACAAGAAAAGCTACTGCAGACTCCTCACAAATGACAACTAAAACACACAGACCATTAAATATGCAAAAACAAATATGTGTCTATGAAAAAAAGGACTTAGGTGGCCAACATACACCAAGGGCATATCAGAATAGGGTAAAAACTGTAAAAAAAAAAAAAACCTTACAATCAAGCATATTTAAAGTACACTTGTCTCCTACATATACATAAGGTCAGTACATATATCTTCTACCTAGAAAATAAATCTATTGCATAATAGTTTATGTCTTGCTAGATTAAATGACATTCCTGTGTTTTGTGATTGATTAAATTGAATTTCTTTGAATTGAAATGAATTACATTTCTTTCTCTCATTCCAACTAAAATTCCCATGCACCATCCTGTCAGGCGTGGCCAATTCATGAATGGAATGTGGCACAATTTATAACTTCTCAATTTTGCACAACCCAGCCTAATACTAGGGCCAGAGGTTTCCAGATGCATAGATAAAGTATTTTGCGGTTTTCAGTTAATCAGCTTTTTCAAAACAATCTGTTATTACTCATTTTATCCGATGCTTATGCCAGTTTCATTAAGAATCCATATATTGCAATGTGTCCAAATGGGTTAAATGTATTACATAAGAAATGGTGTTAACTGGGATAATATCATATGTGGGTAAGAGTGAGCTGGCTACAAAGGGCAGCCCCCTTTCCCCATAGCAGTGCCCAGGGAACTGGGGGATAAGGGCCTTGCTCAAAGGCCTACAGATGTGACAAGGTCAGGTTTGAACCAGAAACACTCTAATCACAGGCACAGAAGCTTAGCCCACTGGGTCACATGCTGCCCCAACATAGATGCCAACCTCAGCTTGATAATCCCATCACCAACATGCCTATAACGCTCAGTAAGGCTCATAAAAACACTATAATTTTCCATCCATGCATCCATTTTCCAACTGCTGATTCAGTACAGGCAAACCTCAAGTTACGAACAACATGCGTTCCCTAAGGCTGTCGTTAATTTGAATTTGCCAAATTGGAAAAATAAACCATACATAATAATAATACTTATTATTATTATTATTATACTGTGATAAGAAAGGTAATTACATATGGTATTGTACTGGACCTTGAGCTGATGAACTGTTGAAGCCATGTAATGGTTTCATGAGCATCGCAAAGTACTGCATGTATTCATTATCACAAACCATTGTATTTCAGCCCCATTTTAATATAACAGGCTTCATGGCAGTCCCTTCATAAGTACGAGTTGTCCATAACTTGGACCTTCTTAACCCAGGGACTGCCTGTACAGGGTGGCAGGGGCCCCAGAGACCATCCCTGGCAGATTAAGGCAGAGGAAAAGGTTTCTAAAAATTATTAAAACGATTGACTCCCTTTTTAATGTTCTTTTCCAGCAATTTTTGACCAGCCAGAACAATCGCTTTTATTGTGATTTCTAATACTATCATGATGATGATATGATATCTGTCCAGGGAATCAAAGGCTCCCCACACAACCTTGAGCTTCCACCTCCAAAACACCAGGACCAGCACTTGTCACACACATGAAGAAATTCCCCTTGCCTCTGAACAGTGACTTAGTGGTTAGCATTGTAGCCTCACAACTCTCAGGCTGGGGAATGATGCTGCTACTGCCATTGCATGTGGAGTTTGTGTGGGTGACCTCCTCCCAAACACTCCTTTAGAAAGACAGCCAATCTACCCCTTTGATTTACCCTCCTGGGTGACCTTAAGGCCTTTTCTCCTTTCCTCCCACCTTTTCTTCTTGCCTCCTACTGTACTTTGTACCATATTATTAGAACCAGTAACAGCCAAGTACAATGTGTGCATGCCAGTGGTATAAAAACTGTACACTGGGCTCAGGGCAAAAACAGACCCCCCCACCCCCTTCCAAATTCACACCTAGAGCTTACCAATGCCAGCTGCAGCAGTTGCAGATGATGAAATTTAAATATCTTCCAAATATTGTACCCATCATGCACTGCGGTAGTTAGAAAATTCCACAAACATGCACGCAAATCATTAAATACACACCGAAACAACATAATTTGACTACAAATCATTACAAACTATTACATTTCAAAATTGTACCAAATATTTTTTCGTGTTATGACCCCCACCATAATGAGATTGTATACACAAAAAGTGAGAGATATAAAAGTAATATGTCACAAATTTGTATGACAGTTATGACATCAGTGCCTTAATCCTAACAAAAGCTTACTTCTACGTATATGTGAGATTTGCAGGATATTGTGAAATTTTGGGAGCCTTCAACATTGCTAGGAGTCCCGGGCCCAGGAGAAGCTGCCCCCCTCAGTCTATTAGGCCAGCCCTGGTGCAGGCTATGGAAAACATTACAGTAATACCTTTCTGATAGCTGGCACAATATAATTATAATGTAGTTCTTGACTATATGTTGCACAAAAAGGAATCATTAAATGCTTGGTTGAGTAGAAGAACTTCCCTGGGAAAGAGGCTCGCAAGTAAATCTGGTATCTCATCCCGGGTTTATCCTGGCTTTAGTCAGTATGCTGCCTGGGGCAGGTTCCAGACCCACCCCCATGACCCTAACTGCTCAACATAAGGAAATATGTTTCTTTATAGGAATTAAAGATTTCCTGCTCTGTGAATTCCCCAAGCTGCAGTTTGCCTGCCAAGAGCACAGCTGTTACTCATCATGATTGGTTGCACTGTTTACATTCGGTTTTACTGGTTGTACTTCCTTTCCAGTAAGCATTACACACTGGCTTTAAAAATTGTTACAGTATTTTGAGTCAGTATACTCACTACTAATTATATCCACCTTCTGGTTAAATGTATTCACCATGTTTAGATTTACCCATTTGCTTTTATCAAGTTATTCACAGCATTGTTACCAAAAACAACAAATCATAATTTGGTCTGGAACAAAATGATAGCTTGATTATTGCTCTGCCCCTCTCATAAATGAGCAGCTTATGAATTATCTTGTACTAGAACAGAACAAAGATCTAATGGCGATCCTTCACTATTCACCATGGAAGGCCCCACAGTTCCTATGTCATGTTCAAGCAGTACCCTTCATGTACAGGTAAAACCTGACTGTGCTGTGTTGAGTTACTCAACAGCATGAATTTTAGAGGACTGACTATGGCAGAAAAGAAGACCAATATTGTAAATGTGATTAAAGAAAGAGACTCCTGGGATCATCTGATTGGGATGCCATTGAGAAACACCTGAAGAACTGTAGGAGTCAACAAGACAACTGCAATGGAAGACAGACAAATGTAGGTCCGGGTATGTAGGGCAGCGCTGAATCTGTAATTTGACTAGTGCTGCACAGATTTTTTTCATTACTTCTGCAGAAAAAGTCGGCATAGGATGGAGTGAGTAGATTCAAAAAGGTAAACTGAGAGGATGCTTCAGCACTAATCAACAGACTGTACCTGCTTCTAAAAGCACTGCCACATCCAAAGCCAGCCTTGTTAGGAAGACCTGGGGAAGCATTAGGGATTTTTTTTTACTGGAGGACATATGGGGGGCGGCATGGTGGTGCAGTGGTTAGCACTGTCGCCTCACACCTCTGGGACCCGGGTTCGAGTCTCCGCCTGGGTCACATGTGTGTGGAGTTTGCATGTTCTCCCCGTGTCGTCGTGGGGTTTCCTCCGGGTACTCCAGTTTCCCCCCGCAGTCCAAAAACATGCTGAGGCTAATTGGAGTTGCTGAATTGCCCGTAGGTGTGCATGTGTGAGTGAATGGTGTGTGAGTGTGCCCTGCGATGGGCTGGCCCCCCATCCTGGGTTGTTCCCTGCCTCGTGCCCATTGATTCCGGGATAGGCTCCGGACCCCCCGCGACCCAATAGGATAAGCAGTTTGGAAAATGGATGGATGGATGGATGGATGGAGGACATATGTAAAGACAGTATTTTAATATAATTACCTAATATTTCTCCCGGAAGCGAGACAACAGAGTGCTGGTTTAATTATCAGAATGACTATGGCAGAATTCAAACAATGTAGTGTTAACAATATCCCTATATACGCCAGGATTATAGTATGTAGGTTGGATTTTGAATATTTTTCACATGTTGTGAAAACCCAGGTGTTAACCAGGATAAGCAGTTCAGGGATGGAAGGATGGATGGATGGAAAGACACAGGGCAGACTGGCCTCCCATCATATTTTTAATGTCAGGACTCTTTAACGTACCGTGGACCCCACATTGACCACGTTACCTCTGCTTACAAGTTTAGCTTTCATGTTATTTCTGGCAAACATTTAATCCCTTTTCGACTTTGACTTTCTGAATAATGTCTGGGCCATGACACTACGTGGTGATGTGAAATGAACGACAGGACAAAGGCCTTCAGTCTACAGTCATTCAGCTGAAGCCAAGGCTTCGACTCCAGTGAAAGGCCAGCGCTTGCCCTTCCCCAAAGATGGCTCGGCAAGTAATGGGGGGGGGGTGGGAGAAGATCCTGTGGGTGGTTCAGAGTCACCAAAGACTTTCATATTGACCATGACGTGGGCCGAGTATCTGCTTCAGTTACACTATGACAGGGGAATTCATTGACTAATCTATAACTTTCCGTAGGCTTTTTTGGGATTTCCTCTTTTGACAAATATTCAGGTAAGACTCCTTGGTTCTGAGAAATGTGTATTGGATACTTGCCATTAGCTGAGGCTTAGGGTAAATGTCCTACACAATCCCAAAAAGACTGTAACCAACTGCAAGGTGTTAGCAGCTCTACTACGTAGCATTTAAATGAGCTGGTGGAAAAGGGTGGGAAGATGGTGGCGCAGGAGGTACTGCTATCGTTCAGCAAGTGGAGGGTTGCAAGTTCGAGCCCTGGTTCCTCCTGACCTCATCAAAGTGTCCTTGAGCAAGACACTGAACCCCAAATTGCCCCCGGTGAGCAGGTTGGCACCTTGCATGGCAGCCTCTGCCACCAGTGTGTGAATGTGTGTATGAGTGGGTGAATGTGAGGCATGAAATGTGAAGCTCTTTGAGTACTCGCAGGAGTAGAAAAGCGCTATATAAATGCAGTCCATTTACCAAAAGGTATCTGAGATTCACATTTTCCTACCAGATTTAATAACATCTGTTACAATTTACTGGAAGTTCTGTAATTATCAGTTTATATATGAGGTAATGCCACATTATTTCTGCGAAAGGTTTTGGAATGGTGGATTTAGAAGAAATCACGATGGAGGTCCCTATTCCGCAGTCATAATAATGACAACCAGTCATGATGAAATTCCCTGTTCCTACCATAAAAACGATAACTAGTCACAATGGGTGCCCCTCTTCCTAAGTCACAATAACAACAACCTCCATATGAATGCATGCAGAGTCCGTCATGGCATCGCCCCTCCCCCATTCTCAAATGAAAGCAACAGCAAGGCAGAGAGGCTCATTTTCATGATCCTGTGACAGTAACCATGACCCACTTCACATCATCTCAAAAGACTGTAACAGAGTAAAGAGGACAATGTGAACCCTTTTGTGGACTGGCATCCCATTAAATGTGCAGCCCAGCCTGGTGCCTTGTGCTGCCTGGGATTGCTTTCAGTTCCCTCATAAACCTGCCCAAAGGTTGGACGAGATAATATTTTAAGATTAGAATATTTCACCTTTGTGATGCATTGATATGGAAAAGCTTAGGATGATCTTTATTTTGTAAATCAGTATCTAATGGTTAATCTGGCTCAGACCTAAACATTAAAAAGCATTGAAGGTATTGTGAAACATTCCACAGTGGTAGGAACACTAGCGAAGGATTACAACATAAAAGATATATGACAATTAAAATGTTTGACATTACATTTGTCTCGAACATTTCTACTCTTTTAATAAGTAAGAAAAACTCCCCAAATCCTCAAAGTGTATGCATGATAAGTCGTGTATAATATACATCAAAGTCATTCCAGAAAAACTGAAAATCAAGGCACATTTGAATGTATGTACTTTTACATAACCAACTGAAGCTTGATGTAAGAACAGTGCATGAATGCTACACATTTTAGTAGAAATAATCAATGCTAGTGCTCATCTGTGATGTCACAAGCTCTTGATTTACGTCACAAATCTTATCTTTCTTACAATTACTGCAGTAGATAAGCTGTTCATTTGAATGATAAACACTGGCAGAAATATCAACCTTGTCACTCAGTCCTTCTTTGGACCATAATAAGTATCAATCCCTGAGGGTAAACAAAGCGCTTTTAGAGACATATCACAGTTACAAAGCTACGCCCACATTCTTTAAACTAAACCAATGCGAGGCTGAGGTTAAGGAAAAACCCTAAATGTATTTAAAGCTGCTACCCAAGAAAAGGCTGGTTTCTGTGAAAGTCACATGGCTGAGGTTTATGTTTAGCTATCTCAGATGCAGATTGGCTGAAAGATAACACAGCAGAGCATGGCACCTTTGATTAGCATTTCACATCTCTTCCTTTCCCCTGAAACTGACATCTAGCACACAATAAATCTCTCATGCCAAAGCAGCTGGTTTGGCATTTCATGTATCGTATGGTTTTAACATTTGCAGTGGAGTGAAAACAACAATTCTAATCCAGCAGAAAAAAAACCTGTATGCATGTATGAGATGATGAGATGTCATTCGTTTGATGCCTGCCTGGCATTGTCATCAACCGTAGGGAAATGATATTTCAGTCATGAATAGGTTTGTTGATGTTAGGCCAAAATCGTTAGGCCAATACTCGCTCTTTGCATGAATGAAGTTTAGCCAAGAGGAAGAAGCTGCAGCCATTCTCACGAAGAGCCAGGTTCTCTTGTTTGCCAGAGGAAATCTCGCTCGCTGATTTCCGTAAGATAAGGAGTGCTCCACACTTTGTGTACGATTTATGGAACATGTATGAGAGTAACTTTGCATGAATTAAAAAGAGATTGGCCAATACAAATAAATGAAACCATTGGTGCTTTTTGGTGGAGCCTGTCTTGCATTGACCTGACAAGCAAATTTTCTGTGAAATGTCATGTGATTCTAACCATGCCCTCCGCAGCTTGAGATTACTTCATTCAGGTGGACCTTGTAATTCCAGGAATGTATGCTGTGCATTTTCTGGTAAGGCTTGGTGTTACTCGTATTATTATTGACATTGTGACTGAAATATGCTGTACAGTAACTGTTAGAATTAGGCAACATCCTTACCCCTTGAGCTGGATAACCATCTATGACTCATTGTTTCAAATCATAGTAGGATCTTCCGAGAAGAAAATCATTATATCCACAGTATTCCAGGAAACAGCTGGCAAATGCCAAAAAAAATATCAGCTCCAAACAGATTCTTATCCCATCTATGCATGCAAGAAACTGTCTGAAGGACCAGTTACCAGCATTGTATACTTTTGTCAAATAGTAAATTAGATGAAAAACATCAATAGGCCCTATCCAACTGAAGGAACTTTATTCAGGAACCAGGACGGTTTTCAGGAACCAGAAACGTCTGTCACACTCCCAATGCAGGAACTCAGCCCTCCCTGGGAGGGAGGTCTTGAACCTTTTTTTAGTCCCTACTCCAGAGTAGACACTTTTCGCTCAACCAGGAACTACTAAGTGGGCCTTACAGCAACAAACTTTGGTTACTGGTTGATCACAAGCACCAGCACTACCTTGGAAGTTATGCAGAAGTGTGGGGAACAGAGAAAGACGTAGTGGAGTAAAAATTGAATAGATGGAATTATTTTTGCATCTCAGTTACATTAAGTGCATTATTGAATATCTTTTTTGCTTGCATCTCCATACTTCTGCATTGAAAATTTATTGATTACATATGTCTAGAACAATACATTTTTGTCTAATATCTCCAGTGCTGGCAGTGAAACTTGCCAGCACTTATTAGCAAATTAATCTTACATCATTTTTTTATTCTGTGGAAAACAAAAGATCGATCTGTTAGCCACATTTAATATGAATTACAAACATGTTGCAAGCCATATACATAAAATTCAAATAAAATCTTGCGTCCGGTTTTGAACAAAAATACGACCTGATTTGTCTTGTATTTTTGACCTTGAGATCAATACAGCTAACAAAATTACTTGTTCTTCCACTACTGTTTTGGGGTGTCATTTCATATGAGATTATGTGTGATATTCAACCTACAAGATATTTCTGATTTACAAGCGTATTTAGCATTAAAGTCGCACTTTCTGCTCTATGGAGGGAAAGCAAAACATGACAATGGCCAGCATCTACAACAGCTTACAGTCGAGACAAATGTTTCACATTTTTCAGTCAGAAATTAAAGCTTATAACTAGAACCGGCGTGCTGCTCTGAAATAAAGCCAGACACAATATTAATACGATGACTTTCTATTTCCAGTAGGGTGTGGAACGGTAGCTCAGCTAGTAGCATTGTGGATTTATGAATGCAGGATTGTGGGTTTGGTTTCCAGCTGTGTGTGTGTGTTGTTTGCAAACCCTCATTTTATTCACATGGATATATTCTGAGCACTCTGGTATCTGCATGTATCACGAAACTGCATACAATGTATGATTGCATGTGTGTGTCACTTTGTACGTCCGGATATAAGACACAATTTATTCCAGACTAATGAATTGTGAGAGGGTACTACATCTGTGGATGGCCAGTAAATTAAACAAACAGGAGATGAAATGTGCTTACTTGGCAAACTGTAAACTTAAAATACCCCAAATGGCAATACAACAGTTCTCCAAATGTTTTATATAGAGGAACCTCAACCTTCAGCACTGATACGTCCTTTCTTCACTGTTGTTGATCATTATACCCTATTTCCTCTAACAGGCCTTTATTAGAGGCAGGCCTTTATTAGAGGCAGGCTTGTATTAGAGGCAGACCTTTATTTATAGTTCCCTCTATTACTGCATTACACTATTAGTACAAATTCTATATATGAATTAATCAAATGCAACAGTTGTGTCAGTTTGAACCCTGTAAAACATACTGGATGCATTTATTGGAAATATTCTCTTAAAACAAGTGATTACAGTATTGCATGGCCATCGAAATTTTAGGAACTGGCTAACATTACCAGTAATTACCTTCAGTGTATTGTTAAAAGTTAACTTTTCATTAATGCCAAGTAAATAATAAATGCCATCAATTTAACTTGTGTGTAGTACAGTATGATCAGTCACATACCACTGTTTACCGTGAATATGCCCAGGTGTCTGAACGTTAAAAAAAATCAACTAATGAGTTACTAGCTAGACATTCTATTTTTACAACACAATAAAATATGTAATAACTACCAGATGTAGCTGCAAGCAAAATCTGAACTGAAAAACTAGGATATTATCTAAACACAGGGGTATGTTAGAAATGAATGGATAGGGGGACTGAGTCTTTACTGGGGAGGGGATGGCAAACTATTCATGACTTAAGACAAAACATTCACATTTATTTGGGGGGGAGGGGGGTTAAGGCTCTCTAAAATCGACCTAACGATGCCCTGTCCAAATGTAAACAACATCACAGCTTATCTGCCAATGCCGAAGGTTAGGTGGCTATCAGATAATTCACCAAAGACAAAAACTGATTCCCATTTCTATCTGAACTCTAGATGTAGCTTTTTTCTATCATCTCTAAAACATTTGAATGACTGCTCTGAAACATATTCAGGATATGCTTTTCTGTTTTTATGTTGTTTCTTTAATAATCCCAAAGTCTTCACGTAAATGTACATATGATTGTTTCTCATCTATTTTGTTTGTATGAAGCTTTTATGAGTTCCCAGGAGTTTATCATGCTTGTTTTTTCTCCAGCTTTTATTTGGGGCCCGGTCTTTATTTGTTCAGGTCAACCGTGCTCTCGGCCATTGTCTGAGGCCTGGCTTTTAGCTGAATCCTGCTTTTTATTTTAGGAAGTACGGTGTACCCGACAGGCATTAACGTGAATGGTGCTGGCAAACACACTGCTCAAACTGCTGCTGTCAGGCAGACGGTACTGCAGAGGGCTCCAACCAGCAGGCTCCGAAATCATTTCTTCCATCAGATTATCAGAAGGCTGAACTCTGATCAATTAATCGAGTCACTGCCTATTACTGTAGCTGTTATTGCAGGGCATGCTGAAAGGAGGAAAGATCCACATAGTGGTTCCAAGAAAAGGAATCTATTAACAAAAATCAAACGCAATGGGTGATACCGACCAAAAGAGGTCAAAACCAAACTGATGAAACAGCAATTAAGTCAGGGAGCAATACTAGGAATACAAAACTAAAGGCAGGAAGGAACACAGGAAAACTACAATACATAACAGGGAATACTACAGTATCTAAAATACTTAACAGTAAATATTACTAACCAGGAAACAACAGAACTACACAGGGTAACAGTGATACAGGGGGAAAATAGCCACAGTGAACCAACAAGGATCAAAACAAGAAAAGGCACTTAAATACATATCTAACGATGGCTAACAAGGGGCAGGTGTGGACCATAACCAAAATCAACCAGTCAGTAAATGGCACAAGACAACAAGAAACGGGTGGAATAAATTACGTTTAACGAGCATTAGTGACTAGGGAATAGTTACAACACAGAAGGAAAATAACACTAGGAGGAATCAAGTAAGACAGAACATACTAAACAAGGCATGGGCAGGGTAACCATAAACAAGACATGACCATACAGAAACCATGGGATAAAATATAACATAAGGGAGAGGCAGCGTCAAACACATGACCAGGGGACTGTTAGCCCCTGAGCTGCACACCCAAGCCACAGAGCTACGCAGAGCTAGCAGGAAGAGCTGCTAGTCAAACAGGGGAAAGACACAATGGACAGGGCCAGATGGGCATCGACCCTAACAGTATTATGACCCATTGTATTTCTGATATTTATTTGTTTCTATGGTTGCACATCATGTATTGTTACTGTGTTAAATATTTACTGTTATGTACATGTCCATTGCAGCAATTGTGAAACTTGCACATAAGTATTTCCCCTTTTCTGCAACATACCAAGTTTCAAGTAATGTGACAAAATGATCTGATTTAAAATCATTGGCTGAAAGCTGGGCATTATCTTCAGGGATGACAGAGCTGGGCTTCTCATACAGTTTATCAATCTGCATCCACTGGCTCGCAAACATGCATATTCCAAAGTCAAATACAGTCCAACAACACGCCTGAGCGATAAAGACAAGCTTACCCTATATTTATTTACAACCCTACAGGTCCACTGATTTCCCCTCTATAATTTCCTTGAGATTCAAAAACACACTTTCTATTGATGCAGGGTGCGGGGTGAACGCTGAAATTTATCCTCATACTCAAGTTACTCAGCGGAAGTTTGTGTTTTTCCCATGAAACAAAAAAAAATGATATTATGGTGAAAACAGCATTTTATTTCGAAAAGCAGAATTTGAGAAGGAAAAACCACAGTTATTCCGTCCAAGTACAAAAAAGCCAAAACTATTTTGCAGCATTTCTCAAACACATTAATCAATCGACATTCCTAAAACACAAGTGATTACTATATGTTTATATGCAAAAAGCTTTCTGGAAATGCAGGACAGCCATTTAACGAAAATAGCAGAGATGCTTTTGCTGGAAACACTTGACGGCCTGGACAGAAACGGGATCATCTATTTGACTTAAATGAGCCTCCTGTCACTTCTATTTGAATTCCAGCAGCTGGCTAAGAGATTGCTATGACATTAACAGCATTTTTTAGATTGTGCTCTCATACATGATGTAACAGCAGTAATGTGTACTGCTGAAATCATCTAAACAAATTTCAGTCATAAGCTCATCATCGAGATCTATCTGTGATGAATCCACGAGGGGTGAATATGCATTGGCAGGATGTTCCCACTTTTCTCGGCTTCGTCCTGAAAACACACACTTTGTAAACGCTTTTATCAATGCTGGCCCCAGCTTGCTTCAATGTATGGCCTTGTGTTCTCTGTCCATAATAATACAGGAAGTCCCCACATTAAGAACATCTGACTTATGGACAGCTCATGCTTACAAACAGACAAACAGACAAAATAAAATGGTTTGTAATAACGAAAGCACAAATGACTTTGTGATGCTAGAGAAAACATTATGTGGCCTCAGAGGTTCATTGGGCTGAGGTACAGTGCAGAACCATTTGTAGTTACTTTTGTTATTTCTGTATTATTATGATTATTATTATGTTCTATATTATTATTTTTCCAACTTACCTATAAATTCTACTTAAAGACAGGGAACGGATCTCATTCTTAACCTGGGAAGCGTCTGTATTAAACTTACATACATCCAATAATTCATTGATTGATTTGGTTTTAGAGTAAAGAGATGTTTCTTTTCAAAATTTGTATACATGAATGACTAATTATGTTTCTGCAGCTACAGGTGTTTTCATATATGTACCTCTGTTTTTATACCTCTGTTTGGTTGTTTATTTCTTTGTTTATGTTGGCAATTGACATGATTGACACGATAAGTGTTTTCTGCCCAAGTTTGCAAGGTGTCTTGCAGATGCACCACTTTCCATCTGCAGTTCTGACACATGCATTTAGGTGAACCGGCACTTCTGTTGCCTTGTGATGGGGTGTCCTTCCCTTGGCACTCGTTCGCCATGCTCCACACTCTGTACGCGATAATGCGAGGCAGACGGACAAACCATAAATATTATTAGGGCCTAATAGAATTAAATCTTCCTGGAGTTTGTCCTCATTTTGAAGAGATAAGAAAAACAGAAACCTCATTTACTTCCTTTATCCAAGTAATTTCATGTTTTTGCAATTTGAGAAGTTAATTTCTGTGAAGAGAACAGAGAAGTTGAAATATAGATTAAAAATGCCCTATAGCCCATTTCATCTGGCAGCTGCATTTTAAGTGTGTATTTAAAATTTCCCAGACTATAATAATCACCCTGATTAATTTGAAATTCTTTGGGAAGAGGAAACCAGTGTTACTATTATTACATCTATAATTGTGTATCCTACACAGATCAGCCATAACATTAAAACCACCTGCCTGGTATTGTGTAGGTCTCTCTTGTGCCACTAAAACTCTGACCCATTGAGGCATGGACATTAGCAGCAGATCCTTTAAGTGCTGTAAGTTGCAAGATGGAGCTTAGATGGATCGGACTTGTTTATTCAGCACATGCCACAGATGCTTGATCAGATTGAGATCTATGGAATTTGGAGACCAAGTAAACCAAACTCGTTTTCATGTTCCTCAAACCATTCCCAAACAATTTTTGCAGTGTGGCAGGGTGTATTGTCCTGTTGGAAGAGGCCACTGCCATCATGGAATACCACCACCATAAAGAGATGGACTTGGTCTGCCCTAACAGCATTTAGGTAAGTGATACTGTACATGTCAAAGTAATATCTACATGAATGCGAGGACCCAAGGTTTCCCAGCAGAACATTGCCCACAGCATTACATTAGATGAATCTCAATATGCATAGTTGACTGTACTTGTGTTCTCTTGTACCCATTTTACATCATCTTCCATTGCCAAAGACCAGTTCCAATACTAATTACACTGGTGTTGCTCCACTTCTAATATGAAGGATACATCGGTTGCATCCTCACCAAACAAGACCAGTCCCATGATTCATTGCGCCCCAAGTTCATTCTTGGAAGGCAAGTTAGCAAGACTGGTCTTGCCAAGACCACAAGTATAGTCTTTGGGTTCTTGATATTGAGATTCACCCATTGCCTCCACTGGCTTGCCTTCTTCCCATAATGCATCCTGGTGCCATCTCTTCTCCAGGTAAATGACGCACATGCACCAGACTGTCCACATGATAGCCACCTTGATCCACTGCTCTGTGGTCCAGTTCTGACACTCACTTGCCCACTGTAGGCACTTTCGCGGTGAGAGGGGTCAGCATGGACACTCTGACCAGTCTGCGGCTACACAGCCCTATATGCAGCCAGCTGTGACACATTGTGTGTTCTGACACCTTTCTATCAGAGCCAGCAGTAACTTTTCAGCAATTTGTGCTACTGCAGCTCTCTTGTAGAGTCGGACCAGATGGGTTGGGTTCCACAAGACCTGCTGTTTGGAGATGGTCTGTCAAAGTCACTCAGATCCATATGCTTGCCCATTTTTCCTGCTGATTGCTATGACATTAACAGCGCATCAACTTCAAGAAATTACTGTTTACTTGCCTAATATATATTGGCATCCTTGGCAGGTGCTTTTGTAACAGGATGAGCAATGTAATTCACTTCACAGAGCTCACAAGAGCTGACAACTTCTCATGAAATTTCCATGCCACTGATCTTTTTTAGGTATTTCAGAGGTAGTCTCTGGTTTCATGTTCACAGGTGTGGTAACATGACCTGTTGTAACCGAATCGACTCAACATCTGCTCATCAGACACTTGCCTTCATCCACACAGGAAGACAGAATCCTTGATATTAAATTGAGGAAGTGACTTTGGAGTTTGGAAATGAGATCATCAATGGATGTCATGTTATCCCTTTTTTAGCACTAAGGTTTATGAGGTTGTGGGGTAAAGGTGACAGAATTCTTGGTATATTCTCAGAAATTAAGAGATAGATCCCCAAATAAATTTTATACTTATCTCTTTTGGTATTCTGGAAATTCATGTTAATTCAATGCTATAATCATTTGTTGATCTATGACTTCTCATCATACAAACCAGGTTACAGCCAGATGTACTTTCTGGGTTGGGACTGGACGAATCAATAAAACCCATGACGTACTTGTGAGCAGCAGACCCCAGAATGCAGTCATTCAAAGACAGTAAGAGACACCAATTTGGATCTCAATTTAAGGATGGTGAACCTGTATGCACTTCCTGCTGTTAGAATACTATAGTATTCTCAAGATGTGGAAGTCAAGAAACAACCTTTGAGACACTAATGCTAACATCTTGAGTCATTCCGTGTTGCTGTTATTGAAAGCCTTTAGAGAATTGCTGGAAAACAACAGGGTCTGTTGAAATTTAGGATCCAGGACAAGAACTGTAATTAATCAATGAATAAACATTCATTTGGGTGTGGTAAGTTGTGACATACCTGGCTGAGATTATACCATAAGACGATCTTCAGTGATCTAATTTAAAGTCAGTTTAAAAGCACGAGTTCACAGAGGTTATTTTAATAATTTAGTGAGGCCCAAATTCAGACATTACTCAAATGTTTCAGCAGGTAGTACTGTAAATGGCTGCTATTTCTCTTTACAGTGAATTGACTTGTTTCCCAAATATGATAAAATTACTTCTGGGTCATTTAATGTTTGATAGTGTTGCTAAGTTTTGCTATTGCAGTTTCACTGAAGATGGATATTCCCCTTCTGATGCACGATTAAGTGTGTGCTCCCTTTCTTAATCACTAAGAATTTTAATGAATCTATTACTAAAAAAGTATAGGTGTAATCAAGCAAAATCTAGTTCAAGGAATTTCTTGGGGTGGGAGAGAGGTTACATGACATCAGCAAATGCCACAGAGAACAAGAGGACATGAATGATTATAATCAAGTAGTTCTTTGGCAAGTCCTACATACTTAGCATACGCTGACGTCTGAGTTGCTCAGTTTCTTGTAAATGAATGCCGAGACTGTAAAGCCATTAGTGTAAGTGTAGAGCTCCCCCTCTGGTAGCATAAAACACTGCTTATTCCAGTGTCTTTAATGTCATCAATCTGTTAACATGTTATTTTTGTGGTTTTGCACATTTCTAACAATATTAATAGAGTTATATTTTACATGGTATATTATATTACAGTCCTGGTTGAAGTGGTGTTCGAAATATGATGTGAAGATAGTATTCTTCCTCTGTATTTTATAACCATGATAACCAAGCTGAATGAATGAGAACACTAATACTCAGGAAGATATTTGCATGCTGAAAGTTCTTAAAAGGCTACTGATCCCATGATAGGGCTTTACTGAAACTGATCACGTAACATCATACATCTTCACGGGTCCAGAAGACCACGTCATACCCGCGGAACTTTCCACGTTGGAATGAATTATCAAGTATAACCTATTTTGATGGTTCAACACAATTTATTGTGTGTAATGTTATATGGAATCTGCATAGCAGATAAATTTCAGTCAGAGCTCATGCCCATACAGTACATAGTGTAAAAATTCTATGGTATTGACAGTGTTCAAGTATACAAATAATGTTCTATTTTACTTGGCTACAAAAATAATTAATTATAATATTATACTAGAACATCAATGCAATTTAAAGTGTCTTCCATATCTCAAAGCAACAGCTTTAATGCGTTTAGATATGTATTTAAATCCGATAAGGAAAAGAGTTCAAGTATTCCTTCAGGACTGGATTTACAGGGATGAGATCTATCTTCTCCTCACCACACGTCTCAATGATCCTCTTCCGGCAAAGTTCTTGGAGTGGTTGCACTCTGGTTTTCCGATACGGCCTGATAAGATACTTCTTGGGTGATGCAATGTAATGTTCCAACAGTTTGAAGAGAGATACAAAGGACTTATGACTCCCCACCAGGCTGAAAAGCGATTCATGGAATTTAATCCGAACACTCATTGGTCCCGCCGGGGCCCGATAGCTGAGCGTGAACAAGATATCTTTTTGGCTACTGTCCCGGATCAGGAATGTTCCCCGCGATTCCTGCTTCAGTCTGCTATGGGCCTCTTCTGCCGTCATCGAACCCCAGTAGAAACCACTTCTCTCTAGCATGGTGGTTGTCATAGTGATGATTTTGTATTCGTCGTTTCTGAAGGATCGGAACCGGCTCCAGTTCTCCTGGCTGAGGGCTGTATGCTGGTTCTGCCTGTTCTGATGGGGATGTTCTGTACTTGCTCTGCTTTCTGTTGTCACCGAGTTGCCTTCCAGGTTATTGCGTGCAACCATCCTATAACATACACCAGCCTTTGTGACTTCCCATAGTGTCTGTCACTGAGTGATGCAGACAGAGCTGTGAAATCTGCAAACAAAGGATCAACAACCACAATTAATGGCTTTATAGGAGTGACGGGCAGGCAAGAAAGTAGATTAGGAAAGCACAATAGGGAGGATCATAGTCATGTGCAATAATAAATTACTGTCACAGTATGCGTTTCCTGATTGTTAGAGTGATATTCAAACCTGCTTTACCCGTCATTGGTGTAATTTAACCAACAGGATTTTTTTCAGAATATTATTACTACAGAGTCTGAACCTCTGTATATATTATGGTTATAAATTCATAGACGTTTTACGGCGGATACAGGACTATTTAAAGCTTCTTGGATACTAAGGTATACTAAATTGGTAAACTAAAGTTTACAGAACTACTTAAAGCTACTTGGGTACTAAGGCACGCTAAATCAGTAAACGAAAGTTAAACAATTATTAGGAAAAAAACCAGGGCAAGAGTTATAAACCTGCGGCAAGAATGTTTTCATTACTTGCCGAATTCCGATGTTATACATATGAGTAATAAAAAATACATACGGGTATAAACTAAACATTATTTAACTAGGATTAATTGCAAAGTACACATCATACAATCATTCATGCGATAGGTGCCTACGTAAATAAAATTTAAAGCAAAGCTGAAAAACAAGGAGAAAAAATAAACGTCTGGAAGTGAAACCTTACCAATTGCGATTAAGTTTTAAAACATACTTCTTCGTGTGATAATCGCGTTTGAAATCCAGGAGTCACACGGACCAAAAAAATCCGCAGGGGTTTGCATTGTATTTCCACAGCCAGTTGCCTTTATATACGTTAACTGCAGATCAGTTACCTGCAGATTATTAGTCAAAAAGCTTTGAAATAAAGGGAGATTCGCGTTTCTCTATGACGCCACGCAAATCTGAGAGATTGTTCAGAATCAGCTCTTAAAACTAACAGTATAACCCCGCCTCTTCGCCTTCTCTTCCTAGAAATCAAACTTTCTGTTCGAAGTCAATGACTATCACAGTTATACAAAGAAATTTCTATTGAAAAGGATAGCGACGGACGTCTTAATCATTTCATTATTTTAATGCATTATCGCATCTTCAACTAAACAACATTTGTTTATCGAGAAAACGTATTGATAAATATAATTTGTTACTTAAAGTCACTTGACTTCAAACATGGTCGTGTGTAGCATATCCTTTAATAAAAGTTGATTAAAATTAATCATCATCACCATTATAATAATAATATTAATAATAATAATAATTATTATTATTATTTGCAACAACAACAATAATAATAGCAATAAAATGACCTGATTAACTGCCAAAACCTCCACTGCAAGTCTTTATTAGGTGTTAGGCCTATTTAACTGAGGGTTTTTGCCTAATGCAAGGTGGTTGTGTCTGGTTAATGAAAAGGCTTCCAGCACAATCAGAGGGGGACGTGGGTGCAGAACTTTTGCTAAGATGGGTGTCATTGTTGATTTTGCCTTTTATCTGTCTATAATGATATTTTGATTCTTAGTCTGTCCTTTCAGAACTTTGTTGTACTCACGCCGCTTTATGCTTTGTTATTTAAAACCTGATATTCTGACTAATATTCTTAACCAAAACAGCCAAAGGTTCAGTTTACCATCAAAGTGAACTCAGCTTCCTGACACTGGTTTGTCTTCCAGCTCAAGCATGTGAAACTGCGGTTGTCCCCTGTGCAGATTTCGGGGAAACTAAAACATATGTGAAACTGTAAGACATCAGATGTAACAAGTAAGATACAGATTCTGAGAATAGGGAAGAAAGAGGTTATTGTCCAAAATCACGATAATTTATCCAAAAACAGTTTCACTGAATTTGGGCCTCACTAAATTATTAAAATAACCTCTGTGAACTCGTGCTTTTAAACTGACTTTAAATTAGATCACTGAAGATCGTCTTATGGTATAATCTCAGCCAGGTATGTCACAACTTACCACACCCAAATGAATGTTTATTCATTGATTAATTACAGTTCTTGTCCTGGATCCTAAATTTCAACAGACCCTGTTGTTTTCCAGCAATTCTCTAAAGGCTTTCAATAACAGTAATGTTCAAGAAAGCACATTAAATTAAAATGTTTCAGCTCGATCAAGTAAGGAAGAAAATCTATACATCTTCTGCACATACAGTACAGACCACAACAATGCAAAAATTATAGTCAGCATTGCACTCAGTACTTATCACAGCAAAGAGCACCTGGTGTAGTAAGTTACATTGTAGATCTCACCCTACAACAACAGACAACTATTACTTCGTATTATATAGCTTCTATTCACCAGAGTGTGTGTGGGCGCTGATAAAATGACACAAAGGCACTAGACAGGCATTAGATAACAAGTAGTATCTGAACAAAACGTTATTGCGATATAGGAAAGTTTTTTTCTTTTTTTTAAAAAAAAAAACTGTTGTAATGATTCACTTCCTCGATGCGAAAATTCATTGTAATTTCGTTATGTCAGTGACGACAATGAGAAACTTGTTATTGGATCTTACCGGAACATTAAACTGGCTAATGTACAATTAGCAAGCAAACAATCAGACAAATAAACGAATAAAATCACGTATACGTACACTTAACTTACCTTTATTGTAGACCTCAGGAAAAATTCATAAAGATTACTTTTTGGGAACTAAAACATAGAATGACACTTTCGTAATACAATACAACATTGTACTAGCTTCATGGGAACCAAACACATACTTCCTTTAGTAATCATTGACCTTGCTCTAGAAAAATGTTGCCGCAGTTTACAGAAAAATGAAACTGAAACCGTCTACATGCCCAATCAAATTGCTGCTCTTCAGAAAAAAAAAAGATATCGTTAGTACTACATGCTTGCGGGGCAGGAGCTAGTCTTTGTACAAAGTCTATGCAGAAATATAGGCTTACATGCAGGAATAAATCTTATAACATTGTGAAGTTCAATACAATAGCTGTACAATAGCAGTCTACAAGACAGTCACATTTTTCATGTCGCCCAATCTAGATATTTAACAATAAACATAAACAGACGTGCAAACATGTTCACAATCAGTAACATTCCGTGATCTAAGAATATCTACAATATGGCGAAAGACATGGTCCTATGAATATCAATACACCTACTGCTTTCGTTTTCTTTATTTGTTGAATTTTCGGCGCCTATGATCTTGTGATAAGCGGTAACGACTCGCCGTAATTATAGGAGCAGGCTGGCCAGGGCCAGTTGCATAAAACACCTTAAGTTGTCCCCTTAAGTATGACAGTTAAGGTTTCATTTTTCTTTAGCTTAGGGATTTACTTAAGGGTGTTGCGCAGAACCCCTTAAAAGGTTTCCTTAGTTAAGGAAAAAATATTAAGGGATTTATAACATGGAGGCGGCATTGTAGTGCGGTGGTTAGCACTGTTGCCTCACACCTCTGGGACCAGCGTTCGAGTCTCCGCCTGGGTTACATGCGTGTGGAGTTTGCATGTTCTCCCCATGTCGTCGTGGGGTTTCCTCCGGGTACTCCGGTCCAAAGACATGCTGAGGCTAACTGGAGTTGCTAAATTGCCCGTAGGTGTGTGAGTGAAAAGACGTTCTACAGCAGTAAAATTGTCCCGTTTTCATAGAGACCGTTCATTCGCTTGCACTCGTGCCTGCTTGTGATATCGGTTGTCGCCTCACAAAGTTACCCACAAAGTAAAAAAATGGGAGGAAAGAAGACAAGAAAGCCAAATTGGTCAGAGTAGGAAAGGATTATAATTTTGGAGGAAGAACGCACTAAAAAGTAACTTTGATCCGCAAATAACAGCCAACAGAAAACAACGAATGTGGGAGGAAATTGCAATGACAATTAATTCAAGAAGTCTGGTGAAAAGGTACATCTAAGAGGTCCAAAAAATACGACAACTTATCTGTTATGGCCAAAAAAGAGTTTCAATTGATCATCAAGCGTATCTAAGGGGTTCTCACGGTCACGGAACACTCTTTTTGGGATGCGTTGGGATACGGTTAGAAGTACCTTAATTTTATCCCCTTTGTTTGGTTGCTAAGGTCTTTTAGCAACCGTTAAGGGATTCCTTAAGTATAAAACCAAGCTAAGGTGAAAAACTTAAATACTCAAGACAAAAATTTAAGGAAACCTTAAGGAGGAGACTTAAGGTTGTTTTGGGCAACCGACTTCGTTTTAAGGAGACCTTAACTGGGACTTAAAGGAAAATCTTAACTAAGGTGTTTTGTGCAACCGGCCCCAGCAGAAGCTCATGGGCTGGCATTTACTTTCACTTTCAACTTCGAGCAGATTCCATGAAGTCACGTGATGTGCCTTCACCGCGCGTGCATCGGGTTCAAACTTCTGCTCAGTGTCAGCAGTGATAAGAATCCAGGCATTTACCCTTATCGCCACCGCTTTCCCTTTTTTGTTTATCACTAACGTGCATATGGCACACGGTTTACTATAAACCAGTTATTTGCAGGAATACGCCACTTAATGATTCTTACAACTGGTTGTCGAACAACCGCCTCAGTATGTTCTATTTAAACAAAAAGTATATGCAACTTCATGTCAGCAATGCACAATAAAATTTAATTCCCTTATTTTATTTTTAAGCAGTTACTTCACATGCTATATACATTTTTTAGTCTGTTCATGATATAGATTCAAAACATAAGAATGTATCCATCATTTTTCCAAAGGACAAAAAAATGTATTAATTATATGTTAATTTCCTGAAAAAAAATGGGTTCTGATGGACGAATGATGACCATGATGTTGATTAAGGGGGCTGCTGCCTGGTGTTCATACGTCAGCATATTGTACGATATAGTTACTCATAAAACAAACAGGGATAATCAGAAATTCCGGTTCTTGTATTGCAAGCTGTCTTAAATAATGAATACCTTAAATATTGTGACTGGGCCTTCATAATAATGAAAAAGCCAACCATTTCCCAAAATGAGAAGAAAAAAAACAGTTAATTCAATTTAGTTCAAAATTTGTGAATACCACAAGCAAAGCACAGCTATAACACCGGCTTCTATACGCCTGGCTGATTATATCGCCCACATTACATCATAATTTTGACTCCGTTTTCGGTCAAAAAGATGTCCAGTTACTGTCACGAGAAGGACACATCGGGTAACTCTTTAAAAATTGTATAATCAGTGCTTGAAATGTGGGAAGAAACAGGCGGCGGTACTCATCTTGTTATTCACTACACCTAGATTGTGAGAGGTAGCAGTATACTAGAAACGTCCCCGGTACTTTGAAGAGGAAAACAAAAAGGTACCGATACCATGTACCGGTTCCGGTTCACTTCAAACGCTGATCTAAGATAATCTGTATAACAGAGATTTTACTTTATCCAATCCATGCGCATTTTGAGTTTCTTGCATAAAGGCTTGTTTTTCCTGAGAATCACGCTCGCAACGTTTCCAAGTGACTTATCATACGTGTTGGGGGGCGCCACCTTGTGGATTCTATATGCGTTACCCGCATTAACACTGAATTAATATGTTAAAATGTTCCAAGGAAAAGCACATAACATGTTGCAAACGTACTGTACGGAAACGCATTGCATTCACAGAAGAAAGACATTAGACACATTATTTCATAATTATGACTTGCTATGGGGGCGGCATGGTGGTGCAGTGGTTAGCACTGTCGCCTCACACCTCTGGGACCCGGGTTCGAGTCTCTGCCTGGGTCACATGTGTGCGGAGTTTGCATGTTCTCCCTGTGTCGTCGTGGGGTTTCCTCCGGGTACTCCGGTTTCCCCCCACAGTCCAAAAACATGCTGAGGCTAATTGGAGTTGCTGAATTGCCCGTAGGTGTGCATGTGTGAGTGAATGGTGTGTGAGTGTGCCCTGCGATGGGCTGGCCCCCCCATCCTGGGTTGTTCCCTGCCTCGTGCCCATTGATTCCGGGATAGGCTCCGGACCCCCCGCGACCCAATAGGATAAGCGGTTTGGAAAATGGATGGATGGATGACTTGCTATCTCATATTTATGACATGTACGCATACCTGCCAACACACCCATTTATTTCCTGGTTTCTCCTGTATGTCAAGGCTATCTAATGGGTTTCTCCTGTTTTGTTGTATTATAATAATAATTATTATTATTGTTATTATTATTGTTATTTATTCCTGTGAGATTGTGTATGACACAATATAGACAGGCAATCCTCACACTGCATACAATTTCCATCCATTTGTCAGCACAACTGACGTGCGTGTGAGTAAACCGCTTGCAGTAGACGTGTCAAATTAATCTGGGCCTGAATGATTTATTTAACTCAGATGTTTTGAAAAGTATATTCTCATTCTGAGAATTCTATACATCACAAAGTCCTAGTCCAGGGCTGTGTTTCCCAAAACCTTTGCTGTGCTACAGTCAACATAACTTAAGGGAGAGGATTCAATATGTGGTCCCTTCGACAGATTAGTTTTCTGGGATAAGGCCCTGGGTGGTAGTGTAAGAAATGCAGAAATATGTTTGTTTGTCATTACTGACTGGGGTTAGCATGTTGAGTATTCCAGCTATTGAGCGAAAAGAATGGGTATCGATATATAGTACTTTATTGTGGTTGTACTGTAAATTTTCCTTTCTATATTATATGTAATTCACCATCATTTGTATACAACTAAGATGCAGTAACTGTCATGTTTTTATTGTAATAACTGGCAGACCAAGGCATCGCTGCAGCAGCCAATGACAAGGACACTCTTATCAGGGGAGAACAACGCACTTTTATTATAGCCCTTAACAGGACTAACACAGGCACCCAAACAAGCACAGAGTAATGCCACCTCCACCTCCTGCTTCTGGCGGTCACGCTTAAGCTCCCAGCTGGCCCGCTTTTCCAGCAACTGCTCCTGGTCCTACTGGCTCTGCCACTGCTGCTTTTCCAGTTCCTGGGCCAGCTGGGCTTCCAGTGTCCAGCACAGTTCCTTGCGATTGAAGAGAGCAACCTCAGCCTGCTGTTTCTGCGGGGCACTCTCGCACCTGGGGTCATGTTGCTCTTTGCGGCTTGTGAACGGGGAGCCCTTGCTGGCTGGCGATCTGAAAGAGCCTCCGGCAGCTCCCGCCTTTCCTGCTCATCGACGCCATCTCAGACGGGAAGCCAGTGGGATGGTAGAAGCGGCTTCAGAACGCACTATGGCAAGACTGGTGTCCAGTGGGCTGACAGGGGTGGCCCCAGATTGCACTGCGTGGGTCCAGTGGGCTAGCAAGGGTGGCCCCAGGGTGCACTGCGTGGGTCCAGTGGGCTAGCAAGGGTGGCCCCAGGGTGCACTGTGTGGGTCCGGTGGGCTGGCAGGGGTGGCCCCAGGGTGCACTGCGTGGGTCCAATGGGCTGGCAGGGGTGGCCCCAGGGTGCACTGCATGAGCCTGAAGGTCCTCCACAGGATGGGCCGGCACCTTCTTCTCTCCATAATTCTCTGCCCATCTGCTGGCGGCTCTGACGCGGGCTTCAACACAAGTATACAACACGACTATTTACAACACCAAATACATACAAATGTCCTGCAAGGCATGCTGGGATACACAATTCCCACTGGCGCTACAATACATATATTTCTCTGCAATGCGGTATCATTGGACACCAGGTTCAGCACCTGAGGGACACTAACTGTAGGGACGTCAAAGGGGCATGGATACCCTGGCAGATTCAAGGTGCCCTGCACTTTACAGGCACAGTACAAAACTCACTGGGAGGAAAACAAAGTCATTTGCTCAAATATAAGAATGTGTGATATGATTCCAGAACCATTTTCATCCATCCATTTTCCAAACCGCTTATCCTACTGGGTCGCGGGGGGTCCGGAGCCTATCCCAGAAGCAATGGGCACGAGGCAGGGAACAACCCAGTATGGAGGGCCAGCCCATCGCAGGGCACACTCACGCACCATTCACACACACATGCACACCTACGGGCAATTTAGCAACTCCAATTAGCCTCAGCATGTTTTTGGACTGTGGGGGGAAACCGGAGTACCCAGAGGAAACCTCACAACGACATGGGGAGAACATGCAAACTCCACACACATGTGACCCAGGCGGAGACTCGAACCCGGGTCCCAGAGGTGTGAGGCAACAGTGCTAACCACTGCACCACCATGCCGCCCTGCATAAATCTTCCTTGTAAAAATATTTTCAAATTTTAATTAATGCATTAATACAATTTTTACCACCAGTCTCCTTCATAACTTCAGACAAATGAACACATTAATAATATGTTTAGGGCAGAGTCAGTGGCAGCAAAAATTGAAATGAAAATGACTTAATTCTAAAAATTATGAAAAGATTTATGATAAAGCTTTATGATTGTTTAAGAAGAGCATCATTACAAAACATACACATACACACACATTAACAGATCAACAAACCCCAGAAAACATACCATCCACACACCATCATTTGATAGCGACTCGACAATGGATCCAACATTTGCTGACAAAACAAGGGAGCGTTTTACAGCTTTTTTCAATTGGTTATGCACTATTACTCTAAAAATTGCACACATTTACTGCACTTATCTCTCATTACAAACTTCGTACACACTTTTCCCAAAACATGGCACACATTTCTTAGGTCCTCCATACAAATTTCCTCATAATCTTTCATGCTCTTTCTATGAAACACTAATGAATTTTCCACACACACTCCAGTCATTGACAATTGAAAATATCACATTGACATTGTGACTTCAAGAGGATGAATACTACAGTTTTTTCCAAATGGAGAAAGTCAAGACAAAATGCCATTTCGCAGACAATATGAAGCCAAAGAAAAAGATGCCTGCAGATTATTTGCAACACCTAGAAATCAGTGTTGAGCCAATGAGCTCACAAGGCAGATTATGTGGCCTGCTATTTACAGAGAATACCAGCGTATGGACGCCTCTGTTGCCCACTGCAAATTCATGGAGCAACCAGCAGGGAGAGGAGGAGTAATAGGAAGGACCTGTCCGAGGAGGAGGGAGAGGAGGAGTAATAGGAAGGACCTGTCCAAGGAGGGAGAGGAGGAGTAATAGGAAGGACCGGTCCGAGGAGGAGGGAGAGGAGGAGTAATAGGAAGGACCGGTCCGAGGAGGAGGGAGAGGAGGAGTAATAGGAAGGACCTGTCCAAGGAGGAGGGAGAGGAGGAGTAATAGGAAGGACCTGTCCAAGGAGACAAACAGTCTCAGATGAGATACAGGTCACACTTGTGGACCATGTCATCAACCATGGCTTGTGCATGAGAGAAGGCAGGTCAACATGTGCAGCCCAAGTTGTCATGTTTTAAGAGGGTGGGCATCGTTTGACAATTCAGAAATGAGAACAGGAACAGTAACTGGAGCCTCTGTGGTGTACTTGCACTTGTGATACATTACAATAAACTATAAATGATGATATACACACTAATATTTAACAATATATGCTCTATACACACACACACACTCACACGCACACCACATGTTGGAAGAAGTCATTTATTTAGTCATGAGCAAAAATCATCAAAATGGTGTTTCAGAACAATGCAGACTCAAAACACAAACACAATTTGTTGACGACCACAGCATATTCCACAGCATCTACATCAACCATTGATCACAAACTGAGAAGACATAAGAGGAGTATGAAACAAATATATCGGGTTCCATTTCAGAGTAATTTTGATCATGTACCACTGTAATGCATGGCCCTCTACTTTTTCATTGTATTAAATACATATTTCTTCTACAGCACTGTAACTTTGTTATGTCTTGTCCTCCAGAATACTTGAGCTTGATGCGAATGCTGATAGGGATGAATACATCTACATTGATGAGGCTGGATTCAATTTGGCCAAAAGGCGCTGCAGGGGCAGCAACATCATAGGACAGAGAGCTACAGTGGATGTCCCTGGCCAAAGAGGAGGAAATGCAACAATATTTGCTGCACATCAGTCTACAAGGGGCGGTCCATCGGGGTGGTCCATTGGAGCGGTATATCGGGGCGGTCCATCGGGGTGGTCCATTGGAGCGGTATATCGGGGCGGTCCATCGGGGTGGTCCATTGGAGCGGTATATCGGGGTGATCCATTGGAGCGGTATATCGGGGCGGTCCATCGGGGTGGTCCATTGGAGCGGTATATCGGGGTGGTCCATCGGGGTGGTCCATTGGAGCTGTATATCGGGGTGGTCCATTGGAGCTGTATATCGGGGTGGTCCATCGCCATGTCACAACTGGTCCTTACAACACACAACTTGTGGAATTCCTCAACAGACTATATGACGTTTTGTTCCCACCCCCACAAAGGCAGCACAGGACTCCTGCTAACACTATTTACACTGTCATATGGGGTAATGTTGCTCACCATTCAGGGGTCATTCAAGAATGGTTAGATTCCCACCTACATATTCAAATGATTTTCCTTCCACTATATTCCACCATCCTTAATCTGAGAATTTTTTTTCCCAGCTGGCGATGGTGGGTGTATGATCAGAATCCATGTAAGCAAGCGAGTCCTCTTGAGGCAATGCCTGCAGCCAGTAGTGATATCACCGCAGAGTCTTGTCAAGGATGATCCATCATTCTTGACGTTATTTCCCAAGTTGTTTATCCAGAAAGAATATTCATTGTGATGTTGAAACCGTGTGGCATAATCCACATGACATGCAGGATGTTGGCTGAGGTGTCTGCCTCAGGCACAATCCACATAACGTTAAAATGGTGATATATAAGTGGGCTTCAGTGTGTGTGTGTGTGTGTGTGTGTGTAAGAGAGCGAGGAGAAAGACGTGTGGTCGCCTCTAACTAAACCCCCCCCCGGAATTCTAATATTCGGGGACCTGTGAATCATCACGTATAATACAGATTATGTCGTATAAGCAATATGACCGTTTTATGTACTTACCCAGCAATCATGTATTACCAGCAACTTAAATAATTTTAATTACCTTTAGAATCCTCGAAAAGGCATGCGATGTTTTCGCATATATGGCCTGTTTACCTCAACATTTTCGTAGAAAGACATTATAATGACAGAGAAAGTCTAACTATAAAGTAGTGGGTGATGTCATAATTTCAAATCAGCATGCGACAGGGGGAACGTGGGGGAACTGACCGCAACCTGAGCGAAGAAATTTGCCAGCGTTTATTAGCGGTATGACATCGCTTTTTATACTGGAAACTGAAAGATATGGAGAGCAAGATGGGGTAGGTGAAGAGAAGCATTCCAATATACATCATGAGATGTCAAATACTTCTATTTTACATTGCCAGCTGCTACATGAAGATTGGTGGTGAGTGGCGCAGTAGGCTAAGTATGCCTGTGATCAAAACATCGTTGGTTTGAGTCCAGGTCTCCACAGAACAGTTAAATGTCTCTTGGCCCTTGAGCAAGGCCCCCAGCTCCAGGGGCACCATATCTTGGTTGACTCTATGCTGTGACCCCCACCCCAAGCAATGTCCTTGGGCAAATAAAAAGCATTTATCTATTTCACAATATTAGCTACTATAAATACATTGGCATGCTTTCTAGTTCTCCAGTTTCCAAGTACACGGAGTGTTTTACCAAATGTACTCTGCCCATCTAATTTATTGAGCAGATGTGTGTTTGCAGTTGATGCCTATGTGGTTAATTGGAGTTGCTAAATTGCCCATAGGTGTGCAGGTGTGCATGTGTGAATGACTGGTGTGTGAGTGTGCCCTGCGATGGGCTGGCCCCCCATCCTGGGCTGTTCCCTGCCTCGTGCCCATTGCTTCCGGGATAGGCTCCGGACCCCCCGCGACCCAAAAGATAAGCGGTTTGAAAAATGGATGGATGGATAAAATGAAATTCACAGGTAACGAATCCCAAACAGAGACTCAGCAGCTTTTTTTTGACTGTACAAATCTTCATGGGTTTGGAGATGGCCCTTATGTCAGTCTATATAGGTTATCTAATTACAAAACGCTTGCATGGTTGCACATCAGTGTTTGCTTATGGGAATGGTACTGTTTACCATATTGATGCTAAATGTTCCACATAGGTTCATGCCATACATAAAAAGTGAATAACTGGATAGACACTGTACCAGAAACTTACTACAGGTGTTAAGTTAATGTTAATTTTTCTGAGGTTGGGTTCCAGGGTGTGGTCACGGAGGCAGCAGTCCAAGCTATGATGCCCGGACCTCCCTCTCACCAGTCACCTCCTTCAGCTCCTCCAGGGGAATACCAAGACATTCCCAGGCCAGCTGAGACATATAATCTCTCCTGCGTGTCCTGGGTCTGCCCCGGGGCCTCCTCCTGGTTGGACATGCCTGAAACACCTCCCAAGGGAGTAGTCCAGGAGGCATCCTAGATAGATGCAGTAGATTTGCAGCAAGCTAGCAAACCGAATAAGCTGGAAAACACTAAAAAACATGGCAAGTGGATTTCAGTATTTTCTGTTGTTACAGTTATGTTGGGTTTGTAACAACTGACTTCATTAGTATCACATTCCATTGTACAGGATGTTCCTCAATGGATGGAGTCTGTGGACTGTGGTATGTTCATGTTGATAAGATCGACCACCCTGAATTGTTGGGTGTAACACTTGTGACATAGTGAAAGCATTGAAGTTTTTGTCCACCTCCCCTCCCCTTTATCAGTATGCACTCTGCATGGCCTAGGGGGAGCCATTGCACTTTACTGCCATTAGTACCTCACTAGGAAGATACTCTTTGCAACGCTGTAGAATGCTGCATAGTCTTCTGTATGATGAAAAGTGTCCTGGGTGAAGATCAGCAAGGATGCTGAAACTGCCAGGGCTTCCTGGGAACAGGACAGTGAAATGCTGCTTCATCACATAATCACACAAGAAGAAGCAGAGGCTCACTTTCTTCTATGTTGTTAAATAAGGTTCTTTTGGTCGTGATTTTGTATTTGTAATGGTGTGGGTGTGTATGTGCGTACTTATGTGTGCGTATAATATATACATATTGGACGGTGACCTCTATCATGTTGTAAATCGCGACATTCTACGAATTTAGGATGTCTTTGAAAGACACGGTTCATCTGTGTGGTTCAAGATGTACTGGAAGCAAAAAACAGATGCCTGTGTACCTTGAGGATGATGAGCAAACAGATAGTTCGTGCCTGCACCTCAACTCCGTCCTGGACAATACATGCCCAACTTTCCCTGGAGATAAAATAAAGTTCATCATGGATGTTCTTTTCACTGAGGTAAGCTTGTGGAACGAATAATTTGTTTTTTCTGTTTATATGTCATGAACATTACAAAATGCACGATGGACCGAGGTATATATTTTTATATTTAAGCCACAACATGTGCTCTTGCGAATTTACATGGTCTGACAGAAGAGGTGAGGGCCTCCGGGGACCAACTTACCACAAAGGGTAAAATGTGTCATGTATGTTACATGCAAGCACATTCCTGCAGAATTCACAAAAGCTAGAACATTAAATGGTGTTTTTCACTGAGCTGGAGGAATTTCTTTTCTACGTTCTTTTCTTTTTGAAGTTTATCTGTAAGATCCGCAACACAACGAAGAAATTAAATATTATGTTTCACTCCTCAGGATTTAGATCTGTAATCTCCAGTTCAAGGCTCTCCATTACAACTCAATAGCCATTTTGTCTGATAGTATTATTGGATTTTTCTGTGCTATAGTTTATGTTTATATTTAATCACTGTGTGCTGTACAAATTATGAATAAGTTTTTCCTTGGGATGATAGCAACATTCCTACATAAAAATGAGTTACAAAATATGTCCAGATACAGGGATTTTCAGTACCCGAGGTCACACATGGGCCATTTTATATCTGGGGGATATAAAGTCAACAAGAGTCCCGAGGGTCTATGCATAATGCTGCACTTGAGCTACACAAAATGAGTTTACATTAGTCACAGGAACAATCTTAGCCGGTCATAAACGCGTCGTTATCTGGAAGTGAACTGTCAGTTAAAACCCCTTGTTTGTGGTCTGTGCAATAGTGCAAAATGGCTCCACTTTGTCACCTACAGTTAGGCTGACATGTGCTTAACTGAAATTATATCTACTCCAGACCCCCCGCGACCCGGTAGGAAAAGCGGTTTGGAAAGGATGGATGGATGGAAATTACATCTATTGAAAAGAAAGACTTCTTATCCAAAACCATGTTAATATGAAGGAGAAAAAAACATTTTAGTCATATGGTCATAATGAAATTAAGGCTGTATTTCAGGCTGTATTTCAACTTACAAGATACAAGTGTGTGACTGATTATACATTACATTGTAAGAGGTATGAATTAAAAAAATCCACATGAACACCGAAATCATAACTGATTGACAGTAAACCAGTAATAGCAATGGCTGTTAAAGTACTGTGTCAAGAACAAGATAGACATTGAAATAGTGAAATAGACTCTTAACCCTTTCCATTAATATTTAGCATCGTCTTAGAGAAATTAGTTAGACATTATACAGCAGTAGTATAACCTACATAGTAAGACCTACTTTCCTTTAAGCAATCATTCCTTAACGGTACAACGTTATCTAAAACATCAGCATTAATTGGCAGAGGGTGTAGTATTCCCATACATGTTATTTAAGAAAAATGTAAAAAATTAAACTGTAAAAATTACAGGTTTTTTTGCACATTAATCGATTAAAATGTAGCAGATAGATTTTTGCTGTCATATAGGATGGAAAGAAAACGCTGCTGGCACCGCAGGGGTCTTCCGGTCTGTCAGTGGATGTGCGACACTATTGGGGGGGGCTTCACTTCCATCGTCAGCTGTGGTTTGTATTTATTCCCCCACTAGGCAGTAGCAGAAACTTACCATTCTGTCCTCAATTACTATGCGAGACCTAGGAAGGTAAACAGTGTGAATTACAAATAAAAAGATATTTCAAAGAACTACAGAGGAAAGTGCTACGTGAATTTCACACCTCTCTATAGCACCATGAAAAACACAAAGCCAGCTTTTCGATGCCCAGCACTGAATTTAAAATAGGTGTTATGTACAATATTCATTCAGGTTACATTCCGGTATATTCACGGTTCATACGCTACTTTGTCAAGAGATAATAAAATAGCCACAACTCACGCGTGAGTTTGACAATAAAAGCCACTACGTGTAAAAAATGTGAATGTTTTTCAGGACTGAAAAACACCAATTCTTTCCAATCATAATAATCTCAACCTTAATCGTTTATTTAAAGCCACTGTCATCAATTATTAGAAGCCAAAATCTAACAGAACGTGTGTTTAAAGCGCTTTAGCTAAAGTGAAAATGTATAGGTATGTATGTTTTCATGCATATTGATAAAAATCTTACAAGCTGGTCCTTACATTCTGTTACTTGACACTAAACAGTGTAAAATCCCCCTATTTATATAACCAAACTTCCTACCCCTTCATGTTTCTCCAGCCAGCCCATCTTGTCATAGGCTCCGCCTACATGGGGGGGGAGCTTGCTCATACCTCCCACGGCGCGTGCGCCGACTGCCACCTGCTTTTCATTTCACGCGCCAAATTGAGCTGTCTCGTTTAGGGCGGAATGGCCAGAGCCACGCACACAGCCAGACGCCAGCATGAGGCCCTACGACAGGCCGAAACGCTTATTCCGTCGTCCATGTCGTCACAGCCCACTCATCTGTGGCGGGTGCTTCCAACGATAAGCCGCTAGAACACCCCCACAAATTCACATTTAGCTTTAAACTGTTTCCGTAAGTCTCAGCACCCCACTTTTAATTCAGTTCCATTAAAGTGGACCCAGAAATGAAAGAGTCTATGCAAAAACGCATCCTGCAATGCTACGTCGGTTTCCTGCAGAAACAGGTGTAAGCGGGGGCTAAAACTAAAACCGGCCCAAGGCTCATCCTAACTGAGCTTGCCAAAGACCGAGCTAGAGTGAGGGGGTGCAATAAAGTGAATATTATCTATGTGTCTATCAGGGCTAATACTAATATTATCTATGCATCCAGTCACTATCCAGCTGGCTATTCTAGACAGGACCTGCAGCCTCTCATATGCAGCACAGGCCACAAGGCTGGGTACAGTGTGTTCAGGACATAATCCTAATGCCAGCAATGACAACCCTAACCCCTACCCAGCCCTAACCCTAACCATAAGTAACCAAACAAAATTTTTTGGTTTTTTTGGTTTTTGATTGCAGTGACAGATGTTTATAAAATTGAGTTTCCCCTTGTGGGAACCAAAAAAATGGTCCTCACATCACCAAACTAACAGGTTTTTATCATATAATTTTATCAAATGTCCCCTACATTTGGTCTCCACAACGTAATATAAAGATCGATCGATGGATCCCTAACTTGGTTCCCCCCTAAGGCTTTGCGCTGGACTATTCCAAGGCAACATCAATTTAGGATGTGCGCGCTCCTTCGGTATCTGACAGGTGATCACATGTGTGCCCACTGCAGCACAGGGCGCCACCGCGGCCACTCACCGGAGACGTGCAGCATGCTGTTCTTGATCAAGACACCGTTCGCTCCCTCCGCTCCGGGTGGTCTATGCCACAGAGACTGGGCACATTGCCCACGCAGCGTTTGTGAATGTTCATCATGCAATCTGTGGGGGGTGGCGGGTGAGTGGGGAAACAGCACACTGTTAGCCTGGGCCTCACCGCGAAGACTGGCCTGGCACTAGGTCAACTAACAGGGCAAACCTTCATAAATGATACAAAAACACTCACATTGAAAAACACCTCAGACCTAAGCAGCTCATGCCTGGCTACTTCCCTGGCAACCCCAAAGCACAGCCTTGGCACTTGCTTGCTCAAGGTGACACGTGTGAGACACTCTCAAAGCAAACCTTCACCATCACCCATCATGTGAGTAACCCCCACACAAGCACCTAAGTGAGGAGGGAGCCCTATGCACAGCCCCCGAACGGGACCAGCCCCCCTGGGCCAAGCGAGAGGCAGACTACTTACCCCTTGCCTACCTTGGATACTCATAACAAGCTATACAGCAAAACCATCAACGTGAAATTCAATCCAGATAATTAAAACCTCCAGCGGTGCAGGAAGTCATAAAAGAGCCGTATCCTTTTACAGGTTGGGGAGGGCCTGGAATACAGAGTATCTCTGGGGGGTATAAAGTCAACAAGGGACTATAGTAATGTACAGCAGACACAACAGTATTAGCATTACAGCAGTACCAGTGACAGGGACAAGACCACCACCAGTACATTCACTGGCACCTTCACAGAAAACACCTCAGACTGCTGCCTTACACAAACATCCATGCATTTTTGACGGGATTATAATTAATCTCATTGATCTGCAAGGTGACACACACCTGTGGGAGGTGGGGCAGCTATTTCCAGAAGGAATGCTCACTGGAGAACTGGTGAGAGCCTCCAAAGCGACCAGTTAAGATGGAGGACGGTTAGGCAGGCAGACTGGGGGAGGCTGCCTGGGAGTCCGTCCAGGACACTGGTGTTAATTACTCATCCTAACTACAAGAACGCTTCTCACACGGCAACCATTTCCAGCGAAGTGTGTAAAATATAGCGGCTAAGCCGAACTGCAGCGCAAAATAGCAACATGCCAATTATTTTCGTCTCTTAACCACGGGCTGACGGCTGGATTCCGGCCCCCTCCGATATACTCAGTCTTGCTGCCTCACTGTAAAAACCCTACTCATGTTATTAAATCAAAATATTGCACAAACTCATCATTTCCATAGCACGCCAGTCAGTGACACGCTAGTATAAATGCAGGATGTCATTTGAGGACTCGCGTCATAGGAAATGAACTCTGCAGACAATGTCAGGGTACCAGAAACCCAAGTCCCAAGCACTAAATACGAGTTCTCAGGGGTTATCATAAATGTGCCGAAGATGTTATATGAAGCTATGAATCGGAACCACCTTCCATTAGTGCAGTAGCTGTACAGTCTATTAGCTAAACACACTGTTCATTTAAGGTTTTGACTGTAAGGCACGTCTGAGCCTGTGATGATCTTATTCTGTATTGCATTTTCACAAAAGGTGATACATACTTTCACATTTCATTCCCTGGCGGATGAGACCGTAGAGCAGTGATCCACAGTGATTGCAGAAGGAGGGCCAGTGGTACGTATGCACCTCAAACTTGTGCTTGCTCTCGGGGTCCTGAAAGAGATCGAAACAATGTGTGACCTCGAGTCTTAGCAAGAACAGTAGAAGTTATTGTTATATATAGTTAGACAGGTCATTTTACACAGTGAGCCAACTCCAGCCAAGCACGTCATAAGCATACAGGAAAGAGACAGATTCTCGCACCTAAAGAGAGGCTGAAGTGGTTCTCGGTCAGAATACCATTCCCTAATTTTATGATGGTAGTTAAGTGTTTCTTGCAACAAATATTCCAGAATAAAATTGCTTTTTGTAAAAAAAAAAAAAAAAAAAAAAAAAAAAAAAAAAAAAAAAAAAAAGATTGAGATCATTTATACAATGTATGTCAAGCAATTATCCTCTTCAGTACAGACGTAAGAACATAAATTTACAAACGAGAGGAGGCCAATCGCCCCAACACCGTTTGGGAAGAATTTAACTTAATAGCCGAGAGTTGGTAGAATCTTATCTAGCTCTGATTTAAAGGAACCCAGGGTTTTAGCTTGCGCTACACTAGCAGGAAGACTATTCCATACTCTAACTACATGCTGTGTAAAGAAGTGTTTTCTCAAATTCAGTTTAAAATGTTCTCCCATTTATTTCGCAACAATTGCCCTAAGGCACTTGACAAGTGTATGTGGCAATCCATTACTTTATTAAACACTCATCACTAACATACAGTTACACAATCTTATGCAACAAACAGTACCAGAATGGCTGTACGGAAGAGGTTAGGGACATTCCACTTGGCACCATCATAGGACGCCATCGTTTTTACACGTCAGTTTGGCACATTTCACTTTGCCAATCACCAGGGCTGTCACTTTTTACCTAATATTCAAACATTTCTTCGAACATGACATGAACATTTCATATTAGAACCATTACTCAAATTTTAAAGTGTCACTGTAGCCTATAAGTGCATTAGACCATTTTTTAGTAATTTTGTTTGCCATCTATGGAGCCCCTAAGAGGTCAGGGAGGGAAATTATTTTGTGTTCCCTCACAATACTATTGTGATTCCACTACACTTGCCCACTTGCTATTTGCTGCAATGTGACGGCAAGGATAAACCTAAATAATACATGTCTTGTAAAGTGTGCTTTAAGTATTAAACTATGGGAAACAATGTACATCATATTACTTTAAAATGATATGTTTTTATACATATCTATTAATAATTGCACCATTCACTGCCAGTGACTAAGCAAGACAGCAGGGTTATTGAATGTGAAGTGCGTGTACACAAACAATGCAATATAATAAAAACACTGAAGGATATTACAGCCAGAAAACTGCATTTAAAGGTAATTTTACTGCGATTTTGGAGTTAAGGTTAAAACTCCGGCTATAATATCTTCCAACAAATGCAAACAACATCCCTTGGTTTTCCAGATGGCCAGAAGTCACGCGGATCTCCTGCTCCTGCCCATTTCTTGTGCATTCAACACATCAACTAAGGCTACTGAATGTTGGCTTACCATCTAATATACCCCAGACCTTGATATGTGCTTGATAAGACTGTCTACATTACTCACATCATGAGGGGGTGGTCATAATGTTTCTGCTCATCGGTGTATATGTTGTTCAGCGCAGAGATCTTACACTTAGTAGGCAGAATTTGAGCTTTATATATATATATATATATATATATGAATGATCATTTTAAGAGATGACAATACAAGGCTCCCTCAGCATGTGCTTACATAAAATTAAGCTCACAGTGCAATAAACACAATGGGAATGCATCATATGACACTGTACAGCATTAATCAGGGGCAGAGACACGGTCTCAGGAAGGAAGTGAATTCTAGGGGAATGAAAAAGAGGACCTGAGATTCTCTCCCCTGCTAGTATCACACTATTTGCCGAGAATTTTAACACTGGCTATTACATTAGCCATGCTGCTCACACACCCAGTCTATTCAAGGGTCATCCAAAGGAACAGATCGAATAGCCAATCCAATTAACCAGGAAAACATTGTTATGTAAGCTGCAGAAAACTGCCAGAGATTAAATCAAAATGAATGGCAGATCCAACAATTCAGTCTATGAAGTACAAAGAAGCGGTCATTTTCTTTTTTTTTTTGGGGGGGGGGGGGGGGGGTTGGGGCGGTCATGGGCAGAAACAACACACAATGAAAGTACTGATGGTTTCACAGTGCCAACATTTCAGGCGCCTGACATTAGCTGGAATTTCAAGTTGCTAAGGCCTCCCTTGGCAGAAGCACAATCCGGAAATAGCTCCTTGCGGTCACACACTGCACACTTCATGGCGCCATCTCATGTCCAAGAAGATCCCCCACAGCTTACAGAAATCTGGAATGTCGCTGTACTCAGTGCTAAGATACGGAATTGGGAAGGTCCCTCAGTCGCACAGTGAATCGTGTGGGAAATTAAGATTCAGAAGCTTTGAAAGTTTGCAGGTATTTGCTGGTCATGCTGCTGCGATGAGGGAACTTCACTGAAAATGCCATTGCACTGCAAATTAAAGCCGTCCCGGCAGACGCTGAACTTAGGATGGTCCGATCTATCTCCCTTGATGTGTAACTGGGATGGCCTGGTGTAACTGGGAAGTATAGGTCCCCAAAGCTGCTTCAGAACTGAGCCGACTTTGAGACTCAAGGATGGCACGCTGGCGCAGTGGGTAGCACAGCTCCTGAATTGGAGGTTTAAGTCACACCTCCATTGTGTGTGTTTGGTGGCTGCATGTTCCCCCTGTATTGCACAGGCTACCTCTCACAGACCTAAGGCATGCTGTAAGGCTATAATTTTTATGCTACTAAAGCTGCCCCGATTGTCTCTAACTTTAAGAGCAAACACTGGAGAATGACAGCACCTTAAAGCACAGCTGCCATCTACCTGCTCATTTGTGTATGAACGACAGATACAGAACGACAGATGGACCCACTCTGCGAGGCCACGGGAAAAAGCTACACTTTATAGCTACGTCTGAGTCGAGCAGTGTTCTACAGACAGCGGAGCATGCAGCACTGAACGTTCTAGAAAGACTACCAACAGCTGGAAATATAATGAATGTTTTAGTTACCAATCTATCGACAATTTAATTTTTATTTATGAATAGTTTTTAAGGCACATGACATTTCTATATTTTGAATAAAACAGGTCCCTAAATTATCTGCAAGGGACTGAACACTGTAAACAGATTTTTAGCAACTGCTAATGTAGGTTGTGATGATAAACAACAGTTCCTCACTCATCAGTCACTGTCATGAAATCCTCACTCATGACCAGCTAAAATGGATACATTCCTTAATCAAAATCATCTTTGGGTCCAACTTCCTGATAGCAAGAAGATTTATTTATGTATTATTTCATTATATGATACACACCCTGGAAAAAAACAGGAATATGGACTTTCACCTGAGTCATTATTTCCTTTTCAAATGAACTTTATAATTAATCATAGAGAATTTTACTGTCCTAAATAATGGTACTTCCTCTTTTCACAATGTCTGACTTATTCTGTGTTTGCTACAGATCTCAAGGCTTAAACAATTATTCTAGATCTTTCCTCGTGAACCGACCCAGAGGAATTAATTCTCTATTAGCATTAGGGTGGCCAGTGTTGTACTCACATCTGAGGCAGGATCCTTATCTACTCCAGGACAGGAGAAGGAGACAAATTCATGGCAGCGCTTGTGCACCACAAAGCGGCATTCTGTAAAAACAGGAGAGAAAAGTAATTGTCAGTTAACGAAGGAACAATGGGCCATGTGTGCCGGGAGGGGGGCTATCAGCAAAAACAGCAAGAGGAACAGGTCAGAATCAAAATGGCAATTCTTCAAGCCAACCAGGACAAGACAAATCCATACGCCAGAAATCAGGGGAGCCATTTACAGAGACGAGATTAAAAGTTTATGTTCAACAGCCATTTTGGTAGGGACAAAGCAGAGTGAAAAATAACCTAAGAAGTAGAGGCTGAGATCTGTAGATGGCACCACACACACACACACACACACACACGCACAATTACTGTAAACATAACTACTATTGCGATTATTTAACAGGCAAAAACAAAAAACACAGATGCAAGATCTGCTGTAATGGAATCAGTATTAAGGACATATTAAGCGTTTTTACGATGTACCAGATTAAATGCATCTCATGAATCCATTGGGCAAGCAAAAAAAAAAAAAAAAAAAAAAGAGCAGAATGGAGCTTTCGTCATTCTCCTCGTTCTTCCACTACAAGCACGCGATGGCAAGCAGGTGCTGTTTGGAGCGTGATGACTAATCTGGAGGCGAAGGCACGTCGTGATTCCTGTACGCAGTACGCACTGGCTTATAGGAATAACTAACCCCACGAGAGAGAGGACAGAACCATAAACAAGAGAGCCACCAGATCAGAAATAAACCCCTACAAAATAAATTCTTAGCCAATAATGAGATTATGTAAAATATCTGATTAACTAATGTAAACTACGTAAACCGAATGCTATTTAAGAAAAGCATTCAACACAAAGCATTAAATACACATGAGAATGATAAAGTAAATGTATAGTCCACAAACATCCCCCTTTCCCCAAATAGGCAGATGTGTCAATATGCATCACCTGAATTATGATTTGGACCATTTCAACTACAAAAGCCAGGGAGGCGGTCAGGGCATCCAAGCATATGTGAAAGTTAGGGCTGGGCATTGCTCAAACTTTTTCAATAGCAGTACCAGAATGCTAGCGTGATTTCGATACCAACCTTGTTGTCCTGAACAATACTTTGTTTCGATACCAATATGTTTTTAAATCAATTTCAACAACAAGAAAAATACATTAAAAATTATAACGCAAACATTTAGGGACAAACATAAGTTTTATTAGTTATTGGTTAGTTACTGGGGGGATCGATCGCAATCATAATAAGACACAGCATTTTATTTATATTTAACATATATAAGATAAGGGGGCGGCATGGTGGTGCAGTGGTTAGCACTGTCGCCTCACACCTCTGGGACCCGGGTTCGAGTCTCCGCCTGGGTCACATGTGTGCGGAGTTTGCATGTTCTCCCCGTGTCGTCGTGGGGTTTCCTCCGGGTACTCCGGTTTCCCCCCACAGTCCAAAAACATGCTGAGGCTGATTGGAGTTGCTGAATTGCCCGTAGGTGTGCATGTGTGGGTGACTGGTGTGTGAGTGTGCCCTGCGATGGGCTGGCCCCCCATCCTGGGTTGTTCCCTGCCTCGTGCCCATTGATTCCGGGATAGGCTCCGGACCCCCCGCGACCCAATAGGATAAGCGGTTTGGTAAATGGATGGATGGATGGATATATAAGATAAGGTAATCCTTTATTAGTCCCACGAGTGGGAAATTTGCATCGTCACGGCAGAAAATGCACAGTACTAGATAAGAGCAGCTAAAATCGAAAACTATAGAATAAAAACTATACCAACAGTACAGTATAAAAAGTACATTGTATGCCTCTTGTGTTGGCATACAGCAAGTCCAGTGTTTTATTGTCTCTGATGGAGCATGTCACATACTGGGTGAAGGTGAGCAGTGTGAAGTCAAGTGATGCATGATTAAAGTAACCCGTTCACTAAGGACTGCCGCGATTAGTCGACGTAGTCGATGACGTAGACGCTGAAAACTGATATCTTATATTTTAAACTGACGCGTCGTTTCTATTATCATTTAAATGAAATTACCATTAAGATTTCTAAAACGCTTCAGTTCATTATAACAAATGTTTTCTTTTAATATCACTACATAATCATGGGAGTAGTTCAAATGATCACAAAACAAAAAGGCGGTTTTACACTGTGCAAAGTTCAATGGCATATTACATGGGCACGAGCACCAAGTACGAGCAACTGAACGGGAAACGCCCTGGCGCTATTCTTAGGACGTTAAGGCTAGCCATTTGTCTTAAAAACACAGAGGAATTTGAATAATATGAATACCAAATATGACGCGCACTGGCATCAGTGTAAAGAAACCATTTTAACTGTAATAAAGGGATCTTTCTACAAATTCATTACAAGGTCACTGACAGGGACTTTGTACTTCTATTGAAGACCATAGTTAAACATTGTTGTCACCCTCTGACATACTAAGTTTACAGAGGTTTTGGACTTTCGGTCAGAAGCAGTAAACACACCCACGCAGCACCCGCAATGAACGCAAAATGCACACAGCCATAGAAGAATGAGAAAAGGGTGACAGTGATGTGGCATTGAATACTATCTTAAGAAGGTAGTTGATTTAATACACATGGGGATTTCATTACAGTGTCAAGTGAGGTACCAAATGTTGAAGTTGCTTGCTTGTACATCGTGCTTATACTACAGTAAACATTCTCCACAAGCGTTTGGAATACCATTACATTCCCAGTCAACCAAAGTTAATATCTCAATTTTGGCTCAAGTTATTTGCCACTCATGAGTTACGATAGTGCTGGTACGATGTTAAATGAACCCCATACATTTATCAATCGAAAGACAGCAATTTGTGAAAACGATTGCTTTTAAGTGGCGACCACTTTGAAAACAAATTGTTAAGTAACGCTGCATTGAGAAGGCGTACTTTCCCTTACCTTCACACTGGTATCCTTGTTTTCCGAATCCCCTGAAATAACAAACAAAAACAGATTCAATTTATCCTGATAAATGCACTAACATCACATCAAATACTGATATGTATCTCCATTTCAATCTGAAAAACAGATGCTCAACCCACTACATTAATTTGCTTGGTTTCAATGTACCAAAATCAACACAAGCGCACATTAATTACACAAGCTGGTTATGTAGCCTAGTTGTTATATATTAGCGAAATTAACAACAGACAGATGTTTATTAAAGGCTACATACCAACAAGTTAAGTGGCTTAACGCTTTGCCCGAAGGCAAGCACAGAGTCAGGACGGCTCCTCACCAGATAAAGTCCGTGCAGTGGCTGCAGAAGGTCGGCTGTTTCAACAAACGGGCGACAAACTTGTGATTGTTTACTTCATGGACTTTCTTCTGCCTCAGTGTGTCTTGCCTGGCAAAACCTCTCATATTCTCAGCACCGTCGCCTTCGTTGCCCGGTTGCATAGAGTCAGCCATTTTGATCACGGAAGTGTTATAAGCAGAAGTTTTGCTTTTTTTGTATGCGTGTTGAGTTTCGCACGTCTGTCCGTGGAGGTGCACTGTGGCCGCAGTGCTTCCCTATCGCCGACGCTCCTGGAAATGTTCAGTGCGGTAGGGACGGTTCCATCCCTCCGTCATATATTCTGCAACCCCGCCTCCCTCCCCATCCATCCCTAAATTCTTTCAGTCTTACGGGTATCGCATAACTTTTTTTTTTTTTTTTAATGAAATAATGGCGCTCAGATATAGGAAGCAATCCCTAGAATCCCTGTCGGTGGTGTTGGGCGTTCATGGGGAAGCTGCTATTTGAGACATAAGTCTCACCCGGACTAATTCAGTGGTACATTATGTACCGTATGGCCAGATCAGCTAAACTTTCAATGTCAGGATTCCAACGGCAATTGTGAAAAGGACGGTACAAACACAATGTGGGGACAGAAACTTGGATTTTGGACCTGAGTCTGTACTGTAATTATTTTATAGACCCAACACAAGATATCGTTAAATTAGTTAAAAAATAAACGAAATCTCTGCCTTTGCTCTGAATGTTTACAGTTAACATGTTCTCCCCATGTTGCGTGATTTCCTCCAGAGACATAACGATACGCTAATTACTTTGAGGAAATGTAATGAATAAAATAATCTGGTACATAGGTTCATTGACTCTGTTGTGCCTTCATAATAATTCTGTTGAAATGTAGTGCTGTGTAATATATTTACATAAACACCCATACACATGCTTCTACATGTATAGTATCTGTGTCACAATCAGAAATAGGCAAAACCTGTTGCAAAGGTTTCATCACCTTTACAGGAAGTGTTACCATGAATCATACTTTAGGCTGCTCCTTACAGATGGAGGGTGTGTGTCCTGGGGGATCCAGAGCTTTGAGCTTCACTGCTGCTCATGTCCTCTCATGCACTACAAGGAAAAATAAAAATTACAAATACACGTCATTATACTTATTTGGGCAAGAAATTTCAGCTAGGATTTCCGGTTCCGGTTTCCTGCTTAAAATGAATCCCAAAGCCTACATAACATTGAGAAAGCAGCTTTGGGTGACACAGAAGGGGCTGGGGCACCACGCTTACAGACACAGAATGGACTGAGGCACCACGCTTACGGACACTGAGAGAACGGGGTGAGGCACAACGCTTACGGACACTGAGAGAACGGGCTGGGGCACCACGCTTACGGACACAGAGAATGGGCTGGGGCACCACGCTTACGGACTCTGAGAGAACGGGCTGGGGCACCACGCTTACGGACACTGAGAGAACGGGCTGGGGCACCACGCTTACGGACACTGAGAGAACGGGCTGGGGCACCACGCTTACGGACACTGAGAGAACGGGATGAGGCACCACGCTTACGGACACTGAGAGAACGGGCTGGGGCACCACGCTTACGGACACTGAGAGAACGGGGTGAGGCACAACGCTTACGGACACTGAGAGAACGGGCTGGGGCACCACGCTTACGGACACAGAGAATGGGCTGGGGCACCACGCTTACGGACACAGAGAATGGGCTGGGGCACCACGCTTACGGACGCTGAGAGAACGGGATGAGGCACAACGCTTACGGACGCTGAGAGAACGGGCTGGGGCACCACGCTTACGGACACTGAGAGAACGGGGTGAGGCACAACGCTTACGGACACTGAGAGAACGGGCTGGGGCACCATGCTTACGGACACAGAATGGACTGAGGCACCACGCTTACGGACACTGAGAGAACGGGATGAGGCACAACGCTTACGGACGCTGAGAGAACGGGCTGGGGCACAACGTTTACGGACGCTGAGAGAACCGGCTGGGGCACCACGCTTACGGACGCTGAGAGAACCGGCTGGGGCACCACGCTTACGGACACTGAGAGAACGGGCTGGGGCACCACGCTTACGGACGCTGAGAGAACGGGCTGGGGCACCACGCTTACGGACACTGAGAGAACGGGATGAGGCACAACGCTTACGGACGCTGAGAGAACGGGCTGGGGCACAACGCTTACGGACGCTGAGAGAACCGGCTGGGGCACCACGCTTACGGACGCTGAGAGAACCGGCTGGGGCACCACGCTTACGGACACTGAGAGAACGGGCTGGGGCACCACGCTTACGGACGCTGAGAGAACGGGATGAGGCACAACGCTTACGGACGCTGAGAGAACCGGCTGGGGCACCACGCTTACGGACGCTGAGAGAACCGGCTGGGGCACCACGCTTACGAACACTGAGAGACTGGTCACGTTGTGGATCCAGCAGTGACGTGGTTTTAGTTTTGAGGAGACAGCTGATGTATCACAGGTTCTCTGAGTTCCTTTAATGTCATTGAGGGCTTTTCTAGTTTAGGTGTTTCACTACGTAATGAAAGTTAAAAACATTACTGCAGCTTTCTCTTTATGAGCTTGTGGCTGGGAAGAATCAGAACTACAACTATCCCACCATTTCCAGCAAGTATTTGTTTTAAAATGAATTAATCAAATATCTTTTAATATGGGGGCGGCATGGTGGTGAGGTTGTTAGCACTGTTGACTCACACCTCTGGGCCCCCGGTTCAAGTCTCCACCTGGGTCACATGTGTGTGGAGTTTGCATGTTCTCCCCATGTCGTCGTGGGGTTTCCTCTGGGTACTCTGCTTTCCCCCTACAGTCCAAAGACATGCCGAGGTTCCTTGGGGTTACTAAATTGCCTGTAGGAGTGCATATGTGAATGAATGGTGTGTGAGTGTGTCCTGTGATGGGCTGGCCCCCCATTCTGGGTTGTTCCTTGCCTCGTGCCCATAGCTTCCGGGATAGGCTCCTGACCCCCCACGACCCAGTAGGATGAGCGGTTTGGAAAATGGATGGATGGATGGATCTTTTACTACAGTCTAATTTACTTGCAAGTTACTCACATAATCACATAGGACTTGTAACTTGTTACGGTCATTTAAAGTAATGGGAATGAAACACAGGGAAAATCATGTCAGCTTCTTAGTATATTTCAGCCACTAGTACTGGATTCAGGAAACTGAGAAGGACGACCATGTCAGCACAGGAGATCTTACCAGGATGGGGGTGCACCGTCTTGACACTGCTGCAGTCATGCTGGCTGGGTCCAGTAGATGATCCACGAGACAGGAGACAGTAAGAAGAGTAGAACCATGGCATTGGTTAACAGGTAAACACAGTACAGTACCATTAACCAGGTGAGATAAGGAACAGCCACGGTGACGGGACAATATTAGCGTCATAAAAGTGATGAGAGACAGAGGATGTACATGAGGAAGATCTGGATCAACATCTAACCCAGGGGGAAAAACTATTATACCTGCAAAGTTAGGGTTATGGTTCACAAACAAACCAGTGGTCAGGACTCTCAGTAAGTCCCTTTAAGTGTCGCAGTGGTTTCTGCTTTAAGAGTGTGCCTGAATCAAGCAGATTCCCTATGAAAGATATCCAGCATCTTGTGTACAGAGTATGGAGGAAGTGGGTCCCTGAGCTATATTTCGGTTAGTCTATATATATCAGTTCTATTTTATGTTCTATGCTAAATTCAATGGGCAGCCTGCAAAGCGTAGATCCACATCAATTTCATAGAGTAGTGACTTCTGTCATGACCTGCTCGTCGGCTCCTCATGTGTGCCACGCCCCCTGCTTACCCACGTGTGTTTCCCGGATCGTACCCAGCTGTGTCCGTTTACTTTCAATCAGTCCTGTGTATTTCAGTCCGTGTCTTACCTTAGTCCTTTGTCCGTCATTGATGTCAGTCGATGTTCGTGCCCTCGTCCCTGAGATTAAACCGCTCGTTTGCCCTGATTCTCGGCTGTCTGCCTGCTTCTTACCCGCCTGCCCGCACGATCGCAGCTCTGCCCGCGATCGATCGTGACAGAATGACGGACCCAAACAAGGCGGCTTACATCTCTGAGGAGGAGTACTTCCGCCTCAGAGATCGAGTGGTTTTTTGGAGATCCCAACCCGGTATCAAGGAGGATCTTCCCGCGTGGAGCCTCGTCCGCCGGTGTACGGAGACCCTCGAAGAGCTAGCCCTCGACCTGGACGCCCGATTAGCCGAGGAGCTGCGCGAGGGTCTCCGTCAAATTGCTCAGCGCCGGACCGAGCGCTCTGTTGCTCCCATCGCGTGGGGGCCCGTCCTTCCGCCGTCCGCGTTTGCGGACGTAGTTCCACCTCCCGCCACTGCCAAAAGCCGGAGGAGGAGAAGGAGGGGACCAACGATCGCCCCGACGATCGCCTTGAGGGCAGGTGCCCTCATCCCGGCGGCCCTCCCGGAGGAGGATCGGGAGAGCTCCCCGATCACTCGGATGGCCCCCAGCTCTGCTAAGCTGCCTCCCCAGGCAGCCTCTCCTGTCCGGAGAGCACCGGCCCCGGCAACGCCGTCGGAGCCGTCACCGCTGCCCGCGGATCCCGCTCCCGTGCGGCCGCCGCTGCCCGCGGATCCCGCTCCCGTGCGGCCGCCGCTGCTCGCGGATCCCGCTCTCGTGCGGCCGCCGCTACCCGCGGATCCAGCACCCGTGCAGCCGCCATCGCCCACGGACCCAGCGCCCGTGCAGCCACCGCTGCCGCCTGCGCAGCTCACACGGTCGCCTTCACCTGCGCAGCCACCTGCGCAGCTCCCCCTGCCGGAAGCTCCCGGGCAGGCACCCCCACTGCAGCAACCTGCAGTTCCCGGGCAGGCGCCCCCACTGCAGCCACCTGCAGCTCCCGGGCAGGCGCCCCCATTACAGCCACCTGCAGCTCCCGGGCAGGCGCCCCCACTGCAGCCGCCACCGCCTGCAGCTCCAGGGCAGGCGCCCCCTCCGCAGCCGCCACCGCCTGCAGCTCCCGGGCAGGCGCCCCCTCCGCAGCCGCCACCGCCTGCAGCTCCAGGGCAGGCGCCCCCTCCGCAGCCGCCACCGCCTGCAGCTCCCGGGCAGGCGCCCCCTCCGCAGCCGCCACCGCCTGCAGCTCCCGGGCAGGCGCCCCCTCCGCAGCCGCCACCGCCTGCAGCGGCTCCAGAGGCGCCCCCTCCACCGCCTGCAGCGGCTCCAGAGGCGCCCCCTCCACCGCCTGCAGCGGCTCCAGAGGCGCCCCCTCCACCGCCTGCAGCGGCTCCAGAGGCGCCCCCTCCGCCTGCTGCTACGGTTCCTTTCGCCCTAGTCCCCGAGGTGGTCCCGGAAGACTCCATCTTGGCTCCTCCCTCTTTGGAGGTGGAGGAGCTTGAATGGGACCCCTCGGGGACCGCACTAGTGACTCCTCTGTCCTCACCCCGGCGACGTCGACCCCGACCAGGGGTTGGCATGTCTGTGTCCCGCAAGGGGAGGGGGCACAGACGCAGGGCTGGGGTCCCGCCCGCCCTGCCCCCTGGCTCGCCCTGCCTCGCCTGCGCTGGGGCTCGGTTGGCGCCCGCGGGTCCTGGCCCTCCGGATCGGCTGTCGCCTGCGGGTCCCCCTCCGGTGCCTCGTCGCCCTGCCTCGCTCCCCCCTCCGGTGCCTGGTCGGTCGCCGGGGGGCTCCCCGACGGCGGCTCCTCGGTCGCCTGCGGGGCCCCCACCTTCGGCCCGTCGGAGGACGTCGCCGCCTGTGGCGGCTCCCCCCCTCGCCTTGCCTTCGCCCAGGCCCCTTTCAGCTCCCTCGTCCCCTTCCCCGGTGCTCCCTCCTGCTCCCTCCCTGGCCCCTCCGCGGGTCCCTCGCCCTGCCTCCTCGGCCCCTCCGCGGGCCTCTCCGGCTCCGGCCTCCCGGCTGCCGCCCGTCGCCCGCTGGGTCTCCCTCGGGCTCCCCTTTGTTCCCCCGCCTTCTCTCCCTTCTTCCCTGCCTCTGTCCCTTCTTCCTTTCCTCCTCCTTTCTCCGTCCCTCATCCCTTCGCTCCTCCTCCCGCTTTTGTCCCGCTGTCCTCTGTTCCCGATCCCTTTGTTCTGCCCCGTCACTCCCGCTCCTTTTGTTCCTCCTGTTCCCGCTATGTCCCCTTTCCTGGTTTGTCTTTCTGCCTTCTCTGTCCTTTGTCTGCTCCTGTCTCTCGTCCTGTCGCTTGCCTTGTTCTGTGTCTCCGTCTTGTTCCCGGTCCCTCGTTGATGGTTTTGGTTCTTGTTTCCTAGGTTCTGGTTCCTGTCTCCCTTTCGTCGCCTCCTCCCTGGCGCGCCCGGTGAAGCGCGCCTTTGGGGGGGGGGTTCTGTCATGACCTGCTCGTCGGCTCCTCATGTGTGCCACGCCCCCTGCTTACCCACGTGTGTTTCCCGGATCGTACCCAGCTGTGTCCGTTTACTTTCAATCAGTCCTGTGTATTTCAGTCCGTGTCTTACCCGAGTCCTTTGTCCGTCATTGATGTCAGTCGATGTTCGTGCCCTCATCCCTGAGATTAAACCCCTCGTTTGCCCTGATTCTCGGCTGTCTGCCTGCTTCTTACCCGCCTGCCCGCACGATCGCCGCTCTGCCCGCGATCGATCGTGACAACTCCAATCTAGTACTGCTTTTAAATTTACTGTATTACAACAATAACTGTAATTTAAACACACACACGAATACACACACACCGCACTTGCACCAATATTCTGAATTGCAAAAGAAACAAACAGATGGAGTGACACGAACAGAGCATTGCAGAGGATAGAGGAGAAGAGCAATTATCTTTAGTTCTTTGATGAAGTCAGAGATCGACTGGCAATTAAAACAGCAAAACAGGTTATCTTACGTTTACACTCCAGGTACACTAAACCACTGCTCGCATGAAGCAGAGCCCCCGCACTTACAGTGCAATTGCACAGCACCCCAGGCACAGTAGTCCGGCATTTGTTGCTAGAGAGCAGCTACAGAATTAAGTTTATAACCTGAAAATAGATATCAGCCAAAAGTTCTGACATGAATTTTATTAGAGCATTTTGTCAGTGTATTTTGGTGTATAGTTGTATAGATGTTTTACTACTTTAGGGATTTAGTCTTTTAAAATTATTGTTGAGCGATGCACTTGATGAGAGGCCTCATGTATGTGGAATGTCATCAGAGGTTCGTCAAGGCCACCTTCTGCAGCTCCTGGTTTCCACACAGCCTCAGATACGACCCTCTGTCGCCCTCTAGTGTATGCAAGTATGAGACCAAACGGCAAATGCCGGGCTGCTGTATCTGAGGTGCTGTGCAATTGCCCTGAAAGTCCGAGTGCTCTGCTTCGTGTGAGCAGTGGTTTAGTGTAAAAGTTACAACTTTTATTGCAATAAGTGTAAAAGTAGTACTAGATTGGTGGAGAAGACCATGTAAAGCTCCGTACTGGATTAGTGGTTAGAAGATGGAAAAATTCCCAAGTGTCTATTAATCAATCCCAAAACTCTATTAATCAAGTCACTACTCTATAAAATTGATGTGGATCTAACAAACCTTCTGTGTGTAATAAAATTTTGGAGAGTTGTGTTGCCTTGCTATGCTACGCTACGCAGGCTGCCCATTGAATTTAGCATAGAACATAAAATAGAACTGATATATATAGACTAACCGAAATATAGCTCAGGGACCCACTTCCTCCATACTCTGTACACAAGATGCTGGATATCTTTCATAGGGAATCTGCTTGATTCAGGCACACTCTTAAAGCAGAAACCACTGCGACACTTAAAGGGACTTACTGAGAGTCCTGACCACTGGTTTGTTTGTGAACCATAACCCTAACTTTGCAGGTATAATAGTTTTTCCCCCTGGGTTAGATGTTGATCCAGATCTTCCTCATGTACATCCTCTGTCTCTCATCACTTTTATGACGCTAATATTGTCCCGTCACCGTGGCTGTTCCTTATCTCACCTGGTTAATGGTACTGTACTGTGTTTACCTGTTAACCAATGCCATGGTTCTACTCTTCTTACTGTCTCCTGTCTCGTGGATCATCTACTGGACCCAGCCAGCATGACTGCAGCAGTGTCAAGACGGTGCACCCCCATCCTGGTAAGATCTCCTGTGCTGACATGGTCGTCCTTCTCAGTTTCCTGAATCCAGTACTAGTGGCTGAAATATACTAAGAAGCTGACATGATTTTCCCTGTGTTTCATTCCCATTACTTTAAATGACCGTAACAAGTTACAAGTCCTATGTGATTATGTGAGTAACTTGCAAGTAAATTAGACTGTAGTAAAAGATCCATCCATCCATCCATTTTCCAAACCGCTCATCCTACTGGGTCGCGGGGGGTCAGGAGCCTATCCCGGAAGCTATGGGCACGAGGCAAGGAACAACCCAGAATGGGGGGCCAGCCCATCACAGGACACACTCACACACCATTCATTCACATATGCACTCCTACAGGCAATTTAGTAACCCCAAGGAACCTCGGCATGTCTTTGGACTGTAGGGGGAAAGCAGAGTACCCAGAGGAAACCCCACGACGACATGGGGAGAACATGCAAACTCCACACACATGTGACCCAGGTGGAGACTTGAACCGGGGGCCCAGAGGTGTGAGTCAACAGTGCTAACAACCTCACCACCATGCCGCCCCCATATTAAAAGATATTTGATTAATTCATTTTAAAACAAATACTTGCTGGAAATGGTGGGATAGTTGTAGTTCTGATTCTTCCCAGCCACAAGCTCATAAAGAGAAAGCTGCAGTAATGTTTTTAACTTTCATTACCTAGTGAAACACCTAAACTAGAAAAGCCCTCAATGACATTAAAGGAACTCAGAGAGCCTGTGATACATCAGCTGTCTCCTCATAACTAAAACCACGTCACTTCTGGATCCACAACGTGACCAGTCTCTCAGTGTCCGTAAGCGTGCTGCCTCAGCCCGTTCTCTCAGTGTCCGTAAGCATGGTGCCCCAGCCGGTTCTCTCAGCGTCCGTAAGCGTGGTGCCCCAGCCCGTTCTCTCAGTGTTCTACAGGTTGGGGATTAATTTTAATTAATGCTTAGTTCACATCTGAAATCCTAGCTGAAGCGTATTGTCCAATAAGTACAATGACCCATACTCTGGATCACCCAGGAGACACACCCTCCATCTGTAAGGAGCAGCCAAAACCATGATTCATGGTAACACTTCTTGTAAAGGTGATGAAACCTTTGCAACAGGTTTGCCTATTTCTGATTGTAACAGAGAAGTTATAGAGGTATTTGTGTGGATTTTAATATATCACATTACACAGTCAAAAGGCAGTAATTAGTACATTGTTATGTCTCTAGAGGAAACCATGCAACATGGGGAGAACATGTGAACGGCAAACATCCAGAGCGAAAGCAGAATCCAAGCCCCTATCCCTGGAAATGTGTGGGAACAGTGCTGGCCAGGGCTGGAATGATTAAGCGGGAAACAAAATTTTATTTCACCGCCGACACACACTCCCCCATAAAACGTATCACTGGCAGCTGGAGTTTATGGGTTTCTTATGGGAATGTTCTGCTTTTGAAGGTGGGCAAAGCACAGAGAGTTTGAGAACCACTAGGTTGTCTGCAAAAAAATACCATAAAATCTTAAGCATTTTGATTTTTTAAACTAATTTAATAATATTTTGTGACATAAAATAATTGCAGTAGAAGCTTCCTTCAGGTCCCAAGGGTCTTGACACCACACTGTACTTGTGCAGTGCCTGTAGACCTAATATCATTTGCTGTCGCAACTGCACGTCGCAACTCAAGTCCTGACACTGAAAGTTTATCTGATCTGGTCATACAGTACATACTGCACCACTGAATTATTCCGGATGGTATTAATTTTTGTCTTTATGTCTCAAGTAGCAGCCTACCTGTGAACGCTCCTCTGTTATTGATAAACCCAACACCACCAATAGACATTAATGAGGATCGTTTCCTATATATGAGCGCCGTTATGTCTTTTTTATTTTATTTTTTAAAAAAGGGATATGCGATATCCGTGGCATTGCGGCCATTTTTCGTTTCGCTTGCGTTAAAGGTCGCAACTTCCCAGACCAACGAGCCGTCTGCATATTGTAAGGATTTCGGAGAAAAGGAAATAGTCATTTAGTAAACGATTTGAGTCCTTCTTCATACATTTAGCCTATAGGGCTGAAATTATGGAGGGATGAATGGGGAGGGACGGGGGTTGGGAGGCGGGGTTGCAGAACACATGACGGAGGGATGGAACTGTCCCGACCGCACTGACCATTTGCAGGAGCGTCGGCGGTGGGGAAGCACTGCGGCCACGGTGCACCTCCACAGACAGACGCGCAAAACTCAACACATATACAAAAAAGCAAAACTTCTGCTTATAACACTTCCGTGTTCAAAATGGCTGACTCTATGCAACCGGGCAACGAAGGCGACGGTGCTGAGAATATGAGAGGTTTTGCCAGGCAAGGCGCGCTGAGGCAGAAAAACGTCCACGAAGTAAAAAATCACAAGTTTATCGCCCGTTTCTTCAAGCAGCCGACCTTCTGCAGCCACTGCACGGACTTTATCTGGTGAGGCGCCGTCCTGACTCTGTGCTTGCTGTCGGGCAAAGCGACGCTCCTATTTCCCATACTGTAATGCAGATCACAGGTGACACACTTGCTGCTCTGTAGAACAATTGCCAAGATAAATGTTTTATAATTTTATTTATTAAAATGACTGTCTATATTAGACACAAGCAACGCTGAGTTTTAAATACGTTATTTTGTGGACTAATCTGTGGATAGAAACCATGACTGAAAATCTCTTTGCAAAATGACAAATTGCACATAAAGCCACTTAACTTGTTGGTATGTAGCAATAGACATCTGTCTGTTGTTAATTTCGCTAATATACCATCTAGGCTACATAACAGGCTTGTGTAATTAATGTGCGCTTGTGTTGATTTTTGTACATAGAAGCCAAGCAAATTAATGCAGTGGATTGAACATCTGCTTTTCAGATTTTATTATAATGGAGATACATATCAGTATTAGATGTGATGTCAGTGCAATTATCAGGATAAATTGAAGCTGTTTTTGTTCGTTATTTTAGGGGATTCGGAAAACAAGGATTCCAGTGTCAAGGTAAGGGAAAGTATGCCTTTTCAATGCAGCATTACTTAACAATTAATTTCAAAATGGTCGCCACTTAAAAGCAATCATTTTCACAAATTGTTTTTAGATGGCTAAATGTATGGGGTTCATCTGACATTCCCCACTCGTCCTTTCAGCCGCTTCCTTTAAATGACCGGATCTCTGGGTTTTCATGCCCCCCCCCCCCCCCACGATGCGCAGCCTGTCCGTCGCTTTTTTTTGGGGGGGGGGGAGGTGTCAGCTGTCGCATTGCCACTGCCGAGGTCTTTATAAGCTACGGACATGGTGCCTGTTTGCAGGTTAATTTAGCCGGATCCGCACGACACTGTATTTATAGCCGTGGCTGTGGTTTCTGAAGACGCCTTTGTGGGAAGGACGCAGGTTCACGATTTCAATAGCATAACGGGTCTGTACAGTAAAGCAAGTAACATTGAAGTCTATACGATCGCTTAAGTATCTTTATGGCCACACACATTGACCTTGTGCTGTACCTCGGCAGCAAAATTATAAAGTACACATTTTAAACGCCTCATTATTAATTAAACGGGATATGCAGCCAATTTAAAACGAATATCACCGTATTAATATCTAAGGCATTAAACTACGCTCACTAAATACGGAAATCGACAGTGTGAATGCGGTTGGACTACGACGGAATCTGTCAACATTTTTCAGTTCCTCTTTTCATTTCTTTTTTTCGTCAAATCATAAGTGCATGTGCACGTTATGAGAAAAGTCTCATTTCTAATTAATACGGGAAACTGAGCATCAGAATCTAATACTGCTTCTGCGTTAGATAACCCCTTTCCACCTTGAATGTGTTACGGATCAACAGTGTTGAGCATTCTGGAATGCCTTACTGTAATATTGTAGAAATATCAGGGAAGCATTTGCTGTCTAAATGCAAAGTTTCTAATATGCTAAACCGGTAGTATGAAAACCTATGGCTGCATAAACATGCCCAGCAATTTAAGTGCAACCCACTCATCATGTATAAACGGGGGATTAATTGTGCCATAGCAAGTGTCAGTTCTCATGGTTTAAGCGCGTTAACCCTTACTGTGCTTCTGATGAGGGCCTTTCACACGTGCGGTACTGCAGTGTATCGGCGGGGCAGAATGGCTGCTCGCTGTGCTGGTGTTACGCGCAGCTCAGCCAGCGCCGTCCCAGTCAAGCTGCAACCGTAGCGCGATGCGTCGCGATGTGAGGCACCACTGAGCAGTGGCAGCGAGAAACCCACCCTCTTCCTGTTTTCTCAATAGCCGAAGTCGACAGCGAGATGCGGGGCTTGTGTAGGGGACGATTTATACCCGTCGTTGTATCAAGAGGCCGATATAGCACAAAAGTGCTAAGGGAGACCCGTGTGTTCCAGAAGACCCTGGGAAGATAAACTGCTTTACCCCCTGGTGGATCAAACTGACTTAACTGCATCATGCAACATTTAATAGTCTTAATAGCTTGCTGGGGTCTCACTTTCACTTCTGCGAACCACGATTTCTGTGTTATTTTTAAATTTCTCTCGCTAAAGAAGCTGCACAAAATGTATGCAATTGGCGAGAACAGCTGAAATGACAACATGCGTGATTCACAAGCTTTTTGTTTAGGAAATGGTCCGCCATCTACACTCATCCATCATTTCAGAAATTTGTGTCAGTTTGTGATCTGGATTAATTTAATTTGACTCCATTGCAGTTCTAATATGCAAAGCAGCTTTTTGCTGGCTTTATGCATGCAGTATTTGCTTATTCTTTGTAATCCAGTGTCTGTTAGCTGGGCATGTATCTCAGTCTTCTGGCTGGTTTGCTCAATGTGCAGGTAAAATCAGACATAAGCAGGCCAGTCTGCATTTATGATCAGAAGTGTAATTTGAACTGTTCATTTGTGTCAGTTTTGTCCCAGAATGTTAACCTTTGGAATATTTGTTTTGTTTTTTTTTGGCAGCTTTATTTGTATATTTGACACCAGAGCTTTTGTGCAGGGGTGTTTGATTTTCCCTAAAGGCAGGGACCTGCTTATTTTCATGGTATTTGGTTCTGCTAGTGCTATTTTATTCCGTTTATTATGCAGTTAGTTCTTTTATTTGTGGCTTAATAGGTAGATGCTTCCTCATGCAGTGTGGGCTGAACCCACAGCGCGCTTACGATGAAGCTATTAGACATGAAGATCCTCTCATAACCCCGGCACATGACCCTCAGTGCTGCATTAGCATGTAATAATGTGATTACACAGTTCCTGCATCCACCGTTTCCAGGTGTCGTTCAGTGTCTCCCGGCACTTATACTCTCGGCCTTTGGCGCTCTCTCCTGTAACCTCCTTACGCCTATTGCAGAGACGATTACTTAACATTGCTTAACACAACCCTAAGAACATGAATGAGCTTTAAAGTGGATGTCACTTGCAGTACACTTGCTCGAATCTTTGAGAGAAGCCTTCTGTCAACTCTGCCCGCAACATTGTAGTTTCCTTTCGTTTGCTCGTGTATCAACCCCTATCTGATCTTTTTTTTTTATTAATTACTGGACAGTTCAGTGTAAATCTACATAGGTAGTAAGACATTTTCCCACATTGTGGGCTTCACACAGTATTTATATAGACCTAGCCTGTTAGCACATGACTGCTAACGACGCGTCTCCAGGTCTGTGCTGAACATCACTGGAGCTGCTTCCTAATGGTATTTCACCATATTTTCCAATGACTCCTGCTGATGAAAATGGCCTCCGGTTGAAATCCTGTCACTGCCAATGCAATCAAATTGCACTCATCAAGTGATTTTCTGTGTCAGCAAGTGGGAAATCGGCGTTACTCCTTTTTAGTGGAGTCTTTTGTTCTGTCTCCCCTTGATTGCGCTGTTTCTGATAATAAAAGCACTTGCAGGAATTGTAATTGTAGTGCGATGTGTGCATTTCTGATTTGGTGGAATATCGCGCGCCACGTTGTGCCTGGAGACCTCAATGGTTCCCTTACGCTTCATACCGGGGACCCACTTTAAGTACCTTTTTCAAGCTTTTCACAGGACCTTGCAAATCAGACATTTGAGCTTTGAATGAAAAGGTCTCTATAATCAAAATACGTAAAACCTGATATTATTATAGAGATTCTGCTGTTCAAGATAATGACTGATACATCTGTAATCTCAGTCAAAAGAAGTGGCGCTTGACCAGGTTTTTTTTTACAGAAGCATATTTCCGTTGGGCCCTTGTCCAAGGCCCCTAATCCCAAAGGTGGCCTCATGGGTGCCGAACGCTGGCTGACCCCACGTTAGAACCCCAGCCCTTTCTTTTGCACCGTCTAAGCTAAAAGCTTCTGCTAAATAACCGAATGCTCTCCCTCATAAACAAAATTAGCCCAACAAACATGTGTGCCTTCGCCTCCATCTGACAAACTTTGATGTTCTTGGTTTAAAAGAGACATTTTCTTTTAAGAGAAGAAAAAAAAACTGAAGGCAATAGTGCGTCTGGACGAGTGGATTTATTTGCATATGTGTTGTGTTTGTGCATGCGCATGCTGCCTGAATTTGTAAGCATAGAGATTGTTCCATTGGGAAAAATACCACAATGTGTGGGATTATAGATATGAATCAATCATTTGTGGAAGTGCAGACATTTCCTTGGCCAATAAAACTGTAAAAGTGGAAAAAAAAGAATATGATCACATTATGTTTAGTGAGATTAACATGATGTCTAATATAGGGCAAAGTCTGACTACTTACAGCCTGTGTTTGGTAACAAACACTAGATTTCCGTTTTTGTTTTTTTTTCTTCTTTTGTAGATTTAGTGTAATATTTCATGCAGTGCCTATCTGTGCATTTAATTAAGAGCTGCAGTATGCATGTTTTTATAGGAAAAATGCTTAATTGATAATTAATTTTGAGTAGTGCATAGCTGCATAGTGGCATGTCTAGTTAATCTTTGTAAATTTGTGAATGTAACTTTCAGACTTTTAAAAATGAGAACTCTTAAAGGAATGTCATGATCCTTTGGTGCTGAACAAACTAGAGTGCGTGAAATTTGACACCAGCATTCCTGGGTTTTGTGGCCAAAGGGATAGTCCGAAATGTCATGCTCAGGCATGATGGTAGAGATCTGACTTTACGCCTCTGGCCATGACATGCAGGAAGGAGAGGCCGTTGGGAGGAGCGGTATTTGTTATGGCTCCGTGGTATCGGATTGTGTCTAGCGTCGCGCAGCAGGCTGTAGTTTCCCGAATGCCGAGAAGGGCACCACTGGCTGTGCGACACAGAGGCCTGTCCAGGCCCTCTGTAGCCCGCGAGCGGTTTCTTCCTCGCCCCACACTATCGGCTGCCAGATGTGCAGGCATCCTTCCTGTCCTCAGCGTCTGCAACCGCGGATAGCAGGCAGTGACGGACAGCCGGCCCTCCTAACGCGGCACCCACGCACTGTACCCGCGACAGCCTTCTGTGGGGAGCGTCCACGCTTCAGCAGTAAACGGAGTTAATAGTTTCCCCCGTCGATAACCATGGTAACGTGCAGTATCTGTCAGACGGGCGCTGTTGCGCTGGTCTGTCCATATCTGCTTTCATTTCACACGTCCTCCACGCTCCCCGGTGCTTTGGCGTTTGCTCGCCTCTTGCATGATTGGAAGGCTCTTCACCGTGGGAGTGGGGGGGGGGGGGCAGTGAGGGGATATCCTCGGCGTTCCACCTCAATAAAGGTGTCAGGTATGACATGTCTCCCAGAGGGCTAGAGAGACTCCTTTAATGGCTTGTCGTGCAGGAACTGTTAAGTTGTGCAACTGTAGCCTGGTGAGAGGGAAGAGGCTGGAAAAGGGCGAGAAAGGGATCAGTGGCCCTTAGTCGGTGAGTTTGATGAAAGGATGAGCACAGGCGCTCTGGACATGGGGAAAGTTAGGATGATTCTAAGGGCCCTTGAATGGCAGGCCGAAAAAAATTCTAACATAATTGGATTGTTCTGGGTTGGGGGCGTAATATGAAATGCTGTCATGGTGCCCAGAAATCCAGCAGTACCCCTGGATGAGCGCGGGATGCCGATTGTCTGAGGCTGAGGCTGACATGGATCTGAGGCACCTTCGCTGGCGGTCTGATGGAGATCTGACTCCCTCTCTCAAACTTTTCTACTTAGTGCATCGAAACAAAGCCTGATTCCGCTGTGAAAAATGGAATCTGTGGAAGGCAAAGAGTTAACCTCCATTGTGTTGTGTGTGTGGTGCTTTGATCACACGTGGAGTGTGAAAACGGAAAGCCTGCATCGCAGATCTCAGCACTGCATGCTTGCCCTTGTGATTAGCACAGCACAGGGACAGCCGCATGCTAAGAGCCTTAGTCACCTCTCAACGCGAACTGCAGACCGTGCGCACATTTCGGCTCCAGCTCCGGTACAACTTCTGGGGGCAATGGTCAACTGGCCACCCATTCTGGGGCACGTCGGCTTTCAAGGGAAGATTTACTGGTTACTCAAACTCTTTCTCGAATTATATTATGTAAGCGACCTTTAGCCATCGCGTCACCACTGTCTTTCCGTGTTTGTCCTCAGATCTGGTGGCAGGGTGCACTCCTGCTCATGTGAAACCTGACCAAAATTTTGTCCAACTTGATTTTTAAACTGGTGCCACAGAACCTGTACTAATGGCTTTGTCCCCCTAATGTCCTATGAATTGCTGGGCGTAGTTTGGAGGACGTCCCTCAAGTGTTACTCAAACGGCAGATGATTTGTGGCACGTCAGTCTCCCCCGTGACGAACCGTGCCAAACTCCTGACATGCGCGGAAGAGCTCATCGCCGATCCTGCTCCAGGTAAAACTGTGAAAATAGACTCCCTCTGTGCTTAATTTGCTTTGTAATTAAAGTTTGGAAGTCAGATGGAGGCCCAGAAAATTTCTAACTACTCCGAACCATCTTTTCAAAACTCTTTAGGGGAAAAAAGCACAATTTTCCTTCCCGTGTGTGAATGTGCGTGTGATTGTGTGTGTGTGTATGAATTAGGTTATATTACATTGTGGGGAACATTTTTCAATCACAAAAGTAAAAATGCCAAAAGTCCCGTATTTTGTTTGGTTACTTATGATTAAGGTTAGGGCTGGTAGAGGTTGTCATGTTGAGATTAGAGTTTTCCCCATAAAAATGAATGAAGAGTCTCCGCAAAGATATTCTTACAAATCTGTATGTGTATGTGTGTGTGTCAGTATTTTTAAATTGCAATCCAAATCAGGAGGATCCATGTGCACATTGCCATTTTTGTTAAAAGCTATATGTCTAGACTGCTTTTAAAAAGTTCCTTTGGGGGTTGTATTCTGCTGAGAATTCAGAATTCATACACACACACACATATAGTCCATTCTGCTGAGGTGTGCAGATCTGTGCTGGTATGAATGGGAGCCCCACTTCATGTCATGGGGGGGGGCGTGCTTACAACTCCATGACTTAAACTGACTGAAAGCTTTGTAGGTCCTGCTCTAACTGTTAGGCCTACAGTTTAGTTTGTCGATATCCGTGTCTGTCTGGTGAGTCAGATGAAGGCACCCTGTTCATCAGTGAGACCCTGCTGCCTGTGTGTGGAGTCGCCTCGTGGCCTGTGCGCAATCTTTGAAGCTCCGCGGGCAAATGTGGTTCTTCTTACAAGCTGACTCATTTCCAGAGAGAAGCTGTCGGTGACCTGATCGTGTAAAGAGGAATGTGCCACTTGCCTCACCCCATGCAGAGCAGGCCCATGTGTTCTAGCTATTGAACAAGGAGACGGAACCGGCACCTCATACTCGAGTCGTAGGTTCTACATGCAGGTCATAGATGCATTTGTTTTCTTGACGTGGCTGCATTAGTTTTTGTTTTGGGTCTACCTAGATGAATGATGAAGGGGTCTGCACGTCATCCCTAAGTAGTGTCCGGCCCATGGAGCTCACAAGTACTGGTCACCCTCTAAGAAAGGGAACCATAAGCATGAAACTAACTTTACTGAGGAAATTTGTCTAATGCATTTCTTTTGTATTTTATCTGTCTGGTCTGAGTCACATTGTCTTTAGTAGTACTTTTTACCTTATTTAAGCCCTGTTTTTTTTTTTTTTGCATAAAGTGAGCCATTTTCTCATTTTCAAGTTTTTGCATAATCTGTGAGTGTCAGTACTGTTACACTTTTGGTTGCGTTTAATATCAATGGTATTTCCATGCTTTTCACATGGTGGTGATGCAATCAGCTTGGTTTGATCACAGCTTTTGCCCTGCTAGTAAGCAGGGCTGTGTCAGCTCGGGTATAGCTCGGGCACGGCGTGGGTATAGCGTGGGTACGGCTCGGTTACAGCTCGGGTACGGTGTAGGTACAGCTCGGGTACGGCGTGGGTACGGCTCGGGTACGGTGTAGGTACATCTCGGGTATGGTGTAGGTACAGCTTGGGTACGGCGTGGGTATGGTGTAGGTACAGCTTGGGTACATCTTGGGTACGGTGTAGGTACGGTGTGGGTACAGCTCGGGTACAGCGTGGGTACAGCTCGGGTACGACTCGGGTACGACTCGGGTACGGCGTGGGTACAGCTCAGGTACAGCTTGGGTACTGTGTGGGTACAGCTTGGGTACTGTGTGGGTACAGCTCAGGTACAGCTTGGGTACGGTGTGGGTACAGCTCTTATACAATGGAAAACCATCAGTTCATGATATGGGTTGAGTACACCTTGGTTCCTGGTAGCAGTGGAAAAGCTCCACAAGTGAGCAGAGCTTGAAAGCCGTTTCTTTCGGTTTATGCTCTTTGATTGTTAATTTTTAGCACTTTTCCTGGGCAAAAATCAAGTAGTGAGTATTTTTCAGGATTGCCAACTTTGGTTAGCTGGGTGGTGTGATTTTAGACAAGTCTGCATATGCATTTACATGCATGTGACAGTTTCATTGCCTCGTAAATGGGCTGTAGGGTTTGCAAACTACCCCAATGCGTTTGATGTAGCTAATTTTAGATTTGTAACGGAATAATACAGATTTGCCGTAAGGTTTCTTGCGTGAGTGTGGGAGTCTGAAAGTGTGAGTGTCATGTCAGATGCATGAGAGTTGGCAACCCTAATATTTTAATATGCCAACTTTTAGCAAATACTATAGTATTTCAGTGAATTTAATACCACAATATTCACTATGTTTTTGTGCAAAGTCTTGAGGTTTTCTAACATTGACTTGATGTGTGCTAGCTGCAATCGGGATTTGTGATCAGTTGTTTGTCATGTGACTTCCTGCTTTAAAGGAGTAAATGAGTAAAGCATAATGAAATAGAATGGGGGGTCTAAGACGCTCAGGCAGCTTCTGGGGGGCGTTTAGGAATCTGATCTGCTATCATTCCCAGCTTTTAAGCATTCAAAAGGATTTTCTGAACTTACATAAGAACTTATGTAAGATCTGAGAGTGATTCAGAAAGAACAGCCGCTGAGATGCCTTCTCTTGCCATATCAATATTTGATGTTTCTTGGTTTTATTTTGTGCCGGAATGATGTGACCACAAGAGAAGGGCTCTCCATGTGTAACGTAGACGGTACCTAAGTCTTCAGTATGAGCGTGTGACTTCCTTGGCTTGCTATTCTCTTTTGGGAGTCTCGAGGTCAAATGAGAATTTTACATACAGAATAATGCTTTATTTTTATAAAGTGTGGTGTGTTGCTACAAAATGCATAATAAAATCCCAGTGATGACTTTGACTATCATTGTTGTTTTATAGCATTATATAATTAATGTGACATTTCGCAATTTGGCATTTCCCCCTTTTTTAAGAACGTAAAAAATTTGTAAACGAGAGAGGAAGCCATTCAGCCCATCAAGCTTGTTTAGGGAGAACTTAACTAATAGCTCAGAGTTGTCCAAATCTTATCTAGCTCTGATTTAAAGGAACCCAGGATTTTAGCTTGCACTACAGTAGCAGGAAGACTATTCCATACTCTAACTACATGCCTTGTAAAGAAGTGCTTTCTCAGATCCAGTTTAAAATGTTCTCCCGCTAATTTCCACCTATGGCCACGAGTTGTAGTAATTAAACTAATATTGAAGTAACTAGTTGACTGAGCAGCATCCAGACCTGTTGGAATCTGATATGCCTGGATCATGTCCCCCCTTAGTCTCCTTTGCCTTTTCGTTTTTTCGTTTTAGAAAGACGGTTTCTGCTGATGTGTATTGTGTATAGATAAATGCATAAGGTTTACATTTTTTAAAAAAGAAATTGTTGTCATGAGTTGGGCTGAATTGGAGGACCATTGGGAAAGTTCTGCAGCCAACTTCCCTTCAGTGACAGACTGCATGCAGGGGTGGGGGGTGGAGGAGGTGTGTCTTACACAGCCAAACCGTCTACTGAATGCAGGAAGGGATACCGGGTGCGAAGGAAGTGGGCCGATATCAGCAAACCAAGCAGCAGGAACCATATAGCTCTGTGTGACGCTTCACACACTGGTGATCTTCTGCACCCCAGACACGTTCTGTTCATCGTTTAACCACCCTGTGGGTTTTATTCCTGATAAAATTATGGCCTTCTATAAAGAATAGTGTTATATGATGGGCATCATATATCTGCTATGATTCTTATTTAATTAACTTGGAATAGTGCAAAATCTAGTGTGTATTTCACTGTCAGAGTGTTTCTTGGAAGTCTGGCCTAGTCAATTATCAGATCGAACAGGCTTTGGTGGCGGCTTTGAAGTGACGTACAGTTTCCAGTGAGCGTTTCACTGACATCTAGATCAGTGCACCTTAGTAGAGAATAGTGGGATGAATGTGAATATTGAGATTGGCTGTTGGGACAGTGATGTAGAAAGGCATGACATCCAGTGAGCTTTCGCCAGCTGTGCAGTGCAGATATGGCTATGCTGATGTAGAGAGTTTCTGAGTGTAAAGGCAGATTAAGATGTAGCCCTTTTAAAGAAGTGAAACTGTTTAGTTCCTTTCACGGGCCTTTTGGCACTGATTAATACAAAGTATTTGTTATCACATTACTCTTCTCAAACTTTGTGTTATATGGAGTGGTGGCCCTGTGATGTGGGGATTGTAAACCTCTCCATACACAGGTCATGATTTGAAATAGCATGTCTGTAGTAAATATTGCATTTTGATAAAAATTTGCCATGGTATTGCATTCTGCTCCAATATCTGTCATTTCTGGCTGATAGTGAGAATCTCTGAACTCAGCTGCTATGTACCTGGAGATGAAATGATATAATCAACTATTTCTAGCTATAAAACACAATGTTGCTCTTTTTGGATTACAATTAAATTTTTGGAGCTTCTGCTGTTAGCAAAATGCAAAAAAGACTGCCAAACATTCTGGCACATGAGGAGTGTTGCTGGCTTCCAGCCTGTAGCATGTAGCTTACTGGGTAAACCAGAAAAGATCATTCCAAAATTCTTCAATCTTGAGCCTGCGGCATCGTCGTCGGCAGCCGATACATTTTACTATGCTTGTCACTGCAAGCACAAGGAAATGGAAATCCGCCACAAATCTCAAATCAGCGCAAACACAGACCCTGGTTTCCAGGGCGTTGTCCATGCAACCACAAGCCTGCTTGTATGGTGCAATGGGAGTTTTCTGCGTAATCTCAAACAGGTTTGTAGAGTTTGTGGTGAAATTGGCCATGAAAACAATTCTAGCTTCTGCTCAGAATAGAGCTTCACGATTGCCAGTTCTCAACATATTTTCTGATGAACTTTAGGCAAGAAATATCAGTGCACAGTTTCTTGGCAGCTCTTCAGGGAATGAAGTGGATTCGACTGTATGCAGGTACAGTCTTGTCCTCTAGGCTGAGGGAGAGCAGTTGACTTATCCTTCGTCACTGTGTTTGCTTGAGGACTTGGCGGGCTCGTATGTCGATCCAAGCGGTCCACTTACGTCTGGACGTCGTCTCCTGCCGATCAGCGTTAAGAGCAAGTCAGCCAGCCTGGCTGAAGATTCGGACAGATCCAGAGCAGGGAATCTGTGTTTACACTATATTAAGTGTTCGGTTCTGCATCAAATTTGTCCGGATGTGTTTTTTCACACTATACAGCAGCTGTGAACTGCATTTCTGTTTAATTGGGGCGTGAATGTTTAGTTAATTATATGTATCTATACAGCTAAAAAGCTGAGCCATCTGATCTTTTATTATATAGCTGATACGCGAATTCAACCTGTAGACACATCAGCTGCCATTTTATTTATCATTATTGTTTTGCACCCTTTTTATTTAAGAAGAAATACGAGTTGTTGTCTTTTAACCTCCCAGCTCATAACACTCATAAAGCTCGGTTCTGTGTCGCTCTAAGAGCTTATTGTTTTATCACTGGAGAGAATGAGTCTCTGCCCCTGTAACAGGCAGGTCAAATATCCCCGAACAGAAACGGCCATAGAGGACGGGCACCCCTCCAGTAATATTCCCCCGTCGATTGAAAATCACCTGGAGACGGTAGCTGTGTGCTTTAATCAACGTGTTATTATGGCATTAAGAGGGGCTTTCATCGCCGGGTCCGGAGCGGGAATTCCACAGCTTGCTTCAGTCGGCTGACATGAAAAACGACAGGAAGGTAAGGCTCTCGGTACCCTTTGAAGAGAGGCTCTCTCGTCTGCAGCAGCTGCCTACCCTCTCATGACTGTAAACGGGTGAAGTGTTTCCCCCCTAGAGCACAACGGCACCTGTGCATAACTTCCCTCACCTACAGTGCCATCTGACAGTTTGGACGTACGGACACCCGGAAATTTGAAAAAGTCTGGCAGACTCTGGGAACTCGCTACGCAAACACAGACGGGCGTGATCCCGCCGGTAGCTTTTGACGATGCTGAAAACGCCGGTAAACCTGACCCAATAAGGTCATGTAGCGTAACGCAACACTGTGCAGGCCTGACGTTGATGCTGCGCAGGGTTTCAGCCTCGGAAAGGAGACCGCCGTCTTAGGAGTCTGCATCGAGGAGAACAGAAGATGGGAATCCACTTTCCAAAATGTCATGAATTGGTTGAATGTCGATTTTGTTTTTGTCCAGTAGATAAGTGTTTTATCGTAGAGAGCTCTTAATTGTAAGATGTCTTTATGCTAATGAGGACCTGGTTTATGTTATTGTTATGGCAACCTTCTGCAGAGGCTCTCAAAGGTGAAGCTTGCTTCTAAAGATGGCCTCCTTTTGTTTTCCTCATCCCTCCGGAGTTGTAATCTTACCTCTGACTTTCCTGTCTGACCCTATCTGCCTTTCCTTGGAAAGACCTAATGTGACCCTGGGTTGAGGAAAATGAACAGAGTCTATATCCAGTGATAGCTACAGCCACCCTGGCTACCGAAATATTCAGCTGCTTTCTAGTGTACAGATGTTAAATGAAGAATGCTAGCAGCGCTAGTGCTCTGGAATTAATGCTTTCACTTTTTTTTTTTTTTACCTCTGACGAATGTATTTTTCCTTATGTTATAATAGTAAAGAATGACTCAATATTGCACTAAAAAGTCACTGAGAAGACCTTGCATGACCTTTCCAAATACATCCTGTTGATGTGAGAACCATATGGGCAGAAATTTATGTCCGTGCTTTTGAATCGCCTTTAACCCGTGAGGTTTCAGGCCCGTTGCTAAGCAACAGAATGTCAGCCCCCCGTGAGAGCCGTGCTCTGTTCCCCCCGGTGTGCCGAGCCGATCTGATCTGGGTGCCGTCTCCAGCCTGCAGTGTAAGTGACTAAGCCCTTTCAGCTCGTTCATGACGTCTCTTAGACATGCCGCTATTTTTAAGCTGCGGTAAAAGCTGGACAGTAGTTTTATAAGCGGTATTCTGTGATTAGAATGAGAGACAGGGTTTAATTAGAATAATACAACATCTGGGCACTTTAACCAGAAATTCATCTGACCATGTTTACACCCTTAAAAGAATATTGTTGCATTACGGTCAGAGAAAAAGGTCTCTGAGAAACCTGAATTTGTTCTTTTGCTTATGGTTCTGGAACAAAAGGGTTTTCTTTGCCACATGGTATTAAATTTAGAAAGTGGCCCAGCTGAGAGTATAGATAAGGCTGAGTTGAGTTCTGCTAGAATATGGTAGCATTTCACTATAAACAAGTTTCTATACCCCTTCCTGTGTGCAGGGTAAGTGTAGAGGATTATGGGAGCCCCCCCATACAGAAATACATCTGAAATCTATCTAAATATTTGGATAGAAGGAAAATCTGTAAATTCCCCCTCCCCTTCAAATCCGCAATGTCGCAACCTTGGGAAGAAACGCTATATGTTATGTCTTTCTTTCAAAGGAACAGGCTGGCGTCCATCTGAAAGGAGAGGCTTAGTTGCTCAGATGAGACTCCTGTGGAGGAAACCAGACAGCTGAGTAGCAGAGCTGGGGTGTTTGCTTATGTATGAGGGTGTCGGGGTGCGTACGTGTGTGGGGCTACGCAGGCATGTCTGCACACCCTCTCTCTGGAATGCATGGCGTATATAGTGTGCGGAGCTGGATTACCTGGCAGACTGCGGAAGAGACTGGGTGAATGCTGGGCCTGCGTGGCTATGTCTCGGGTGCTGGAGAGGGCGTACAGCAGTGTCACAAGACTGCTTATTCTCAGACACCGTAATGGCGGAGGTTTGACACCATCCTCAGGGGAGATTGTAAGGACTGCAGCAGATCTGAGGGCGGCTCGCTCGCCCCAGCTGTACGTCTCCTCTTACCGCCGGCTTCACCGGCAGCTCTCCGATTAAAAATATCAGTGGTGTAGGTCGCCGCTCTTTTGTGCACGTTTCCCCCATCCCCCTGCGGCCGAGTGAAGGGAACGAGCTGAAGGACAAGGATGGCTCGCTGTGGAGGCTCAGATATTCAGGGACGCGGCCCTGATGGTTGGACCTGCCTGCCACGTTGTCTTTGGGCCAGGCGGGGGCCGTCTGCGTTCTCAAACGCTTGGGACTAGCTGCCGGTGTGAGAGGGTCCCACTGTGATGTAACACGCCACTGACAGATCGAGTGGGATCTTACGCAACCTCAGAAAATGTGGTGCGCGGGAGACCGCAGGCCCCGACAGGAAGAGAGCGGGACGTGGTGCGAATCGACGCCAATGGGACCCACGGTACAGAGAACGTGACAAGAGCGAGGGATGGTGTAGAGATGAAAGCAAACGGTGTGAACGGAGAGCGGCCTGAGGCACCCGCAGGCAGACACGCCACTTCCTGTTAGAGTGCACGCGGAGTGACGGGGCACTGCGAGGGCACAGTATGACCGTGACATGCCACGGCTTTCAGCTCTCCCGCATCCCCAGCCAGCGAGCTGGATGGTATCTGCAAGGGCCTGACAACAGAAAACGGAGTATATCAGCTCTCTATCCCTTTTGGGGGGGGGGCGGGCGGGCGGGCGGGGGGGGGGGCATTCCTCGCTCTCTGCACCAGCTGTAATTGGCTGGGCTGACCTGTCTGCTCAGGACTGGTGCTGAAGAATGGGAGGCGTGTATTTGCAGCAGTGTTACACAGAAATTATGCACGGCTGATAAGGTTCAGGATGTAGTTGGAAGTCCTGTCGATCGTTTGGAGTCAGGATGGTGTCAGCCTCGAGGCAGTTGTACCGCCAGCGGGGATGGCCTGGAGGCAGTGGTACTGCGGGCAGGGATGGCCTCGAGGCAGTGATAACTGTTGTTGGCTGCAGTAACATACCATATTGGGTTCATTTTTCAAAAATCTGATACTCAGAATCGGCTGATATTTATTGTGGAAATATACTTGTGTATAGGTTGGCCACAAATGCAACTTCTCTATGTAATGGATTGCTTGTAGTCATGTTAATACATTCATTTAGGACAAAGCCAATTCATTTTCTTCCCCTGTGGCAGAGTGTGTAAGGGTCCACCTCCTCCATGCGGAGGTTGCATCTGGCAATGAGAGATCCTGCTCAAATGTTTCGGATGCTAACTTACACTCCTAGCTGTGCATTCACTGGAAGCTCTGCTTAGTGGCACTAGTTGACTCCTTGACCCCTGTGTGTGCCTCACTTGTAAGTCACTTTGCACAAAAGTTTTCCCTAAATAACTTTGCAATGTGTGATGCCTGTTAGTTATTCAGATTATTTGCACATAATAAATGATTGCATGGTAACCGTGGCTATATTATGAAAGAAACAGTCAGAGCTGTATCAAAAGCTGTAATGTATTTGAGAGAACTGGAACATTTCACTCTTTTTGGGCAAAGGTCTTGTCTGCTTGTTGCTGTCCTTTACGAATTCACACACTGACAGTCAGAGATCAAGAATTAGCAAAATAACAAATATGGCTGCCTGGCTTTTTTGAGGGTGTGAGATTACACAAAAGTCTCTGAAATGTGGTTGTAGGAGAAATAAACACATGATTTCATTTTTATTTATAGTTTGTATTCCCTGTGTTCCTGTCTGTAAGCATTTCACACCTGTTTGATTGGTCTATTTCAGGAAATATCTTTATTCATGTTACCATTTCATTTGATACTGCAGCCGCTCTCCTCGTCTGTCTGGAGATTCTGGCACCCCAGCAGGCATCCCGGTCTAATTATCTTATTACACACTTGTCAAGAGGCTTGTTTTCAATACCGGGCACAGTGGGGCTCTTCCACAGTCTAAGGTGACGTGAACTTCAGCTGTCTTCTAGGATGGATGCGATGGTTTGGGAGGGGGTGTACTTTCTATAAAGAGGGACACTGTAAAGTAGGAGAAAATGCCAGGATGGGCTAACAGGTGTCATGAAACAGGCCAACCCATGCAGTGCTTTCAGCTTCTTGGTGTCATGAAGGTTCATCAGATGGTTGTGCTGTCACATCCCAAAACATGTTATGTCTCCACTGCATTCCACTGTGCTGCTGGGGCTGAACATTTTGGCCCTTGTGCCCCGAAACCCTAAACCCAGCCATACAAGTAGGCCTTTCTTCACTCTGCTTTAATTTCAGGCACCTTTTTTTGTTCTCGCTAGGCTGTAAGAGCTGGTCCAGGTTCCAGCTGGAGAGCAGCCTTCCTTACACTGCTCTCGCTTGTTTCCATAGAATGTCAGTTTCAGTGGTCACCGTGTTTGTGGTCGGTAGTACCACCTATAATATTCAAATGCAAAGAGAGGTTTGTTCATCTGGCTCTTAAACAGGCCACTGACAGTTTCTTTACTGCTAGGAAAATTATAGACATTCACCAGCCTACTGGCCATTATTTGTTAGATATTTTACATTTTATAATTCTTTGTGTCTTTTTTTTTTTTAAATGATCATTTCTTTGCCTTTTTTGGTATGAGAAATCATGCCTTCTGCCTATCAATGCTTACATTCCTCCCGCTTGAAATGCATTCACTAAAGCATCAGTCTGTCTTCAGTAACTCTTTAGTGGGGGTTCCTGACCCCTGCTTTTCCACCAGGCCGTGGAAAGCTGGAGTTTGTGGAGGGGTTGGTTAATTTTCAAAAATGAACTAAACATTGTCATTTTCTTACGACTGTTCACATTAGCACGTCAGCATTGCCAACTTTGGTCAGCTGGTTCGAGTGAGATTTTCAAATCGAGACAAACTAAGTATGCACACACATGCACAGGCATTTACATGTATGTAACAGTTTTATTACTTTGTAAATTGCCTGTGGGGTTTTCAAACTACCCCAATGTTTTAGATGTAGCTAATTTTAGGTTTATAATGGAATATTATATTGGAATTCCAAAATGCAGATGTGCTTTTATTTTGAAGTTATGTTTTCCTTCCGGCCAGAGTTTTTTTATGCTTTTGCGGCAACTGGATATTCTCCTTTTTTTGCTATCAGTGAAGCTTTCATTCTCATTCACGAGAACACGCTGTCTCCTGTCTTTTCTCCCCCCCCCGCGCCGCATGGAGCCTGGTTCATGAGACTTGTCTAATACTGCAGGTACGTGGCTAATGCTGCTGCCCACTGAGCCATTTCCTCAGCTACATCTTTATTTCTCTAAGTTAGCAGCGAATTCAGTGTTAAGTCATGAATGCATTCTAGCATCGATAGTATAGTGCTAATGTAGCATAGCAGTGGGATATGCACGCTCATTGCCTCGGTGTCCCATTTAACTCACCAGGTTAAACACGGCCTCTTCTGGCAGGTACATTTCTCTCCTTGATGGGTCAGTGTGGCCTGGTTTTGCACGTGGCCCACTTTGGCTAACTCTCGGTAAAATCTGGACGCACAGAAGCATCTTTCTGCTGCAGTAAGTCAGTCCCAGGGGGGCGGGATGGCTGCTGAGATGCCTGGACTCCAGGGCTGTAACTCGGGGCCGTAACACAATTCAAAGTTGGTCTCGGCAGCTCTCACTTTTCTGGATGACCTGTATCCTTTCGAAACAGGCCACAGCCGAGCTCAGTTGTTCATATTTCTCCTGTTTTCATACCGGCACTGTCGTAACTCAGGAGTGGTAAATAACTTGAGCCAAAACTGAGATAGCAGCTTAGATTGACTGGGAGTGTAATGGTTTTCCACACACTTGTGGAGAATGTTTACTGTAGTGTAAGCACAGTGTACAAGCAATTAACTTCAACATGTGGTACCGCAGCTGACACTGTAATGAAATCCCCATGTGTACTAAATCAACTACCTTCTTAAGAAAGTATTCAATGCCACATCACTGTCACCCTTTTCTCATTCTTCTATGGCTGTGTGCATTTTGCGTTCACTGCGGGTGCTGCGTGTGGGTGCTGCGTGGGTGTGTTGACTCGTGTGTGAGCCGCTGGGCCACGCCGTGTGCTCTGCCGGCAGCTGCGTATTGATCCTGCTCAGTAACCCCACAAGCTAGGGAGGGGGGGGGGGCCTTTATGGCCACTGTCTAGGCCTGCCCTTCACCGCTCCAAACTCACATTGGAAGGCCCAAAATCTTGCTAAATCTGCCCAATCTGTCATGCTTCTCTGATTTGCATCCCAAAAAAGCAGCTTTTCATGGCCCAAAGTCCAACTTCTCAGTTTCTCAGAGGGTGACTTAATATTCAACTATGTTCTTCAATAGAATTTCAAGGACCCTGTCAGTCACCTTGTAATGTAATGAGTTATTTATTTGTAAAAAGGTCCAATTATTACCGTTGAAACGAGCCCTTAAAACAGTTTCTTTGCACTGATGTTAGTAGACTTCCATCCATCCATCCATTTTCCAAACCGCTTATCCTCCTGGGTCGCGGGGGGTCCGGAGCCTATCACGGAAGCAATGGGCACGAGGCAGGGAACAACCCAGGATGGGGGGCCAGCCCATCGCAGGGCACACTCACACACGATTCACTCTCACATGCATTCCTATGGGCAATTTAGCAAGTACAATTAGCCTCAGCATGTTTTTGGACTGTGGGGGGAAACCGGAGGACCCGGAGGAAACTCCACGACGACATGGGGAGAACAAGCAAACTCCACACACATGTGACCCAGGTGGAGACTCAAACCCGGGTCCCAGAGGTGTGAGGCAACAGTGCTAACCACTGCACCACCATCCCACCCCTAAATGGTATTCAGATTATTCAAATTTCTTATATATATTGTAAACTTTAGCTTTGTAATTGATAGGAATTAAAATATGCAATATAACACATGTAAATGACAGATTGCGATTTATATAATTATGAATGAAATAGTCATTTCATTTAAGAAATACGGGCTCTTGAGCGAGGCCCTTAATCCCAATTGCATCAGGCACTGCCTGGTCCTGCATTCTCAGTTTTATGCTGGATTGGTTAGAATTGGCTGCTAAACAAGTAAATATATATACATGCACACAGCAGCTACTTTATTATTAGTGCTGTACTGGGACCATATAATATCAAACAGGGTTCACTCTCCTGTATTGTGATATAGAAACAATAATTACTGAAATCTAAAAGCTTGTCTAATTCAGTGCATAAGTATCCTGTGTTGATTCTGGTCCATGCAGCTGATCTCAGCCTTTCACTTGTTCTGTGTGAACCACCATTACGGCCCAGTCTCATTTGTGGCAGTTGGTGCGCTGGTGGCGTGCAGCCTGCTGGTAATTTTCTCTGTCAGGAAGGAAGTGTGCGCACAGTCATCTACTGGTGAGTACGTACAGTAGGGAGCTGTGGGTGGGCTCTGTAAATGCGACCCAATGGGTACAAGAGCCATCGGAAAGGATATTCCCACTGCCTTGTCTTGTCAGGTTTTGCCTCGTGCTGCAGTGGCTGGTGGAAGGCTGGCGGATTATGTTGTGTGATCAAACGGCTCTTCACACAGCGATTGACAGGAAGGCTGTTTCAGTTAGGGGTACGAGCGCTGGCTGCGACACGGCGAGGATGGTTCCGGGTGCGAGTGCATGCCTGAGAAGCTCACATAAACGACGTCATAAGAAATGAGGCTTCTTATTCACAAATTTTAGCTTTTTTCCCTCAATTACATCATATGATTTCAGTACCTCATGCTTCTCAGCCTGCTTCTCAGGGCTGTCCAGGCCCAACACATGGCACATTCAAAGAAAGGACTTGTGAGGATGTGTTGCGTGTTGGGCTGGTGCCGTGTAGCATGTGATCAGAAAGGCCGTATTCTGACTTTGCGGAGATGGCTGCATCCCCGGCTCAGTCCTGAAGCCCCTGGATGGCCCCATCAGTCCTCGTGAGTCCTCATGTCATTAATATTCAGCGATGTCCGTGTCATCGGTCTGCTGTGTTGACACCTGTCCTCTTGATTATGGAGACCACACACTTCACATGCCACGCAGATGCTCCTCGCGTGTCATGCTGTTTTAGTATTTTGTAAACACTGTGGCCCATGTTTTGAAAAGAAAGACAAAACCTCAGCCCTCGTACCGTCATGAATGTGCTTGTTGTTTTCTCCTGGCAGTGCTACAGTGTCATGTCCCCCCCCTCCCCCCCCCGCGCACCTTATGTTTATTACATTTTCTAATTGATATTTGTTTTCCGTCTGTTTTATTCATTGCAAACCCATGTGCTTGTGGAAGACTATCAACACAAAAATCAATTTAAATCAATTCTCCAAGCTTTCACTCTAAAAATACCTACGTTTTAGGATCTATAAATATTACTTTAGGGCATGTAATCTATAGCACAATGTAAGTGCATAGTCACGTACACACTCGGTGAAGGGTCTGTGGTCGATTTTAATCAGCACTCAGGATTAAATATCCTTCACTTAGTGGACTTTGGTGTTTAAGTGAAGGTTACATGTCATAGATGGTAATTACCCATGGACATAAGACCTAGACAATCAATGAAAACTGCACAGAGTAAAAATTAAAAGGCCGCTCCATAATGAAAGTTAATGATATCCCAAAGTCCCTGTCTATTAAGTATTATAAACTGACATTTTTTTTTCATTGCCTGGTTTAGGTTTATGGGCGTGGGGGAGAATCACTCTCAGGGCCTGTAGACGTCCATGACTGGTGGGGGTATTGAGGGGTGTCCTCTCTCCCTGACATGTGTAAATGCTTTCCTGCCTGAAATTATTTTAGTGAGATATAACCAGTTTAAAAGGTCATCTTATTTACGATGTCAAACTATATGCTGTGACACTGTAGAGCATCCAAATGCAGTGAAGGGAATAAACTGCGTTATTGGTTCTTTCACCTCCTTGTTTTCCAAAACATGACAGGATTTTGAGCTGTGGATGTGGGGTTGTGCAAGGGTCTTGGATCGGCGAGCGGACTGTGAGATACATGCATGACCTTTGATGTTCGTGCTGAGTAGTCAGAGCCCTTTCACTCGTTTTTTTTTTTTTTTTGATGTTCCAGGAAGTGCATTGATCATTGATTTCTCAGGCACGTCACTTATGATGCAGTGTTCTCTGGGGGGGGGGGGGGGGGGGCACCATGCCTTGTCAGTGTGACATTAACACCTCTACTCTCCTCGGCAGAACTGGTGCCCTGAGATCTTTCGACATTGACGGTCAGGGTGGGTGGTCAGGCAGTTGCGTCATATCTAGCAGATGTGCCATTACTGAAGCAGCACATCTGGCTGGGGGGAGCGGGGTGGGGAGGGGTGATACAGTTGGCATATCCTTCAGAGACATGTGGATGCTACGTGATGGCGTCAGTCAGACATCAGTTCTCACTGCACTGCTTCCAGTATTAATGGGGTGAAACAGTGATGAGGAGCGGCTTCCCGGCCGACAACCTTGACGCTAATCTAGACTCCTGGGGGGTGCAACAGACAGCAATGACCAGCAAGTGTTACCCGTACCTGTGCATCTGTCTAGCCTTTTTGTAATTACGACACACCCCCCCCCCCCCCCCCCCCCAGAGATAATTAGCTTCAGTGCAACGATTTACGATTCAGTGATGGGTCCCAAATTTTTCTGAAAACTTTGCGCCTTTAAAAAACAGCTGCCACGATTAATCGATTAAACTTGATTCCTACAAAGCATCAATTAAGACATTCCTCGATTACTCGCTAATGTGGGAGGAGGAAAATGGGCATAACGTAGGAGAATAATTTTATTCAAATGAAAATGCAGTCGTCCGAAAGTATTACAAAGCAGAACTTAAATATCATCACAGAACGACTACAATGCAAATATATTTTAAAAGAAGACATTAGATCGGGAAAATAAATAACTCCGAGGTTAAAAAGAGATATGCCATTTAGCCTCGTGGAGTAGCCTAGCCTGTCTTTATCATCACGTTCACTTAAATTATTTAGCTTAGTTAACTTTCTATGATTCCTGTATAACAAAATAATCTATGCTAAGCCGGAGGTCAGTCCCGTCACTTAGCCGAGTCTTGCATAATAGAGAGTTGCTAACTTTTGTCAGCTAGCCGGCGTGCGATTTTCCATTCGAGACAAGTCTGCGCACGCATTTACATGTTTTATTACCTTGTAAATGTTTTTTACGGTTTGCAGACTACCCCAAGGCTTTAAATGTAGCAACACACATTTCAGGTTTACAATGGAATAATATAGATTTGCCGTAAAATTTCTTGCGTAAGCGTGAAAATCTGAAAGCACGAGAGTCAAGCCATATACTTGAGAGTTGCCAACCTTGTACATACATGGTAATACATAACGCGCGTGCAGAGCTCATGTAAAAACCGCAGTAAACTTTAGACTGATTTTATTTGTTTTTACATATGTTAAATTATTTTGAAAAGGAACCATCATTAAAATAAAATAAGGGTAACTACGTTTGCAACGACTGAGTTAAAAAAAAAAAAGGTTTTAGCGAAATTTATTGAAGCTTGAATCCCGCAGACTAGCGTGGTCCTTGAGATGCGACAGTTGCCATGTTGAGATTAACGTCACACAATCGTGCAAGCCTGTCAGTGCGGCAGAATGGTGCGATGGGTTGCGGTGTTGCCGCACACCGCCGCTTTGTGTGTGTGGAGTTCGCATGTTCACCCTGCATGGCGGCTTTTCTAAGGATTCTCCGGTTTCCTTACACTGTTCAAAAACATGCAACTTAAATGAAGTAGTGTGCTTAAACTGACCGTATGTGTCCCCGAATGTGCACCCTGCAGTGGTTGGTTGATTCCTGCCTTGCGCTAATTATATTTAATATTATATTATTATATTATATATAAACGATTAGGCCTACTCGATGAATCGTCAGTTTAATCGGCAGATTACTCGATTTTGGTACAATCGATAGTGTCAGCCCTACTTTAAAGTTGTAGTTTCATTGATCCATTAAAAACTGACTTAACTAAGAGGCACAACTACAAAATTAATTTTTCTGCTAATTCCCTCTTATGAATATGGAATGCTGTGGAATATGTTCATATCTAAAATTACAAAAGCCCTCTTATTTGATTAAACTTTCCAAGTACCTTTTGGCTCTAGTAGCAGATTCTAACAACACATACAGAATCATTGGAATGCCCTCCTCTGGTCTTCATCTTCTGGTGTTAGTTTAATGTAAAGATCTATCATTAGATGAGGCATGCTCTTCCGTTTGCCTGAAATGGAGTTATACTCTTTATGGCTCTTGGTGACACTGAGCTATACTCTTAAGTTTGTCACTTTGTTGATGACTCAGGCCGCTTGATTCGGACGTCCCTGGTAACCCTCCTGAAGGCTGTACAGCAGCTCCTCCTGCAGCTGGCGAGCAGTTTGCCGCATGCATATTTGATGATGTACTTAATAATGAAGTGGTAGTTAGAGGCTTGCTGTGAGCGGGGGCCGTTTGCAACGCGATCAGGCCCACGTACCTAACCTTTCTGCCCAGCCAGGGTGAAGGCGTACTTCACTTTGGCCCCCGAGTCTGTGGTGGTCACCCGGAGTGCGAGTGGGAGCCATGTGATCAGTGGTGTTACGATGGTGATGTGTGGGCAGAGTCACAACCTCTGGTCATCCTACTGGACGCATCAGCCCCACTGCAGAATTTCCACTTTGACCAGTTGTGGTGATGTTGTGGTTTTCCTGGTTCTGCTGCTGTGTCTGAAGGAGTAGGATGGGTTTCTGCATGTTATCGGCATTTCATATGTTTTTTTAGGCCATTTCCCAAGTGTTTGGTAGGATTGAGATTTGGTGACGGTGGTCCAACCCACGCACACATCTGGGGAGCGCGTTGGTGGTTAGACCTTGTCATTCATACTGGGAAATGCTTGGCTTGACAGCATTGCACAGCAGGCCAGGAGAAAGGAGGATGCTGCTTTTTTATTGGCTGAATTTTGTGTCATACCGTTATGGAAAATTGTGTGTTGTTAACCCCATAGAATGCACATTCCCAGGTCCCGTGTTTCAACTCATTTTTATTCATCAGCGTGTGGGTGATGTTCCTGCTTGCTGCCTGCTCTGACGGTGTATGTAACCAGGACAGATTTGGATAGGTTGGACTGGTAACGTTTATGGTATGGTTTGCGGGGGGAGTTATCCGGTGATGTGCCAAGTGTAGATAGATGTAATGCTGACATGCATGATTCTGGTGCCGAAGCTGAATTAAATATTCAGTGAATATTTGTCTGATTCAGTAGCAGAAGGGCTGCACAGAAGACAGTTAGTCACCAAAGGGACATTAAGAGAGACAAACTGCCCACTGAGCACTTAAACGTTTTAATGCAGTTTCCACAAACCTAAGCGGATGGGAAGGGGGTGTCATGATGGGTGCCATGGAAACCAAGGGTGTGATTAAAAGGGGAATCGGCAGGGTTTTTTAAGGTAAAGGGATGCGGATGCCATGTAATTGATAGTAAGTAATAAACGCAGGCTCTTCTGTTTTTCAGTCTGTAAAATAAAATACTGAGGTTTGCTGCAGCTACACTTACCCGGTCAGACCATGGCCTTTTCTGCTGGTGCCAGCAGATTTAATGATGCTCGGTTGGCATCGTGTGGGTGGTGAATGCAGGGTGTGTCGAAGGAAACGCTGCTGTAGGAGGCTTACGTGAGGAGAGGCCTGCAAGGACTGTTGGTATTCTGCAGAGATTTTCAGTCTGAGTCGGTTTATTTCTAAAATGTGTCTTAATGATTTTGGGGTCATACTAACTCAGACGATGTGTGTAAAAGACACAAATTTGCAGGTGGGAGGTCCGCGATTACTTACACGATTTGGAGATGGAGACTAGATTTTTAGCGAAGCAGAGGTGACGTACAGTGCATAGCATGAAGTTACGGGTTATTGTTAGCAGATGAAGGTGTTACACGCCAGTTCACTGCTTCAGTTTACAGAGCAAAGCACGGTGCTCATAATGTGAGACTGCATTGTGCTGTGGGAGGTTTGGTCAGGCAGCATTTGCATAGCTGGTTGCGGTGGATGTGGGGCCTCTTAGGACTCTGTGCATCCTGCTTTATCTGCTGACATCTAGGGAAAAAGGGCCCCCCACCTTTACATCCAGCAGTGGTTTTGCATAGATTGTTTCCCGATAGTGAAGCTACAGCCTTGTTTTCTGTGCTTGCGCCTGCATGCCGCTGGCCTGCCATAGGAGTGCCTTTTTCTGGTCTTCTCACAGAATTATGAGCTCACAGTTGACCAGAGCTGCATTTCCCAAAAGCATAGTTACTAACTATGTTAGCAACTTGCATAGTTGGAGCCATGCAACCGAACGGTTTCAACTGTATATGTTGTTATCGGGAGCTTTTGGGAAACGTACCCCAGATCATCAGTGGTTATATATTAGCTTTCCATTTACAGAGTTGTGCTTTTCAATACAGCCCCCCAACTGCAATTGTTGCTGGTTGAAATGTTTCCTTAGTAGCCATCAGCTTTTTAAATATTCTCTGCCCTTGTACTTTGTGTATGTCATACTTGTGTATGGTAATTATCATTTGCTGCTGGACTCCATTTGAATGAAGTGAACCACTGTGAAGGTTCAGTGAGTGCCTGTTGTACAGGTATTAGATGTAAATGTTTTTCAGACGTTCTTAACACGCATTTTTTGTCCATCACCTTTACCACTTAAGCTGTGAACATAATAAACACCTTGCTAAACATAATACTAGGGCCTTATCATGGAATAACCTTTTCATTGGAGATGACATTGATCCAAAACCCACTATCGGTATCAGGTTGATACCATGTTGTATTGGTAATGGGGGGGAGACTAAGTAACCAGTCCAATTTTCCGTCAGATGTAGATCTAGTCGGAATTTTTTTTTAAATGCCTTCGACATACTATAAACAGTAGTGACAGTCATGTGATGCTTAGTTGTTCAACAATGCATGTGTGTCTGAGCGGTCATGTCAGCTCTGTGGAAATACAGTAAACCCTTCACATTCAGTCGTTTGACAATTGCTCTTTTGGTTATTCACGAATTGGCCAAGAACAATTAAACAGGAATATTTCCAGAGCTTGCCGAAAGATTTCAGAAACTTGCTGACACATAAGCAAAAATAATACTGAAAATGATTTGGATCACATCAAGTCATTCATTTTTAGTGATACATAACATTTGTTGGTGTAAATCATGTTGGAATTTTTTCCTGTAGCATAGTGGCATAGCTTTTGTTTAAACAACATGACCATTATATTTTACTATTCTTAGCATACTCAGACAATTCCACTGCAGGGCTAAATGCAGATAGTTTGCAATGTTGATTGAAATGTATTCATACAAATATCTTTTTTAATAATAAAAAAGGAAAAAATATGGGATTGGTATTGATATCGGCAGGTATTTACAGTTGTAATATTGGTATTGGAATCAGAACAGAAAAAAATTGTGCCATCTTTACTTCTTATTTGTGTATTTGTATATTTGGCAAATCAGCTAATTAATAACTGAATAGATCACATAAATTTTTGCACTGGCAATGTCACGATCGTGGATTGCGGGTAAGGCGCATGGATAGGCAGGCAGACAAGGATCAGGCAAACAGCCAGAATACGGGGCAGAACTAGGATTTTATTCAGGGTACGAAGCACGAACATCGACTCACATCAATGATGGACAGGGCAAACAGGTAAGACCAGGACTTAAATAACACATGACTAATCGAAATAAGCAGACACAGATGGGGACGATCAAGGAAGAACACGTGGGTAATCAGGGGGCGTGGCATACACGAGGAGCAGACGAGCCGGGCATCACAGAACCCCCCCCAAAGGCGCGCTACTCCGGGCGCACCTAGGAAGGGGCGACGGACGGGACGAGGGAAAACTGGACCTGAAAAAGAACAGAATGATCAACGAAGGACAGGGAACAAGACCGAAGTACAAAACATGGCCAGGGACAAAACGTAAGACAAGACCTGACACAAGACCGGGAAAGCAGAGAGACAGACCAGGAAGGGTGGAATGGAAGGAACGGATGGAACAAAAGGACTAGGAGTGCATGGAGGGAACACCGGGGGACAAGGAGCAGAAAAGGGCGGAACTTGCAGGCGACCGCTGAGGGACCGGCGGAGGGAGCGAAGCAGGGTAACGAGGTCGTGAAGGGGGACCAGCAGGCGATTGCCGACCCAGGGGGGCCAGGACCTGCAGGCGTCGACCGAGCCTTAACGCCGGCGAGGGAGGATGAGCCAGGGGGCCGGGCGGGAGGGACCCCAGTCCTACGTCTGTGTCCCCTCCCCTTGCGGGACACAGACCTAGTGACCCCCGGTCGGGGTCGAGTTCACCGGAGTGAGGGCGACGGAGTCACCA